>NC_054486.1:90407279-91034446 GCF_017639515.1 Carcharodon carcharias | reverse complement strand
ACAGTAAATTAGAAAGCAAAAGTGGAAGGCAGAGGAAACGAGAGCTAGCAGCAAATAGGGATAAATATGGGGTCCTTTAGAAAAGAGTGATCATAATATGATGGAATAGGATGGAAAGTAGTTCATTCTGAAACAAAGGTCCTACATTAGAACAAAGGAAACTACAAAAGTATGAGGGGCGAGTTGGCTACAATAGATTGGGGAGCTTAATTAAAAGGCAATGACTAATATTTAAGGGATGGATGCATTGCAACAGTTATACATTCCCTTCTGGCACAAAAACACAATGGTTTAAAGTGACCCAACTATTGTTAACAAGAGAAATTAAGGATAGTATTAAATCCAAAGAGGAGTGATATAAAGTTGTTAGAAAATGTAGCAAGCCCGAGGATTGGGAGCAGTTTAGAATTTGGCAAAGGAGGACCAAGAGATTAATTAGGAGAGGAAAAGTGTAGGATGAGAGTAAACTTGCAAGGAACATAAAGATGAACTGTAAAAGTTTCTATAAGTATGTAAAAAGAAAAAGATTAGTGAAGACAAATGTAGGTCCATTACTGTCCAAAACAAGAGAATTTATAATGGAAAACAAGGAAATGGAAGAGCAATTAAACAATTACTTTAGTTCTGTCTTCACAGAAGAAGACCCAAATAACTTCCCAGAAACGTTAGGGAACCAAATGTCCAGTAGGAGGGAGGAAATGAAGGAAATTAGCATTAGTAAGAAAATAGCACTGGAGAAATTATTGGGACTGAAATCAATAAATCCCCTGTGCCTGATAACCTACATCATAGGGTACTAAAGGAGGTGGTCATGGAAATGGTGGATGCATTGGTTGTCATCTTCCTAAATTATGTAGATTCTGAAACAGTCCTCGCAGATTGGAGGGTGGCAGATGTAACCTCATTATTTAAAAAAAACAAGGAAGGAGAAAGCAGAGAATTACAGACCGGTTAGCCTAACATCAGTCATCAGGGAAATGCTAGAGTCTATTATAAAGGGTGTGATAACAGGATACTTTGAAAATATCAACCAGATTAGACAAAGTCACCATGGATTTATGAAAGGAAAATCACGTGTGACAAAGCTGCTGAAGGCTTTTGGGGATGTAACTTGTAGAATAAATAAGGGTGAACAAGTGGATGTGGTGTATTTTGTTAAAGTCCCACATAAGAAGTTAGTGAGCAAAATTAAAGCACATGGAATTTGGAGTAATATATTGGCATGGATTGAGAATTGATTGACAGACAGGAGACAGAGAGTAGGAAAAAATAGGTATTTTTTGGAGTGGCAGGCGGTGACTAGTGGGGTACCACAGGGATCAATACTTGGGCCCCAGCTATTCACAATATATATTAATGATTTTGATGAGATAACCAAATGTGGGACGACACAAAATTAGATGGTGAGAGGTGAGTAGGATGTAAAGAGGCTTCAAGAAGATTTAGACAAGTTGAAGTGAGTGGGCAAATACACGGTAGATGCAATATAATGTGAATAAGTGTGAACTTATCCATTTCGGTAGAAAATACAAAATGACAGGGTATTATTTAAATGGTGATAGATTGGGGAATGTTGATGTACAAAGTGACCTGGGTTTCCTTGTACACCAGTCACTGAAAGCAAGCAAGCAGATGCAGCAAACAGTGAGAAAGGCAAATGGTTTATTAGCCTTCATTGCAAGAGGTCTTGAGTACAGGAGCAAGGATGTCTTACTGCAGCTTTACAGGGCCTTGGTGAGACCACATCTGGAATATTGTGTGCAGCTTTGGTCTCCTTGCCTAAGAGGGAGTGCAGTGAAGGTTCACCAGGCTGATTCCTGAGATGGCAGGATTTTTGAATGAGGAAGGGTTGACTAGGCATGTATTCACTGCAGTTTAGAAGAATGAGAGGAAATCTCATTGAAATGTATAAAATTCTGATAGGACTGGACCGACTGGATGAAGGGAGGATGTTTCCCCTGGCTGGGGGTTCTAGAACAAGGGGTTACAGCCTGAGGATATGGGGTAGGTCATTCAGGACTGAGATGAGGGGAAATTTCTTCACTCAGAGGGTGGTGAACCAGTAGAATTCTCTACCACAGAAAACTGTGGAGGCCAAGTCACTGAATATATTTAAGAAGGAAATAGATTTCAAGACACTAAATCCATCAAGGGGTATGGGGAGAGAGCAGGACTATAACATTGACATAGAGGATCAGCCGTGATCATATTGAATGACAGAGGGGGCTCGAAGGGCCAAATGACCTGCTCCTGTTCCTATTTTCTATGGGTCCATGTTTCTATTCCTTTCCCTCTCATATACTAATCTAGGTTCCCCTAAATGCATCTAATGTAATTGCCTCAACTGCTCAATGTGGTAGCAAGTCTCACATTCTAACTACTCTCTGCCTAAAGGAATTCACTATCCCCATAGGCACTTGGAGGGCTGTGCAATTATTTTAGATGTAGGGTTCTTCAATATTCAGGACATCATTGATGATACCCATACATTATACACCCCCCAACACACGCCCCAACTACTGTATATAAATACCTAGCCTTTGTTGTACTAATGTGGGATTCCAGTGTTTCAAAGTGCTGGTCATCTGTAATCATTACAACAGGAATGTACAAATACCTGGCTCCTAGACAATGGCTACAATGCCATAATTTTAAGGTAACCCATGGTCCCAGGATTGTGTGACGGAGAACAGATGCAACGTTGGTTCCTATAGAAGCTGAGCAGGTTCCTGGCCCTCTGAGTCAGCCGCACAAAGTTGCCAAGCAGGTTAGCTAGTTCCAATATAGCCACCTGGACGTTATCAAATGCATTATCAGCATCTTGGAAGTGTGTTTCATTTGTTTGGACAAACCTAGGGCTGTGACATAATACAATCCTGCCAGTCGTAGTGTGCTGCGTGCAAAAAGGTAGAAAGATGGTGCAGTTGGAGGATCAATTTCAAAATGGAGTTGGACAGAAACTTGAAGATGAGGAACTTTCAGAGTTCCGGAAAAAAGCAGAGGAATGCAATTAAGTATTACTAATACCCTTCAAAGAGTCAGCACTAATGCAATGGGCCAATTGGTCTCCTTCTGTGTTGTAAGTTTCTATGTTTCAAAAATAACAACTTGCAGCCAACAGCTGAACAGGAGGGGGATGAAGAGCTGAACCATCTTTGCAAGGAGCTATGGTGATACAACAGGGGCCTATACAAGACACCATCAACATAATGAATTACAAAGATCTCACATCTGTGCCATACAACACTCAAATATATTCTCAGCAATTTGGCCTCTGCACAAACTTACCATAAATCCTATTCCCCTCATTTGCTAAATTCTATACTTCACAATTCCAAAAAAAACTCATTGGATGTAAACAAAATAAAACAAAATAAAACTTTCTGAGAAGTTCCTGCCTTTCTGACACTCTGTATACAGTTACTAGTGGTATACAGGTAAGATTGGACCAACTGATCCGCTGGAGGGCATGTGTAGTCCATCTGTGCGTATATATGGCTTAGAGCCCAAAAATAGATAATTTTCTTTTACTTATTAAAAAGTGGACTATTGGGGGTACATTAAAGTCTGTTTCAGTGGCCCCAGTTCCCCACCCAACCGACAACTGCAACTGGACTTTCTAACCTCTAGCACAAGGTGAGTGCCTGGAAGCAATGATGCCCATGATTGGTTATTACGATCAAGGAATCTGCCATTGACTGAGCAACATTGGTGAGGTCAGATTTGATAATTCCATGGCAGTTAAACCAGAAAATGCCCTTCTTCCACCCATCATCGATATTTGTGGCAAGAATACTGAAGATATTGAAAGTTTGAAGAGAACATGGATGAGTGACAACCAAGTAGCAACTTGCTTGAATAAATGATCCCTAGCTATGAAGATTATTTGCTTTGTGTGAGGCCACCATTCCATCTGGTTGGTCAAACACCAACAACTGCAGTTTCAGCATTAATGTCCGGTAGGGTGGGTACACATATGTAGCTTGGAAACAACTATTTCAGTGGGGGCCTTGCTTGCAGTCTCGGTCACACTGTAACTGGTTGACATGAAACTTTTGGTTTCCTGCATACTGTTGGTGTTGTGCGGGGCTAGGCGGGAGCGAGCACGAACCCGATCGGCGCTCCTGATCAGGTCCACGCCGTCATTTTACGTGGGCGGGCCAATTAAGGCCTGCCCAGCAGGACACTCGCCCGGAGGTGCTGAGCACTCCCTGTGCAGGCAGTGGGGGAATGGGGGTGGATTCCCTGAGTCAGGGCCTGCGCTCTTTCGTGCAGGCAAAAGAGCACAGCAATTTCCCTGAGGCACCTCTGTGCTTCAGGGAGATCAGTTTAAGGTTTTAAAATTTAAATAAAGGAAAAAAAACTTTTAAAACATGTCCCTTCATGTGACAGTGTCACATGAGCTGAGACATGCCAATGAATTTTTAAAATCGTTCTTATTGAATTTTAAAACATTTCATGAAACCTCATCCCACCCGTGGTTGAGGTTTCTTGAAAAATGCAAAGGTCGCCTGGCCTATTCACCCACCCGCCAACTTTAAGGTTGGACGGGCAGCTTATTTAACTGTTTTGATTAGTTTTTAACAGGCCTTACTAGGCCTTTGACAGTTCAGTGGGTGCGCAGCCGACTCAGCTGCATGCCCGCCGATCTGAAAATCTAAATGACGCGCAGTGACGTTGGGATGCCCGCCCGACGTCAGCGAGTGGGCCCTGCCCCCACTCGCCAAACAGAAATTTTTCCCTTGTTATAGTACAATAGTGGCTGGACTTATCACAGCAAGCTTTGTCCACATACCCAGAAATGTATCATCGTTCTTTCATCATCGTTGGGAAAAAACCCTGGAGCTCTCTAGCTAACAGCTAACCGGGGTACTTACATGGGCTGCTGCAGCTCAAGAAGGCAGCTCACCACCTTCCCAAGAGCAATTAGGGATGGTCAAAAATGCTGGCCTTGCCAGAAACATCCATATCCCACAAACGGATAAAAAATAATTTCCTTATCTTCCTTCAAATCCTCCGTCTGTTAAGCAGTATTCACTCTGTGAACCTTTTCTTAAGAAGCACTGTCATCTTTTTCTTCAACAAAATGGTTTCCCAAGGGCCTAAAGTGGACAGCTGTATTGGTCACAATTTATATATAAGAACTCCAAGCTTCCATCAGTAAAGATGAGGCTGGCCCACTTTTTCCTCTTGTTCCACCGCAAGTAACAAAATATTAAAATTAGTTTCTTTAAATAGCAGTGGCAAGCTTTAAGAGTCACAGCTGCACTTTGTTTTTCATCCTCCAATATCAGCAAGATCCCAGTACAAGGCCAGTCCATGCTGGGAGATAACTGTTATTGGGCCATAGCATACACTTGCCGTGCCAAGGTTATAACAATTTAGAATTAGGACCAAAATAATTCCCTCTTGTGAAACTAGTTCACTTTAGGAGCCAGGATGGCAAAGTCTGAGGGAAATCTTTACAGTGTGAACCATCCGGGAATGAAGCCTGCTTGAAAATCCACTCATGGCAGAGACAGGATGCACATAAAAAGCACTGGAGTGCCTCCTGAATTAAAAAAAAGTGAAAACCTTTCATTGCGTGCAATACTAATCGACTATTTATACGCCAGATCTGGAATCACTTAGACAGTTATCAGTTTTTAATTAAATGCAGAACCATTCAAGCATTCCAAAATCAAAACTAATTGAAATGAATGCTTTTCACTGATAATGCCACTTCATTAATTGTAGCTTGCAGTTTCCAGAACCACAACAGAGTTTGATCTGATGGCTACACAGAAGCATTTATTTAATGTAATCAGATACCCACGTCAAAGTGATTATCAGGGTAAATTTTAAGCTAACTGGTGTATAAGTGAGTAATTACTGAAAATAATTAATCTTATTGATTGATAGGGATATCTCAGTATTACCAACAGACATTTGTAAAGGGATAAAGCATGTAGTTTTGCATTTTTACACTGAAGTTCTTTAATATCATAAAGATTAACAATGGTACAAATGAAAATATGTATTGACAGAGGTTTCTATGTCACGCATGATTCAGCAGCTTGGAATAAACAAATTCTGTTTTAACAAACGTTCTAAGCTTTCGCTGGTCTTGGACTCGTCTCTAAATCTGTAGTGTGCATACAACCTGTGGTTTTATGATTGCACTTAGTGACACTCAGCTCCTCATTCAGCATTCTTTGGCAAGACTGCCTAATGAAAAGCATTAGGTGCAACTTTCCGGCTTGTAGGTGGATTCAGTGTGTGAGTGCCATCACCACAAGGACAGCAGCAGGTCATGGAGAAGGCCACCACCACTACCTTTGTCAGTGCAACCGGGGATTGCCAATAAAATCAGCTTCACCAGGCTGTTGATCACATCCTGAGAGCATATGTTTAAAAATAAACCTTCATGATATGGAGATAAATAGCAATAAGTACAGCTTAAAAAATGTTTAAAAACCAGTGCATCTTAAGAAGAAATATCATAGGAATGGAATACTCCGATTGTGAGTGCACGCCACATGCACCTCTCCTTCATCAAGAGTGCCTGAAAAAGGCTGAAATGGGTGTTCTCCATTTTGTCCAACAGTATCTTTTAAACAAATATAAATTTTAAAAGGTAATCAGGAATAAATGCTTCTATTTTGAAGGCCTGAGTGGCCAGCTAACAGCATCAATCGATATTCATACACAGTACCACTGATTGAAAAAAATGCAGCCATCTAGGAATGTGACTTGCTTTCCATCATAAGGTCAGAAATGGGAACGTTCACTGATGATTGCATGATTTTCAGCACCATTCGCAACTCCTCAAATACTGAAGCAGTCCATGTCCAAATGCAGCAAGACTTGGACAATATCGAGCCTTGGGCTGACAAGCGGCAAGTAAAATTTGTGTCACACAAGTGTCATTCAATGACCATCTCCAACAAGAGAGAATCCAACCATCACCCCTTGATGTTCAATGGCATTATCATCTCTGAATCCCCCTCAATCAACATCCTGGGTGTTAGCATTGACCAGAAACTGAACTGAACTAGCCATATAAATACCGTGGCTACAAGAGCATGTCAGAGGCTAGGAATTGTGTTATGAATAACCCACCTCTTAACTCCCAAAAGCCTGTCCACCATCTACAAGGCACAAGTCAGGAGTGTGATGGAATACTCCCCACCTGCAGCTCCAACACCACTCAAGAAGCTTGACACTATCCTGGACAAAGCAGCCCACTTGACTGGCACACATCCACAAACATTCACTCCCTCCACCACCGATGGACAGTATAAGCAATGTCTACCATCTACAAGATGCACTGCAGGAATTCTCCAAGGCTCCTTCGACAGCACCTTCCAAAACCACGGCCACTACCATCTAGAAGGACAAGGGCAGCAGATAGATGGGAACATCCCCTCCAAGTCACTCACCATCCTGACTTGGAAATATATCGCCGTTCCTTCACTGTCTTTGGGTCAAAATCCTGGAACTCCCTTCCTAACAGCATTGTGGGTGTACCTACACTGCATGGCTGCAGCGGTTCAAGAAGGTAGCTCACCACCACCTCCTCAAGGGCAATTAGGGCTGGGCAATATATGCTGGCCCAGCCAGTGAAGCTCACATCCTATGAATGAATATATAAAAAAAACATCTTTACACATTATTCAGTGAAAGCTTCATTTGCTGTCCTCCTGTGGGCCAGCTGCTCTTTCTGCAGTGACCGAGGACAGCCTCTGAGATTGCTGAGTGGATGACCCAGAGTGTCCAGCTGCTACTCCTCCTCCCTTCAGGCGCCTGAGGACCCTGGCCTGACTCCTTGAGGGGAAGGAGCACCTTGAGGAATGTCAAGGTGCCCTGTTTCCCTCTCGCATTGCCATTGCAGGAACTCACCAATGGCTCCCGATATGGAGTGCTGGTCTGCATGTATCTCCACGTTCTGGAGGACTAAGGTCTCCATGGCATCCACCATCCTCCCCATGGAGACCTCCAAACATGCACATGTGGGCACCACTTCATCAGAGAGCAGGCAAACTCACTCCTCAAACTTCCGTGTCACTCTGTTGAGGACTTCCAACAGCTCTGCATGATGTTCCCCTGCCTTCTGCTGATTCTCCAGGATGAGCCGGAAGGCCAAGTCCAGAGGCTTGTGATCTGACTTAGACCTCACAGATGCCTTCTCCCCAGCATTCCTCCAAGTTCCGAAGGGAGCTCGGCTGAACCTGCCTCCTCCTGCTGCGGACACGTGTCCATGTGGTGACCACCAGATTGTGAACTCGAGCCTGCTCCAGATCTAGGACCCACCAAGGTGTCCGTGTCTGCGCTGGTGGAGGGTGTGGGTAAGCGCTGTGATGGGTCTTCCAGGCTGCTTATTTCCTGCTCTTCAATGGAAGACGAGTTTATTTTTCTGCAGGTGAGGACATGGATGAGGCACTGGCTGGCTGAGGGTGTCGGTCGCTTAGCAGAGCTCCCTGTGAACCAAAGTAGAGGTAATTAGTGCATGGTAGCAGAGTCAAAGGCAGGAGGGAGAGCACTCACATTTGCATTGAGAGAGGGATGATGTGGTGCAGGATCCTCGTGAGGGTGTTCACCACCGACCTCACTGTCATCGCAGGCATGGTCCACATACTCACCAGTCAGCGTGATGGCCCACTCCTCAAAGTGAGTGAGGGGCTGAATATAGGACACTCCACCCCCAGCCTGGCACCTCTCCCTGCTGTTGTGAACCAGCTTCACCTGCATGAAAACAGATGGAGAGAGTATGGGCAGGACACATGACACTGCATGGAACGTTTGGGCGGTGAGCGGAGACTTGGACGGGATGAGAACGTGAGCTCCAGAGGATATGAGCCTGATGGAGATGTGAGGGCAAATGAGTGAGTTTGTGGTGTTGTTCCTTGAGGTGTGAGATCCCTGTGCATGTGTGATGGGTTTGAGAGTGTCTGAGTTGAGACTGATGAGCAAAGTGAATTACACTGGTGGAACGGATGAGACCATTCATCCTGTTACGGCACTGGGCAGCTGTCCTCTTTTGCAGGGCATAGGCACTGACCACCACTGCCAATGCCTCCCATGCCAGATTAGTGATGCCCATCCTGCGCCCAGAGCAGGCATAGAGGACATCACAGCGGGCCTGCACAGCACTCAAAATGCACTTGAGGGTCATTAAACCATGGGGGGGGGGCTGCAATCTTCTTGCTTTTCGGGGCCGTGTCCTCTTTGCAGCTGCCCTGGGCTGGAAGCACGTAGAGGTGTGCATGCGGCTGCACTTTAAGTATGGTGCCCGGCATGTTGAAGCGGCGAGGTGATGGCGTGGCAGGTGAATGAGAGCCCGGCTGCCATTGATATAGCGTGTTTCCTGGGAATGCATAATTAATGAGGGGGGTTTGGGATGCTAGAGCGCAAAAAGCCACCATTAAGACCATTCAGACATCCCTTTTCCATCCAAAGTCCTTGTTGTTGACCAATGATGTATAGATTCATAGCAGCATTCAGCATAGAGGGAGGATATTTTACCCATGTGTCTGTGCTAACTTTTTGAAAGAACAATCTAATTAATCACACTTCCCTGCTCCAGTCTGGAAAATTTCACCTTTCCCATTTGAAAGTCACCATTGAATGTGCTTACACTAGCTTTTCAGATAGTGCATTTCAGATCAGAGCAACTTTCTGCATAAAACAAATTCTCCTAACTTCCCTTTATTTTTTTTTCCAATTACCTTAAATCTGTGTCCTCTAATTAACCAACAGTCCTGCCAGTGGGAATAGTTTCTCCCCCTGTATTCTAAATGAAAACCTCACAATTTTGAACCAGTCGAATCTCCCCTTCACCTTTTCTACTCTATGGAGAACAATGCTAGCTGGATTCTTTGAAATCCATGATTGATGCACTGGTAAAAGTCAGGTTCACAGTCTAAACTGGCTGGTTATCCATTTTGTATCAAGTTGTTAATGCAATAAAGAAATGCTGAACAACAACAAAAATACCTGGAAAAACTCAGCAGGTCTGGCAGCATCTGCGGAGAGGAACACATTTAACATTTCGAGTCCGTGTGACTCTTCAACAGAACTAAGGAAAAATAGAAAAGAGGTGAAATTTAAGCTGGCTTAAGGGGGGGGGTGGGACAAGTAGAACTGGATAGAGGGTCAGTGATAGGTGGAGATAACCAAAATATGTCATAGACAAAAGGACAAAGAGTTGTTGAAGATGGTGATATTATCTAAGGAATGAGCTAATTAAGGATAGAAAGCAGGACAAGCAAGGTACAGGTAGCCCTAGTGGGGGTGGGGTGAAGGGCAGGGATCAAAATACGCTAAAGGGTAGAGATAAAACAATGGATGGAAATACATTTAAAAATAATGGAAATAGGAGGGAAAAGAAAAATCCGTATAAATTATTGGGGAAGAAAGGTAGGGGAGGATCGGAAAGGGGGTGGGGATGGAGGAGAGAGTTCATGATCTAAATTGTTGAACTCAACATTCAGTCCGGAAGGCTGTAAAGTGCCTAGTCGGAAGATGAGGTGCTATTCCTCCAGTTTGCATTGAGCTTCACTGGTGCGGACAGATCGAAGGTGTTCTGAAAAGAGGTCACCCAGTCTGCGTTTGATCTTTCCAATGTAGAGGAAACCGCATTGGGAGCAACGAATGCAGTAGACTAAATGGAGGGAAGTGCAAGTGAAATGTTGCTTCACTTGAAAGGATTGTTTGGACCCTTGGACAGTGAGGAGGGGGGAAGTAAAGGGGCAGGTGTTGCACCTTCTGCAGTTGCAAGGGAAGGTGCTGTGGGAGGGGGTTGAGCTGTAGGGGGTGATGGAGGAGTGGAGCAGGGTGTCCCAGAGGGAATGATCCCTGCGGAATGCCACCGGGGGGGGGGTGAAGGGATGCTGAAGTTTCTTCTTAACAGTTACACATATCCTGTTTTTCTTTTCCGTACGAACTTAATCTGGTGGTAAAAAATCAACATTCATTACAGTAACATTTAGCAAGCAAAAATCAGAATGTTCAAGAATCTTAACATAATTTACTCAAATGTGACTAGTACCAATAGAGTTTGATATCTGCATTCAGATTTCCTAATGTGTCACACTTCAGCATAATTTGATACTTTTATGAACTGCCTTATCAATATCCTCACCAACCTCCAGAACCAAAAACCTATGACTGAGTTGGTTGGAGTTTTACATAAAAGCTATATATCTACCTTTGACTCCTTGCAATAGAAAGCAAATTACTGAAAAAATCTTTCCATCACAGCAACATAGAAGAGCAATAATTATACACAGTGTATTTTTCTAATTGTGTGTGGTGCACAAAAACATTTTCACTAGGTGTTACAATCTCAGCTGCGGGGCCTAACTGTTCTGGAAACACAAGAATATGAGAATGTAAGAAATATGAGCCAGGTTAGGCCATTTGGTCCTTCCAACCTTCTCCACAATTCAGTAAGATTGTGGCTGATCTTCTGCTTCAACTTCACCTTCCCACACTCCCCATAACCCTTAGTATTCAAAACCCTATCAATCTCTGACTTAAATATACTCAATGGCCGAACATCAAAAACTCTCTGGGGTAGAGAATTCCATTGTTTCACAACATTTCGAAGTTATTTCTCCCCATTTCTGTCCTAAACAGCTAACCCCTGATTCTGAGACTGTAACCCTTGGCTCAACACTTACCAGTCAGGGGTTACATCCTCACAACATCAACCTTGTCAAGCCCCTGAAAAAATGTGTGTGTTTCAATGAAAGTAACTCTCATTCTTCAAAATTCTAGGGGTCTTAAACCCAAGTCTACTCAATCGAGGGGAGGCAGTGGTGTAGTAGCATTGTCACTGGGCTGGACTGGTATTCTGGAGACCCAGGGTATTGCTCTGGGGATCAATGTTCAAATCCTACCACGGCAGATGGTGAAATTTGAATTCAATAAAAAATCTAGAATTGAAAGTCTGGTGATGAAATGATTGCCTTAAAAACCCATCTGGTTCACTAACGCCCTTTAGAGAAGGAAATCTGTTGTCCTTACGTGTGACTCCAGACCCACAGCGATGTGGTTGCCTCTTAAAATGCCCTCTGAACAAAGGTAATTAGGGATGGGCAATAAATGCTGGCCTAACCAGTGATGCCCACATTCCATGAATTAAAAAAAAAATCTCTCCTCACAGAATAATCCCCTAAATGTAGGAATCATTCTAGTGGGCCTTTGTTGCACTCCCTCTAAACTAAAAGTGTATACAGTACTCCAAAGTGTTGTCTCACCAACACCCTACGTAATTCAAGTAAGGCTTAAACTTCAATCCCTTTGAAATAAAGGGTAACATACAATTTGCTTTCCTAATTGTTTGCCTGTTAACTTTCTGTGATTTGTGAACAAGGGAACTCAGGATTCAGATACCAACATTTCCCAGCCTCTAGCTATTTAAAAAAAAGACATTCTGCTTTGTGATTGTTTGTACAAAAGTGAATAACATCACACTTTGTTATATTTCATCTGTCATATTCTTACTTACTCACTTAGTCTGCCTAGATCACTTTACAGCTTTTTTTCACTCTCCTCACAGAATATTTTCACCCCTAACTTTGTATCATCAGCAATTTGGATATGTAGCACTCTACTCTTTCATCTCAATTGTGATGATATGTGTGTATATTTCTGTGTCTGTATTTATATATTCCGTGTAGGTATGGGTAAAGCTGTGCGTATGTGTGTGTGTGTCCTGGGTTAATCAAAGTTGAATTTCCTGGAGTCAGATTGTCTGTAGAATCTAAGGGATAAAAGACTATAGGTGTTATCTTGCATTTTGTAATGAAGCCCTATGGTGGGTGTTAACTTATAAGGAAACAGAATAGATCTGAAAGTAGCATTTGGGGATAAGTTTTGAAATTGATTTGTAGCTGTTACATTTCAAAGGAGCCTCAAAGGTTGAAAGAACATTTGCATTTTACAGGAGATTTGTGAGTAAACAGGGGAAGGCATTTTAAATTTTATTGACCCAAAATAGAGGTAAAATACGAACATGAAAGGTTTTGATATTTGGGAACCTGAGTTTTCAAAGAAATATTTAAAGACGCTGGAGAACTAAGCTGAAAGGTGTGAAAAAGGTATTTATGAAAATGGGGTTTCAGCTGTAGTAGTTGCTATGGGGGGAGTTCCACTGAAGGCCAACTCCAGTGTTTTCGATTATGCTGAAAAGCTGTGAAAATCTTTTAATTGAAGCAAGAAACTCAATTTAAGGCCAGGGGACCTCATCCTGTGAAACAGGTTTTTAAAAAATCACCTTTTGGGAAAACCACATCAGCATGGAGTTCTTCTGGGTTGCACTTCTGTCTAAAAATGAAAGCAATTTCTCGGTTGGGTAACATATCCTAGATTTTATGATTAAGACTCTATAAAAGCTATTGCCAAAAAAATAGTTTTATTGTGTACCTTTCATAAAGCATTTTGGGGGTTATTTTTCTAAGATTTTTCTAACTGTGTATTTTTTTTACCTTGCATGGGTTTAAGTTTTATCCTTTCTTCCTTTCTTTTTTTTTAAATAAACAGTTTAATTCTTCAAATTTTAAAGTTATATTTGGAGTCCTGTGCTTTTGTGTTCAGTAGGTTTCCCTCCTTGTTTCTACAATGCAAAAAAAGATTGTGATCGGATGAGGCGGATTTCACTCTGAGATCTGGCCTGTTCAGCATCAACATCAGCTGCGGTTGTAACACAATAAATACATGAGGTACTGACCCTTGCGATACCCAGCTAGTTATGGCCAATCAGCCCAAAAATGATCTGTTTATTTCTACCCTCTACTTTCTGTTTGTCAACCAATCCTCAACCCAATAGCCCTCTTATTGTGGAATAACCTCTTATGTGTCATCCAATCAAATGCTTTTTGGAATTCCAAATTTACTATGTCTACTACTTCCCCCTTGTCTATCCTACTGGTTACAACCTCAAAAAACTTTAACCAAGTTGTCAAATATTATTTTCCTTTCTTGAATCTATCTTGGCTTGACCCAATCATATTATGGTTTTCTAAGTGCCCTGCTACAATATCTCGAATAACAGATCCCAGAATTTTCCCGCCACTGGTCAATAGTTCCCTGATTTCTCTCTCCCTCTTTCTTGAACAAGGTTACAATTGCTACATTAGAATGCCTAGTGACTGTTCTAGAACTTAGAACATTTAAAAAGATCAGAATCAGTGCATCCACTATCTTTGTAACTAGCTCTTTTATATCCCTATGATGAGGACTATCAGGTTTAGGGGATTTGTTGGTTTTCAGTCCCATTAACTTATCCAGTACTTTGCATTTACAAATATAATTTCTTTAAATTCTATTTTCTCAGTACAACCTTGGCTCCCCGCTATTCTCAGAATATATTTTACGTTTTCTACAGGACAATTCCCAGCTCTGGAAACCCAACCTGGGAGAATGTGTCCCAAAAGTTCAGATTTACATTCCCAGGGAACAGGTGAAAATGGGCCTTATGGCCACTGCCTCAGGAAAATGTTGGGAGGTTGCTGGGCGTGAAGGCAGGCTGGGCAAAAGCCCAGCTTCGGTGCTCCGGTATTTTGCCAAAGCTATGAGAAAAGGTAAATGTCAGAAAACAGCCCTCCAGCCCTCACTGCTTACAACCGTCATCTGTCCCACACGGTCCCCATGCCCCATCCATGCCATCCCATTCCACATTATGCCCCCCACCCACCATGGCCTCTTATGCATTCCATCAATCCTGCCAGGCCCCCACATGCCCTCCGTGGCAGGTCATGACCCCACCCACCTCACATGACCCTGATACCCTCCATCCAAACTATGCCCCTCTATTCATCCCCATAGCCCTTTATGGCCCCATGCCAAACTATGCCCCATCTACTTATCCCCAAAGACCTTTACGGCTCATATGCCAGCTTAGTGCCAACGTATGCCAATCCACTTCAAAGACTTTATAAGCACTTGGAACTGTCAATCAAACTTTCAACTGAGTTTGATAATGATGGGTTGTGAAATCAGTCTTACGCACATTCATATCTAATTTTAACAATCCCAAAAGGCACATTACCTCTCCCAAAGGGCACCTCAACTTTCCCAAAGGACACCTAACCTCTTCCAAAAGTATCCCAGGTCCATATCCAAAAGGGTGTCTTACCTGTTCAAAAGGGTACCCTACCTGTCCAAAGAACACTGGTAACTTTAGACCTTCTCCTACTATGTCTAAAGTGTACAAGTCACATTTTGGATATTCCACTAGTGAAAATCGGATCTGACTGAGGCAGCTACACTTTAACATGTGTAGTTACCTCTATGAAGCATGGATGTGGTACTTTAAAAAAGCACCTCCCGCCACCCTCCACACACCCACCCTGCCACCCCCACCCCCCACCCTGTGAAAATGGCACAGGCCAGGTTCAGACCAGGATTTCTGGATTTGTGCCTGTAACGCCATTTCATTAAGACCGAGAGCCTCTCCATCTGCGCAAAAATTCAGTCCAAACTATTTCTTCCATGTCTTTGCCATTCCTTATTTCCAATTATAATTTCTCCTATCTCTGCCTCTAAGGGACCCACAATTACTTTCACTAATCTCTTCCTTTTTTGATACCTAGAGAAATTTTTACAATCTGTTTTCATGTCTCTCACTAATATATTCTCATATTCCATTTTCTTTTTCTTTAGAAATTTCTTAGTAATCCTTTGCTGAATTCTAAAATCCTTCCAAACCTCAGGTCTACTACTCTTGGCAATGTTATAAGCCTCTTCCTTTAATCTAATACTATCTTTAAAGTATCATTTTCCACGGCTGGACCACTTTTACAGTGGAGTTTTTATTCCTGAGGACAATGTATAAATATATTGTGAATTATAGATTAATTCTTTGAACTTCTGTCATTGCTTATTTACCATCATGTATTTTAATCTGGTTTCCTAATCTACCTTAACCAACTTGTCACTTAAAGCTGTGGAGTTTGCTTTGCTTAAATCTAAGTCTCTGGTTTCGGACTTAACTAAATCACTCTCAAACCCAACATAATATTCAAATATTTGGTATTATGATCACTCTTCTCCAGAGATTGTCTTACTACAAGGTTATTAATTGACCCAAACTCATTGCACACTACTAGATCTAAAAATCCCTAGTTGTTCTTTAGCAAATTTTGGCAAGTACCCCTGATTACTATTTTACACTTAACACCTTTGCTAATTGGTGGCTTCTTACCATTGAAACCAATAAGAATTTGGTGTGAAGATTTCATTCCTCCATTTTCTTCTGCCAACCTTGGCAATGAAGCAATATGCCAGCACTTTGTTTATCTGAGGAAGTTTTATTCAACAAGGTTTACAACATTAATTTTGCTCTTTTTTTTTGCAGTTGACTGAAAGCAGAACTTCTTGAATATTCTAACGATATGCTGCTTAAGTGGCAACATAGGAATTTGCAGCCATGGATTATTTATACAGTATAATTTCAAAACTGATTGCTATTTGCTAGAGGTCAGCTTAATGTAAAAGAGACAGATTGCATTTAGCTTCTTTGATTTTGTTGTCCCCTGGGCTTGTATCTTTCTTCATTCTCCCTCTTCATGACTGCTTATCTGAGTACTTCTCCCTCCATTTGGCTGCATGAATGAACAAACAAGGCGAGAATGTTTTTTTGACATACGGAGTCTTACTGAGAGATCCTATTCAAGAAGACTAGAGGACTGGCATTTGTTGAGTAAAAGTTTAGGTCATTATCTCTGGGTGAGGTATTGCAGGCAACACATTGCACAAAGATTAATAAAATTCCCCTGCAGTTTTCGAGCTGTATATTTTTATGCAGTGCCTGGATCACTCAGCCAATGTGAGCCACATGATTTGTTTTATGAGTGATATCTATTGTCACCTGCCATTATCTGACAATAAGATCTGCTTCACAATCTTGCTTAAAACTGGTAAATATACAAGCGTCAAATCTCTTGGGACCAATTATGCTGGTTTTGTGCTACTGAACAAGTATTTACCCCGTCGATCTTGCTGTAATTTGTGGAATTGTGTTGTTTAAATATCCATTATAGATTCTTTAGCATAAATCCCATGTAAAATAGAAGCAATGAGCTATTAGTGCTTGGGAATTAATGAGTAGTCTTTAAGAAGAGAATTCATGTTGAAGGTTGCAGTAGTAATGTTAACAGAACAACCCAGTAAGTATGTACATCACTAATAGTAACAGAAGAACATAAGAAATAGGACAGTGTTGGGCCATTCAGCCTTTCAAGCCTGCTCCACCATTCAATGGCATCATGGTTGATTTCCTACCTTTACACCACCTTCTTGCACCATCTCCATATTGCTTAACCTACTTGGCATCCAAATATCTACCGATCTCCCTCTTAACTATTCTAAACAACTAACATCCACAGCTTTCTGGGGTAGGGAACTCCAAAGTTTCACAACACTTTGAAGGAATTTCTCCTCATCTCAGTCCATAGCTGTCAGTCCCTTGGCAGGAAATTAATGCCCTCCCCAAGACGAGTTTGGTGGCAGGAGGGCATTTAATAGGTGGAGGGGGGGGGGTTGCGAGGGGGGTGAAGAGTAGCAGATGTGGACTCCACCATCTCCCTATCTCTGGCCCAATTAAGCCCAGGGCAGGAAGACTTATGGACAGCTTTCCTATCCTGCCACTAATTAAGGCTCTTAAGTGGGCAATTAATAGTATTCACCCAGCAATGGGTGGGAGATTTACCATGCATGAAGGCTGAAAAACAAACCCTGTTGGGGTCGTTTGCAGGCTTCCAGGGTTGAGTTCCTTGTTGTCAGGAACTCAGTGATCTAGGGATCCAGTATCAGGAAGGGGCTAGATGCTGAGATCCTCCCCCTGCTCTTGCTGCCAACACCTCTGCCCCCCTCCACCCCCCGCCCCGCAACTCTCACCCCGTGATTCTATTACTCACCTGTGGCCTGGGCCCCTTGCCAACCCTGAGCCTTGGACGGGTGCATTACCAGCAGCAGCCATTGCCTCCCCAGTGGCGTTGCTCAGCAATGCACAGCAGCCAGACTCTAATTCAAGGTTGTCCAAAATGCGCCCTGCGAAGCCCCTTTAAGTGGCCCCCAGAGCTAGTTTTCAAAGTTCCAGTCAAACAGGTTATTTCAATAGAAGATTCTGCATGGAGCTGCTCCCCCAACCACACACTGGGGGTGGGGGGGTGTGTGGGGTAGGGGGGTGTGTGGGGTGGGGGTGTGTGTGGGGTAGGGGGTTGTGTGGGGTGGGGTGTTTCTCTCCCACCAGTGAGCTTGTCAGCAGCAAATGAAGGAGAGGAATAGCCTCTAACTGTAGGAGCAGCGAACACTGGCATTAGTGAGTGTGCTGAGGGCTGCCGACAGAGACAAGCGAAGGTATGGTGGGGCTGGAGCCCAGGGAGCCGAGCAATGGTGGGGCTGGAGACGGGGAGCCAGGTGTCTCAGGCCCAGGTAGGGTGAGGTTACATCAGGTGCAGGGAGGGTGAGGTCGCTTCGGGCCTGGGAGGGCGAGGTCACGTCAGGCCTGAGGAGGATGAGGTCACATTGTGCCCAGGAAGGGCAAGGTCGGATCGGGACTGGGGATGGTAAAGTTTTGCTGGTCTTGGAAGGGCGAAGTTTTGCCAGCTCAGGGAGGAGATGGTGGCGCTGCGGGTATTAGTGTCTGTGAGAGCAAGAGTGTGTTTGTATGTATGTGTATAGGAGTGAGAGTGAGAGTGAGTGACTGTGTGTGTGTGTGTGTGTGTGTGTGTGAGAGAGTTTGTGTGTGTGTTTGTGGCAGTGAGAGTGAGTGACAGTGGTGTGTGGGTGTGTGAATGTGAGAGTGAGTGCCTGAGTTTCATTGTGCATGGCTGTGAGAGTGAGTGACTGAGTGTGTGTATGTGCGTGTGTGTTGGTGTGTGTGGGGGTGGGAGTGAGAGTGACTGACTGAGTGTTTATGTGTGCATGTGTTGGAGTGAGAGTGTGTGAGTGTGTTTGTGCGTGTATGTGAATAAGAGTACGTGTCTAATTGTGTGCGCGTCTGTGGGAATGAGGGTTAGTGCCTCAGTGTGTGTGTAGATGTGAAAGTGAGTGACTGAGTTTGTGTGTGCAAGGGAGTGAGGGTGAGTGACTGCGTGTGTGTATGCGCGTGTGTGGGAGTGAGAGTGGGTGTGAGTGGCTGAGAGTGTGTGTTTGTGCGTGAGTGTGTGTGGGGGGGGTGAGAGTGACCGACTGAGTTTGTGTGTGTGGGTGTGTGTGTGAGAGTGAGAATGACTGACTAAATGTTTGTGTGTGTGGGGTGGGGGTGTGTGTGGGGTGGGGTGTGTGTGGGGTGGGGTGTGTAGGGTGGAGGTGTGTGTGGGGTTGGGGGGTGTGTGGGGTTGGGGGGTGTGTGGGGGGTGGGGTGTGTGTAGGGTGGAGGTGTGTGTGGGGTGGTGGGGTGTGTGGGGTTGGCGGTTGTGTGGGGTGGGGGGTGTGTGTGGGGTGGGGGGGGTGTGTGTGGGGTAGGGGGGTGTGTGTGGGGTAGGGGGGTGTGTGGGGCCGTGAGGGCTTGAGAGTGAGTGACTGAGTTTGTGTGTGCATGGGAGTGAGAGCCATGATCTTATTGAATGCCGGGGGAGGCTCGATGGGCTGAATGGTCTACTCCTCTTCCTATTTCTTATGTTGTTATGTTCTTATGTTGGTGTGTGAGAGTGAGAGTAACTAGCTGGATGTCTGTGTGTGAGTGAGAATAAATGACTGGGGGATTCAGATTTAAACACCCTGAGAGTGATGTTGTGCAGCCAGTGAAGCCAGGTGCTGATGACTGTGATTCCTGCCTGAAGCAAGCAACAAGCCTCAAAGTTTTGAGCAAAGTGCAGCTCACTAGATTCACATCATTATGTTCAGTTGTGAACCACATTGGCGTGCAAATGCCAGTGTGCTCAGATAATCCAGCTATATCATCTGTAAAGTAATGGAAGGGGTCATCAACAGTGCTATTAAGCAGCACTTGCTTAGCAATAACCTGCTCACTGATGCCCAGGGTTCCGCCAGGGCCACTCAGCTCCTGACCTTATTACAGCCTTGGTTCAAACATGGATATAAGAGCTGAACTCCTGATGCGAGGTGAGAGTGACTGCCCTTGACATCAAGGGAGCATTTGACCAAGTGTGGCATCAAGGAGCCCTAGCAAAACTGGAGTCAATGCGAATCAGGGGGAATATTCTCTGCTGGTTGGAGTCATAACTTGCACAAAGGAATGTGGTTGTGGCTGTTGGAGGTCAATCATCTCAGCTCCAGGACATCATTACAGGAGTTCCTTAGGGTAGTGTCCTCGGCACAACCATCTTCAGCTGCTTCATCAATGACCTTCCTTCCATCATAAGGTCAGATGTGGGGATGTCGCTGATGATTGCACAATGTTCAGCACCATTTGCAACTCCTCAGATACTGAAGCAGTCCATGTCCATATGCAGAAAGATCTGAACAATATCTAGGCTTGGGCTGACAAGTGGCAAGTAACATTCACGCCACACAAGTGTCAGTCAATGACCATCTCCAACAAGAGAGAATCCAACCATCACCCTTGATGTTCAATGGCATTAACATCACTGAATCCCCCACTATCAACATCCTGGGGGTTACAGTTGACCAACACTGAACTGAACTAGTCATATAAATACTGTGGCTACAAGGGCAGGTCAGAGGCTAGGAATCGTATGACGAGTAACCCACCTCCTGACTCCCCAAATCCTGTCCACTATTTACGAGGGACAAGTCAGGAGTGTGATGGAATACTCCCCACTTGCCTGGATGTGTGCAGTTCCCACAAAACTCAAGAAGCTTGACACCATCCCAGGACAAAGCAGCCTGCTTGATTGGCACCACATCCATAAACATCCCTTCATCACTGATGCACAGTAGCAGCAGTATGTACCATCTACAAGTGCACTGCAAGAATTCACCAAGGGCCCTTCGACAGCACCTTCCAAACACACGACCACTACCATCTAGAAGGACAAGGGCAGCAGATCGATGGGAACCACTGCCTGGAAGTTCCCCTCCAAGCCGCACACCATTCTGACTTGGAAATATATTACCATTCCTTCACTGTCTCTGGGTCAAAATCCTGGGACTCCCTTTGAAGCAGCATTGTGGGTGTACCTACACTGCATGGACTGCAGCGGTTCAAGAAGGCAGTGCAGCGCCACCTTCTTAAGGGCAATTAGGGATAGCTAATAAATGCTGGCCCAGCCAGCGAAGCCCACATCCCATGAATGAATAAAAAAAACAATGAAGTTCCCTACGTCCACTGTGGCAAACACAACCCACCAGTGACGGGCAGAGCAGACATTGCAAAAAGTGAGTGACTGAGTTTTGAGTGTGTGTGTGGGGTGGGGTTGTGCGAGAGACTGAGTAAACGTGTGTGGGGTGGAGTTTGAGAGACTGAGTGACTGGGTATGTATGAGGGGGTGGGGGTGTGTGTGACTTTGCTTTACTGCCAATCTCAGGTTTCTCACTCACTCTCATCACCACATATCAATACATACACCCCTCACCCCCCTGCTCATAGTGGGTCAGTGAGTGAGCACCCAGAGACTGAGAGCAAGGTTTTCCCCCCGTTAAGGAGGGGGCTGTTGAAAAGCGGGAGCAGGCGCGAGCAGGTGGATTCCCAATCGGCGCCCCACCATTTTACATGGGCGGGCTAATTAACACCCACCCAGCATGACATCTGCCAGGAAGCGTTAAGCGACCCCTGGGCGGGTGGGGGTGGGGGGAATTCCCTCAGATAGAAACCAGATGGGTTTTTACAACAATCAAAAATGATTTCATGGTCATCATTAGACTTTAATTGCAGATTTTTATTAAATTGAATTCCACCATCTGCCATGCCAGGATTTGAACCCAGGTCCCCAGAGCATTATCCTGGGTCTCTGGATCACTAGTCCACTACACCACTACACTATACCACTACATTTTACTACATGATACCACTACACTGCAAGACTATACCACTACATTACTACACTATATCACTACACTACTACACTGTACCACTACATTACTACACTATACCACTACATTATACCACTACACAACTACACTATACCACTACACCACTACACTACTATACTATGCCACTACATTACTACACTATACCACTACATTATACCACTACACTGCTACACTATACCACTACACCACTACACTACTACACTGTACCACTACATTACTACACTATTCCATTACATTATACCACTACTCTGCTACACTACATTTTACTACATTATACCACTACACTGCTAGACCATACCACTACATTACTATACTATACCACTACATGATACCACTACACTAATACATTATACCACTACAGTACTACACTATATCACTACACTACTACACTATATCACTACACTACTACACTATACCACCACACTACTACACTATACCACTATACCACTACATAACGACACTATACCACTACACTACTACACTATACCACTACACTACTACACTATACCACTACACTACTACACTATACCACTACACTACTACACTATACCACTACATTACTACACTATACCACTACATTACTACACTATATCACTACACTACTACACTATACCACTACATTACTACACTATACCACTACATTATACCACTACACTACTACACTATACCACTACACTACTACACTATACCACTACACTACTACACTGTACCACTACATTACTACACTATACCACTACACTACTACACTATACCACTACATTAGATAAAAACAAAAAACTGTGGATGCTGGAAATCCAAAACAAAAACAGAATTACCTGGAAAAAACTCAGCAGGTCTGGCGGCATCGGCAGAGAAGAAAAGAGTTGATGTTTCGAGTCCTCATGACCCTTCCACAGAACTGAGTGAATATAAGGAGAGGGGTGAAGTATAAGCTGGTTTAAGGTTGGAGGGGGGGGGGGGTGGTTGGGGGTGGGGGGGGAGAGAAGTTGGGGGGGGGTGGTGTGGTTGTAGGGTCAATCAAGCAGTGATAGGAGCAGATAATCAAAAGATGTCACAGACAAAAGAACAAAAGAACACAGAGGTGTTGAAGGTAGTGATATTATCTAAACGAATGTGCTAATTAAGAATGGATGGTAGGGCACTCAAGGTACAGCTCTAGTGGGGGTGGGATGGAAAGACTAGCAGGGCATAAAAGATTTAAAAATAATGGAAATAGGTGGGAAAAGAAAAATCTATATAAATTATTGGGAAAAACGAAAGGAAGGGGGAAGAAACAGAAAGGGGGTGGGGATGGAGGAGGGAGTTCAAGATCTAAAGTTGTTGAATTTAATATTCAGTCTGGAAGGCTGTAAAGTGCCTAGTCGGAAGATGAGGTGCTGTTCCTCCAGTTTGCGTTGAGCTTCACTGGAACAATGCAGCAAGCCAAGGACAGACATGTGGGCAAGAGAGCAGGGTGGAGTGTTAAAATGGCAAGCAACAGGGAGGTTTGGGTCATTCTTGCAGAAACCTCCCTGTCTCTACATTACTACACTATACCACTACATTATACCACTACTCTGCTACACTATACCACTACACCACTACACTATACCAGTACACCACTACACTATACCACTACAGTATACCACTACACTACTACACTATACCATTAAACCACTACAATATTACACTATACCATTACATTACTACACTAAACCGCTACACCACTACACTATACCACTACACTACTACACTATACAACTAAATTACTACACTATACCACTACACTTCACCACTACACTATACCACTACACTATACCACTACACTACTACACTATACCACTACACCATGACACTGTACCACTACAATACACCACTACACTACGCCACTACACTGAACCACTACACTGTACCACTACACCACTACACTATACCACTACACTACACCACTACACTCTACCACTACACCATTAACTCCCCTAAGAAATGTTATCTGTTTTAATAAATCAACTTTCATTCTTTGAAACCCTAGGGAATATAGATCCAGACCACCTAATCTCTCTTCATAGGACAAACCCCTCAACCCAAGTGGACCTTTGTTGCACTTCCTTTAAGACAGATTCACCCTCGGGTAAGGAGACTAATGCACGCTCCAGGTGTGGTCTAATCAAATTCCTATATAATTGTTGTAAGATCTCTTAACTCTTATACCTCAATCCCTTTGTCATAAAGGTTAACATACTATTTGCTTTTCTAATTGCTTGCTGTACCTGCATGTTAACATCTGTGATTTGTGACCAAGGGCACCCCGGTCCCCCTGAATACCAATATATAATCAATCTCTCTCCACTTAAAGACCTATCTTACTTTTCTATTTATCCTTCCAAAGTGGGTAAATTCACACTTCTCCACTTTATATCGTATCTGACACATTCTTGTGCACTTTCTTAACCTCTACTTTGGAGCCTCTTAGCATTCTACTTTCCCACCTAACCTTGTTACATCAGTAATTTGATCATTTTACACTTGCTTTCATCATCTAAGTCATTGATATGGATTATAAACAACTAAGGCCCAAGTACCAGTACACCACTTGTTACAGCCTGCTAATCTAAAAATAATCTGTTTATTTTACTGCTCTCTGTTTTCTGTCCAATCTTTGCATCCAAGCTGATATAATACCACTGTCCCATGGGCCCTAAGTTTGTGTAATAAATGCTTGTGTGAAAATCAAAATACATTACATCCGTTGGCTCCCTGTTATCTACAGCCTCAAAAAAAGTCAACAGATTTGTCAAACACCATTTCCCTTTCATAAATCCATGTTGGCTCCGCCTAATTATGGTATGATTTTCTAAATGCTCTGTTAACCACATCCCTGATCCCTGCTAATAGATTCCAACATTTTCCCTACCACCGATGTCCGGTTATTGGTCTGTAGCTTCCTACTTTCTCTTTCCCACTTTTCTTGCATAGCAGGGTTATGTTTGCTATCTTTCATTCCATGGGGACTGTTCTAGAATCTAGGGAGTCCTGGAAGATTAAAACCAATACATCCACTATCCCTGCAGTTGCCTCTTTTCAAAGGATATGATACAGGTAGTCAGGTCCAAGGGATTCCTTATGAAAATAGAAAGTGCTGGAAACACTCAGCAGGTCTGGCAGCTTCTGTGGAGAGAGGAACAGTGGGCGGAGTTTTATGGCCCCGTTGTGGGAGGGCCGGGGCCAGAAAATACAGCGAGATATTCAAAACCTCATTGACTTCAACAGCACTGGAAGATCCCGTCAGCGGGATGGGCGTGGGGGGGGGGGGGGGGTGCATAAAATTCCGCCCATAGTTAACATTTCAAGTCCAATATGACTCTTCTTCAGAACCAAGAGATTTGTTGGTTTTTAGTCCCACTAATTAATCCAGCGCTTTATTTTGCTAATACTAATTTCTTTAAGTTCTTCATTCTTGCTAGATGCTAGATTCCCCAATATTTCCATAATGTTTCCTGTCTTCCACCATGAAGACAGATACACATTATTCATTTCAGATTTCTGCCATTTTCTTATTCCCTTCTTTAATTTCTCCTGTCTCTGACTTCTAAGGGACCGGGGTTTTGTTAATTTCTTCCTTTTTACATACCTATGGAAACTTTTATTATCTAGCTTTATGTCTCTTGCTAGTTTATTCTTATATCCTCTTATCTCTAATTTTACCAATCCCTTTGTCATCCATTCCTGAATTTTAAAATCCTCCCAATCCTCAGGCATACTGATCTTCTTGCAAATATTATAAGCTTCTATAAGCCTCTTCCTACTTTTAACTTCTGTTGTTAGTCATAGTTCCACACTTTTCCTGAAGGGTTTTATTCCTTAAGGTGATGCATATTCGTTGCAAATTATGAATGAATAAATTAGGTCTGCCATAGCATTAACTCTGTAATGCTAATTTTGACTTTAAGCGACAGTGTAAAATGAGTAATATAGGTTCAGCCATCCAATGTACAAGGAATCATAGATTCGTACATCACAGAAGGACAGAAGATGATTATTCGGCCATCATCTTTGTGCTGACTCTTTGAAGGAGCTATCACTTAGTCCCATTTCCTTGCTCTTTCCCCATAACCCAAGAAATTTCTCCTTTTCCCTTTAGACAGTTACTACTAAATCTTCTTCCACACATTTTAAGGAGATGCATTCTATATCATAACAACATACTGCACTGAAAACCATTCTCATTTCTACACTGTCCATTTTGTTCATTTTTGTTGTTCTGCATCATTGGAAAATTGTGAGATACATAAAAAGGACAGCTGAATTGACATATTGCCCCTTTTGCAACATTGCCCAAATTTCAATCTACTCTGCATAAGCTGACTGTCAAATAGTTGGAAGGCTCTTGTGCAATTTTGTGCCCTTTTTCTTGAATGGTTTCCACTGGGAGACTTGCCAGAGGCAGTCAAAGACAGAACAATGGTATTGCACAGATGCAGATGAAAAGAATACACACGAAGGTCAATTAAATTAACATCCAGGCCTTCTGGGATGGATTTCTGAGAAGGACAAGCCGACAGCTAGATTGCAAAAACACAGGTATGTTTCATTCCTTGTGGATGAGGTTGCGGTCTGACTCGCACCCACACTGCAGAGGTTTTCGTTTTGAGCAGAGAAATTTTCGAACAGGCCCCGTGAGCCCCTTTGCTGAATTTTACCTGCCCTTTGGGAACGGACTGAGAGGCAGGAAGGCTGGCAAACTGGTGCGGTAAAAATTCGGATTTCATGCCCAACATCTTCCCGCCACCATGCCATTTTGCCAGATGATGCGGGAAAGGCGGCAGGTAGCCCACCCACCTGGAGCCTAAAGGAGCCACGTCAGTGGCTAAATAAAGGATTCTTTCTGCACCTGCTTGGGAAGGCTGCTAGGTAAACCCCGACAGCCTCCCTGCAGGCACTGTTTGTGCCAAGGAGGGGGCCTCCCGGCAGCAATGGCCTTCCCCATAGCAACCACGTTGCCTTCCCTCAGCTACACCCCCTACTCCTGTCCGTGGCTGACTAACTGGCTTTGGCACATCCAAATGCCAAGTACCTGGCTTTGAGGGCACATGTCCATCAAATTGCCTTCCTTCTGCAGGTGCAGTGCCAACAGTGACCACTGCTAACGGGGACGCTGCTGAGGCTGCAGGGCTGCCAGTCCTCTGATTTGTGAGTAGGCCACCATCCTTACCAGTGATGCCAGCCCCAATGCAGGCTGCAAAATGCGATGCTAGGTCTTGCTGCCTGCTGGAGCAGGGTCAGCCCCCCACTTTTGACCTTGTTGCAGAACCTCTGCGACTGTTACAAAATGCAGACCTGAGGATCTAGGGAATTAGGATCCCTGATACCAAATACCAGCACCCTACCAGGGGCAGGCTATGTGCTGCTTGAAAGGCACTTTACTCTAGTCCTGGGAAAAGGAAATAGTGAGGAGGAGCAGGAGGAAAAGCAAAACAGCCTCATGGACCATGATAACGACATAAAAAAGGAGAAATTAGCAAGCGTATTTTCATGCGAAGGATAATGGAAATGTGGAACCTCCCCCCCTTCACTAACCTCCTCAGCTCACACCACTGAAAGTTTGTGGATGCTAAGTCAATTGAAATTCTCAGCGTTGAGATAGACAAACTTTTTCTTTAGGTGACGTTACCAAAGGATATGGAACGAAGACAGGTAAATGGAGTGATGATACAGATCAGCCATAATCAAACTGAAAATGAAACAATCTCAACAGGGTTGAATAGCCAACTCATGTTCACCAGGTCCCGATTTCAGAAGGTTGACCATATGGAGAAAAAAGCCTAAGTCAACCTAAGGTTAAAGAGAAACAATTAGAAATTGTATCTCAATTCCAAAGTCGGACTTTTCCCTTTTCATTCAGTTGCATTTCTTGTTTTTACTACATTCTGCTCCACAGCAACAAGAAAGTAGTGGAATTCCAATTGACTGAGTCACTGTCACAATGTTTTCATTTGTCCTTTATCCCACATTGTGGTATTTATCTTTTTGTAAGCTCAAAGTAAAATAATTTGAGGCCACAAATCACAGAGAGAGACTTCTAGTGTAAAACAGGTGATGGAGTTACACAGGCACTTGGAAGATAAAACATGACAAAGCTGTGCCAATGGCTGGTGAGAATTCAAACATCACCTTAATACAAAAAGGAAGACTGTTATGCGGCATATTGAATATTTGGAAAAGGTATCAAAGACTTTCAGGTTTTGTTAATCTTCTGAAAATGATCAGTATCTGCATTCTTCAAGTGCAGTTTTACTTCCTCATCACTCATCATCTCTCCAACCAACACTGCAGCATCTTAATTGGATGTATTTACCTACTCAATAGTATTTATCACTCTCGAAATTGTACACAAAGGACCATTAGCAAGCTATCACTCATATTAAATATGTGTTCCTAGCATCTGGTGTATTTTAACTGCTATAGCTGGCTGGTAATTTACATTTTTAAATAAACACTAAAGTATGTTTTGGTGGGGTTTATGTTAGTGATGCGATTGACATTGCCAGTAACAAGAGCGTCATGTTGAATAAATGGCAAATTAATCTGCTAAAAAAATTGTGTGCAGATGTGAGAGCATATGTGTGTTATGTGTACACATAAGCGTCATGCATGTGTGCATCTATTTCTACCTCCTTGCTAAAATAACATACATATTGATGTTAGAGTTAAGCCATAGCTATTACAGAACCCAATAAGATGGGCCTAAAATTCTAGTGCTTGTGTTGACCCTATTACTACCAACATTTAATTAAAAAATCAGGAACAAGTCCATAATTCCAAATCCTCCAGCAACTAGTCAATAAAGCTAGTATCAACATCAGCAGCGTTACTTGCTGTTCTGCTGCTAGGCAAAGGTAAAGAATGAATGAGCTTGCATTCATGTACACTTTGCAAATCTACAGGGACTTCTGCAGGGCTTCACAGCCAGTGAAACACTTTTTTTTATTCATTCATGGGATGTGGGCTTCTCTGGCTAGGCCCGCATTTATTGCCCATCCCTTGTTGCCCTTGAGACGGTGGTGGTGAGCTGCCTTCTTGAACTGCTGTAGTCCATGTGGTGTAGGTACACCCATAGTGCTGTTAGGAAGGGAGTTCCAGGATTTTGACCAAGCGACAGTGAAGGAACGACAATATATTTCCATGTGAGGATGGTGAGTGACTTGGAGGGACCTTCCAGGTGGTGGTGTTCCCATCTATCTGCTGCCCTTGTCCTTCTAGATGGTAGTGGTTGTGGGGTTGGAAGGTGCTGCCGAAGGAGCCTTGGTAAATTCCTGCAGTGCATTTTGTACGAGGTGCACACTGCTGCTACTGCCTATCAGTGATGGAGGGAGTTAATGTTTGTGGATGTGGTGCCAATCAAATGGGTTGCTTTGTCCTGGACAGTGCCAAGCTTCTTGAGTGTTGTGGGAGCTGCACTCATCCAGGCAAATGGGTATTACTCCAGCACATTCCTGACTTGTGCCTTGTAGATGATGGACAGGCTTTGGGGAGTCAGGAGATGAGTAACCCGTCACAGGATTCCTAGCCTCTGACCTGCTCTTGTAGCCACAGTACTTATATGGCTAGTCCAGCTCAGTTTCTGGTCAATGGTAATCCCCAGGATGTTCATAGTGGGGGATTCAGTGATGGTAATGCCATTGAATGTAAGGGGTGATGATCAGACTCTCTCTTGTTGGAGATGGAGATTGCCTGACACATGTGTGTCACAAATGTTACTTGCCACTTGTCAGCCCAAGACTGGGTATTGTCCAGGTCTTGGACGTGGACTGCTTCAGTATCTGAGGAGTTGCGAATGGTGCTGAACATTGTGCAATCATCAGCGAACACCCCAACTTCTGACCTTATTTTGGAAGGAAGGTCATTGATGAAGCAGCTGAAGATGATTGGGCCGAAGACCCTGAGGAATTCCTGCAGTGATGCCCTGGAGCTGAGATGACTGACCTCCAACAATGACAATCATCTTCCTTTGTGCTAGGCATGACTCCAGCCAGTGGAGAGTTTTCTCCCTGATTCCCATTGACTCCAGTTTTACTAGTGCTCCTTACTGCCACACTCGGTCAAATACTGCCTTGATGTCAAGGGCAGTCACTGTCACCTCACTTTGGGAGTTCAGCTCTTTTGCCCATGTTTGAATCAAGGCTGTACTGAGGTCAGGAGCTGAGTGGCCCTGGTGGAACACAAACTTGGCGTGAGTGAGCAGATTATTACTAAGCAAGCGCTGCTTGCTAGCATTGTTGTTGACCCCTTCTGTTAATTTACTGATGATGGAGAGTAGACTGATGGGGCGGTAATTGGCCGGGTTGGATTTGTCCTGCTTTTTCTGTACAGGACATACCTGGACAACTTTCCATATAGCTGGGTAGATGCCAGTGTTGTAGCTGCACTGGAACAGCTTGGCTAGGGGCTCGGCAAGTTCTGGAGCACAAGTCTTCAATATGATTACTGGAATATTGTCAGGGCCCATAGCCTTTGCAGTATCCGGTGTCATCTGCCATTTCTTGATATCATGTGGAGTGCATCTAATTGGCCAAAACTGGCATCTATGATGCTGGGGACCTCAGGAGGAGGCCGAGATGGGTCATCCACTCGGCGCTTCTAGCTGAAGATTGTAGCAAATGCTTCAGTCTGATCTTTTGGCACTGTTGTGCTGGACTCCTCCGTCATTGAGGATGGGGATATTTGTGGAGCCTCCTCCTCCATTGAGTTGTTTAATTGTCCACCACCATTCATGACTGGATGTGGCAGGACTGCTGGGCTTAGATCTGACCCGTTAGTTGTGGAATTGCTTAGCTCTATCTTGCAAGCGTAGAAAATACGGCAGAGCATGTTGAAATGCTGAAATTGAATGCAGCAAAGTCTCATAAATAGCAATGAAATAAATGGTGAAATAACCTTCTCAGGAACTCCCATAACACTTCACAGTCAATGAATTACTTTAGGACTGTTGTCATATTGGTGAAAGAAATAGCCAATTTGCACTGAGCCACAATCAATAGAATGAAAGAGTGCTTAATTGACTTTGGTGATACTTGTTGGATGAATTTTATTTTTGTTTCCAGAACGTGGATGGAGTTGGCTAAGGTGCATTAATTTTTCAAGCATCGTCGACATAAAAACTGATCAGCTTGCTAAATCACACCAGAGGGTATTCAGCCACAACCAGGCAGACCTTGCAATAATTTGAAATCTTCCATTGTAATTTTCTTGTGCAAGTCTACAAATTACCAGATTTATTTAATCCAATTTCACAATGTTGGAATTTGAACTCAGACTTCAGACACCTAAATCGGAAGAAAAGCTCAAGTTGGCTAACCAAGAGGGCTGGGTGTCTGTCCCTGCATATTGTGCAGCTTCAGTTTGCATGATTTTTTTTCCCCAGTAGAATCCCAACATGGAGACCAGGCTGGTTGAAAGGCTTGGTTCCTGCAGCAGAGGCCACAGCCCAGGAACAGGTATGTTTTCTGGTGCCAGAGTAGAGGTTGTGAGGGTGGGAGGCGTAAAAAGGGGTTTGCTTAGAGGGTCAGAGATAATCTATATTGACTGGGAATCACTTAGGGCTAGGGGTTTGGATGGTACAGAATTTGTAAGGTGCATCCAGGAGGGCTTCCTGAGACAATATGTAGATAGTCCAACTAGGGAAGGGGCAATACTGGACTTGGTATTAGGGAATGAACCCGGCCAGTTGGTCAAAGTTTCAGTAGGGGAGCATTTTGGGAAAAGTGACTATAATTCAGTAAGTTTCAAGGTACTGGTGGATAAGGATAACAGGAGCCCTCAGGTTAAGGTGCTTAATTGGGGGAAGGCTAATTATAACAATATTAGGCAGGAACTGAAGAATCTAGTCTGGAGGCGGATGTTTGAGGACAAATCAACAACTGACATGTGGGGGTTTTTCAAACGTCAGTTGATAAGAATTCAGGACCTGCTAGGATGAAGGATAAGTATATGGCAAGTTTCAGGAACCTTGGATAATGAAGGATATTGTAAGATTTGTCAAAAAGAAAAGGGAAGCATTTGTAAGGGTTAGAAGGCTAGGAACAGATGAAGCCCTTGGAGAATATAAAGAAAGTAGGAAGAAACTTAAGCAAGGAGCCAGGAGGGCTAAAAGGGGTCATGCAAAGTCATTGGAAACCAGGATTAAGGAAAATCCCAAGGCCTTTTATACATATGTAAAAAGCAAGAGGGTAGCCAGGGAAAGGGTAGGCCCACTCAGGAACAGAGGTGGGAATCTGTGTGTGGAGCCAGAAGAAATGGGAGAGATACTAAATGAGTGCTTCTCATCAGTATTCGCCAAAGAGAAGGACTTAGCGGTCGATTTGTCTAGGGAAGAGTGTGTAGATAGCCTGGATCATGTTGAGATCAAAAAAGAGGTCTTCGGCATCATGAAGAATATTAAGGTGGATAAGTCCCCAGGGCCAGATGGGACCTACCCCAGAGTACTGAGGGAGGCAAGGGAAGAGATTGCTGGGTCCTTGACATAAATCTTTGTATCCTCACAGGCTACAGGTGAGGTCCCAGAGGACTGGAGAATGGCCAATGTTGTTCCGTTGTTTAAGAAGGGTAGCAAGGATTATCTAGGAAATTACAGGCTGGTGAGTCTTACATCAGTGGTAGGGAAATTATTGGAGAAGATTCTTCGTGACAGAGTTTACTACCATCTGAAAGCAAATGGGTGTATTAGTGAGAGGCAGCATGGTTTTGTGAAGGGTGGTCATGTCTCACTAACTTGACTGAGTTTTTCAAGGAATTGGCAAAGATGATCAACGATGGAAGGGCAGTGGATGTTATCTACATGGATTTCAGTAAGGCCTTAGACAAGGTCCCTCATGGCAGACTGGTACAAAAGGTAAAGTCGCACGAGATGAGACGTGAGCTGGCAAGATGGATACAGAATTGGCTTGGTCATAGAAGACAGAGGGTAGCAGTGGAAGAGTGCTTTTCTGAATGGAGAGCTGTTATTAATGGTGTTCCGCAGGGATCAGTGCTGGGACCTTGGCTGTTTGTAGTATACGTAAATGATTTGGAGGAAAATGTAACTGGGCTAATTAGGAAGATTGCAGACAACACTAAGGCTGGAGGAGTTGCAGATAGTGAAGAGAATTGTTAAAGGATACAACGGGATATAGATGGAGACTTGGGCGGAGGAGTGACAGATGGAGTTTAATCCGGACAAATGCGAGGTAATGCGTTTTGGAAGATCTAATACAGGCAGGAATTATACAGTAAATGGCAGAACTCTTAAGTGCATCGATGAGCAGAGGGATCTGGGTGTACAGGTCCACAGGTCACTGAAAGTGGCAACGCAGGTGGATAAGGTAGTCAGGAAGGCATATGGCATACGTGATTCATCGGCAGGGGTATTGAGTATAAAAGCTGGGAAGTCATGCTGCAGTTGTATAGAACCTTGGTTAGGCCACACTTGGAATATTGCGCGCAATTCTGGTTGCTACATTACCAGAACGATATGGAGGCATTGGAGAGGGTGCAGATGAGGTTTACCAGGATTCTGCCTGGTCTGGAGGCTATTAGCTATGAGGACAGGTTGGAGAAACTTGGATTGTTCTCACTAGAGCGACGGAGATTCAGGGGTGACTTGATAGAAGTTTACAAAATTATGAGTGGCATGGACAGATTAGATAGAAGCTTTTTCCCAGGGTGAAAGAATCAATTAGTAGGGGACATAGATTTAAGGTGAGAGGACAAAACTTTAGAGGAGATGTGCAGGGCAAGTTTTTTACGCAGAGGGTAGTGAGTGTCTGGAATTCGCTGCCAGAGGAGGTGGTGGAAGCAGGTATGATAGTGATCTTTAAGAGGCAGCTTGACAAATACATGAATAGGATGGGAATAGAGGGATACGGACCCCAGAAGTGCAAAATGTTTTAGTTTGACAGGCAATATGATCGGCGCAGGCTTGGAGGGCTACTCATGTGGAGGTGGGATGGGGGGCAAGTTGTGGTGGAGTGGACGGTTGGGTACTGAATTATAGAGGGGGGTTCAATAATTGCTGGGAGCTCTCGGTCACCTTATCACACTGGAGAGGGGACTATTGATTATACTGAGATTCTGATCGTGGGGTGTGATGTGGAAGGGGCTGTTCGGAACTAGATACAGTTAATGTAAATTGTATTTATATTTGTGGGTGTTAGGAATAAGATATAGCTTTAAATTTAAGTTTTAGCTTTAAGTTTAAATTTAAATTTATATTTCTGTATTTGTGCATAAAGGGAACCAATGTTTTAGATTCACTTTAAACTGATGCCTGCAATTCTGGGGGGTTTGGTTTGCATACCTGCACCCTAATGAGGTTTTATGATTCTTGAAATAGAGAAAAACAATGCTGTTGCCGAGCAATAGGGGGCCCACAGACACAGAGAAACAGAAAAGCAGTTTGAGCTGAGTTGGCGATTATGCTCCAAGGTGAAGGGAGCAGTATGTCCAGCTCTCTGTAGCTGGACATACTAATAGACTGCTGAGGAAAATAAGTCTAAGAATCTGAGATGAATTACTCTAAAGTTTAAGTAACAGTGAATGTCGAGGGAGTTCTGGATCTCAAGGGAAATACCAATTTATCAGCAGCCTATTGGGAGAGAAAACTGTAGGGAGCAGGTCTTAAAGGAAAAGGAGAAAGGTCCCAAGAAGACATTTAAGTTAAAGGACAAGTATAGAAATCTGGAACAAGATCTGTTTCAGTGGAAGTGAAAGCAAGGAGCAGAGGGAAAGGCTCCAAATTCAAGAGAAAAAGCTACAGGAAGCAGACTTAAAGTAAATTAGGCTTGTGAGAAGCCAGTAGATCCAAGGAGACAGCTGAAGGTCTGTACCTCTTTACTACGGGCCTGTGAAGCAATGGTATTCTGTTGGTATGGCTGAGTACCTGAGAGAGAGTGCATGGAAGGTAAAGCTTGAATGCACGTGGCAGTCCAGGGGAAAGAAACATCAGAAGGAGAGATCAAAACCCTGGTGTTGGACTCTTGTAGAAGGCATCCGAGAGAAAGCATTGTTTGGGAGAAGATTCCAAATCGAGTTCTACAAGAGTGGAGATTGGAAACTTTTGTTTGAAAGATGGAGTTCAGTAAGGCAAGTTGGCTCACAATATGACAAGAGTCTGGGAGCAGTTGATGGGAGATCTGAAGCATCTGTTTGGGGTGGCATCAGTCACTTGGTTTCAGAGTGTGGTATGTCTGACCAGAGGTCGCCTATTGGTTTACATGGGCTGTGTACTTACTGTGAATATTAGAACATAAGATAGCTTTTATAACTTGTGTTACCCTTATGAATCTGTGTGTATCTGTAAAGGTATAGCTGTGGGTGAAGGAGTATTGTGATATAATTCATATTTTCTTGTTTTATTAATGTTTTATTTTTTTGTTAAAAGTTCATCAGCTGACTCCTGTGACTCTGTTCAGTAGGCCTCCTCCACATTTCTAAACAAAAAAATCAAAGTTGCGATCTATCAAGCCAATTTCCATCCTGGGATCTGACTTGTCCAGTAATAACATCAGCTGGGATGAGAACAGGGCAGTGATCAAGGAGACATAGTGATCATGGAGAGGGGTTGGTGATCATAGGGACTGCCCAATCATGGGGAAACAAGAGTTGGTATTAGCAAAGGCTTTTTAATGAATGTGGGTCCAATTTCAGGAAAGGAATGAGGTTTGCTTAGGGGAGGCTGAGACAAAGCACCATTGCTCCTCCTGACCTGAATATGTGCCGGAAAAGCACTTAGCTTTTGTACACAGCTGCCCTAGCCTCCCTTTATCTACTGGGTATCCTGTTTCCCAGGAAACCTGGTTGGCCAGCATTAAACCTGGAAAAGAGATAAAACGTAAATCACGTCTCCCCATTGCAATGTTTAAATGACCAATCCACCTCTTGGGATCAGATTGGTCAAACCAATTCTCCATTCTCCATTCTCACCTCAGTTAAAAGTGAAAACAGATAAGTTCAAGATGATTTGTGTTGGGTTTGAGGCTTTTAAAATTTTAGTATCCCATTCAACTCAAAAGCAAACTCAAATGTCTTTGGGGGATTAAAGTTTCCCTCAGCACCTCCGGGTGTCAGCTTTCCATTTTAGAACATTTCTTCAATTTAAGCATCAGTTCTTAACTCTTCTTCAAAAAAAGAAACAAATGGCATAATATCCTCTTGCGTTCACCTGAACACGCATTTAACACACTGCTTGATTTTACTTTAATACCTGCGAAGGTAAAATCAAGCATGATTCAGCCAGTTCCCCGCAGGGCAAGTTATGTTAAAGTTATCCCCACTGCCTTACCAAAATGTTAGAATGTTAGTACTTGTAGTAACAGAGAAATCTTGGAGTGAGGCTTTGATATCAATGACCCTTTGCTTCAGACTCAAAGCCAAATAAGCAAAACACATTCAGGAAACAAGGACTTATTGGCAAGAGGCCTTGAAAATAAAGCAACAAAAAACAAACATGGAAAATAAGCAAGTTAGGTTCACATGGGGGCTGTTTTTCACAGGCTGTTTAATTGTTCTCATTACCTGTTATAATGAAGAAAAGAATATAGTCTCCAATGAGGCAAGAATCAGGCAGACAAAGCACCCAAGCCAGGCAACAAACTGCTCACTCTAATCTGCAACTGGCTGGCAGGCATGGGGCGTAATGTTATATAGGAAGAGGCTGTTGCTGGGAGACCAAAGATCAGAAAGGAGGGTAAATGTAATAGTATCTATTTGAATTCAGTGTCAAAGAATGGGTGCCCAAAGATAAAAACAGGGAACGCTATAAATGCACAAAAGGCCTACCAGCTTTCAAGAAAAAAAAATACATGAACAGTTCAAGTATTGACTCTTCTTCTGCATTAATTCCTGACCAATCTCTGATGAAACGCCTTTAGCTGAAACATTAACCTGTCTTCTCTTTTCAGATAAAGATCGAGCTTCTGTGTGCGTCCAGTGTTATCCTGTTTTCATCTCAAAAAGCCACCATTTAGAGGCTTTTATTCCTCTCGTCCATTTACAAAATGGAACTGGGAGTTGGATGGATTGATTTTATATTGTCCAAGTGGTTCAGGGTAGCAGGAAAAACTTCCAAGATAAAAAGCAAGCAAATTATTCTCCTGAAGAAGATAATTTCAGGGAGACAGAGGGAGGGAAAAGAAATCGTTCCTCAGCAGCGCTGGACAAACAGCGCTGGTGCATGAGATACTTTATTGTATTTTTAGTAAAGTTTGTATAGTGTTGAAAACATACAGACTGAAAGTTATAATTTTGTTACTTGTGTCGAAAGAAGTGATAAGTACGGCACTGATTGGGTGCCAACACAAATTGCCAATATCTTATTGGGCCCATTGTCCTTGTGCATTGGCAGCAAAACAAACAGAGTCTGGTACCTTGCCTTGCCATCTGGTAGGTATGTTTGGAGATCTACCCATCCATTTAGTCGCAGCAAATAAATGCCAGAAACATCCACTTTAATCTGGTGGTTTTAGAGTTGTTTGTCTTGTCAAAACAGGTATTCAGAATCCACCCGACAGTCCTGCAAGAGCTCCCAGAGTGACTAGCAAAAAAAGGGTTTTAAATCTATTTAGGTAACAGGACATTTTAGACAAAGTCTGGACCAGAAGCAGAGTCACAGGTTTTAGTTGCCATATTACATTCAGCCATTTTTATTGATTATCTGCCATTGGGACTTGCTGTTTCAGACATGCAGATAATATTTAAGTGTTGACTGCCCAAAGGTACATTCAATGAAATAAAATATATTTACAATGCCCACAACTAATCAAAACTAAGTAAAAACAGAATTCAAACTTTGATAATTGCTAAAATTATAAAAAAAAAGTTTAGCAATATGAAATTTCCCTTAGTGCGGCTATGATTTTCTTTTGAAATAATGTTTGTTACAGATCAATTTGTACATTGCATGGTTTGTTAATGTAGTTTGTTGAGGTTATTAAAAGGGGACTGCGGTGGCTAGACGTTAAGGGCAGAATGTTGACAAATCCAGCCAGCTCACGGCTGAGAGGCGGGCAGCAGGCCGGGAACCCGATAGTTAGGCTGTGGTGTTGTCCTTTAACTGAACCACGGCATTCCAGGTTTCCCTAACAGCGTGTTGGGGTGATGATAACCCACACACCTGTCAGTTGAACCCTCCCTAGTTAAAGGGACCCCAGCAGGCCTCAGGCACAAGTCAGAAGTCATTTGCCTGGACGCGTGCAGCTCCAGCAACATTCAAGAAGCTCAACACCATCCAAGAAAATGAAGCCCACTTGATTGGCACTGCATGCACCACCTTAAACACACTCCCCTCCGCCACTGCTGCCCAGTGGCAACAGTGTGTACTATATCCAAGGTGCCCTGCAGCAGCTCATTGAAGATCCTTCGACAGCACCTTCCAAACCCACAACCACTACCAACTGAAAGGGCAAGAGCAGATGCATGGGAACACCACTGCCTGCAAATTCCCCTCCAAACCATCACCTTGACCTGGAACTATATCATTGTTCCTTCACTGTTGCTGGGTCAAAATCCTGGAACTTCCTCCCTTACAGCATCATAGGTGGGTCTACATCACATGGACTGCAATGGTTCAAGGAGGCGATTCACCACCGCCTTCTGAATGACAATTAGGGATGGCAACAAAGCCTGGCCTTGCCAGCGATGTCCACACACCGTGAAAGTATAAAACAAAATCTGCTTAAGTGTCTGAAGCCTATTGACAATCATCTAAAAGCAAAATACTGCAGAAGCTTGAAATCTGAAATAAAAACAGGAAATGCTGGACAAACTCAGCAGGTCTGGCAGCATCTGTGGAGAGAGAAACACAGTTAATGTTTCGAGTCCAAATACTCTTCTTCAGAACTGGAGAGAGGTCAAAACATGATGGGTTTTATGCTGTTAAAAAGCAGGGAGGAGCGAGTGGAGCAAAATAGAAGGTCAGGGATAGGTTGGAGGGTGCGATAGATTAAATAGCAAAGATGTTATGGAGCACAAAACAAAGGGGGTGATAGTAACATGTTTGAAAGTTGAAGTTTAATACTGGGTTCCCAATAACAGTTTTTAAATATATCGCAGGTTTCAAACATAATCCTAAACATTTGTTACTCTTTATAAATTAGATGGTAACTTCCAAAATGGGGCATAACTAACAATTGGCTTCTTAAAGAACACTGCTTCCACACAAGTGGTTATAAAATCACATTTTTAATTTAACAACATAAAATTACACAGTCCAAAGAATAGTAGCCAAAACCTTAACACTTTGATGTGAAGTTCCTTTGTTCTCTATTTTAAGCCATTTTGTTTGAAGTGCATAGCTCACTAATAATACACGGACAAAAAGTATTGGTACAAGGCTTGAAAACGCTCCTGTCAGTTTTGCACATGGTCATAAAAAAAAATCTGAAAATCCTCAAGCTTCTCTTCTTCCCCAACCAGAAAAGAAAAGATTGTTCTCAGAGCTCTCTCCTGAAGATAGAGCCCCTTCATTGGGTATTATCATTACAGTGGGCCAGATTCTCATCTTCAAGACGGGAATCAGGAGTCAAGATTTTTTTTTTGTGATTCCACTGGTCCTGGCATTACTGGCAGGTGTGATTTTCATCTCCTGGAGGGCAGGACGGCCTGGAGTCAGGGTCGCTGGAGGCAGCAGGCCAGATGCAGAGATGGAGGAGGGCCATTTCTGAGGCAGTCAAGGTTAAAAGGCTCATCTCCATTCACAGAGAAATTGGCCTAGTTCTTCAGCTCAGAGTAAAAGACCCATAACCCTCACCCGCTACCCTCCTCAGTCCATAGACTTTCTTCATCACCCCTCACCCCCTTCAACCTCCTTACTCCTCTACCAGCAACCTATTCATCCAGTGTCCACTTTGAATAGAACTCAAGCCCTTTCATAATATTTGGAGTTCTTTGAAAATCTAATATATCTGTCAAAATAAAGAAACGTTACTTGAAAGGCACTTAAAATTATTAATCGCTGCAGAAGCCCATAAATCTGTCAAAATAAACAAGCTCACAATCCCCTAAATGCCTGTGTAAATAAAGCCTGCAGGGCAGAATTCATTTATAGTTTGAAAGGCAGCCATTCCATGAAACTAGCAACCCCCTGGCCAGCTGTCTAAATAAATCCAGTAATGTAGAATCCATTAGTGCCTTTGAAGACAACCCAAATCTCAGATATCTGTCAAAGCTTTTGCACAGCCAAACAGGTGGCTGAGGTGTTCTTTAAAGAATGAGTGAAAGCCATGGGAAAGCATGTAAACAATTAGCTCTGGATCTGTCACTGCACTAGATTTTCAATATTATATAATGCAGAATAGCACTTTATACTGTGGATAGTCCATTCCACTTCATCTGAAAACTGTTCCACTGTTGTAGTACTGTTCTTTTAGTTGAGTGCTTGCCAGTTGTCAGAGGGAGCAACCTGGAAATGATATTATTTAATGGTCACTTACCGTTTCCAATCACAACACTGTCATCGCACACTTTAGTAAATATAGACATAACTCGGGCTACAGCATTTCATGATGAACTGTAAAGGGGCTAACACCATTTTCGCTCACCTTTTAGATTCTTCCCACCTCCAATGCACAGTTCACACCTCCACCTTATGGGTGTGATGAGGAAAGGTTTCCAACATGTGGCTGTCTCACTGACAATTGCAGAAGTCCTGAAATGCCGACTTTCAAAAAGGTGCCCGAAACTTTTAACCAGCAGCATGCTGGGTTCCTGCCCTGCCCCCTTTCCTACACCTCTGAAAATAGCCGGAGGTGGAATTGGGATTGAGAATTCTGGATGTGTGTTCTGGCCACCATTTTTTTCTCCAGTGCGACCTGGTGTGGTCCCAAATTGGGGTCGCAAAATCTGGTCCAGTGACTTGGGCAATTTCCTATTTGTAACCCGACATTTCTGTGAATAGTTTTAGGCCACCTGACCTGATTTGAACCTACACATTTCTTTATTTAAAAACTACATTTAAAAATGAGAACATAAAAATTATAAAGAACTCGTGTTGGAGGCAATTTTCCCCATAGTCTTTAGGGATTGAAGTGGTACAGCCATTAATGCCACAATGCCAAACGAAATGACTACACTAATTGGGCATGGTCTAGCTGTTGAAATAATTTACCTATCCCATTCTGAGCTTCTTGCAGGTCATCAACACTGACTTAATCAATTTGGATCTCGGCTCTAAAGTGGAAGTGGTGACCAGAGGAAAAGTTTGGACTTTTTGGGATAGATTTTCAACTTGCTACCTGGGATGTGAAATTGGTGCCATGGGAGAAAGTACCCTAATTTTCATTTCCAGGCAGCAAATTGAAATCTACCCCATGTTGCCATATTAGTGGGAGCTAGAAGCTATATCTAGCATGGTGACACAACAGAGTGGGACTGCTGCCAATGTTAGTGTTCATGCATGAAAATGATTCATGAAAATAATATGCGGGGGGATAACACTCCTGCATAAACTATGCTGATAAGACGGTGTGCTATCTCTTCGGTCAGTTTAGTCTCTGGAGTATCTCACCAGTTGTTAAACTGCTTGGCTCCGTTTCTTAGTATAAAATAAGGGCTTTAGATAAGACTCTCTAGATGAAGACACCTCCTTTTCATCAACATTAAAAAAAGTAATACTCACAGGTGTTGTTGCTCTGAAAAATGCCAGGTTCTGTTTCTCATTAAAAAAAAACTCCTTCCTTACTGTCAGCTGACCTAGCCCCATTACACTTTAGTTTAACATCAGGATGTTGTAATCTGTCACTGACACAGCATCACAGCGAGCAACTCAGCATCTATAGAAATATTGCTTTTGGCATAATTATGCTCCCACTCTTGTTTTGAAATGCATTAGTTCTCTTTTGTATCAGTACAAAATTGAGAATATAACCTGGTATCAGATTTATAATATGACTCATGAGTGCATTATAGAAAGAGGAAAACCTGTTCTGCCTTGGTGGCTTTGAGGTAAATTGCCTGCCTACCTCACTGCTGGGATAGAGGAGCATCTTGGAGAATTGCATCACTTCAGCAACATGACTAATATTTTTAAATTGATTTTGCTGTGAAGGTTGTAACATTTAGAACATTTCTACAAAATTTCTCTTCAGTTTACCAATATCCTGATCTTAAAAGTCTCATCCTCATGTTCCAATTCCACCATGACCCCGACACTGTTTCCTATCTCTATAACCTCTTCCTTCCCTATAACCTTCTGATGACTTTGTAGGCATAAATTTGGGTTGCCTACCACCATTCTCCAGAACCCCATCACTTCCTGCACTGCCTGCACACTGTTCTGGGAGGAGATGGGTGTCCCAGGGCCATCCCTAATGTGAGCCAGAAGGCTCTGATTGCGTGATATCCTGACGTCACCGAGTCTAACTGACACCAGGATCCCTAATTTGGGCAATACTCATGCAGGCAACAATGATCTGGCATTTTAAAAATTCTTTTCATGGGATGTGAGCATTGCTGGCAAGGTGATTTGTTGCCCATCCCTAATTGCTACAACTGAGTGGCTTGCTATTCCATCTAAGGGGGCAATTAAGAGGTAACCACATTGCTGTGTGTCTCAAGCCACATGTAGACCAGACCAGGGAAGGATGACAGGTTTCGTCCCCAAAAGGGCACGAGTGAACCAGATGGGTTTTTATGACAATTGATGAGAGTTCCACAGTCACTATTACTGATACTAGCTTTCAGGTCCAGATTCTTTTTTTAATTAACCAATTGAAGTTATTAATTGAGTTTAAATTCCACCAGCTACTATGGTGGGATTTGAATCTGCCCCCTGAGCATTAGATTACAAGGCTAGTGACATTACCATTATGCCAACCTCTCCCCTGTTCTGCTACAAGATGGGCCCTGGAGCACTGGTAATTAAAGGGCTACTCAACAAATTGCAGGTGAGGTGTTTTTGTGAACCCTTTGCTGCAGCGGGATTGGTGGAAGCACTGTGCTGGGTACTTGGAGATGCTTTTTGCCAGTACTGAATGCAGTCAAAGAGAATCAACTTCTTGACCCATATATTAGGGCAGTTTGTGTAGTGCCTCTTGGTCGACAACATGAACAGGAAATGGATTGGTGTAGGTAGGGAGGGGAGTTTCTGCATGGAGGGAGGAGGAACAAGAGGAAGCAGGAGGAGACATCCTGGAACCCATGTAAATGGACAGACTTTGAGGGAGTTGATTGTGGAACTCCACTTCTATTGAAACAACTTCACCATCCCGACACTGAGCAAGCAGTCTCCACTGTCACACTCATTTCAGATTGCCCATCTCCACATACCATTGGCAAGCAAGCAGCAATAACTGCCACCAATCGAAAAATTTACCAAACATCTTTATGCAACAACACATTCAATTAAACAAACAGAAACAAAGCATTTGCCCTTGGTCATTGACTTAGTGCCTGGTCTTACTGTTCGAATGCTCCTACACAGTGCTACCCCAGTGGCTTCTGCATGGTTGTGGAAGGCTGCTGACTATCATTGGGGGAAACTGCAGATAGCGTTGGAGAACACTCTCTGATTCTTGAAGGCCTTGCCTCAGATTGCACTATCTCAGCACTGGCAGCAATCTGAACTAGCTGGAGAGACAACAGCAAGGGAACTGGCTGAGTGGAAGTGGTGGGAGCACAAATGCCGCCATCCTGAGAAAGGTCAGTAGGTTCATGCTGCACGGAGCTACTGTCAGTCCAGATCACACATTCATGCTCTCTCAAGTGGGACTACCAACTGAGCCAAGCTGCAACTTTAATGAAAAGCCAATTATTTCCTATAGGTTTTTCTGACCTTGGGAAGGAGCTGGAAATTTACAAGTAGCTTCCCACCTACTGAGATAATTCTTCAGCAACAGCAATTAACCTCTAATCAATCTTCCAATGTAGATGTTTACAGCATTTAGACTTCACAACCTTAGTCAGGCTGGCATTACACATTGCTCCACCTCCGCAGCAGAATAACTTAGTGTGCAAAGCACAGTGCAGTGTTTCTGATCTCATAAAAATATGCATTTTTTCATTTGATGTGAGAATTACCACAGGAAATCCACTTATAAATAATATAAAGTTTAGATGTTTTGTATTGCAGCAGTAATACTCTCAGGATTCAGTCAATTTAATTCAACAGCTTCATCATTAGAGTTTATAGCATTATCCCAGACACTGGAGGGTGTTTCCTCAATAAGCAATCCCAGCCATTATTTTCTAGAATTACTTAAAAGCTTCCTTGCATACTTCCAGTGCATATGAGAAAATTGTGGACAGAACTTTCTGTTCATTGCAGTGGGTCTTGTCAAAATTTACCCGAAAGTCTCTATGTCACTGCCCCCCTTTAAAAAAATTGAATAAGCTTAATAGATTTTTTGCATTAGTTTGAAACATTTTTATTTAAGCATTGACTTCTGATGACATTACCTTAGGGAACTGGCCACTCTGTTGGAGCTGCACTAGGTGCGGAACTTTACGACACTGTTTTGGTGGGGTTGGGGCCATAAAATGTGGCGAGCGGTTCAAAAGTTGATTCATTACAGCGGGACCATAAAGTCCTGCTGGCGTAAAATCTGCCCTAGCTTAGTCAGCTATTAGTGACCTGTTATCATTGATAAATATGCGATCCTAAATCTTGGGATTATTAAATAGCAGGTATGTTAATGTAATTCACCTGCATTGTTGAAATCATTGATTCTTTTAAGATATTTCCTGTGTTTAGATTTTAAGTGCAAATGTTAGCAATTTGCTAGGATGGACAGGACAAAATACAATGGCTTGAATTTTCAGCTCGGTGAAAGTGGGCGCATATATAACCAGGTCCCTCTGCTCCTACGTCCCCTTTGGAATTTCACCCTTTATTTTATGTTGCCACTCCTCATTCTTCCTCTCAAAATGTAACACCTCACACATGCCTGCATTAAATTCCATCTGCTACGTGACTGCCATTCCACCATCCCTGTCTATGTCCTCTTGAAGTCTATTGGCGGAATTTTACAGCCCTGTCGCAGTGGGGGTGGGGCCATTGAATTTGGCAGGACCGGAAAGTCCTACCAGCAGGAGGGGCCATAAAATTCTGTCCGATCTATCCTCGTCACAATTCACAGTACTTCCAAATTTTGGGTCACCTTCAATTTTGAAATTGTGCCCTCTGCATCCAACTCAACTTCATTAATATGAGGAACATAGTGGTCATAGTACCAACCTTGGGGAAGCTGCGTGACGAGATTAAGTTCTGCTAAGGATCCTGAGATGACAAACTCACCAGAGTGCTTGCAACAGCTGAATAAATTGCAATTGCATACCGAGTACCTAATTCGGTAAGTTTTTAAAATCATTTTTTGGGATGTGTACACTTCTGGCAAGGCTAGCCTTCATTGGCCATCGCTAATTGCACTTGATAAGGTGGGGGTAAGCTTTCTTCTTGAGTCACTGCAGTCCATTGAGTGAAGGTTTTTCCACAACACAATGGGCAGAATTTTCCCTTTGGCAATTTGGGGGCGGGGCCCGCTCGCCAATGGGAAAATGACGTGGGATGACGTTGGGAGGAACCCGCGACTTCCTCCTTGTCCATTTAAATATTGAGGAAGGCGGGCGGACAGCGAAATCAGCTGTCCGCCCAGCGACCTTTCAATGGCCAATTAAGGCCATTGACAGGCTAATTAAGATAGTTAAAGACTCTGCCCGTCCAACCTTAAGGCTGGCGGGCAGGCCAGGAGCCCTGGCAGGCTTCTGATAATACATGAAACCTCATCCACTGGCTGGATGAGGTTTCATGTCCGTTTTTAAAAACTTTAATAAAGTTTATGTCCTTTTTATTAACATGTCCCATCTCGTGTGACATTGTCACATGAGGGGGGCATGTTAATAATTTTTATATTTTTATATTTTTAATGTTTTTGACATTGCCAGTAAATCTCCCTGAGACAGCACTTAGTCTCAGGGAGCAGTGCGCGAAAGAGCGCACTTTGACAGATGGGGAATCCTTCCCTCTGCCACACAGGGCAGGACGCTGGGCAGGCCTTAATTGGCCCACCCACTCAAAATGGCAGCGGGCCCCATTTTGGCAGCAGAGTTTGGCTGCCCGCCCACCGCAGAGCTGGTGGAGCCTGAACGTCTGCCCATCAAGGTAAAAATTCTGGCCTATCGGTAAGGGATTTCCAGAAATTTTATCCAGCAACACTGAAAGAATTGTGACATATATCTCAGTCAGGATGCTGTGTGACTTAGAGTGGAATTCGATGGTGATGGTGTTCCCACATGCCAATTCTCTTGTCCTTCGAGGAGATTGAGGTGGTGACTTTGCGAGATGCTGTCAAAAATTCTTTGGTGTGTTGCTGCAGTTCATCTTGTGGACAGTATATACTACCATGGCGTGCTGGTGATGGAGAAAACGGATGTGTAAGTCAATGTGTGGGCTGCCGATCAAGCAGACTACTTTGTTAACATCTTAAGAACCTGAACTCATAAATCTTTTGCCTCTTCCACATCACCTAGTTTTCCTCTAAGTATAATCATTGCTTCTAGTTTTCCTGTGAAAATGTGTCACTACATAGCTACTTTTGCCACTTCTTTACCCCTTCTACCATCTTATGGTCCTGAGAAATAACATCTGTGACTATATTGGTATCATCTTGTGGTAATTAAGGATTTGTTTGGTGTGTAATATACCTTTAAGAAGAATGCTTGTTAAGAAAGATCACAAGACCTTTAATACCCAATAGGAGAGTACTGCGGGCTACTTCAGTAGTTATTAGTTAGTAGTGCAGAGTTAGAGATTGAAGTGAAAGGACATTTTTAGTTACTGCTGAGTACCTTTGTAAATAAACTAAAAGTTTCCACCTAAGAAGTGCCTGCTGACCAACTCTATCAATAGTATCAACTCGGCTCCTCTCAAACAAACTGGCGACAAGGATTCACAGGATCCAACAAGCTGGCGACAAGGATAAAACAAGTTTAACAGAAGAAATCTAGTGAAGGGAGGCAAAGCAGAGATTGACAAAGATATCATGAACAAAAGGGCCAGGGTGAGATTAAAGCCTGATCTAGAAAGAAGAAGGCACATAGAAAGAAGACACAGAAACACAAATAAGGCTTTAATCCTGACAGAATACAAGTATACCTTCATACGTGGGCCTGGCAGTCAAATCATGAACGCTGATGCACTTAGTCGTTTTTGCCTTTACAAGAAAATGATGAGGAAGTCCCAGTTCCACAAGAACTTGTTTTATCATTAAATTCCTTAGATTCCTCACTGGTATGTGCTCGACAGATCAAAGACTGGGCAAGCTGGGAGCCAGTCCTGTTTCAAGGACAAGAACAAGTGCTTCATGGATCACGTGGAGGTGGAAGGCCGAGTCATGTGGAGACATGTGGATCATTTAAGGAAGAGAGAAACAAATCACCAAGAGTTGATTCCACCAGTGTTCATGACTGGGTCACCCTTTCCTATTGAGAGAATTCAACCCAGTACTGACATGTCTGATGTCCCTGTAAGAGTTGAGGATACAGGTCTGCAGGTGCCCACCGAAGCAGCTAATGTTCAGACATCTCCAGAAAAGGAGGTTCCTGACAAAACATCTGAAGTTGTAGAGCTGAGGCACTCTACACGCGTAAGGAAACCACCAGAAAGACTGAATGTGTAAATTACTTACCAGTGTAATTTTTTGCTGTCTTGAGAAAATTGTACTTGTAAATAAAACTTGCATATCTGAGTAAAGAGGGAGGGATGTGATAATTATGGTTTTATCTAATGTGTAATATACCTTTAAGAAGAATGTGTTTTAAAAAAGGTCACATGACCTTTAATACCCAGTAGTAGATTAGTGCAGGCTACCTCAGTAGTTAGTAGCGTAGAGATAGAGTTTGAAGTGAAAGGACATGTTTAATTGCTGCTGAGTACCTTCATAAATGAACTAAAAGTTCCCACCTAACAAGTGTCTGCTGCTCAACTCTATCAATAGTACCAACTTAGCCACCTCTCACAACAAACTGGCGACGAGGATCCATAGGATCCAATACATCTGCAAATTTCAACATCACAATCTTGAGCCATATTATTGATCTGCAGAATGAAAAGAAGCAGTTCCAGTTTCCTTAATTTCACCTATGTGTTTGTAGACAGCTCCTGGATATTGGACAATATCTGCAGATGTCCAGAAGGAGAAAAGGAATTTTAAAACAACTAATTTACAGGAAGCGCCTGCTTAAATTTTAATACTGCTGCATCCAAAACCATAGGGCTTAAATGTTACAGAGCTTTGGGACTGATTTGAAGTCATTAAGCAACAGGGGGGAATAAATATCTGTAGTAGTTGGGTATACAGTATTTCAAATCTCAGGACTGTGCTTAATAAAGTGTTGCATTTAGATGGTCTACATACATAATGGGCCTGATTTTAACTCTATAAGTGAATGGATTTTGGTGAGTTAAAATCTGACCCATACAGTTGGCCTTGAAAAGAAATGCTGCAGGCAGGAGCTCAGCTCTTTAGAAATTGAAAGAATTGACTTTAGCTTCCGTGGTGAGTGACAACCAACTTAATGTTTATAAAAGTTGGCATCCATTAAGAATCACATCGCTAAGAAAACAATCTGTAAATGCCCGAGTACATAGGGAGGCTGGCAGATGAAATGGCTTGTTTAAAAATGTTAAAATGACCTATGGCAGGACGTTGCAGTTTTTTTTCGATGTACCTTATGCAATACAAGGACATTTTCAACACAATGAAGTTGGTTTGGTTAAGTTTTATCATTGTTGACTTGCTTATCCAAGAACAAGATTTAATCTGTTTGGCATGAATGTATTGGAAGAGACAAGTAGCGGAACAAATTGAAAAGCTGTAATTCCACAGATATGACGTAACAGTGACAAAGCAACACTGCAGATTTCTGAGCGATAAAATTGTGTTAGATCAATTGAAGAACCATTACGAAGAAACTATTAAAGGAATATTATGGCTAGCCATCATGTGGATGCCATATCATCCTGGCCTGGATCAGGAGATAGCACTCTTGCTTCTGAGTCAGGAGCATGTGGGTTAAATTCCCAGCTGAGGATATGAACGCGTGATCCAGACTGAGACTCGTGTGTTGAGAAGGAGTCGGAGTGTGGAAAGTGCCATAATTTGGATGAGATGTTAAAATGAGGACATTCATCCGCGGTTCCAGTAGATTCTTAAAGATCCCATGATACTGCTCAAGAAAAATAAAGTAGACAGTTCTCCTGGAGCGACCAACATTCCTCCCTTTATCAACAAAAGTGACTGGTCATTTGTCTTGTGGCTACTTGTGAGACTGCATTAATTTTTCACCACTTTTACTGACACAACAGCCATTGGTTTTCTTCATACAAGCATATGATCATGCAAATTAGGAGCAGGAGCAGGCTGTTTGGCCACTGAAGCCTGCTCCCATTCAATAAGATCATGACTGATCTGATTGTGGTCTCAACTCCATTACCCTGCCTGTTTCCCAACACACCCTCCCACCCACTCATCCTCCCCCGACCCCCCCCAATAGCTCTTGACTCCGTTGTAGATCAAAATTCTATCTAACTTGACATTGAATATATTCAATGATCCAGCCTCAACTGCTCTCTGGGGAAGAGAATTCCAAAGACTAACAACCATCTGACAGAAGAATCTCCTCCTCACCTCAGTCATAAATTGGAGGTCCTGTATTGAACCATGCCCCCTAGTCTAGATTCCACCAGGAGGAGAAATATAATGTCAGCACCTACTCTATCAAGCTCCCCTGGAATCCTATATGTTAATATAATCAGCTCATATGCATTGCAAGCAGCCATTGCATAAGTGAATGCTAGCAATAATGAGGGTGCAGTTTGTTAGTGGGAAGATTTAAATGTTTCCAATTATTGTGCTTATTATTATCAGCTGTCTAGACTCCCATGCCTCAGATCAGGATAAATCAGAGACTTTATGAAAGCCCCTTCTGCTCTACCTAACCATGTACTTCCAACTATTGCTATGCATTACTTATTTTTCCTTATATCTGCCATTCTTACAACATCTCTGAGTGAAGTTGAAAATTTGGGAGTTATTTCTCAAGTATATGATGTCAGTGGTCAATTATCTGATTTGCTCTACCAACAGTTACAGTTGGCCCAGCCAGTGAAGCCTACATCCCATGAATGAATAATAAAAAAAAAAAATCCCTGGTGCATTCAACTACCCCTGTACACTGCCTCCAATGCCCACTGCCCACCACCATCCCTTTCTGTCAGTTATGGTTAGCTTTTTGAAGTGGGTCCATGTCTAATAGAAAGTGATTTTCAGATGATCAGAGAAAGCCAGAATGGATTTTTAAAGAATAGGTCATGTTTGCTGAACTGAGGTGATTTTGTTTTTGAAGAGGTGACTGGAGTGGTGGATAGGGGAATACTATTTGTATGGACTTCCACAAGGCATTGAATAAAGTCGCTTGATAAGATATTGTGAGCTAAAGTTGAATCTCATGAACTGAAAGCAAACTATTGGCCTGGTTAGGAAGTTGGCTGAGAAGCAAGAGACAGAGAGCAGAGATAGTGGCTAGGTCCTCTAAGTGGCAGGATGTGACTAGTGGTGTTCTACAAAGTCTCTGTGGTGGAATCTCAACTATACATGGGGTTGGATTTTACTAACCCTCTGCACGTACTCCCCACGCTACTGGGCTTGTTTTTGGTGAGGACCATGCAAAATATGACTGGTGGTTAGCACACCGCCTTTTGCCCACCCCTTGATCTGGTCCCCATAAAACGTTAAACGATAAGACACCAAAATGTTGCCAAGCCAATTGACCTGAATATTACGCTGCCCATGACATAATGCTGTTGGCATGGACAGGCGGGCAGGACTGAAAAGGCCATTTTTCAACCAACTTTGTGGAAAAGGTGGCAAGCAAAGGAGGGGGACATCCTTTAGGGGATGCCCTGTGTGCACTGGGGCACTCCCACAAGATATTACCGCCACCTTCCTTCCCACCTGGCCTCCAAAATCTGCCCCCGAAAACCCTTGCCCCTCTTCCAAACAATCCTTCCCCATCCAATACCACCGACTTCCCTCCCTTCAGGATCCTTGTCCTCTTCATCCCAGGGCCTACTTGCAGACTCAGCCAGTGGCCACTACTGAGTCCTAGTGCTGCTGGTACCTCAATCAGATTGTCTGGCAGCACTCAAGGACAGGACTCGTTCCCACCGAGGGGTGAAAATCTCATTCTCTGTTCGTTTAGTCCACAGGCAGCTCATTATTGCTGTGGGGCAGGCTTTTTTTTTTAAAGTCAGTTGGCTGGCATCCAACATTTGCAACAGCCAGAGCAATACAATCTGCCAACCCTGTAAAATTCCGCCCTCTGTATTTATTAGCAACCTTGGTGATGCGATACAAAGCCGCATGTCCAAACTTGCCGGTGACACAAAGATAGATGGCATTCTATCTAGGTGTAAATGGAACAGTAAAGAGCAAGAGATGTTGGGCGGAATCGTCCCAGATTTCCACTAAGTGTGGTAGCGGGTGGGAAAAAGGATGTTTGACCTGTTGGCTGCAATGGTGGCTTTTCATGCCATATTGTCCCAATCCCACTTCAGTAGTCATGCATTCCCAGGAAACACGCCATTTCGCTGGCCAGTGGTCTTCGATTCACCTGCCACGCCATCACCTCACTGTTTCCTCACGCCGGGTGGCAGGTTTAAAGTGCAGCTACGTGCACACCTCTCAGTGTTTCCAGCCCAGGACTGCTGCACAGAAGACAAGGCTCTGAAAGGTAAGAAGACTTCAGCCCTCCAATTCAGTGTTGCATCCCTGGGATGCCATCTGGACAGCATTGGAGCCCGCTGCATTGTCCTCTACCCTGCTCTGGGCACAGGAGGCCTATCAGTGTCACCACTCTGGCTTGGGAGGTGGTCGCAGAGGTGGTTAATGCCAACACTGCATAGAAGAGGTTCCCAATCCAGTGCAGAAAGAGAATGCTGTCAGGGTAAGGCAACCATCTCATCACTCTAAACTCACACTCATAAGGCCTGACATTCACTGACATCTCATTCACTGCCAGCTCAAGGGACATCACCACTAACTCTCACACACACACCCTCACATCTCCAACTGGCCTCAAGTCCTCTGGAGACTGCCTTCTCAGCCCTCACCCCCTTGAAGCCACTTGCACAGGTCAACATGTGCCCCCACTCACACCCTGGGATAACCCCCTTCCTCAGTGCAGCCCTCATCCTGCAGCCTCTTCCCTTGCCTGAGGCAACTTCTCCTCATTCCGAATGTAAGCCATAGCCCTGCGGCCATGAAAAGCCACCCCTTTCTAACAGCTGGTCTCGTAAGTAGAGACCTGCCCATGAAAAGTGATGTGATGCTGCCTGCGAAGCCTGGCGTTGATGACAGCGAGTGCCGCCCAAAGCAAGGTAAGCAACAAGCCTCAAGGTCCCGAGAGAAGTGCAGCTCGCCAAGAGCATGCCACTTATGTTCAGTTGTGAAACACATCGGCGTGCAATCGCTGATCCACTCTCAGGGGATAATTCCGGTGAACAGGTCTTATAATGATATGCAGATGTATTAAAATGAACTTCCCGACATGTGGCAGCGGGAAACGTGGTCAGCCATTGAGAGGCGCAGCGGTTGATTGCAAACTGGTTTCACGACATTGTGAAACCGATTTTTGGCCTTCCCATCACAGAGTCCGCTCATGATACCCGATGCCAACGGGCGTAGAATATTCCACCTATTGATAAATTAAGTGAATGCACAAAAGTGCTGTATGTAGATCCCAATGTAGGAAAATGTGAGATCATCCACTTGGGACCATAATGGATAGAACAAAATAGTTTCTAAATGGTGAAACAGAAATAATGAAGTCCAAAGAGTCTTGGGGGTACATTTACAAAGATCAACAAAATATAATGAACAGATACAGAGAGTAACTGGAAAGATTAATGTAATGCTGGCCTTTACATCTAGAGGACTCGAATACAAGGATGTAGAAGTTATTATATAGTTAGGCAATGCCCTGGTTAGGCCTCACCTGGAGTACTACTAGCAACTCTGGGCACTAGACTTTTGGGAGGAAATATTAACATTGAGGGAGAGTTTACGAGAATGATACCCGGACTGCAAGGGTTAGATTTTTAGGCGAGATTATATAAACCTGGATTGTATTCCTTAGCATTTAGAAGGCTGAGGGGTGATTTGATCAAAGTTTTCAAGATAAAAAGAGAAACTGATAAGGTAGATAGAGAGAAACTCTTTCTATTAGGTGGGGAGTCTAGGATTGGATGGATTCGAGGGGTCACAGTTTAAAAATTAGGGGTCTCCCATTTAAGATTGAGATGAGATTTCTTTTTCCTCTCAGAGGGTCATTAGTCTGTGGAATTCCCTTCCCCAGAGTGCACAGGAGGCAGGATTATTGAATTTATTCAAGGCTGAGTTAGACAGATGTTTGATTGGCAATGGAGTCAAGGGTTATGGGAGGTAGACAGGAAAGTGGAATTGAGGCCATAATCAGATCAGCCAAGATCTTATCAAGAAGTGAATGAGGCTCGAGGAACTGAATAGCCTACTCCTGCTCATAATTCTTGTGTTCTTTTGTGGCATAGTCTGAATATTAGAGCCAGACCTTTCTAGGAATGCAATTAGGAAACATTCTGGGCACAAGTAGAAGTTTGTGAGCCTCTCCGCTAATGGTAATTAATGTTGTGTCAATCGTTAATTTTAAATCAGAGATTGATAAATTTTTGTTTACCAAAGGTATTAAGGGATCTGGGGGAGAGGCAGCATGTGGAGTTAGATCACAGATCAGCCGTGATCTCACTGAGTGGCAGGACAAGCTCGAGGGACTAAATGGCCTACTCCTGTTCGTATGTTTCTATGTTAGTTTATTCTTAAGTGTACACTGAACAAGTGTTAAAAAAAGGACCTCAAAGTTTTATGTTGCCTGCTGTGTGCAAAGCTGATGTTTTTGCTTTGAATCCAGTGAGTTTTTTTTCTTTACCATGTGTGCTTCTCTCCAATGCTGAACTTAAATATCCTTGGTTTCAATCTAGATTCCTTTGTTCATGGTTTGACTTCCCTGAGCTACAACCTTGCTTCCACTGAACAGGATTTGTTCCCTTGTCAACAGCCACTTTGAACAAATTGGAAATCGGTGCTTCAAAGCATTGTGATCCTACAGATATAAAGTTTGCTGCTGTGAATTGTGGATTCTAATTCATCCCTAGAATATTTTTGTTAAAATATTAATCATTTCTAATCATTTGGCAGTGTATAGCACAGAACTTCAACGGGTCACCAAAGGCACATAGCTTTGCACCCAGCTCAGAATGATTAGTCAGATGTCTTGGTTGAATTAAATGAATTTGGACACTTGCTCAGTGAGCATAAATCCTCTTACAACACAGTCCAAAGCTCGTCAATGTGAAGCAGAAAATCAACAACCTGTGGTAATCTGATGTGCAATACACCTTTAAGAGAATGTGAGCAGATTGACCACCTGACCATATTACCCAATTACTGTGTAGTGCGGGCTACAATTTAATCAGGAGTTTAGAATAAGGTCTGGTTTGAGAAGCACACATATTTTGGTGCCCTGTTACTTGTGTTAATAAATAGCATGTGCTTCATCTTACATTGGTCTCTGTGTTTGCAGTATATTGTTTACCAACTCACTCACCAGTAGATAGGCATGCAACCATGTTTGCTGAGCAAAGAGACCCGACAGAAGGAACATAACAACTGGCGACGAGGCAAAGCACGACCTGTTGATGACACCAAAGAGAGCCGTGGAAATTAAACTAAAGTACATCAGCCGTACCTTGCAAGGCAATTATGCCACCGAGAGGAAGGAAACCATTATTGACCAAATTGCATAATGCTCACCCCGACATCTCTATAATGAAAATTTTGGCACACAGCTATTTATGGTGGTCAGGGATGGATTCAGAAATCAAAAACTTAGTCAAGAGTTGCATATAGTTCCAACAGGTACAGAATTTGCCCTCTTCTGCTCCATTGCATGCCTGGGAATGTCAAGGAAGGCCATGGGTCCACCTCCACATTGACTATGTGAGGCCTTTTTTGGGAACAATGTTCCTCTTGATTATAGACGCTCACTCGAAGTGGATGTATGTATAAAAGGTGACATCACCCACATCTGCTGCTACCATCAGACAGATTGCATCAGAGTTATGCAATACACAGTTTACCAGAGATAATAGTGTCTGACAATGGATCAGGCCCCTGCCACAACTCTTTCTCTGGTACATCGATGACTGCTTCGGTGCCGCTTCATTGTCTCATCTGGATCTGGAAAAATTTATTAATTTTGCTTCCAATTTCCACCCCTCCATCATTTTCACATGGTCCATCACTGACACTTCCCTTCCCTTCCTTGACCTCTCTGTCTCAATTTCTGGTGATAGACTGTCCACCAATATTCATTACAAGCCTACCAACTCCCACAGCTGCCTCGACTACAGTTCCTCACACCCTACTTCCTGTAAGGACTCCATCCCATTCTCGCAGTTCCTTTGCCTCCGTCGCATCTGTTCTGATGATGCCACTTTCAAAAACATTCCCTCTGACATGTCTTCCTTCCTCCTTAACCGAGGTTTTCCACCCATGGTGGTTGACAGAGCCCTCAAACGTGTCCGGCCCATCTCCCGTGCATCCTCCCTCACACCTTCCTCTCCCTCCCAGAACCATGATAGGGTCCCCCTTGTCCCCACTTATCACCCTACCAGCCTCCGCATTCAAAGGATCATCCTCCGCCATTTCCGCCAACTCCAGCATGATGCCACCAGCAAACACATCATCCCTTCACCCCCCCACCCCGGCGGCATTCCGCAGGGATAGTTCCCTCCGAGACACCCTGGTCCACTCCACCATCACCCCCTGCACCTCAACCCCCTCCCTCAGCACCTTTCCATGCAACTGCAGAAGGTGCAATACCTGCCCCTTTACTTCCCCTCTCCTCACCGTGCATGGGCCCAAATACTCCTTTCAAGTGAAGCAGCATTTCACTTGCACTTCCCTTAATTTAGTCTACTGCATTCGCTGCTCCCAATGTTGGAGAACCAAATGCAGACTGGGTGACCACTTTGCGGAACACCTTCGGTCTGTCCGCAAGCATGACCCAGACCTCCCTGTCGCTTGCCATTTCAACACTCCACCCTGCACTCATGCCCACATGTCCATCCTTGGCCTGCTGCAACGTTCCAGTGAAGCTCAAACGAGGAACAGCATCTCATCTTCCGACTAGGCACTTTACAGTCTTCCGGACTTAATAATGAGTGCAACGATTTCAGATCATGAATTCACTCCTACATCCCCACCCCCTTTCTGATCCCCCTTCTTCCTATAATTTATAATTTTTTTACAAATATATTTTTCTTTTCCCTCCTATTTTTAAATTTATTTCGATCTATTGTTTCATCTCCACCTTTTAGCCTATTTCGATTCCTTCCCCCCACCCCACCCCCAGTAGGGCCATCTGTCACTTGCTCATCTTGCTTTCTACCCTTAATGCCCCAGTTAGCACATCCTTTAGATAATATCACCACTGTCAACACTCCTTTGTCCTTTCGTCTATGACATCTTTGGCAGTCTCTTCTTGGCCTCCACCTATCACTCGCCTCCTATCGAGCTCTACCTGTCCCACCCACCCCCCTCGACCAGCTTATACTTAATCTCATTTCTCTATGTCTTAGTTCTGATGAAGGATCGTACGGATTCGAAACATCAACTGTATCCCTCTCGCAGATGCTGTCAGACCTGCTGTGTTTTTCCAGGTATTTTTGTTTTTGTACTAGATTTCCAGCATCCGCAGTATTTTGCTTTTATCTACATATATGTTGGTGCTCTGTTACTTGTGTTAATAAACAGCATGTGCTTCATCCTACATTGGTCTCTGCGTCTGCAGTATCCTGTTTACCAACCCACTCACCAGTAGATGGACGTGCAACTGTGTTCACTGAGCAAAGAGACCTGACAGCAGGAACATAACACAGCCTATTCAAAGAAATCAAAAATTCACACCACTGCAGTAATACGGTACGTTGATGTTGGAAAGAAATTTGTTGTAGAAATATTGTTGGCAGCTTCCACCTACATCTGGTCTGTCCTGTACTTGACCTGGGAGTGCTTAGATATTGACATTGGGTGCAGTTGTTCACTTCCCTTATATAACCAGATGACACTTCAGTGACCACAAATTGAGAATTGGGTCTTTATTTGAAGAAACAACTGAGTCCTTTGTAACAAAGTTTGCTTAAGTTAATACAGTGGACTATTTTTTAGCTTTCTACAAATGTTGTTTATTATTCTTCTACTTGTGCACAATGATATTTGTTGTATCCCACTTTAAGCTTTCCTAACAAAATGCCAGCAGAATATACCTGGAGCCATAGTTACAAAGGCTTCTTGTTGAAAATAATCATTTGATATCCTTTGGCGCATGTGCATCTGTGTTCTCTGGCAGTCGCACTGGTCTGAAGGTTGATGTGGGAAAACCGGTGTTTACCATGCACCCATTCATGGTGTGTAAGGAAGCTCTTTCCACGTCTCCTGATCAGTTGGAAAGCATAGTGGGCTAAGCAGACTGTTGGAATTGGGCTTCGATATGAAATCTCCAGAAATCTGAATCCAAAGCCCTACATGTTAATTTGTAATATTTAAATTCTAAGGCGATGCAAAAAAAAACGTGGCCAGGATTTTCAGCTCAGCGCACGGGCCTGTGCCTGAGGCACTCAAGCGTGAAACTGTGCACGATGACATTGGGCAAGCTTCCCAACGTCACTGAGCACTCGCGCAACATTTCGGGTCGGCGGGCGTGCCCGAGATCGGCAGTGTGCCCACCAGCAATTAAGAAGCCTATCAAGGCCCTTAACGCAGCTAATTAAGCAGAGGTTTTCGCTGCCCATCTGACCTTACGGTTGTCGGGTGGGCAAATAGGCCTTTGCAATTTTAGCAAAACCTCATCCACAGGCAGAATGAGGTTTCCAACAATTAATAAAGAAACAATAAAAAAAAATTAAACTCAGTTTTAACATCTCCCTCTTCATGTGACTGAGTCACACTTGTTTATATTAATTGTAGATTCTTCTTTTTTCATTTAAAAAAAATCCTCAGCTCCCTGAGGCAGCTCTGTGCCTTCAGGGAGCTCTCAGCGTGTGCACCCCCGTGCATTGCCGAACTTCGGTGCTTGCGCTCCTCCCGCTCCATCCAGGCAATACTGAGGCTCTCGGTGCACGTTTCACGCTGGCTGGCGGTTAATTGGCCATTGCGTGGCCGCTCCCAGGTCCACCCACCCGCCGCGCCTTCCTGACAAGGGGAAAATCCTGCCCAGTGGGAAGATGGCTACGTTTGAAACAGATTGTTAATTTAAAAGAAATATATGCATGGCGAATAATTGGTTGGTTAACAGGTTGGCCTAATTATGAAATGATGGAAGTTTTGATAAAGTACTCGAAGCATAAAGCTTACCTAGTGACCAAATGGCTCCAAGTGTAATGTTAATTCATACAGATCAGAGAGTGCCAAATGCCAACACAAACGTACAAATTAGGAGCAGGAGTCCGCCACTGGGCCCCTTGAGCCTGCTCCGCCATTCAATAAGATATGGCTGATCTGATTTTAACCTCAACTCCACATTCCTGCCTGACCCCAATATCCCAACACCTCCTTGCTTATCATGAATCTATCGATCTCTGTCTTAAAAATATTCAGGGCTTCGGCTGCCTTTTGAGGAAGAGAGTTCCAAAGACTCATGATCCTCTGAGAGAAAACATTTCTCCCCATGCCTTATTTTTAAACAGTGACATCATTTTAAACAGTAAACTAGCTCTAGATTCTCCCACAAGAGGAAACATCCTCTCCACATCCACCCTGTCAAGATCCCTCAGGATCTTATATGTTTCAATCAAGTCGCCTTTTACTCTTCTAAACTCCAGCGGATACAAGATTGGGCCTGTCCAACCTTTCCTCATAAAACAACCTACTCATTCCAGGTATCAGTCGAGGAAACCTTCTCTGAACTGCTTCCAATGCATTTCTGTTATTTCTTAAATAAGGAGACCAATATTGTAGACAGTACTCCAGATGTGGTCTCACGAATGCCCTGTATAACTGAAGCATAACCTCCCTATTTTTATATTCAATTCCCCTCACAATAAATAGTAACATTCTATTAGATTTCCTAATTACTTGCTGGTGGACAGAGCAAATGACATAACAGATCTCAACTTAAGCAGTAGTTATGGCACAACAATGGGGCTGGAAAGGGAAAGATAAAATCAGCGCGGACATCTTCCAAACACACAACTTCTACCATCCTGAAGAACAAGGGTGGCACACGCATGGGAACATTACCAGCTGCAAGTTCCCCTCTCAAACCAAGCTGACTTGGAACTACTCTGTTCTTTCACTGTGGCTGAGTTAAAATCCTGAAATTCCTTTCTAAATGCATTTAGGTGTACATACACTACATAGACTGCAGCAGTTCAAGAAGGCTGCTCACCACCATTTTCTGAAGGGCAATTAGGGATGGGCAATAAATGCTGGATTTGCCAAGAACAAATATTAAAAAAAACTGGGGCTCCTTCTTTTGAACTTTCTCCATTGTCTCCCACTGTATTTTTTGCCAAAATTCACTGTCTTCACTGACACATGAAGAGTGGCCACCTGAGAGGGCAGACAGGAAGGGGAAATGTGTACTGTATGGTTGAAGGTGCTATTAAGTTTGTTGGAGTTTGTAGCTCTTTCCAGCTGAAACATGAAACAGATCATTCATTTATGAATGATGGAGAATTGCAAGGACGAAGATCAGGTTATTAGGAACTGGCTCTGGGTAAATGCTTTGTAATAGTTTTCTTGTGCAATAAATCATGTGAAGTAGCTGCTGAGGAGGTTATATGATACATACCCAGGGGACAAATGTGGAAACCTATAATCAAACCCAGCAAATGTAGATACAGCAAATGGATATAATATATGACAAACAGAGCTAAAACTACCAAATCAAAGGCATTGCCATGTAAATATAATGGGACAGATTCTCCTCTTTGGTATTACGATGTAAAGCATCATAAGAGTTGGACACGCAAAGGCAAAATTGGGCAAAGGTGACTGCATACCCTTAATACAGCCCTCCCAATTTCCTTCAACTTACTTCTATTAACCTTAAATCAGACAGTCTAAATAAGGGACATGCAATTATCCCCAGCTGATTTCCCTCTATGTACTCCAAACCAAGTGTTAAAAATGAAATTGCATTCCACTTCTGTCGTTTATCTTTGGTGTTGGAATCCATCTGTTTATGCCACAGCTTGACTCTAAAATCTCCAAGCTGGTGAACATAATTATAATTGTTTAATAATTTTAAAACAGAACTGCTACAAATGCAGTCCTCCCCCACTCCCCGCCCACCCCGCCAAAATGAAAGTGTTTTGAGGCGAGATCTGACTGTGATAACGATACACATTTGAATTAAAATGGATCGATGCCTTTTTCAAAGGGCTGGTTTTTCCGGTCGGCTGCGCGCCTGCTGAACTGTCAACAGCCTATAAAGGCCATCAAAAAACCCATTAACGTTTGGACATGCCCGTAGAACCTTAAGGTTGGTGGACAGGCTGGGAGTCCAGGCGGGCCTCGGAAAAATCATGAAACCTCGTCCACGGGCGGGATGAGGTTTCATGAGGGTCTTTATATTTTTACAAAAGGTTTCAATATAAGTTATGGACATGTCCCAACTCATGTGACAGTGTCACATGACGGGACGTGGCAGGGAAATTTTTCAAACCTCTTTATTTCAAGTTTTACATCGGAGATGATCTCCTTGAGGCAGCACTTTGCCTCAGGGAGACCTGTGCGCTCTATTGCGCGCATGCGCGAAAGACTGCACTCCAAGTTGAGGGAATCCCCGCTCGTCTGGACAGGGAGCACATGGTGCTTCCTGGTGCACGTCACGCTGGGTGGGCCTTATTTGTCCCGCCCGCGCAGAATGGCTGCGCGCCCCCGACTGGCGGCACCGATCGGAGGCCCGCCCGCCGGCGCCCGCTCTCGCTCTTCCCCCACAAAGTATACACACAGGAATTTCATGCAAAATATTGACGTGATGGCAAGCAAATTTTGAACACTGCAGTTTCATCACAATCAGTTCTAATCTAATTCCACTTTGAGTAGAAAGTACAGATGATGGGATGAGGGGGTTAATTTATGAGGAAAGGTTGGACAGGTTGGGCCTGGATCCATTGGAGTTTAGAAGACGGAGAGGTGATCTCATTGAAAAGTATACGACACTGAGGGGATATTCCCCTTATGGGAGAGACTAGAACTAGGGGACACAGCTTAAAAATAAGGGTTCTCCCAATTAAGATGGAGATGAGGAGAATTTTTTCCTGTCAGAGTCGTAAGTCTGTGGAATTCTCTTCCCAAGAGAGCAGAGGAGGGTGGGTGTTGTGAGAGGTGGCCAAGTTGCTACTATTGATAGAATTGGTCAGCTGACACTTGTTAGGTGGAAAACTTCTAGTTTATTTACAAAGGTACTCAGCAGCAATACACATGCACTTTCACTTCAAAGTCCTTGTTCTCGCTGAACAATCCTAACAATTGAAACGATTGTAAAATGATGGCTGCGTACGTACTGGTGAAATTTCTTGATGCCAAAGATGGCATCTTTTTCTATCTGCAACTAGCTCTTTTCTGCTGTGGTGAGCATTCTTGATACATAACCCATAGGCTGTTCCGTGCCATCATCCATCTGATGGGACAGCACTGCTCCCACTGCATACGGGGATGCATCACATGTCAATACATTCTTTTAGTCATAATGTACAAATAGGTTGAACGAGAGCAACAATTGTTTCACCTTTATAAAAGTTTCTTTCTGGGGTGCCTCCCAAGACCAATGTTGTTTTTTTTTTGAGTAGATAAGATGGGGGGGGCCAGTTCTGTAGACAACTTGGGTAAGAACCGCCCATAATAATTGATCATTCCAAAGAATGATTTGAGTTCTGAGGTGTTCTTTGATGCAGATACCTCTCTAATGGTTGTCACTTTCTCCTCAACCTGATAGAGGCCCTATGAATTTACCCGGTGACCCAAATAGATTGCCTCCCTCACTTGGAATGTGCACCTATCATTTTTAGATATACTCCAGCTTGCAAGAAATGTTTCAAGACCTCTGAGTTTGCCAAATGTTCCTTTTCAGTGAATCCTGTCACCAAAACATCGTCTAAATAGACCACAACCTGTGGCAGTCCCTGCAGTAAACTTTCCATTGTTCTCTGGAAGATGGCACAAGCTGAGGAGATGGTGAAAGGCAATCGTATATATCGGTACAACCCTTTGTGGGTTTTAACTGTGACAAATTCCCGGGATGCATTATCCAAGTCTAGTTGTTGATAAGCATGACTCGTATCAAGCTTTGTGTAGGTGGAGCCACCTGCCAGCTTGGCATACAGGTCTTCGATTTTTGGTATGGGGTGTCTGTCTAGCTTAGCTACTTTGCTAACCATCAATTTGTAGTCTCCACAAATTTGGATGATTTGGTCAGGTTTAAGGACGGGGACTATGTGCGCTGCCCATTCTGAGAACCGCGCCGGTTGTATAACACCCAGTTTTACTAGTCTGTCCAGTTCGGTGTTGACTTTTTCTCACAGTGCATAAGATACTGGTCTCACCTTCATGAATTGGGGGGGTTGCCTCTGGATCCACATGAATTTTTGCCTTCAACCCCTGGATCTTCCCAGGTTCATCCTTGAAGACTGTGGCATACTTTCTAAGTAGCTCTGGTAACCCACTTGCTCTCAACTGGCAAATTTCAGCCCATTCTAATGTAATCTCCTTTAGCCAGTTTCACCCCAGGAGGCTTGGCCCCTCGCCTGCTACCAGCATCAAGGGTAGCTTTACCGATTGGCTTCCATAATGGACAGTTACTTTACTTATGCCTTTGACGTGGATGTCTTCAGCCATGTATGTTTTTAATTGGGCAGTTGTTTCTTCTAAATTTAATTGATGTTCCCCATTATTCAGATATCTGAAGGCATGTTCCCCAATTACTGTAGTGGAAGCTCCTGTACCCACTTTCACTCTAACAAGTCTACCATTCACTTTCACTGTTACAAATATTGGTTCTGTCTTTACAACTTTCAAATTAAACAAGTAAATATCTGAATTTGTTGCTTCAGGCTCTTCTACATTGTAGATCTCACTGGGTTTTTTCTTTTGTTTAAAAGTCTGCTTGACACTGTCCTTGCACTGTCTCATTATTTATGTGTCCATTTCTATGACAATAAAGCATTCTGTTTTTTTAAGCTGCCAATCGTTAAAAGACAGCTTGTTACTGCCTCTATTGAAATTATTCCTTGTTTTCACTGCTAAGTCATTCGTTTTCATTTTCCGGCTAGCAGGGGCAGTTTCCTGCTCCTCAGCAGAGTCTTATATTTTTGAGTCCTTTTTGGCTGTGGTATCCAGCCCGATGTAGAGGATGGTACGATTTTGTGTGCCCTGTATGGCTTTTGAATCTCTTACTGCACTTTCCATGGCCAGTGCTATCTCTAGCGCCTTCCTGAAATCCAAATTTGCTTCAGATAACAATCACTTCTGAATTGTATCCTTATTCACACCACACAATAAGCGATCTCTGACCGTGTCGTTTCAAGATGTACCAAACTTAAAATGTTCCATTAACTGCTTCAGACCCACCAAATAGCAAGCAAATGTCTATTTCTCGAGTTAAACTTCAACCTCTGCATCATTACTGAGGGCTCTGCTTGATAATGACCCTTCACTAGGTCCACCAATTCATCAACATTTTTCAGATCTGGAATACTGGATGCCATCAAACTGTGAAACAAGCCATAGCTTTTATTCCCACATTCCTGCTTGCCTCTTCTTTTCCCTCATAATTTCATTCGCTTGGAAAAAGAATGTGAGGCATTCAATATAATGAGACCAATCACCCGTGCTTGGATCAAAAGGATCAATTCTTCCAAATTGCAGCATCCTGAGAGGGAATTACTTCTTCAATTCGAACGGAACTTCTACTTACAATTACTGGCCGAGTTACAGTGCCGATTTCATTTCACTTCATTTCTTCTGTTAAACTTATTTTATCCTCGTCGCCAGTTTGTTGTGAGAGGAGGCCAAGTTGGTACTTTTGATAGAGTTGATGAGCAGACACTTTTAGGTAGAAAACTTCTAGTTTATTTACAAACTCTATCTCTATCACTTCAAACTCTATCTCTACACTACTAACTACTAACTACAGAGGTATCCCCATGCTACTCTTCTATTGGGCATTAAAGATAATGTGATCTTCCTTAACAAACATTCTTCTTAAAGGTATATTACACATTAGATAAAACCATAATTACCATAGTGGGTCACTGAATATTTTAAAGGCTGAGTTAGATAGATTCTTGATTGACAAGGGAATCAAAGGATTTCGGGAATAGAAGGCAAAAAAGATCAGCAATGATATGAAATGTTGGAGCAGGCTTGAGGGACCAAATGGCCAACTCCTGCTCCTAATTTGAATGTTCTTATGTATGTTCATACAAAGGGAAAAAGTTTACAGCAAACTTATTCCATAATGGGTGTGGTATTCCTTATTCAATGAAAATAAAGGTACCATCATCTTACAGAGGAAAATGCCAAGGAATTTGCCCCAAAACTATTTCAGGCCAGTACAGGGAGGAAAGAAAAAGGGCTGGGGTTATTCAGCAAAGAGGATTTTTTCTTCTTTGAAGTTCATAAAAGGCTTTCCAATTTAAATTTGGGGAAAAAAAATGCCTACTTAGAAAACAGAAAAAACTGCAGGAGACTTAGCTCACTAGCTAGAGTAGGAAGTGAGAATCGTAGTCGTAGAGAAAGCCAAAATAATGCAACCAAATAAATCCAGGTTTAGAAAAAAGCAAAATACTGCAGATGCTAGAAATCTGAAACAAAAACAGAAAATGCTGGAAAAACTCAGCAGGTCTAACTGCATCTGTGGAGAGAGTCCATATGACTCTTCTTCAGAGCTTAAGAGAAGTAAAAATGTGATGAAATTTATAGTGTTTAAGGGGGGAGGGTGAGCAGGTGAAGGCAGATAGAAGGCCAGTGATTAGGTGGGGGCAAAGGAGAGATTGACAAAGATGTCAATCTTTGAACAAAAGGAAAAAGGGGTATTAATGATAGTGGTATTGACTAAAGGAGGTGCTGATGGTGGCATTAAGGTAAGAAAGCAGAATGTGATAATAGCAGGACAAGAGTAAGCACTCTGGAAAGACTAACATGAACAAGTGACCGATGGCCCTTGTGGGGGAGGGGTGGGGGAGGGACAGTGGCGGGAAAAAGGAAAGATCAAAAATAAGATAAAGGGTGGGGATAAAACAATGAATAAAAATGAAAATAAATAAAAATAAATATAAGTGAATAAAAAATTTTTAAAAATAAAATAAAAATGAATGTTGAAAAAAAGGGGATAAAAAAGAGGTAAGGATGGAGGGGAGAGTTCATCGTCTAGGTTCAGACTAGGATCAGACCAAGTTCCAGTCCAGGATCGCTTCAGTGTCACAAGAACAATAAATTGCATTTATTTAGTATCCATAACATAGAAACACATCCCAAGACATTCAAGTTGACAAAATAACAATAAGCCAAAAAAAAAAACAGACAGTATGGGGCAGGAGGTTTAAGTATGATCTTAAAAGAGGTAGGAAAGAAAGACTTGCATTGATATAGTCATTTTCACAAGCACAGGATGTCCAAAGCTAATGAGCTACTTCTTGAACTGTAGTTACTGATGTAATGTAGGAAATGTGGCAACCAATTTGCACTTAGCAAACTCCCACAAACAGCACTGTGATAATGATAAGATAATCTCTTTTTGTGTGATGTTGATTGAAGGATAAATATTGGCCAGGACACCAGGGATGGCTCAACTGCTCTTTCTCAAAATAGTGCCACGGGATCATTGATATCTACCCAAGTAAGCAGATGGAGCCTCAGTTTAATATCTCGTCTAAGATGGCAGCACATCTGACAGTGCAATGCTTCCTCAGTACTGCACTGAAGCGTTAGGCTTGATTTTTGTACTCAAGTTCTGGAGTTTGACTTGAACCTGGATGTAAGTATGCTACCAACTGATCCACGGAGTTGGAGTAGTGAAGAAAAGAAATTTAAGAGCTTGGGGCCTACATGGCTAAAGAGGCCAGTGATGGAGGATTGTAGAGTTCTTGGAAAAATAACAAAATAGTCTACCCCTTAGGGGCAATATTTATACCTTCTGGTGGCAATACGGAATGTCATCTGTTGGGATTCCTAATTGAACATGCAATGTGCCTTCAAGCATCTGACAAAAAATGAAAGCAGAAAATGCAAAATTGGAAAAATAGCCAATTGGAGTCAAAATATTTTAACTTGTGTTTACAAAATTATGTTGTATCAAAGGATTTAATGAATTTCTTTTGCCTAGTTCTACTTGATATTTTGCTGTAATTTTCCACAAGTTATTCACATCCAAGGGAGAAATCTAGGGCAGGCAGCCAAAAGTTTCTGTTTATTGTGTCTACATATACATCCTGCCATTTGTGCACTGCTCTATTTATTTCTCTATTCATGTCACATAAATCAGTAAGGATATCATCACCCAAGCCATATTCCTTACAGCCACCAAGCAATCTTGTTTTGATGGCTCTTGTTGACTATCACCAGGAACATGGAAGGGAAGTGAGTAGTTCAAGATGTTTTTTCAATAAATTAATGAGAGAATGAAACCCTCGTGGGCTGATTTTAAACAAGCAGCATTAACTTGTCTTCATGATTAGCAACTATCCAGGGAACCCTAGATACAATGCCTTATTTTAACAGTTAATGGAGTCATAATAACTAAAGGTGGTGAGCAGGATAACTTCATTATTTCTCATCCCATGGCCCTCAGATACAGCCTTACTGAAACAGCAAGAAGCAGAAAACATAAGTAAAATATTTTTAAGGAAGCTTTTCAGTCATATTCCTGTTATTTATTCATTTCATGCAAAATTGTGATGGTGAACCTCTCATTGCTTAATTTCTAGGTAGTTTTGAGAAACCTGGAACAGTACACCTTTTAGCTTGTGCTCTCAAGCTAGTGCTTAATTTACTCCATGAAACACAAACCAAATTAATATTTCTCTTCTATCATTGACCTGGTATTTTTCTAGAATGATATGGGAAGTGAGAGGCTGTACCTATCAGGAAAGATCAAACAGGCTGGAGATTTTTTTAGCAGTAGAGCTCTATCGCTCTCTTTGACCTGATAGAGGTCTGTGAATACAAAAAGGTTTATTGGGTAACTGTAGGAAAAATGAGCCCTATTACTGGAGAGACCAGAACAAGGGATCATAAATGTAAGGTAGCCATCAGTAAATCCAATAGGGAATTCAGGGGGAAAACCTCTTCATCTGCACAGTGACTATTAATGTGGAACTTGCTATGACAAAGTGTAATTGAGGTAAATAGCACAGATGAATCCAAGGGGAAGATAGATATGCTCATGAGGAAGAAAGGAACAGGAGGATACATTGATTGGATTAGTTGAAGGAGGGTCAGAGGAGATTATTAAACTCTAAAATCTGACAAACATAATGAGGTTGAGATACATTCTTTAACATATACAAATTTGCTCTGGTTATGGAATATCCCTACATTACCCAATAGTGTTTTCTCTTGTAGATACATTTAGTTTTGTGTTCTCAGGGCACTGGAGAATGTAACCTTTTTTTAAGCAATATTTAACTGTTGGCACTGTGTTTGGGTATCAGACTGAGGTGTCAAGAACTGTTTTCTTTACAATACATAAGTGTCAGCTGGGCAGCTGAGAATGCTTTCTGGGTCTTTACAGAAATCTCCATATACATATGTTATTACCTATTAGCGTTCTGCACAAACCTGCACTTCAACATTCAATATGGCTTCAACATAACATGTAATGTTTTAAAGATATTTTTGGCACTTTCCTCTGTTCTCCAGCATTCTTCATGGCACAGTTTGTCAACCATCCAAATACCAAAAATGTCTTATTTTTCTGCCCTTAACAACATTAAAAATGCATTAAAAAGACAATGTGGTCCATCAAACTTTCTTCCTTTCTACCCGTTTAACCCTATTACTTGCTGTTGGTCTGTGGGCAATGCTGACAAGACCACATTTATTGGTCATTCTGAGTTGCCCTGCAAAGGTGGTGGCAGACATTCTTCTTGAACTTCTGGTGGTGACAGTGCTCTCATATAGTGCTAAGTCGATAATTCCAGGTTTTCAGCCTAGTGGCAATAAAATAGAATTTATGGCCTGAATTTCAGGCTTGGCATGCGCGCTAAGTCAGTGGGCCCAGGTGTGGATGTAGAATCTGCTCCCTGGAGAGATCCAATTTTCAATACAATTTCACGCTGGGTGACCAATTAAGGCCTGCCCAGCATGATACACGTCTTTTCACTGGTCAGAAGGGCCAGGCGGAACCGGGAGCCTGTTGGACGCCGGGTGGGGGATTCAAAATCAGCAGAGGCAGCTCCTTGAAGGCTGCCAGGGGACACAGAGAGAGCTGTTGAAATCGAGGAAGAAAAACTTGTTTGGAATAGCAATGGCATCTGCATGTGCTGGGCATGCCAGGTGGGACGGCATTCTGGTGGGCATTCGTCCCTCACCCTCCTGGTTTTCAGATGAGTGCCTGGGAACCCTTGTGGAGGTGGTCAGTGCCAGGGGTGACATCTTGATGCTGTCATGACTCACTGGGGATGGTACGCTGTAATATCAAGCCCCACTGTTCCCCAAGCCATGATAAATGTGAAAAGTTTGACCAAATCATCAGATTGCCCCAATTCTACCTGTTTAATTTAAGTAAACAGAATACGGGCACCAGGTTTGTAAACTTAATAAGTAAATAACTGTTTACTGAACAAATAATTTTTACTAGTGGCAAAAGAAAGAAATATGATGCTAACTTCCAACACTGTGACTAAAACTCTACCTCCTTCTTAAACCCCTACATATACACACACACACACAAAATATGGATTTTAATTGTGGGATTGTCAAGAAGATATAATAATGTTATTGGAAATTATTTTAAATAGAGTTCTAGTGAGGTCTGTGTGCATCTTAATTGGATTAAAGCCAGATAGTCTGGGTGCTTTAATGTATAGTAGTTTTGAGATGTTAATTAAATAAATGTAAGGTGTGTAGAAAGTAAAGTGTAAATTTACATTTGTTAAAAGAAACCATTCAAGACTGTGGGTGAAATCTTCTACCTGGCTAAAAGATGCCAAGCAATGTGTTTATTTTTTTCAGCTTACAATGAAATTTGTGGGATGAAAGGATGTTACTGTTAGAAGAGGTAAAGTTAAAAGCCTATTCATACAATGGAAATTTTACATTCAAAGAGAAAGCTGTGTTTAAAGGAGAAGGGAGATTATGTGTAAAGCAGAGACATTTTAAGATCCAACAGGTGCGAGAAGCCTCCAGCCTGTAAGCCTCAAGTTTGTCTGCAAAGATCCAGAGCTGAAATAAACTCATTTTGAATGCAATTGCCCAGTGTGTGATTTGCCAGAGGTCTGTTAAATCTATGAGTTTTACTGTTGCCTTATGGGGGTGTAGTTGAGAGTCAGGTTAATTAGAGGATTTTTGTAATTATTATTGTTGTAATTTTGTAGACGTATGTGTATTTACAATATTTCTTGTATTAATAAATGTTTAATTTAGTTTTATTAAAAACCTCTTGAGACTCGGTGATCTTATTACTATTGAAATCAAAGCCTGCATCGTGAAACATACAAGTTGCAAAAATGGGTTATGACAGTTGTTTCAAGTTTCCCTCTGGGATTTGAGCAACTCAGCCTTTATCATCGGCTTGGCCATAATAGGATAAAACAGTTCAATAGCACCAATCCAGGGTACAGGATTCGATTGGTTGATTTTAACCAGTGTCTTCCAAATCTCTTTAAGTTCTTGCTGATGATACAAGGTGGTCTTCCAGCACTTTCAGTATTTAGTTCACTGGTTGATAACTTGCTTTTCAATGTCTCTAACAGTGGTTTCCCCCTTTTCATTTTTACAGAAGTTTCCTCAGAGAGACAGAGAGAGAGCAGGTTATAGAGATATGAGGAAGAGAGATTTTAGATGCTTTGCTGGCCAGGAGCTTGCTGCACTGCTACCACACAAAACACTTGTCACCTGATCAGGAGCCAATTAAAATGCTGTTCTCAGGCAGCTCACTTGGTCCAGGACTCCTTTCCGGCACCACCCTGTCTTTCATGGCACACACTGTTCCAGGACCGTAACTATATATATATATATATATATATATCTCATCCTGTCCCAGTGGACATGTCTCTCAAACTGCAGCCATTGCAATCCCAATCCACAGTCCAACAAAAATTTAAGGATATGTTCTTTACAACAGTCAAACAGAAATAAAAAGATACGTTCTTTGCAATAACCAGGGACTGTACGAGGAGGCCACCGCACCTCACCAAGAAGCAGAGGTGACAATCCAGGTCAGTGGTCATGATGTTGTGTAGTGCACTGGGTGCAATGCTGTATAAGATTCAATGATCTGTTGCGCTTGGCAAGAGTGAGTACTGAGTTAGCGTGGATCATTATGGAGAAGTGTTAACAGCTAGTCATCTGCCTGTGTTGCTGAGGGGTAAGAGTCTGAATGCCAACTGTCATTGACATCGGCGCCGGCCAAGGAGGTGAGCACAGGCTGCTTGGCCTGATTGTTTTTGCGGGTTGAGGGCCATGACTCAAATGTGCCCTGCAGGGTGTTCCTCAGGTGGGGTTGGCCAAGCTGCAATGGTGCTGCAGGTAGAGAGTGGACTAATCAATGCTCCTCTGGCCTTTCAGAAGAAAGGTCAAAACACCGAGAGGTCAGGGACAAGAGGGGGCTCCCCAAACCTAATGATTCTGAAGAGATACGAGATGGAGTGCCATTGTCCAGCTCGGTCTACCGTTCGTGGAGAGGCAGGGGTCTCTGGCGATGTTGAGAGTACGGTTGACTGATGCGAGAGTGTCGGAATGTGTAAACATCATTGTATTGTTTCATTTGTAATGGAAACCTCAAACCTTCAGTCCCATTGTTCATTGAAAGATGATGGCACCATGATGCAAATCTCCATTGTCTCACAAGCCGCCTAACATGCACAGTGACAGTGTGGTGACTGATACTACTGACAATCATTTTCCTCCCCTAGAATCCAGCAATGATTACAGGACCCCAATGAGCCACGCTTGACACCAGAGGACCAGTGCCCGATAGATGCACCTGTGCCACACCCCCTCTCTGCACCAGGCACCAGTGCAGATACAAGCACCTCAGTGGGCATTAGATTGTTGGCTACAATGTCAGTGGACAGGGGTGGGCATGGCACACTCGCATAAGGAGATGGTGGAGACAGAGAATGCCAAGGGCGCTGGCAGTCGGAGGACTGCTAGAGACTAGGTCCACACTGAGTCTGAGGCAGGTGATGAACATCTGGAGACATCTATTAAGCAGCAGGTGCTGGATGTCCATCGGGATGAGCGGAAGAATCTGGCAGAGATTCCGAAGTGTTTGGTGTGACATGGTCTCTGTCATGTAGGTGTTCATGCAGAGCACAAGAACTGTGTTAACCCTGAGCACCAAGCGCACTGCCTCCTCCATTGAGAGTGGCAACTCTGTTGGAGAGTCAGCTCCAGGAACAGAGCCGGGGTCTCTGGGGTTGTGCTCAGACAAGCAAGCTCTGATACGGGCAATGACCTCAGATGGTAACTGCCAGTGTGAGAGGTGGATGAGGCACCTGGTGTCTCTGCTAGGTGCCTCTCCATCAAACGCGAGCAGGGAGGTCCAGACCGACCTCACGTTGTTGGATGAGCTTCATGCCGTCTCTGTGGGCTCCTCTCAGGGTGCTCTGGATGATGGCAGCAGCTCCTTCGCCTCTCTGCCAGTGATTGTGCCATCTGATGAGGCAGCAACAACTGAGGGATGCCCAGCCATGCTGCGGGACGCACCCTCACAGGCAGTGGCCACAAAGGCTCTGCCAGCCAGAGGACAATTGCCAAAGTCATCAGGGCCAACATGACATCTAATGCTGCAGGCTGCCTCCAATTCAACTGGCAGCAAGGGGAGGGGGTGGTCAGGGGTGGTGGGGGGGGTGGGGCAGTGGGCGGGGGGGGATGGGGGGGCTGGCACCAGGAAGCAGCAATCTCAAAGGTTTGTTTAAATCACCCTGAGCACAAAAGGGACGTTTCATGGGTGATCTTCCGTTCTGCCATTATTATTTAAGTTGTTTACTGGTGTGAATGTTAACGTCTTATAACTTTATGTTCAATGTCTATAAGTGCCAAGAACATGTAAATGTTGCTTTGGTGTTAATGGCCTGAGTATGCTTCACTTGTTTTCTAGGTGCGGGGCACACCAGTATCTCATGCTGGACGTGAGGGTCTCTAAACTTTATTACACAGGCACTGAGCGAACTTTGGGTTCAATGGAACGGGTTATTTCAAACGTCCGGGATGGAGCCACTGCCCCCAGCATGAGGTGGAAGCAGTGCCTTGGCAGCCTGGCTGAAGGAGCGTAGAATTTAGTCCTCCCTCATGTCCCTGCCTCCCTGAAGGTTCCAAAGGTCTGTTTCCACATCCTTAACGTGTTCTTCCCCAGGATCCTCTTCTAGTCCACCATCTATGGCCTGTGGAGCTGCCTCAAGACCCTCTTCCTCCAGGGTGCCCCCCCCCTTGCCAATGTCAGATCGTAGAGAGGACAGCATGCAGTGACTGTCAGAGAACCCATTCTGGAGGGTATTGTAGTGCTCCCCTTGAACAGCCCAGGCATCTGAATCTCATCTACAAAAGACCTACAGTCCTCTCTATCACCGTGTGGAGTCATGGCTCCTATTATACCTCTGCTCTACCTCTGTTCTTTGGCGATGGAGAGGCATCATAAGCCATCATTTCAATGGGTAGCACTTGTCACCCACCAGCCATCCATCCAGCCGAGCTGGAAAGATGAACAGCCTTGGCACCTGGGAGTGTCAGAGGATGTATGAATCATGGGAGATGCCAGGGTACCTTGAACAGACTTGCAGAATCTGCACCTTGTGATCACAAACTATCTGCACATTCATCGAATGGAAGCCCTTCCTGTTGATAAAAACACCTGGCTCACTCGCTGGCAACTTGATGGCCACATGATTTCAGTCGATGGCACCTTGGATGCAGAAGAACCCAGTAATGGCAGCAAAGCCTTTGGCTCACTCAGCCTGGCTGGCCTTGTCCATCCAGTAATGAATAAATGTCATGACCTGCCTGATCAGAGCATCAGTCACCAGCTTGACACAACTGTGGACAGCTGATTGGGACACTCCATACAACTCTCCCACTGCCGCTGAGAAGAGCTGGAGGCATGGAAGTTGAGGGCCACTGTGACCTTTAGAGCCACTGACTTGGGTTGGCCACCCACATAGTTGGAGGTGATTTCCAGCCCAATCATCTGACATATGGAGGTCATAGTCTCCCTGGAGACCTCTGACATGCTGAGGTAGCTGCATCGCTGCCTGTATACCCTGGCATCAGGACAGTGGCATTTTCTGCAGCCCCTTCCGCCTTGGACTCCCTGCTGGCCCTGCACCTGCTTCTCTCCTCCCCCAGGTCATTCCGTAGGATGCTGCCTATGGATACCTGGCCTCCTCTCACTTCTGCCCCTCTCTTCCTCCTCAGAGGGGAAGGTACCACCAGTGGAGTTGACAAGCCCCATTGCCAGAGGAACAGAAGGCTGTCTTGGTGACTACAAAGGTCCACACAGTATAAATCCTCCAGGGGCCTTGGAGACACCAATGTGTCCTGAAATGAAGGTTATCAATGCTAAGACTGAAGCTAAAAACAGAGATAAAGCTGTCAAGTTTTACTCAGCAACCAGCAGCAAACTATCTCCTAAACTCCTCAAGACTCACAATGGCAATGCTCCGGACGCTTTTTATCCCACCCTTGGATGACAATTTGATAAAAAAAATGTGCTCCCAGCCTGCCGGCTTTGCCCATACAAGCGCGAAATTGTGTGGGCAACCCAAAATCTTGGTTAATAGGTTTTTTTAAGGGTCTTAATTGGTCCTTTAATTGTTGGCAGGTGCAACTCTGACTCCCACTGCGCCCACTGACCTCAATTTTGCATAAGTACCCGATGATGTTGGGACGCTTGCCCCGATGTCATTTTGTACAATTTTTCGTGCGTTCAGGTTGGGCGCGCATTCGACCTCGAAACATAAAATTCAGGCCTATGGAATATGCAATACTGTCGATCACGGCATGTAAGACATCACCACTTTTCATCACCAAAGATCATGTTTAGGCATAGGCCTGAACCTTATGCTCATCGGACTGGCACGATTGGCAGGCCCAGAGCCCGACGTGAAATGTGTTTCATGCCACAATCAGCCCCTGGCATTCCCTGGCGGCTCCCATGATGCATACATCCTCTGACACTCCCAGGTGCCAAGGCTGTTTGTCTCTCCAGCTCGGCTGGATGGATGGCTGGTGGGCGACATGGGCTATCCATTGAAAAGATGGCTTATGACGCCTCTCCGGCACCCAAGAACAGATGCAGAGCAGAGGTATAATAGGAGCCATGCCTCCACAAGGGCAGTGATGAGGGCTCAGTGCTACCAGAGGGTGGGTGGGTGGGGGGTGTGTGGTGGGAAAAGGGCGAGAAAAGTGAGGGTGCGGGCAGGCGCATCCAACAAGCTCCCTGAAGGTGGATAGCTGCTGCGGAGCTGCCTCAAGGACCTGCAGACCTGAACGAATTAAATGAGAACAGGAAAAAGCAGCAAACTGTGTCTAAGCAGCACATCCAAGCACCTGACAGTAGAACTCAAATAACCCCAGTCCCCAGACATCTTTTTTGATTATATTTCACCATGGGTATTTCACCCGCCCTGGGTCAAGGACAATGAATTTGATGGTTTTCAAAATATTTTGATTGTGGTTACAGGCATCCTTGCATAATTCATTCATTCAATAAAATGTCTCGGGTTGATTTAATTTGAATTACCAATGCTACGTTGTTCTTTTCACATTTCAGAATGGCAACCACCTACACTAACACCAACTGTTTGCATTTCATACACAGCATAAGTCGGCTGCCATTTTTGGAAGGATTTCTTGAGGCTTCAAAGGTCAACCTATACGCCACGATCTGCAATAGTTTAATTAATGGAACCCCTTGCAGAAATGTTTCCCGGCCTCCAAAGGATATTAAGCAGAGCTTCAAAATATCCAGCACATCTCCTAGATTCCTAGCCTGCTGCTCCTCACCATCCACATCTCACCCACCACAGACCCTGTAAAGAAAGTCATTTTTTAAAAATTCATTCACAGGATGTGGGCATTGCAAGCCCTTGTTCAGAGGGCATTTAAGAGTCAACTGCATTGCTGTGGGTCTGGAGTCACATGTAGGCCAGACTAGGAAAGGACAACAGATTTCTTTCCCTAAAGGGCAGTAGTGAATCAGATGGGTTTTTACAACAATGGATTCATGGTCATCATTAGACTTTTAATTCCAGATTTTTATTGCACTCAAATTCCACCATCTGCCATGGTAGGATTTGAACCCAAGACCCCAGAGCATTATCCTGGGTCTCTAGGTTACTAGTCCACCACACCATCACCTCCTTTTGTACCTTGTACTACTACCTTTCAATTTAGTTCACAATCAGGTGTTTTGGAAGAGTATAAGAGAGCATCCCTAACTTTCCGTTGATTCAGGGATTCTGGTTGACATCTTCATTGTTGTCTGGATGGCAAGTTTCTTCTAAACTCTAGTATGATGAACATTCATAACCTTAAATCTGTGTCTTCTAGTTCTGTCCTCATACTCTAAATAATAGTCTTTTGTATGTACATAATTTATATCTTGAGGCATTTTAAAGCAGTGGAAGCCACATGCATGGTTCTTTCGCTCAAGCTTGAGATTTATAGAATAATTTATTTCTGAAAATAAGCAATTGGAAAAAAAAAGATAAGCTTGATTTCTAAAAGACTTCAACTGGTGGGAACAAATGCTCCCTTTTTTTCTATAAAATACAAAGAGAATGAAAAGACTTTCAGATATTAAAAAATGCAAAAATAAAAACTCCTAAAGAGATAATTGCAGAGAAATTAGGTCCCAATTTTCCTTTTCCTTTTAGTAATGTAAGCCTTGAACATGTTCTCTTGTCACTAGTCTCAATCTTATCAAATGGTTTTGATCATACACTTCAACACTCCTATAATTATCTGCAATTATCCCTTTATGAGTTCATTAGCATCACATTCCAGTGCCTAGCACTGCATCGGGTGGGGGTAGGGGTGGGGGAGGGGGGAGAGTGGTGGCGCGGGGGGAAATAAGCTGAAGCTTTCCAATTTCTGGAATACATAAATTCATTCAAAGATTATACATCCTGGTGGGTTGAATTACATATTTATTTTTGTACAAATTTAACATAAGCTTTGTTTAAAGAATTAGTAATTTACTGAAAAGTACACCTCTTTCAAACTTTCATTTTCTATCGGTTATCAAAAAGTCATGCTTAATTAAAAATACCGCTTGTGTTGCATCATTGCTGCATGTTGTTTACTTTTGTTTTGGTGGGCAGGAAGTCAACTTAGCAGCTTTGAGACTCTGGATTCAAGTCTAATTGTTGTGAAACAATGCTTTATATCAAAAAACAATTTTTGAATTTAGTGGCTAGAGACCCCAAATTGCAGTATTTTTTTAAAAAAAGACTAAAGCCAAATTCCAATGACTTGGGATCCCAGTCAAAGATTTGCACCACTGTACCTTCTACATTCCAAAAACCATTGAAATGAAGACAACCTGTCTAAAAAGTCACACCAGGAACAATGGCCTTAAAAGAGAATGAATGGGGACCATCTCCTATCTCATTAGCAAAACATCCAGACAATCACTTGGACAATGAGGCCCTGGCTGAGCAAGCAATTCTGAGCCATGATCTAATCAAGATACAATTGGAATACAGTAGTCATGACCTTATTTGGATCACTGGGTAGTTGGTAAGATCATGTGACAAACCAACCCTTTGTGTGTTTTAAGCAGCTGCTTACTCTCACAACTAAACAAACAATTGAAATGCTGATGGAACTAGACCTCTGGTGGGTTCATTTACTCTTTCTCCCTTTCTTCATCCAGCTTGCCAGTTTTTGAATCCTATCTGCTGATTTTGGCTATTCAGGGATTTTTTTAAAAGAACTCAACCCAGCACTGTTGTCTCCAGAAGAACAGATACATCAACCTTCTGCCTCTCTAAACTACCTTGATGTCGAAAATAGCAAGCCCACCAAATTCAGCCTGAAGCCAGCCAAGTCACCACCTTCAAGAGCTGTATGACCCTTTAATTTTACTGAACTCCATATCACTTAACAAAAACAGAATTACCTGGAAAAACTCAGCAAGTCTGGCAGCATCGGCGGAGAAGAAAAGAGTTGACGTTTCGAGTCCTCATGACCCTTCAACAGAACTAGGTGAATCCAAGAAAGGGGTGAAATATAAGCTGGTTTAAGGTGTGGGGGTAGGGGGGGGGACAGAAGTGGAGGGGGGTGGTGTGGTGTTGTAGGGACAAACAAGCATTGATAGAAGCAGATCATCAAAAGATGTCACAGACAACAGAACAAAAGAACACATAGGTGTTGAAGTTGGTGATATTATCTAAACGAATGTGCTAATTAAGAATGGATGGTAGGGCACTCAAGGTATAGCTCTAGTGGGGGTGGGGGGAGCATAAAAGATTTAAAAAGATTTAAAAATAATGGAAATAGGTGGGAAAAGAAAAATCTGTATAATTTATTGGAAAAAACAAAAGGAAGGGGGAAGAAACAGAAAGGGGGTGGGGATGGAGGAGGGAGCTCAAGACCTAAAGTTGTTGAATTCAATATTCAGTCCGGAAGGCTGTAAAGTGCCTAGTCGGAAGATGAGGTGTTGTTCCTCCAGTTGGGCTTCACTGGAACAATGCAGCAAGCCAAGGACAGACATGTGGGCAAGAGAGCAGGGTGGAGTGTTAAAATGACAAGCGACAGGGAGGTTTGGGTTATTCTTGCGGACAGACTGCAGGTGTTCTGCAAAGCGGTCGCCCAGTTTACGTTTGGTCTCTCCAATGTAGAGGAGACTACATTAGGAGCAACGAATGCAGTAGACTAAGTTGGGGGAAATGCAAGTGAAATGCTGCTTCACTTGAAAGGAGTGTTTGGGCCCTTGGACGGTGAGGAGAGAGGAAGTGAAGGGGCAGGTGCTACATCTTTTGCATGGGCATGGGGTGGTGCCATAGGAGGGGGTTGAGGAGTAGGCGGTGATGGAGGAGTGGACCAGGGTGTCCCGGAGGGAACGATCCCTACGGAATGCTGACAGGGGGGCTGAAGGGAAAATGTGTTTGGTGGTGGCATCATGCTGGAATTGGCGGAAATGGCAGAGGATGATCCTTTGAATGCGGAGGCTGGTGGGGTGATAAGTGAGGACAAGGGGGACCATATCATGTTTCTGGGAGGGAGGAGAAGGCATGAGGGCGGATGCGTGGGAGATGGGCCGGACACGGTTGAGGGCCCTGTCAACGACCGTGGGTGGAAAACCTCGGTTAAGGAAGAAGGAGGACATGTCAGAGGAACTGTTTTTGAAGGTAGCATCATCGGAACAGATGCGACGTGGCGGGAAGGAACTGAGAGAATGGGATGGAGTCCTTACAGGAAGCGGGGTGTGAGGAGCTGTAGTCAAGGTAGCTGTGGGAGTCGGTAGGTTTGTAATGGATATTGGTGGACAGTCTATCACCAGAGATTGAGACAGAGAGATCAAGGAAGGGAAGGGAAGTGTCCGAGATGGACCACGTGCAAATGATGGAGGGGTGGAGATTGGAAGCAAACATATTACTTAATATATTCTCCCCAGTCTGTAATCTATTTGTGTCAATTTGAATTTCAAGTGTGTGTACATGTGAAATTCAGAGATTTTAAAATTTATTTTACTTAGACTGGGTTGAGAACAATAAAAACTCTCCTCTTGTCTTTTGAGAAACTCAAGAAAACAGTCTAAAGATGTCTTTTCTGGTCACAGTATGTAAATAGTTAAACACTCATTAAACTGCCAAGTATATCCCTTTTAAACAAAAACCTGTTGCAGTTAAGTGAGGAGGGGGTAAAACAAGAAGCCAGTCAAGCCCTCTTCACCTGATCATAACAGAATCTTATTGTAATCACAAAAATATTAATAACTGGAATTAAGGAATCTCTACAATGAAAATAGCCAGATTATTTATTAAACTGAGATTATTCCTGCCAAGAAATTGATTCAATTGACCATTTCATTATTAATATATAATTTATTTAAACACGTCAAATCCAATTGGGGCTAGGGCATTTGCAGGTACACGTCAATATCTTGTAACTGAACAGATATGAAATTCAATAGAAAATGACTGTGTAAAATGTCACTAACCAGAGCCAAACTCTGTTGATTAAAACAATACATTTCACTGTGTACGTGGGTTCCAAAATGAGACACAAAGTATGGCCTGGGGAGGCAGATTGGTCATGGTGGATGTACAAATGACAATTCTGCAATATTCCAAATATTACATACATTGCTCTCCTTGTGAATTTGTGATATGTATTTTCACTGTCCTCTTTCAACCATTTACAGTGGAAACTTCCTGAGGGATGCCCCCAAGTTGGCACAAAAAGCCATAATTATCCAGGTACAGTTGGAGCTAATTTATCTGTAAGGTGCCCACTGGCACATTTATATTAAGAAAAAAGAGCATTAAACTAACTTTCCAGAGCTCTTTAGATTGGGTTTGTTCAGTAGATTATAGAATAAGTGCTTGCAATTATGGTGGCACAGTTGTATTGTCACTAGACTGGTATTCTAGAGACTCAGGATAATGCTCTGGGGGCCTGGGTACAAATCCTGCCTCAGCAAATGGTGAAATTTTAATTCAATAAAAGTCTGCTGATTGTCATAAAAAACAAACCCATCTGGTTCACTAATGCCATTTAGGGAAGGTAATTTGTTTGGTCTGGCCTACATGTGACTCCAGATCCATGTTATCTTTTAAAATGCCCTCTGAACAAGCGATGTACAATAAATGCTGGCCTAGCCAGTGATACCCACATCCAAAGAATAAAAAAACAAGCAAATTATACCTCAGGTGAGCATCACAAATATATAAACACTCTCACATTAAAATAAATTGATTATAGATTACTGTTTATCAAATGCATTAAGATATCAATTAGAGTGTTTGCTAAATCACCTACAGAAAAGAACAACAATATCTGATCTGTTCCTTTAGTCTTTACCTCGGATTGTGAAATACTTCATGAGCAAATTGGCCCTTAAACCGAACTCCTCATTAAAAAGGGTGCCCATTAGTCAATGTATAGTCTAACCTTTCCAACAAAGCTATTGCAATTCTGATTCAATTTCATCAGTATTATTTAACTAGTCAGCAATATCTACACACAACATTCAATCAACAAATTGATTCGTATGCAAGACTTTGCACTATTTTCTATAATTTTCAATGAAGATAGAGAGGAAGCCCAAGAAAAGTGGTACACTCTCTCTAGATAAAAATTGTTACTATTCAGACCTCCTCCCAATGCTTTTACTTTCATTTACAACATATAAGCCAACTTCCACAGGTGAGCCTGCACTCTCTGTAATCTGAATCATAACTTTATACATTTAGTACCTTAGGAATAGCACACCACCAGATGAAACGAGAAACCTCTTTATTTTAAATTTGCTACTGGATAATAGGTCGAATTCCAATATGTCTAAAGTTACTTTAGAAGAAGGCTATCAGCAACATACAATTATTTTTGTAATAAATTAGACTATTAATCAAGTTTACTCGAGAATAGAGTTATATGTGGTGTAGATAGATATTGAACAGTCCAATATAGTACTTAGGTGTATGAAGTCAGATTCCAAGGAGTTAATCAAAGAAAACAAACAGGGAACTCTCTTGAAATCATTCTTATAAAAATTCTTTATTTGAAGTAGGAGAGGAAAAGGTTCTGAAGTCATAAGGAGGTCATCGAAATCTATCATGCTAGAGATTATAGGTTGTTTTGGAAGAATGAGCTGAATGGGTCACATTGCTCCCTGCTTTGTGATCTTTGAGTTGAACAATTTCTCTGAAGAAAATAAGCAATTTTGTTCTTCAGTGAAAACATATGATCGCATTGTGCAGCTTCAGTAAGTACAAATTTAAAAAGTTTAATATGCACACATACAAATGGCAAAACATAGGCCTGAATTTTTCAGAAAGGGGGTTCTCACTTCCCACCATCCAAACAGTGGGCAGGGAACACCTCTTTGCTGATCCCCAGCGCTCCGCAGCCATTCCACACTCGGATAAGCTTTAGGTGGCTGCAGGCTGGAGTTCCGCCCCTCTGTTGAGAAGAAGGCCCACCTTAGAGAGCTGCCAGCCAATCTGATTGGCTGGCAGCTGTACAGTCCCTACAGTGACAGTGCTGCAGTAGACAGAAGAAGAAATGCAGGAGGGCATCAGAGCTTAAGTCTGGGCACCAGAGGCCCAGGTAAGTTCAAAGGGTCCCAGGTTGGGGAGGGTGGGGGAGGCCAAGGGTTGGGATAGGGAGGCGCCCTCCTCCTTTTCCGCCCGAGATATAACTTTGTTCTTTTTCGGGCTTCCAACACTAAAGTTCAATCCTCCCGCCAGCCTGGGTGGGAAACAGCAACACCACCTGGAAGTTCCCCTCTAAGTTACTCGCCATCCTGACTTGGAAATATATCATTGTCACTGGATCAAAATCCTGGTACTCCCTGCCTAACAGCACTATGGATGTACCTACATCACATGGACTGCAGCGGTTCAAGAAGGCAGCTCACCACCACCTTCTCAAGGGCAATCAGGGATGGGCAATAAATGCTGGCCCAGCCAGCGAAGACCATACCCCGTGAATGATTTTTTAAAAAAAATTGGCCACTTGAAGGCCTCAACTGGAGCAAGGTTGGGCTTCCAGTCTGAGGCCTTGGCTGCCCAAGCGTAAAGTCACTGTATGGTTGGGGTGGGTGGGAATCTGGAGGGAATGCCATCCCTTTAATTTCACACTCACCACTCCCCACCACCCCCACCCCTGCCTAAACACCTGCCACTTGGGGAGCGTAAAATTCTGGTCATAGTTGGTAGTTGCATAAAATACATGCCCAAGACTCTACTTTGGCCTAACTGTAGTTTTCTTTTAGGCTGCTCTCAAGAGTCCATCTGAATGAGATTTCACAGTAAATCCATCAAAATACTGCGAGATAACAAGATGGGGATGGTCGTGCCATGGTTACGGTATTCGGCTAGGCTGACAATCAGAGTTTGTGAATTCATATTTCACCATGACAAGTTCTTCTCCTTGAGTTCTCTGCCCAAAAGCAGGTCTGACCCATAGTGCCACAACCTTCAGTAGGGGTAAGGCAAGGAGGCAGGTCCCGAATCCACTCCAGCTGGAACAGGTTTCAAACCCCGTGCTGTTGGCACAAAGCTGACCCACACCAGCCATCCAGTCAACTGAGCCAACCAGCCTCTCAAGGAGTCTGAGTTGCTGTGGCAACACACACTTTTACATGCATGTTGTAGCCTGGAACTATGGGTAGTGATGGTCAAGGCTCCAATTTCTCTCTGTCACAGAACTGTCCAGGAATCTCTCCCATTCTCGCTGCCTGCCATTGGCGTATGTTGGAAGTATTTACAAGTTGATCCTCAACCTAATTGACTGTGTTATTAACTCACCTTCCTTGACCATTAAGTCCTGGGGTGGGACTTGAACCAGGAGCTTCAATCTGGCTCAGAGGCAGGGTTGCTACCCATTGTGTCACAAGATCTTCCTTATGGCATGTAATGAACTTGAATTCAATAAAACTACTAACTTTAGAGCTGGCTGCAATAAGTAAAAGTTACCATGAAAGCTGCTGGATTTCCATAAAAAATAACAATTGGTTACTATTCCCCATGCGGAAGATGAAATTCTTTCCAGTGTGGTCTACATATAACTCCAATCCTAAACTATGGGCTAGAAATTAGATATCTCCATTCTTTAGGCATGGGAGCAATGATTTACAATCTCCCCATATCCATTCAGATCTAGTTGTACTCATCACAACTGATGCATCTAGGTGAGTGGCTTCCATGTTGGTCTCCTCTTCTAAGTGGCTGCCTATGGCATTTGTGCTTAGCAGGAAGACCAGACAGTGTTGTTTGAAAACCGCAAGGTGCAGCCAGCCTGCCCTTCGTAAAAGCATGCTTTCACTCTTAAAGGAAAGTGCACTGAAGAAAATTGCTGCAATTTAAAACATCAGAACATTGAACACCAAGGCAGAGAGAAGATTCCAGAGTGACAGATACAGCGCTGGAGGCATTAACAGTACAGGTGGGTAGGAGGACAAATGCCATGGTTCCACAGGGGGGGTTGAGCAGAACATTCTCAAGGGTCAACCTAAGGAGGGGATGGATGCAGGTGGTCAGGGGAGGTCAATTTCCAGATTCAGAACCTAAGGGCTTGATACTTTAAGAATGCTAATGACCTCATACAGGTGGTCAATGTCAGTGAATGCATTTTGATATAATATCCCCTGCCCACCACAAGACCTCATGCTGCTCAATACACACCCCCATCACTCACCAGAGCCAAGGAGATAAATCATGGGCTCTGGTGCTTCTCCTGCACCTGGGCCCCTTATCTACCGCCCCCCAGCCACATACCCGTTCTCCCCCCCCTCCCCCCACCGCTTAACCCTCCCGCTGATGCCCAGGATTGGGAGTCATTGTCATACTGGGGTCGAACTGTTTTATATCTGTTTAGCAAAAGTTCTTTTGTATTCTGTGCCTCTACTTATAAAGCCCATGAAAGATTAGGTTTCAGTAAGATACACCTCACAACCACAGCTTTGTCAGACAATTACACACATTGTGTCATTCATATTATGCAACCAGCTCTACTTCTTGGCCCTATGCAAGGTCTAGATAGCAACATCAAGAAGACTTAAATCTCACAAGCAGCACAAACAACAATCCCATGTACACAAGAGAATATCATGAACTAATAGTGACATAATCTATTGGCACATAACTCATGGTTTCACTTCCAAGTTTAAAAACGACAAAACCTTCCAGCAAATTAGCACCAGCGAGTTCACCTGCAATAACGTGTTATTTCTATCCACATGAGTCGGCGTTATTAACAGAAAATTACACATTTCATTGAGTGATAAATATTTTCTCATTTTAATTGAAACAAACCACACTTACAAATGCCTAACATGGAGCATCTAATAGGAGAGCAAAGTACTGCAGATGCTGGAAACCTGAAATACAAACAGAAAGTGCTGGAAATACTCAGTGGGCCAGGCAGCAACTGTGGAGACAGAAACAGAGTTAATGTTTCAGGTACACAATCTGCGCTAGTTCTGACAAAGGGTCACTGACTTTCGCTTCTCTCTACACAGATGCCACCAGACATGCTGAGCATTTTCAACATATTCTGTTTCTTTTGGAGCACAATTAACCCTTTCTTCCAGATCTCCAAAAAGGAATCAGACTTCCTGTGACCATCTTGTTCCCCCTCAGCAAGAAACCCTGCAGCAGCTGCCTGAGATCTGGTTTGGCACAATTTTAAACAAAAAAAAAAGTCCAAAAAAAAGTTAAGGCATGAAAAAAATACAAACAACTTACTAAGCAAAAAAAAAAGCAAAAACTTGATCATTTTAAAAAATGTAAGTAATTAATAAAACTGACCATTAAAATGTGCCTGACAGCAGAGTTAACTAATAAAATATTTTTTGCCTTTTCACTTAAGAATCAGAGCTAGAGGCCTCAAGTCTTGGTCAACAGGATAGAGGGAAGGGAAACAGGACCAAGCTAAGGGGACGGGTTTAACAGACACTGATATTGCGTCCGCCTCTGCTGGCGGATGCTCCAATTGGCCTCAGCAGAATTCACACAGAAGTGGGGGTTGGAAGTGGGTTGTTTTTAGCCTGGGTTTTCCTCCTCTCCCTAACTTAGAAAATGATTGTGAGCCTGGACCATTTCCAGCTCCTGATTCCTCTCAAGGCACTGGTGACTTGGAAACTATAGGGTGACCAGATTTTCATAAGTCATAACTGGGACATGTTGAACAGCCTCAGGAAGGAGGGGCTCCATGATGATTGACATGCTGGGTGACCAACAACAGGAATCGGGGGTAGGGCCAGCTGAAGGTCGGAGGTCATGTGATGACATCTCCCGGAATACACCCAGCCAGAGTTGGCAACCCAACTCTGTAGATTGTCTAAAAGGCTTGGAGCAATGGAGCAATGGAGCCATCGGCTTCAAAGAGGTAGTGACTTGGAGATGTCAAAGGGGCGGTGGGGGAAGGATACAGGTCTACTGCATGCAATGCAATAAGGTATGATGGTTGTTTAAAGGAAAAAAGGCAATAATTTACCCAGGTTTTCTCCCCACCTCCGGCCCAATTTATACTTGACAAATAGGGAAAAGGTGAAAACCAAGACATTTGAACTGTTTCTAGGAAATTGTTGGGACACTGGGATATTTTATGAAAAACCAGGACTGTCACAGCAAAACGGGGACATCTGGTCACCCTTAAGAAACTATCCTACCTGAACTGTAACATTATTGAACAACAAGTTTTGAGAAGAATGTGGCCGATCTTTCTACCTTCTCCTGTGGTTTGTCTGCAGGAGTCTGCTTAAGTTTGTTTTGTTTTCCAGTCTCAAGGCATTTCCTTTCCCATTTTCTCCAGACCCCAGCACTTTGTAAATACTACTTACACACATGTCAACCATCAGCCCTTTACAGCCTTGTTATATAATAATATTCTTATAATAAAAGAAACCTTCTACTTAAAGAACTAAGCTAATTTTTTGTAAATAACTTATAAAGGAAGCAATTATTTCCTTCTAATTTCTTTCCGTCATTGGAGCCTAGTTAATCTACACTTTTTGGAAATTCAAGTTGATTCCACCGCGCCCCCCCCCCCCCCACAATCAGCTGTTTCAAACTGCTCAATTCTTTTCAATTTTGACCTACCGGTACCAATGCAGATCGAGAAGGAGGCCATGCAATTGTCATGTACCCACTTCATCTACACCATTGTAGCATTGGCCCCAGGCAATTCCAGCTCTCCATCCTCTTTGCCTAAGCTGCTGGTGGGCTCTGCACACAGCCGGGGGGCTGGCCAAGGCCTGGGTGTTCAAAAGTCAAACGGAATGCCATGACTGACAATTTCCTATTCAAAAATGAACGGCGTACTTTATGTGTTTGACATTATGAAATGTGCTTTTGGGAATAACTGGCAGTTTGGCCTAAAGTCTGGAGAACCAATTCTCAGCAGGCACCGTGACTTGAACGATTTATTTCCCAGACCGATAATAAAAAGAATCTACGAAAATTAAAAGGATTGATTTTAAAATGTAGCATGCAGGGAACTGATTCTTCTAGTTGATAAAATGTAATGGCACTGTTGCGCCTGCCGGGTGGATCTCCCTGGAGGCAGCCAATTAGGATGCCTTGTCTAGGAGCTCCATCGAATCAGAGAGAGCGGTGGCCTAGCTTCAGAGTCAGTGGGTCAGTTTCAGTGCGGCCTGTGGATATGAATGCCTGCTCAGAAGGGCGGTACTGCCCGGGCCCAGCCTGCCCACCAAAAGCAAGGGTCCCGGTGATTAGCATTGTGTACAGCCCCCTCTCCCGGGCCCTGTCACTCACTCATCAACACTCCCTGGCATTCAGGACTCACACCACTAATATCCAGATACTCCACCTCACTCAACTTCCAATGTTTCCAGCCTCACACTCACCTCTCAGATGCATCCACATATCTCCAGCTACTCAGCTTTGGCACACAGAAACACAGTGCAACACAATCAGTGACATTCTGCCCTCTCTCTTGGACAAGGGGGCAGGCAATAGGTGGAAAAAGAGCAAAAGCAGAGTGGGACAAGGATACCTTCATCCACTGATTTCTACTCATTAGGTGACTCTCATATCATGGGACCAGCAGCAAGAGAGCCTGTGGCATCCATAGTCACGGCGAACATTGAAAATGATGGTATATTCCTATCCCTTCTTAAACCCTTCTTAAGTACACATCCTGCTAACAGGAATAATCAGTAAGCTTCCAATGGTGTTACTGTGGGCCCTCTTGCTTCCCATCCCACCTATCTTCCCTCAAACCAATCATCCTCTTGAGTTGCTGCTTTCAGATACCCAAGAACTGCCACCTACCCAGCCAGTCCAGCCCAAGGAGGAAGAGAAAACAGCAAAACACTCTTGAAGACTGTTCACTACAGTAAAAGATTATTCACCTCCTTTAGCTTTCCATTGCTATCACATTTATCATGTTTCCTTCTACAGAGGAACTCAGGAAGTCCAAAGACTCCTGGCTTGAAATTCTTCATTGCCATCTTATCAATGCTACATTATAATCACTGACAGGAATGAGTTTCAGTAAGGCGGTCTTAAGCTCGTCATACTTTCTCCCTGATTTGGAGAATTTTACCGTTCTGAATCTGATGATTCTTACCCAGAGAAGCAAGCTGATTGCAAATCATACATCAATGTGGCTCAATTTTGCTCCATCACTTGATCTGACACTTGCACCTACCAGCTCAGCTACTGCACTGCACATACTCGGAAGGCTAGTATAGAGTTGGGATCATCATTTGACAAGTCATCCAGGCACAGGTTGGCTGTAGCAAGGACAGGGATGAGAGTTGGTTTGTTTGCCAGCTTTCCAGAGGGAGAGATGACAGATGAGTTCAGCTGAAGACCTCGATGGGGTGACAAATAAGTAAATGCTGACAAGGACATACAAGATGCTGGATGCAATGGCCAGCCTATCAAGCAGCCTCTGTTAAGGAGCAGAGAGGAGTCTGGCTCTAAGTTGGCAGAGGCATCACATAGATCTTTCCCTCTCCACAGCCTCTACTCCATGGCCAGGACTCTGTGTCCAGAGGTTTGGGCGCCTGCCCAAGCTCTGACAAAAATCAGAGGCACGCCTGCCGACAACTAAATGGACAATCAAGCCCATTAATGGCCTAATTGTCAGCGATTTTTCGTGGACTGTCCAATCTTGCAGTTGGTGGACGGGCGAATCGACCGGGCGGCCTTTACATTTTCAGCAAACCTCATCCTGGGGGGGCGGGATAAAATTTCCGTTTGGCAATAAAATTAAAATAAATGTCTGGGGGCAGCAATTTTATGAGGTATCCTTTCAGGTGCTTGATTGCGATTCATGGCCATTTGTTTTGCAGTTTTTACAGCTTTATTTAATTATTCACAAGTCTGCAGCTCCCTGAGGCTGCTGCCGGCCTTCGGGGAGCTCTCTCGTAGCGCTCACCCGCGCCCGTGCTGATGTCATCACCTGCTGATTTCCTGCCCCCCACCCCAGCAGCGCTGAGCTTTTTAGCGCCCATTTTACGCTGGCTGGCCGTTAATTGGCCAGTGTGAAATTGCGGGCGGGGGCTGATCACGCTCAGGGGTCTGTTTCCCGGCTGCTCCCGGGCCCATCGATCACACGTGCCCGACAATCAAAGTAAGACCCACCTTCCTGTCATGCTGCAGGGCCAGAGGCACTGTAATGGCTGTTGCCTCCCTGTTGCAGCCTGTGTGCGTGGATAGGTCACCTACTTGTCTGTCCACCCTGTGAAGATGCAGCAGCGTTTTGAGCAAGTGAGGGACTACTCCTACGCCTATTGCTTATGTTCTCATATAAATCCAGAAGCACTAAAGATCTCTGGGAACATAATACTTTCAGGCACATTGCAATAGAAAACCTTGTCAAAGTGACCTTACCTCCAATTTGGATGCTAGGCCCTTTAAGGAATGCTAATACAGGGCCCAAGCTCCAGCCTCATGCCAGGTCTTTGCAGAGTGATGAATAAATATGTATACAGGACCTGAGTGGTCCAAATTCGGAATGCCAGCAGCATATCATCCAAGCAGACATGATGCTTCAGGTCAGTGTTGATCCAAAGCCTTTTGGTGCATACAGGGTATGCTCTTCTCCTTCAGCTGCACAGGAAGTGGTCAGCAGCACATCATACTGCTGGGAATCAGTGGAAGGCCTCTGTATCACCGCTTGAGACCGACCTATACTCAATCTAATTTTGAGCCATTAAACTTCTCTGAAGTGGCTCAGCAAACCACTCAATTGTGTAAATAATTGTCGGCAAAGATGAAAGCCCATTTCCCCCTGTCTCAATAAAAGCAGATTGCTATTGTGGCCCACGTTTAGGAACATTTATAACATCTCTGGCAGATTTAATTGATAAACCCAATACTTGCAACTCACCTTCTTGTGGTGCATCAGCTATTAGCAATCCAGCAATCAAAAGATGAACGTGTCACAATATTGTTTCCCTTTAGAGGGGTAATGTGACAGTAAATCAGATATCTCAGCAAACATTTTAACAACAGCTTGGCTTGCATTTTGAATGTAATGTTTAAAATTGCTGTTTGAAAACTAAGGCAAACACCACAGGATCCATCTTTTTGTCATGACACACATACAACTGCAGAGATAAGGACATGAAAGGTTACTCATGCTATAAACCCAACAAACCAAATTTATTGTTCAGTGGTTATAGACAGTGCAGTGGTGGAGTTGGGAGCCCAATTAGCCTTCTGAGCAAAAATGGGCCACTCTGATGTATTATGTACTCTTTGAAATCAGCTATCTTCTCTGAGTAAGATTCATCAGGTTCCGAATAGAATTCTCCAAATCAGGAAGAAAATAGGACACAGTTAGAACCAAGGTGAAGTTCATTACCTGTTACCGATTATAATGCAGCATTGATGAGAAGGCAATGAAGAATTTTAAGCTAGAGGTACTTGGGCTACCTGGGTTGTTCTGTCAGAGACCAGATAAACGTGGTAGCAACAGCAAGTGAAATGATGAGTTAAATAACCATTTCCTGCAGTAAATTGCTTGTGTGTCCCACTTATATCATGAAATCCCATTGCGTGCAACAAATACATTACACCATAATTTGCTGTGGCAGAGCATCTGATGGTGTCCCTTGCAAGTTGATTAGGTTTTGAAGTGTTTTACCTGGCAAGTTGCTGGAAGTGTGAACTGATAACATTGCAGCAAGAAAACAAGTGCACATGGGACCTGAGTGAACGGGGCAAACAACTGCTTAGCGCCTTTACCAATCAGCTTGAAGAACTGTGAATTTAACAAAGAGTAGAAGAAAGTGTAAATTAAATGGGTGAATTCAATGTCAAATGAGTTATAGAATAAAGAGAGGGAAAGAAAGATCAGATTAAGAGAGAGGAAAAGGGGAGAGTAAGATAAAGTATTGCTTTTACACCTTTTTAGAAGTCTCTAACAACAATTAAAACCTGAAAGAATGATATTCCACAGTGCAGGAAAAGAGGATGAATGTCAATAATTAATGCTTATTACAATGTTAATAGACTGAAATGGGCTGTTGAGAATTTAGTTTGTATCTACGATGCAAATGCCGGAATTCCAGGCCGTTTAAAGCATTTCTATGGTGAGTAAGACTGTGAGATGTCATTTTCAGGAAGCTAATGGTGGAATGGCATACCTCAGACAGCATTTTGGGATGTTCAACCTTGCATTTACTCTCACCTGAAGTTGCTCTAGCATTTGTGCATAAATAATAGTGAGCACCATTAGCTTTATTGATTTTTAGCAGCAAATTATAGTGCATTAATCTAACTTTATTTTTCAGTTGCCATATTTACCCAAAATATATGACCTTTCACAAAATACAAAACAACTTTTCAACTTTGCCTTCAATGAATTTTAGGAAAGTAATCACCATACAATGAAGATTAATATTTGCTATTAAGCTAGCCTTCAAACTAAGAAAACAAGAAGCTACAACTGTTTCTTATAGCACTCCAAAATGATTTCTATTGGAGAATATTGCAATTCATCAGTAGACAAATAGGACTAAATTTTACCTACTCTCTGGGGATGGTTTAAGAGGTCAGGCCCATAAAATGGAGAGGGAAGGTGAAGGTGCTCATTGACTTTCTGGTGCCATGTCATCTTGCCAGCAATGAAGAAGGTGGCGGACAGCTCTCCCAAGGATAATTGAGCCACTTAAATGATCAGTTAAGGTCCTCTCCCCACTGCCACCAGCATTTTACTGGCAGTGGTTGGTGTCCTCCACCAGGTGGGGAAACTGCTGGGTGAGAACTGGTGGCCTCCGAGCTGGCTCAGAGGGGTGGTGGTGGCAATGGTGGAGGATGGCTCCTATTTGGGTATTGTTTGGCCTACGGAGGGACACCCCGGTGGCAATGGTGGTCCCTGCAGCATTGGTGACTTCCACTCACCAACAATGTCCTGTATTGTATATTTCAAATTTTGGATCTATGCAGAGATGACACTAGTTTCTCTGAATATAACACATTTTATTCACATTCCTTGAAATGTCTACTCCATGCTATAACTCTGGCCAATGAAATGTAAGGCTTTTTCAAAAATATTTTCGTGTAACCAAGATGAACAAGAGAGCTCCTAAGATTCAGCAGTCTTGATGATTAGACCTCAACACCCTCTGGTTTCCATCAACACTATCGCCCTCTCTACACCATTGCCTGCTCCAAGCCTCCTCCGGAACTTACCTGATGACAGCTGCCAGTGATTTCATTATTTTTTCGAGTGAGCTGGCTGTGAGGGTGAACATGAATGGCAGGCAACTCACCACAGGTATGTAGATGAGTTCCTGCATGCGTCACTCAGATCTTCAGCTCGGCGGGTTCGCACCTGAGTTGGCTGCATGCCCACTAAACTGTCAAAGGCCTGTTAAAGCCATTTAAATAGCAGTTAAAACAATTAACAGGGCTGTCCAACCTTAAGGTTGGTGAGCAGGTAAAGAGCCCAGGTGGCCTTCGCATTTTTCATGGAGCCTCATCCACAGGTGGGATGAGGTTTCATGAAGGTTTTAAAGCTTTAGTAACAATTTTAAATAAAAGTCATAGATATGTCCCAGCTCATGCAACACTGCCACATGAGGGGACATGTCCAAATATTTTTAAAAAAATCTTTTATTCACTTTTTCACAATAAAATTAAACTCCCCGAGGCACAGAGCTGCCTCAGGGAGATTTCTGCGATCCAGGCCCCAACACTCCCTCCTCTCCCGACCCGCACAGGGAGCTCTCAGCGTGTCAGGCTGCATGTCATGCTGGAGGGGCCAATTAAGGCCCTCCCACGCCCGCTCCCACATTCCCACCCCCACCCCCACCTCCGACGAGATGAAAATTCTCCCCTATGTTGCATACGTAATATCATGGTCCTAAAAATATTTCTCCCTGTGAAAAAAACGCACTGCTCTTAATGTTAATCAGTGACGAATCATTAAGAAAGTTTTGGAAATGAAAAATTCAGTCATGGACTCATAAGGTAATGTCTGCAAACCAGTTAGAGAATTTACACCACAATCACTATCATCTGATTCTGTTCAAACATTATTGTCAGCCTCCCCCAAAAATCACAACATTATCGAAAGGAAATCAGAAGTAGATGGCATCTCCTAGTTGCTAGTACCAAATTCGAACCACGTATCATCAATTACCTCTCAATGCTTCAGTGGCATGTTTTTTCCTATGTTTATCTATTCTGACTCAGTTCTACTTTGTTCACTCTTTACTGAACCATATCCAGCTTAGCTACGCTATTGTTACTGACAATGCTTGTCTTGGCCTTGCAGAGTTCAGAGTTGTCTTGGCCTTGCAGAGTTCAGAGTGTTGTATAATAACATGAGCCACATAATATATTTTTATATATGTATATAATATATATATATGAGATATATATATATATATATGAGAGAAACAAATTACTTTAAAAAGGAAATTTGAACTTGCAGTTAATAACTGAAAGGATGGCATGACAAGTTTTCATGTTTTAAGACATTTACTGTAACAAAAGATTAAAAGCACTATTAACAAAACATTACCTTATCTTATTCTTTAAACCACAGAATGGAATACCCACACCCACCCCGCTTCTTACTTATAGTACAACCAAAAAAACACATTTCACAGGTATATGCTTCACTGACTTTCAAATAGACATTCAATTTTCCTAAAATCAGCCCAATGTGATTCTTACCTCCCACAGGCTTATTCCTGTTCTTTTGCTTTCTCAGCCTGGTAACTTCTAAACCCAGAACTGTTCTTCATGGTGAGAGTATTAGCAGAGATCCTCCTTCTTGCATCAGCATATCTTCCAGCTTTGTTTTAATTCCTCAATAATTCGATCTTTTCATTCCGAACACGAGTTGCCACCTAGTTTCCAGCGTAATGAACCAAAGAGACTGCTGGCCTCTAGGCTGCTCCCTACTCTCTCTCTCCTGCACCTTGGAAGACTAACTGTGATATTCAGTGATATTTTAGGAAAGCCAATCTTTATAATGGCTTCATCTTCACCATTCCCCATGGCAATATGAATCACTTGGACCTTGTATCCAGGTGGAAATGCTGATTAGCTATTGTTTAGACCCAATTCTACCCTATCCTGGAATCAAGTGGAAAGTTCAAAGTAAACCCTTTTACAAGTTGACATTCTTAATACTTCCCTGGGACTTGATGTCTCAGTCTGCCCATCGACACCACAGCTGCCTTAACCATTGTTTGGAAGTGCGGATACGTTGTTTTACTGAGAAAAGGAGTGCAATCTAAGCCCTCCTTTAGCAGCCCCATCACCCAGAACTGTTGTCAGGCAGACTTCAGCACAGGATGACATGACCCCTTTCATGTTGCCCTAAATTTTAAGACACATTCGCAAAACATAGTAATCTTATAAACCTCATATTTTTAACAATTCAGTTAAATTAAATGTCTTAATATTTGTGCACATTCCAATCTTCTATATAGGCAAACCTCTCCAACTAGTGATTTAGCCAGTTCTTACAGAAAATGGCACAAATTTTGGGATCTGATGCCTTTATAGCATTTGCTGGTGATATTAAATCTTTTCTGACACTTCCACTGCCTCCGCTTGTCCAGCGTCCAGTTCTGGTTGAGCTGAAATATCTCCCATTAAACACCAGGAAGACCAAAGCCATTGTCCTCAGCCCTGGGGCACTGGACACTAACAGATTCCAAATTAGTCCGTATGTCTTACTCCCACACGGGGACAGAAGGATCACATGCTTCTTCGCCTCCCCCGCAATGTTGTTCACCTGGAAGAAGAACGCAAGGCGTTCAGCACAGTGAGACCAGTTCGTCCGAGATTGGATCAAAAGGCTCCACTCTTCAAAATTGTGGCATGCTCTGAAGGGATCTCTTTGATGCTCAGAAGGAAATTTTCTTTTACTTACAACTATGACGTGAGGTATGGCCTGATTTCAGTTCTTCTGGATTCCTTCGGATTTTTTTTCTCACTTTTTACCTCATTTTTTCTGTGTTTTGTCATGCTTTTACTCTTCTCATTAGTTTGCTGGATCCAGTGCCCTTGGTTTGTTGGGGCTAAAGGACCCAAGTTGCACTCTTGTTTTGGGGTGACTGAGTTGGTACAGAGACAGAGAACATCAGGAGATCATTGCTAGAATAAACAGATGCAATTTATTTACAAACTCAACTCTACAAATACACTTGTGCGCTCGGAACATAAAACTCTGTCTTCACTCTTCAGTGACTAACTCAAGACTCTTCCACATAGAGGTAGGCTACACTACTCTGCTATTGGATATTAAGATCATGTGACCTTACAGTACAATACTTGTCTTAGAAGTATATTACATATCAGGTTACTACAAGTGACTTTTTTAAGAATTGAAAACCAACCAGGTCATAGACTCTGGTCTTTACCACCTGTGTGTTAAGCTTCACTCAGATTTAGAGCAGCAAGAAATAGCTGGAGGTGGAGGGACTCATACTGTAAGGGAACCACCTGATTTTATTGCCATTGAAGTAAATGGAAGACAAATCCAGCAGGTTCTGGAAGGGGTGCATGGGCCTCCCTGCCAGATATTCAGTTTCAGCATTCTGCCTAGGTAATACTTTACATAGTAAAAATGAAAATTTTGCACACAAGTCTGAGAACTCTATTTTCTTATCTTTCTCCTCTCTTTTCTGTCAACACCTTCAGGAAAGGACATGCATTGGGATACAGCAGCTGGCCAGTCCTCTAGTATTTCAACCATTTTTCGTGGCAGAGCTCAAACTGTGAATGCCGAAGGGCTATTTGATCACGGGCCACTGGAAGGAGGTCTGATCCTGTTCCGGCTCTGTACACTTTCCAGTGCAAGATGCTGGTTAGCAGTCACAAGCAGAAACCCTAGCTAACTTTCTCTTCTCACAGCCTGGAGCATTAAGGTTAATTTCTCGTTCCACTCTCTGCTCTAACTGGGACTAGGAATTAAATGTGCATGAGTGGGCAACAAGGTATTGACCAATAAACCAGCAGAGGACCTTAAAATTTCCATTTTCTTCTGAATGCAGGTGTGATTAGTCTGGAATATATAAATTTATGAAGCCAATTTCAAATCAATTGCACAAATGTAACACCATGAACGCTACTCAAATATTCATTTATGTCGATGAAGACCCTGCTAAGAAGTGGGTAATATGTCTCCTGTTCTTACAATTAACCAGTGGCTCCTTCGTGAAAGAGCCTATTTGTGGACAATGAGGACAGGATTAGTCAATGGGGCTGCCATTCTTCCAAGTCTGCAAGCCCTCTGACTGGGCTTGCAGGCTCAGGAACCCACCCGCTTTCCTTAATTGGGTGACAGTCTCGGAGACAGCATTTTAATTGGCTGCCTACAGGAAGATCTCCCAGGCGTGTGGCCTGACAATCAGTACAGGGTTAACATTCACAAATGACCCCACCCTCAAATAATTTTTTTTTAAGTGCACAAAAATTCCACCCCATATTAAAATCACAACCCTCCCAGTTAATCCAGTTTTCTCCCCCAACATTGTTCCTTGTGATCAGCCGATCAACATACAGATCAATTGAAAGCATTGCTTAGTCCCTCATCCCTAATAAGCTGGTCAATGCAACTTTCTATAAAAATGATTAGTGCATGCCTATCAAATTACTTCACATTTTTCACAGGTGCATTTTAAATAAAGGAGCAATGCTACCTACTGGAAGAGTAGAGAAGGAATTTTGAAATGACTACATTAAGCATTTGTACGATAATATTCCAGTTTAATTTTAAAGCTAAAAGGGGAGATTTTTGAGAGTATGTGTCCAGCCTAGGTGAGGCTGTCACCTAAAAATTGGGCATTGTCGCTGACCATCTCCAACCAATGTACAGTAAAGGAACCTACCTCATTTTCTTTCCATTTATTTGAATGGTAAGAATATTTGCTAGTTTTCTTCAAAGACATGTATTCTGACCTGTCTGATTGTTAAATATTCACTGTGACCACGCAATTCTGTACACACTGGGAAAATCTTCCTCAATCTTTTTGGAGCAGTTTTTGTCTATAGAATGAATCGTGAGTGAGTAATGTCACCATTTGGGTTCTGTGGATTCAGCTGAGTAACTCTTCCCAAGCAGATACCTTACCCCTGTTTCAGTGGGACACACCATTCACACCACCTACCACTTTCACTTCCCCTCACCAGTCATGCTTGCAAAGTGGGATTCTGCAATCTGGTGCAATAAGGTGACGCCCACAGCGATTGTAACTTGGAAAATCATGGGCTGTGCATTAGTGTCTTTCCTAGATGTGTGTAAGAGTTTCTCCCACTAGGAGAGGCAAATGGCAAGAAGGCTTTGGAAATGTTTTTGGGCAAGACAGTATCGGGTGAAATTTCTCGGAGGGGCAGAATCGAAAAGTTGCACTTGAAATTGCGCTCATTCGTGCAGCCATTTTTCCAATGTCAATTTATGTCTACATTTCCTGCCAAACCCATTGACATACAATGGAATGCAAACAAGCAGAAATCATTCATACACCTTACACAAACTGGTATAGAGTTTCTGCTTTGTGCCCAATCAGCAGAATGCATTGATTTTGCTAAGATGTAGTTACATTCAGTTCCAATGAAACATTAGCTCTGTTCCTCTTTCCACAGACGCTGCCTGGCTTGCTGAGTATTTCCAGCATTTTCTGTTTTTAGTGACAATCAGATTTCTGCACAAACTATCAGCAAAAACCAGAACACAAAATCTCCCCTGAATCAGTGCAATCAAGGTGTGTAATCAATTGGAATCGATTTGAGACTAGAAAGGGACACCCTCCCATGACTTAAGAGGAGCGACATCGCTAAGAAATATACCAGTCTTCAACTGATTGGTTTACCGCTCTTGGCCTTACTTTATAACTGGCTTCAATTTACTGGTTTGGCCAGCCCTTCCTAAGACCTGTGAACAGTAATCAACTGACCCCACATAGGGATGTCCTGCCCTGCTGTAATTGACTGAATTTAGACTCATTTAAACTTAACTTAAAATAATTTAAAATAATAGAAACTTAATATGGTCAGACTTCAACTGACCACTGATTATGGCAGGTAGCGGTGGTTAATGCTGGATTCATGTGACCATGGGTGCCTGTGCACCCGAGTTTCTGAGTGCAACATGGTGATGTGCAATCAGTGGAGCTTGCCATTCTGACCTGGCAGTGTGGCCAGTTTTCTGGGTGGGCACTGGACTTTTGCACTAGCATAATAGATCACCAATACTCCAGCATAAAATGGTGATCAGCACCACCCACTGACATTTAAAATTTCACCATCTTTAATGTTAATTCATTTGATTCTGCCCAGGTTTCACGGATAGCTAAGCGGACATCATGCTGAAAAACATGTGAGAATGGAGGCTTTTCCATTTTAATTTGTCTCATCCTGATGCCATGAAATTCATTCAAAGAAACAGAGAATACTGTGCAGGTCTCTGTGAGAACAAATGTCTTTGTATAAAGCCCTACAGGAAATGGCAATAAAAAAACACAAGAGAAATGGCTCTGCTTCCCGATGTAGCTAAGATTCTGGATGTAATTTGTACACCCATTATGATCCGGCTTAATTGTACAAAATTTGTATGTACTGCTTCTTAACCTGCATTTCAGAGCCATTTCACTGAGCCAAGATGTGGTCATGTGCAGAGATTGATACAAGTGTGCAGAAGACCAAGGAAATTTGGACATGTGTAATTACAAGTTTCCTTGATCTTTTCTGCCAACTATTTGTTCTAAACCCCAATTACGTGTGTCTCTGGATACACATACATCAGAAATTCCACACGTGTCAACTTAGTACTAACTAACCCTGAAATCTGAGCTCTTCAATATTATAGGTCCATTCCCACTAGGAACTAGCTTCAGATTGTGCAGTCTCATTTTACTTATAATCCTAATGCGAGTAGACAGAAGAGTCATTCCAACAAGGTTTGTGAGCTGAATTTTAAAAAAAATTCAATCCTTTTCACCATAAAACTACTTAAAATGATCATAAGCTTTATTTAAATGGATGTTAACATTTAATGAAAACTATGTATTTTCTCTCTTTACAACCTCTGATCATTCAAGCCTTATCCAATAGTGATTCAGGAATTGTTTTGTTTTTGCCTCAGTACAACGCAAAACACATTCAAATGTTCTTTTTAAAACCAAACTTTTTCTTTTCTTGCCTTTGGCCCACAGCCAAGGCCTTGATCTGGCTGCAAATTTTACTTCCACTTATTGCAATGAAAGCATAAAAAATTCTCTTGAGTTTCTTGAGAACCATGTATTAGTTTATAAGTTCTCCTTGAGACAGCTTTACATGCCACAAAAGTTCTTAAGACACTTGCTTCCTTGAATTATGTGCATCTTTTTAGCAGTTCCTCAATAATAACCTGCAAAATTACATTGCAAAAGTTGTTGCTTCTTAAACGAGTTGCCATTGAACTCATTTTTTTGTTAGACTGTATTTTAGGCAGTCTTGAGACCATAAGACATAGGAGCAGCAATTAAGCTATTCAGCCCATCGAGTCTGCTCTGCCATTCAATCATGGCTGATAAGTTTCTCAACCCCATTCTCCCGCCTTCTCCCCGTAACCTTTGATCCACTTACCAATCAAGAACCTATCTATCTTGGTCTTAAATATACGCAATGACCTGGTCTCCACAGCCTTCTGTGGCAATGAATTCCATAGATTCACCACTCTCTGGCTAAAGAAGTTTCTCCTCATCTCTGTTCTAAAAGGTCTTCTTTTTACTCTGAGGCTGTGCCCTCAGGGCCTAGTCTCTCCTATTAATGGAAACATCTTCCCCACGTCCGGTCTATCCAGACCTTTCAGTATTCTGTAAGTTTCAATCAGATCCCCCCTCATTCTTCTAAACTCCATCGAGTATAGACCCAGAGTCCTCAAACGTTCCTCAAATGTTAAGCCCTTCATTCCTGGGATAGTTCTCGTGAACCTCCTCTGGACCCTCTCCAGGGCCAGAACATCCTTCCTGAGATATGGGGCCCAAAATTGCTCACAATATTCTAAATGTGGTCTGACCAGAGCCTTATAAAACCTCAGCAGCACATCCCTGCTTTTATATTCTAGTCCTCTCAAAATAAATGCCAACATTTCATTTGCCTTCCTAACTACCGACTCAACCTGCAAGTTAACAATAGAGAATCCTGAACTAGGACTCCCAAGTCCCTTTGCAGTTCAGATTTCTGAATTCTCTCCCCATTTAGAAAATAGTCTATGCTTCTATTCTTCCTACCAAAGTGCATGACCTCACACTTCCCCACGTTCTATTCCATCTGCTACTTCTTTGCCCATTCTCCTAACCTATCCAAATCCTTCTGCAGCATCCCCGCCTCCTCAATACTACCTGTCCCTCTACCTATCTTTGTATCATCTGCAAACTTAGCCATGATGCCCTCAGTTCCTTCTTTTAGATCATTAATGTATAAAGTGAAAAATTGTGGTCCCAACACTGATCCCTGCAGAACTCCACTAGTCACCAGCCACCATCCTGAGAAGGACTCATTTATCCCCACTCTCTGCCTCCTGCCAGACAGCCAATCTTCTATCCATGCTAGTACCTTGCCTCTAACACTCTTATCTTTCTGAACAGCCTCCTGTGCGGCACCTTGTCAAAGGCCTTCTGGAAGTCCAAGTAGATAACATCCATTGGCTCTCCTTTGTCAAAACTACCCGTTACCTCCTCAAAGAATTTTAGCAGATTTGTCAGCATCACCTCCCTTTGATGAAACCATGCTGACTTTGCCCTATTTTACCATGCACTTCCAAGTATTCTGAAATCTCATCCTTAATAATGGACTCTAAAATCTTACCAACAACCGAGGTCAGGCTAATTGGCCTGAAATTTCCCATCTTTTGCCTCACTCCCTTCTTAAACAAGGGGGTTACATTAGCAATTTTCCAGTCCTCTGGGACCCTCCCTGACTCGAGTGATTCCTGAAAGATCACCACTAATGCCTCCACTATCTCTTCAGTTATCTCCTTCAGAACTCTGGGGTGTAATCCATCTGGTCCAGGTGATTTATCCACCTTCAGACCTTTCAGTATTCCTAGCACCTTCTCCTTGTATGGCCACCATACTGACCTCTGCCCCCGACTCTCTTGAACTTTGGGGATGTTACTCATGTCTTCCATCGTGAAGACTGATGCAAAGTACCTATTCAGTTTCTCAGCCATTTCTTTGTTCCCCACTAATACTTCTCCAGCGTCATTTTCCAGCGGCCCAATGTCCACTTTTGCCTCTCTCTTACCCTTTACATGTTTAAAAAAACTCTTGCAATCTTCTTTTATATTACTGTCTAGTTTACCCTCATATTTAATCTTCTCCCTCCTTATTTCTTTTTTAATTGTCCTCTGTTGGTCTTTATAGGCTTCCCAATCCCCTGGTTTCCCACTGCTCTTTGCCGCATTGTATACTTTCTCTTTAGCTTTTATGCTGTCCCTGACTTCTCTTGTCAGCCATGGTTGCTTTGTCCCCCCTTTAGTATGCTTCTTCTTCCTAGGGATGAATTTTCGCTGTGTCTCCTAAATTACTCCCAGAAACAGCCATTGCTGTTCCACTGTCTTTCCTGCTAGGCTCATCTACCAGTCAATTCTGGCCAGCTCCTCCCTCATGACTCTGTAGTTGCCTTTATTCAACTGTAATACTGTTATATCTGATTCCAGCTTTTTCCTTTCAAATTGCAGGGTAAATTATATCATATTCCTCCTCAGGGTTCCTTCACCTTAAGCTCCCTTATCAAATCTGCCTCATTACACATCACTAAAACTAGAATTGCCTGTTCCCTAGTGGGCTCCACCACAAGCTGCTCCAAAAAGCCATCTCGTAGACATTCCACAAATTCCTTTTCTTGGGATCCACTACCAACCTGATTTTCCCAGTCTACCTGCATATTGAAATCCCCCATGATCAATGTAACCTTGCCTTTCTTACACACCTTATCTATCTCCTGGTGTATCTTGTACCCCACATCCTGGACTGTACATAACTCCCATTATGGATTTTTTACCTTTGCGGTTCCTCAACTCTACCCACACAGATTCTACATCATCTGATCCCATGTCATTTCTTGCTACCGATTTAATTTGATTTCTTACTAACAAAGCAACCCCACCCCCTCTGCCAACCTGCCTATCTTTTTAATAGGATGTATATCGTTGGATATTTAGCTCCCAGTCCTGGTCCCCTTGCAGCCATGTCTCCGTGATGCCCACCACATCATACGTGCCAATTTCACTCTGCGCCACAAGCTCATTTATGTTATTTCGTATACTGCATGCATTTAGATACAACACCTTCAATCCTTTATTTCCCATCCCCTTTCTCATTGTCGTCCCTTTATCTGATGTGCTTGAAGTTAGTATCCTAGCCCTTTCCAAACACTCTGTCCTTTTGTGTGTTCTGGAGATTTTAATAGCCTCTCCTGGGCTTTCCTTTCTTTTCAGTTTTTTCATAATTTTCCATGAAGTTGAATCCACCCCCCCCCCCCACCACCAACCCCCCCACTCCCCCATCCCCCACACGCTAACCTGCTGCTTTGTTTCCCATTAGTCATACTTCTTGGAGTTTTACCCTTCCCTCCCCTCCCACTTTCTAGTTTAAAGTCCTGTTGACCACCCTATTTACCCTTTTCACTAGAACATTGGTCCCAGATTGGTTCAGGTGGAGACCATCCCAACGGTACAGATCCCTCCTGTTCCAATACTGATGCCAGTGCCCCATGAAATGGAACCCCTCTTTCCTGCACCACTCCTTTAGCCACGTGTTTACTTCCCTTATTCTTGTGTCCTTATGCCAATTTGCACGTGGCTCAGGTAGTTATCCGGAGATTATAACCCTTGAGGACCTGTTCTTTAATTTAGTTCCTAGTTCCTGATAATCTCTTCTTTCTTAGTCTTACCTATGTTATTTGTCCCGACGTGGACCCCAACAACTGGATCCTCCCCCTCCCTCTCCAATATCTTATTTCTTCCTTCGTTTGTAATGTATGTTCTTTCCTTTTAGATCTTACCATGTCACAGCATACATTGAAAACTGGAACACCCTCCTCCGAAAAAACAGTTGAAGCTAGCTTGGATTGAAGATTTCAAAACTGAAACTGTTAGATTTTGTTAGGTAAGGGTATTAAGGGTTATGGAACCAAGGTGAGTAGATGGAGTTAAGATATAGATCAGTCATGACATAATGCAATGGCCTGAGGGGCTGAATTGCCTACTCCTGTTCCCATATTTTTATTTTCTAGCTACCAAGTTGGCAGACGATATACACTCAATTTTAATATTGTAAAATTTTAATATTGTAAAATTTTAATATTGAGATGCTTCACAAGATACTTCAAAGAGATTAAATTTGACATCATTGCACAAAAACAAAGAAAGAGACAGACGGTTGACTGAAAGCCTGGTCAAGGAGATGTTTTTTAAGGAAAAAGAGGTGGAGAGGTGGAGAGATTTGGGGAGGGAGTTCCAGGGCTTAGGGCCTAGATAGCTGAAGGCACAGCCAGCAATGGCGAGGCAAAGTGCATGCATAAGAGGTCAGAGTTGGAAGAATGGGTAGTTTTGATGTATGGTAGGGCAGGAGAAGGCTAGAGACAGCAAAATGAGACCGTGAAAGAATCAAAATGTTAAGATAAGAAGCTTTAATTTAATTGGTAATGGATGCTGGGTGCAGATTAGGATACAGGCAGCAGAGTTTTGGCTAAACTGATGTTCATGGAGGGTGGAGGGTGAGAGGTTGGCCAGAAAAGTATTGATACCATAAGGTTCAAAAGTGGGAAAGGCAAGGATGAGGTTTTGAAAGGAAGATGTAATGAGACTGTTCAGGTCCTGCTCAACAGTGTTCAAGTAGACACCAGGAAGTGGGAGAAAGCAGTTCAGGGGCAGGATTTTTCGGTCATCGTATGGGGGCGGGTCTGATATGCCAACGCGTAAAAAGAGGCGTGATGACATCCGGCGTGCATCCCAACATCATCAAGCAGTCCCGCGATATTTCATTTGGCGGGCGTGCGCCAGAGTCGGCTGCATGCCCGATGTGTAAACGGCCTATTAAGGCCGTTAATAAAGTAATCGTTTTCATTGTTAATGCCCCCGGTCCAACCTTAAGGTTGGCGGGCAGGCGAAATGGTTTTCTAGGAAACCTCATATACGATCAGGATGAGGTTTCCTAAAGCTTTTAATAAATAAAAAAAATTCCTAAATATAAAAACGTGTCCCATCTCACATGACACAGTCACATTAGGGGACATGTTTAAATACATTTTTAATCCTTTTAGTTAAATATTTCAATGTTTCCCTGAGGCAGCTCGGTGCCTCAGAGAGATTGAAGAGCTCTTTCGCGTGCATGCGTGGAAGACCACTGGCCCCGACTCTCCCTCCTCCCCCTGCCTGCACGGGTAGCGCTGAGCGCTATGGTTCGCTTATTACGCTGGGCGGGCCTTAATTGGCCTGCCCACTTAAAAATGGCGGCGAGGAGCCAATCGCGTGCAGCAATCGGCTCCACAACCGCCCCCACCCGCTCCCGCCAAACCTGCCCACCACCTGAAAAATTCAGGCCCAGGTGTACTTGCCTTTTGACTTTTACTTCCTCCTGTGTCCATTTACTATCTTTCTGATGACTTGCCTAAAATAAAGAGCTCATTGTAAGATTTAGCGGTTTGGGTGCCATAGATACCAAAGTTTGACAGTTGACTAGTCAAAAGTAATTTTAAAATGGTTTATTACTTTTGTTAAGAAACAGCAGCTTAGACATGCTGCTTTTTCTGTCTAATTAGTTTATGTATATTAACAGTTGAAAATTGTTTACTGATCCCAGTGGACGGACGGACAGTTGGTGCAGACTGTTTTGATCTCAGGACCTTGTGATAACAGCATTCTGCTCTCTAGTTGAAGTGTTAGGGGGCTCCTCCTTCAGTCTTCCTCATTCTCATCATCCATCTGAAGGTGGAGGCTGTCTGACAAGCACTGCAACCTCACCAGCAACCTTCACCAAGACCTCACCAGGACCCCTCATCAAGACCTCACCAGGACCCCTCACCAAGACCTCACTAGGACCCCTCGTCAAGACCTCGCCAGGACCCCTTGTCAAGACCTCGCCAGGAACCTCATCAAGACCTCACCAGGACCCATCATCAAGACCCTTCGTCAAGATCTCGCCAGGAACCTCGTCAAGACCTCACCAGGACCCCTCGTCAAGACCTCACCAGGAACCCTCACCAAGACACCTCGCCAAGACCTCACCAAGACCCGTCACCAAGACACCTTGCCAAGACCTCACCAGTATATGACCTAGCCCCTGTGCCTGAGCTCTTGTTACTTTGCCCTTTTTCTGGGGACTGATAGCTTACCCAATATCTCCAAAGAACCTCATTAAAATGCAGGTATACAAACAAAACCTTAAATTTGCTATCTCCACTCAAAAATGAAACTAAATGTCAGGTTTCACCTTTTTAACCCAAGAACAGGAAAAAAAAATAAAGTTACAGTTTATTCCTAACTCACACAAATACACAAATGCCTCACTTAAAACTATCGCTGGTTCCTAACACAAAAAAACTGACTCAAGAGTGATTTGCTTCTTCTCCTCACAAGAATTCTGTGTGTTACTCTTTCTATTTTTGTCTGCTTTCTCTTTGTGTCTGCATCTGTACACTGATTGTCTTTGCCATCCAGCTCCTTTACTTGTAGCTCTCTTTTTTTTACAAAAATATACTTTATTCTTAAATCTTCAAAAACATTTCGAACCATTTCAAAATCACCATTACAAAAATACAATCAGGTTCAACTTTTACAACATGAATCACAAGGTGTATCAGTACAAACAATGAATATTACAATCATTGGCAGACATTCATTTTGAGCTGTACATCCCAAGGGGCTCTTTACAGTTCCCAGTCCCTCGGTGCACTGTGGCAGAAAGGTCTTAGGCAGCGACCCTTCCCCATTGCGCCTTTGTGGTGGCTGCCCCAAGCTTAACTGTGTCCCTCAGCACGTAGTCCTGGACCTTGGAATGTGCCAGTCTGCAAGACTCGGTCGGGGACAACTCTTTGCGCTGGAAAACCAACAAGTTTTGGGCAGACCAAAGAGCGTTTTTCACTGAGTTGATGATTCTCCAGCTGCAGTTAATGTTTGTCTCGGTGTGTGTCCCTGGGAACAGCCCGTAGAGCACAGAGTCCTGTGTCACAGAACTGCTCGGGATGAGCCTTGACAGAAACCACTGCATCTCTCTCCAGACCTTCTTCGCAAAGACACAATCTACAAGGAGGTGAACAACGGTCTCTTCCCTACCACAGCCACCTCGACGGCAACGTGCAGAGGGGGTGAGCTCTCCTTTGTGTCTGCAGCTTCTCTTTGTCTCTGATAGCCACATGGCTTCTTATCTTAACTTCCTTGCTGTTGGTAGTATTTCCACTTCAAGGATCATCTGATCAGATAGACCAATATATTTTAATATTTAAGAAAATTACAATTGACTCCTTTACCATTGATGCAAACATTTCAAAGTTTTTTTCAAACATTCTTAAAACAATTACATATTCCACAGATATTTTCAATAAATTACAAATTTTCCTTTGTGTACTACTTCCAGGTTAAATGTCATCACATTGTATCAACACATAAGAGTAAAATGGACAAACATTTTTTTTAAGAGTTTAACTACCAGCAGTGGATATATTTCTTACCAATTACATTTAATATTTTATACCTACTTTGACATTATCACAGGTTTCACAGAAATACACAAGATTAAGCTGTAAGAAAAACAGAGTTTAAGAAAAGTATGATACCTTCAAGAGGGATAAAGAACATCTGTTGCCAGCGATGTTATTGTTTTCAGTTTTCTTTCCTGAGTATGGAAGTAAGTAGCTTCTGCAATTTGATCCAATTAATTTATGACTTGCTCGAATTCCAACACTCCTGAATATTTCTGGCATGCTATCTTCAATTTGGATAGCTGAGGGAAGAGCCTTTCCAGATGCTGAGTCCAGTTCTGGCGCACAGTTGACCTTTCGATGTGGTGCTCCTCTTATTTACATGCGCTACAATAAGGTTCCCTGAAATCGATTCCAAAGCAATAAAAAGTAGGGGCAATGGCTGCACAAAAGTGGGTTTGTGAGGAAAGAAGATATACTTGAGTAATTTTATCAAAATATTAATGATAATGGCAGTTGTAGAATGAGCATGGCTTGATCTTCCATCTGTATCGCCAATCTGGTGGGATTAATACTGACAATAACATATTTTATGACTTCTTATGAAATAAGCTACTTCATGCTACAAAGAATGAATGCTTAAGGACTTAATTTCTGCTTGTATTGCACTAGTTGATGCAATTGGATAAAAAGTTCTTTGTATCCTATTTTAATATAGTTGTTGGATCCTCTTTAAAATAAGGCGAATGACTGAATTAAAACAGCACAAAAGAGTTTTACGCAAATGTGTTTACTAGTGCACTATTGGAGGGTGCCAAGCCCCATGGTTGTTATCAATGCATAGTGCAATTGTGATGGCATAGCCTGCTGTAAATGTTTCGAATGAATTTGGAAAGAAACAACAGGAGCCATTCTCATCGGGCAGAAGTTTCTGTGCCCACTGGCATCAAGAGTGATGGTGGTGTGAGTCGACAATATGGCACAATCGGATTTATGACCGCAGGAAACCAGTTCGTGATTGTTTGCCCAGCCCGCCGATGGTGGGCTGTATTTCCTGCCATTGGAGACCTCATTGTTATACATCAATATATTGTTATCAGGCCAGCTCGCAAGAACCGTTCCCCCACCCCCACCCCCCCTCACCCCCCCACTGCTGGACTGTCTGTCTACGTCAGCGGGAGAGCACGCCAACGTGTTTCACAGCGGCTGTAGGCAAAGTGCGGGCTGCACTCTGAGGGAACTCGGAGGCGAATACACAGTAACGTTGTGCAGCGCTCGCCAGGGTTGCCTGTTGGACTTCAAGCTTCAGGGGCGCTGGGGGGTCAGGGTCAAGGGCAGCACAGCTGTTGAGGCGACTTCTGGGGGAGTATGCATGGGCATGAATAGAGACAGAGAATGTGTTAGCAGGATGCCTGCCAGGCCAGATGATAAGTATGCCTGGCCTGTGTGGGTGGTGAGTGGTCCCATGAATGGGATGAGGACAACTACAGTGAGTGTGAGAGTGAAGGGTGATGTCCCTTGAGCCGACAGTGAGTGAGGGCCCGGTAGATGTGGATGGGTTTTGAGAGTGTGTGAGCTTAGAGTGATGAGAAGAGTGATTTACCCTGGCGGAATGGAACAGGTCATTCATCCTCTCGCAGCATTGGGTGGCTGTCCTCTTTTGAAAGGCATTGGCGCTGCCCATTGCTGCTACAACCACCTAAGCTGAGTTAATGCCATTACTGCCCATCCTGTGGCCAGAACGGGGGCGGAGGACATCCCAGCGGGCCTCCACAGCACTCAAAAGGTCTTCGAGGGACGCGTTGCTGAACCTGGGGTCTGCAGTCTTCTTCAGTTCCAGGACCATGTCTTCCATGCAGCAGTGGTGGTCTGGAAGCACTGAGATGTGTGCTTGAGGCTGGACTTTAAGTATGGTGTCCAGCGTGATGCAGCAGTGAGGTGATGGTGGGCGAACAAATGAGAGTCCACCTGCCATGGAGATGGCGTGTTTCCTGGGAATGCATAAATAATAAACAGAGATGGTTTGTCACTTATCCTCCACCTAGGTTTTTCCTATCTGGCTCAGGCAACATCAGTAATATCTGAAAATTTGCTACTTTTCAACGTAATAAACTGATAGCCAAAAATTTATTCAAAACGGTCAATACTTTTATCTCCTTTCCCACTGAAAAGCAACAAGAATTCAACAGGGCTGCTGAATTTCGCTGGATTGCTAGCTTTACACTCTGCCCGATTTTACTCTCCAAAGTCAATATTTGGTGCTTTGTAAAACCAGCATTTCTCACCTGGGAAATTACTTTAAAATTACCACCAAAGTCTCTGAAGCTGCTGTGTGATCAGTAATCAGATATTTGAATTACATGGGTCATTAAAATACCTTCTTGAAATATAACTGGAATTGCTTCACGTGCCCAGGTTCATGATTCACATCTAAGGAACCGAAGTGAGTATTTTTTTAAAGAGTGGAGAAAGCCCCTGGACGTAACATATGTTGGACTTCCAGAAGGCATTTGATTCAGTTCCACATAAGAGACTCATGGAAGTGAAGGTAAATTATTCACCTCATTCAGAGATTGATTAGATCATAGAATAGCGGTAATAGGTGTTTATGCAAATTGGAAAGAAGGGATTAGCGGAATCCCACAAGGATCTGTGCTAGAACCTTGACTATCCAATTCATGGAAGCAAAATGCTGCGGATGCTGGCGACCTGAAATAAAAGCCAAACGTGCTGGAAAACTGAATGGATCTTGCAAGATCTGTGCAGAGAGAAACAAAGTTAATATTCCGAGTGCATTGAGTCCTTTCTGAATAAGAGTCAAATTGGACTGAAGTGTTACCTCTGTTTCCCTCTCCACATATGCTGCCATACCTGCTCCACCATTTTCTGTTTTTATACATGTATGAATGGCTTAGGTAACTAAATAGAGAGCGATATCTATCTATTGTTTGAACCCCATCTTTTATTTTGCATCATCTTCAGAGTTAGGCACCTATGAGCCTGTCACCAGCTCTAAATCATTTATACTATTGTGGCAGAGGAGATGACTCTTCATTGAGGTCTGCACAAATGTGGACACTTGGGCTCCTCCATAATTCTAACCAGACATTCGAGCATATTTTGTGTGGACTCAAGCGATTTCTATAGACAATCCTGCCCAGTTAGCAATCTCCTTTTGTAAGTAAATCAAATAATGCATAAGAATGCTAGGATTAATATCTAATAAGGATATCCATCAAGAGTACCAAACCTTTAAATATTGATCTTAGGTCCTCATCAAGGAACCATCTGGGGCTCATCACCCAATACATGCCTAGGTGCTAACAATTCCTAAATTCACTTCAACGAACTATCTTACTTCAAATCATTCAAATTGTGTTAGCATTTATACCAGCAGCCAACCATCAGGATTGCACAAGCAACTGATTGAATGAATTAAGCCCTTGTTGCCAATTATTAAAGCAATCAGACAACAAAGTTATGGACCAAGAGATGCTTATCAACTTTAGAAGCATAACAGTACTTTGTGAGGTAATTAGTATTGTTGGATTCATCAGTTTTCCAGATGGAGGCTGAGGGCTACAATTCCCAGCATGCCTGGGAGTTTTGGCACAAGTACAGAGACCAGTAAAGGGGGACAGGCTGTGCATGTGCGAGGAAAACCTATTTAGAGATTGCACAAAATCCCAAACATTGGACCGAGGTTTTATTGTGTGAAATCAAGGCCTCGTAAAAAGGTCAGTTAGGAGCAGATGGAGAGGAGAATCAGCTCCATGCAGCTGAAGTGCTGTCATTAACTGTGTTGCTGAGGGAGGCTGTGACTCAGAGAAGCCCAAGGAGTCATTGGTAGCTCCAGGCAGCTAAGGGTTGGTGCTCAGGGAAGCCCAGGAGCAGTATTACTTGTTACAGCTGAGAATTGGGGTTCAGGAAATTACAGAAGCAGTGGTATGCTGTTAGAGAAGTTAGAATCATACTGGTGATTAGATATAGTGGTGCAGCCTTGTGAATCCATTGAGACATAGTTTCACGAGAAGAGATTGAGCAATTGGGAGGTGAGCAGTCATTGAGGAAGTCTGGTTATTGAGGGAAATTAGAAGCTATATCCTCAAAAGAGAGGAAGCTGAAATCTCTTATGAGGAAGACAGTTTAAAGGGTTTTTGTTACTCAGTGATCACTGATGTCTGGCTGGGTTGCTGTGGAATTTGTGGGACCTATGGGGTGTGCCTGCATTTATTGTGCAGTTTGTGGTGTGTTCAATTATTTTGCCTGTTCATTCATGTTTACCTCGTGTTAATTCTGGATGTTAGAGTTTAAGATATATAGCATTGACTGTTTGCTTTAGTAAAATATATTCTGTTTGTTGAAGACATGGAATCTTGTGGCTTTATTCTCTTCATAAATAACAGAGATTTCTAATTCTGTCTACTTTAAAATTAAAGTTACTGCAGGGATCATAAGAAAATTGGGGGGCTGGTGGTGGGGCCCTGGAGATTGAGAGGCGCCATGCGGCCAGATCCACAGGTGTCGGTGAGGCTGGGGTGGAGTGGCCAGGTATTTGAGGTCAACAGTGACATCCACTCTGTTTTCCCACCAGCCAAAGCACTGATGATTTTTGGAATCGTTATTGTAGCAACATTGCTCATTTACAGACTGATAGAGTCAGAGGTGTGGGTCATCAACAAAGTTCTCTCGGCCCTTTGAAGATGCGCATGTCAAGCACGATCCAAAGTTGCCTTATCCCATTTCCGACCACTATCTGCATGGCCTTGTACGTCATCGCATCGCAACTGCACATCCAAATACTTATTATATGTTAGGACGGTTTCTGCCTCCACCGCCCTTTCAGGCAGTGTGTCCCACATTACCACTTACGCCTCAACTGTCAACCTCATGCCCCTTACCTTAAATCAATGCCACCCGGTTACTCATCCCTCCGCCAAGGGGAAAAAGTTCTTTTCTGTCGACCCTATCTATGCCCCTCATAATGTTATAAAGCTCAATAATGTCACCCCTCAATCTCCTCTGCACCAGGGGAAATAACTCCAGTCTATGCTATGTGTCCTCATAACTCCAACTCTCCAGCCCAGCCAGCATCCTGGTCAGCGACCTCTGCACTCCCTCCACTCCAATCACATCCCTCCTGTGAAGCACTGATCACAACTGCATGCAGAACTGTAGCTGTGGCATACGCAGCATTTTCTGCACTTGCAACATGATCTCCCTGTTCCTATATTCTATTCCTTGGCTAACAAAGGCAAGTATGACATTTACCTTCTTAAACGCCTTATGTACCTGTCCCACTACCTTAATGGGCCTGTCAACATGCTCAGCAAGGTCCCTCTGATCCTCCTTATTTCCCATGGTCCTACCGTGCCTCGTGTATTCCGGTACCTTGTTTGTCCTGCCCATGTGCATCACCTCACACTTGTCCACATAACATTCCATTTGGCATTCCTTAGAACATCTGACCAGCCTGTCTGTATCCACCTGTAATGTTTGGGCTTCCTCCTGACTATTTACAACCCCACCAATATTCGTCTCCTTAGGGTATGGAAGGATGAGCGCATAATAAGCCTGGGGGAAAGGGATGAAGTGTGTCACTGTGTGGACACTAACTGATCCACTGTCCTTGTTGTTATTTTCAGTATCATCAGAGGCTGGCGACTGGGCTTGATTGCCGATGCCCACTCTCACACTTAAGTGCACTGAACTGTCACCTACGTCACACCATATCTGCAAGGCAGGCACCAGCACAGATACTAGCACCTTGGTGGGCATTGGAACATCGGCTAGTGCCCAGGGGCACAATGGAGAGGGCACTTCACAATCACTGGAGGAGCTGTCAGAGACAGAGAGTGCCGATGGCACCAGAAGTTGGAGGACTGCAGGGGACCAGGCACATGCTGGGTCAGGCCGTGATGATGTGCCTCTGGAATTGTCAGCAACGCAGCAGCTGTGGGAAATGCAGCCGGGTGTGCGGGAGCACCTGGGAGTGTTGCATGAGGCTATGCTTCACTTGGTGTCCGTGGTGGAGGAGTCTACGTGGAGCATGAGTGATGCCATGAGCCTCATGTCAGAGCGTCATGCTTCCTCCATGGAGAGAATGGTGAGTCTCATGGAAAATGGTTTCCAGGAGAACAAAGCTTCTCCTGGGGTTACACTTGGACCAGCAAGCCCTCACAGCGCCAGTGGCCACAGCTGGTCATTGCCAGTGTGGGAGATGGTGCGGGCTTCAAGCTTCCCATCTCATTGCCCATCCATCAACGTTGTGTAGGGAGGCCCAGGACAACTTCATGTCGGCAGACCAACTGCTGTTGTATCTGCAGGCTCCTCTCAGGGCGCTTCGGATGAGGGCAACAGTTGCTCCACCCCTCTCCCTATGACCGCTTCTTTGGGTGAGGCTGCGAAGACTGGGGAGATGCTAGCTGTGGACTTGGCAGATCCCTCCCAGGCAGGGCCAGCACAGGCTCCACGGGCCAGAGGACAGCTGCCAAGGTCAGAGGCCAACAGGACAACAGAGTCAGCAGGCTGTCTCAGATGCCACTCTGAGTGATGGGGCGGCACCAAGACGTAGCACCCGTAAATATAAGCAGAAGGCACCTTAGGCACACCATGGGTTTGTCACTGGTGCTTTTGTGTTGGCCCTAGATTAGAGAATTATTATTTCTTGCTGTTGTAAAAATGTTTTGCTTGCATTTTGTTGGACCATGATGGATAAAATTAAATCGAGACGTGTCACCATGGATGAGGGTGGTTCCTTTGTTCTGCATTTATATATTTTACATACATGTCATGAGTGTTTGAGTGGACATTGAGGTTTATGTCCAAAGCCCTTAGTTGCAGCTGATGAAGTGGCAGATTTAGCACTTAGGTGCCGAGTATGGAAGCGCCAGGCAAGGCTGGTCCTCCTGATCCATTTGTGTGGAGCCAGCTGAAGGTTCATTGGATTAAAGTCTCCCAGGTGTCCGTGCCTCCTTGGTGCAGTCCCGGGTCAGTGTTTAGCCCCTCGTCATTCTCTTGTGCCTCCTCATCCTCAGAATCAGTGCTGGACTCAGCATGTGCAGTCACATCCACTGCATCAACGTCTTCATCGTCCACTGCGTCCCCCCTTTCCAGCACAAGATTGTAGCAAGTGCAGCATGCAACCACTATCACCGAGACACGATCTGGGATGTGCTGGAGAGCATCCTCGAGTGGTCCAGGCATCAGAATTGCAACTTGAGAAGACCGATGGCTCTCTCCACCACAGCCCTTGTGGTGCCCTGGCTCCTATTGTACCGATGCTCAGCTTCTGTTCTTGGATGGCAGAGGGGCATCATAAGCCATCTTCTCAGGGTTTGCCCTTGTCACCCAGTAGCCATCTATCCAGCTGAGCCAGAGCACTGAAGAGCCCCGGCACCTGGGAGTGTCTGAGGATGTAGGTGTCGTGGGAGCTGCCTAGTTACCTTGCACAGACCTGGGTACCTTGCACAGACTTGTAGAATCAGCATCCTGTGATCACTCACTATCTGCACATTCATAGAGTGGAAGCCCTTCCTGTTGATGAAGGCACCGGGCTCACCTGCTGGCGCCTTGATGGCCACATGTGTACAGTCTATAGCACACTGGACATGGGGGAAGCCAGCAATGGCCGCGAAGCCTCTGGCTCACTATGCCTGACTTGCCTGGTCCCAGCAGAAGTGGATGAAGGTCAATGCACGCCTGAACAGAGCGTCTGTAACCTGCTTGACACAAGTGTGGACAGCTGATTGGGAGACACCGCAAAGATTACCCACTAAGCCCTGGAAGGAGCCAGAGGCATAGAAGTGGAGGGCAACTGTGAGCTTCAGAGCCGCTGGCATGGGGTGTCCACCCACACAGTTAGGGGAGATCTCAGGGCCAATCATCTGACAGATGTAGTGTACTTGAGAGTCGGACCCTCCTTCGGAACTGCACCTCAGACATATTGAGGTAGCTACTTCTCTGCCTGTATACCCTGGCAGCAGGATAGTAGCATCTTCTGTGGCCCCTTCCATCTTGGACAACCTCTTGGCCCAATGCCCCTTGTGCCTGTGCCTGTACTCCCAAAAGTGGCTCCCCTGGATGTTGATCGTGCACTCCTGGGCTCCTCCTTATTCTCACCCTCCCTTCTTCCTTAGAGGAGCTGCCTCCAGAGGACATGTCAGAACCCATACCCAGGCTAAAGGGAGGCCTCTGGAAAGCTGCAGACCCGATAAAGATTACTGACTGCAGACTGCTGAGTTGAAGGTTCAAAGTACAGAGAAAGCTGCTGGAGTTCATTTTGACCTGCAACAGATCACACAGGCAAGTTTAAAAAACTATCTGCAACAAATACTCAGACCAGATTTACAACCCCACTGAGCCCTCTTATCCCGCCAATGGATGAGTTTTATTAAAAAGTCGCTTATCCACCTGCCCGTTGTGCCTGTGCGCCAAGCCAAAGATCGCACGGGCACCTGAAAATCGGCATTGATTACCAATTTAAGGGCCTTAACTAGCCCGTTAATTAATGGCGGGTGCGCGTTGCACTTCATCGTGCGCCCACCCAATGAAATATCGCAATGGCATGTCATTTTATGCGCTGACATGTCCACTGCACGTCACCCAGAAAATTCTGCCCTATGTGTTTGTAGTTAGCAATGTTCCCAGAATTTAAGTATCCTCAGTCTTTTTAGCTTGAGTGGACAAGTTAATTGCATTACCTTTAATCAGGAGGGTGGTTTAAGTCTTCCGAAACATCACAGTGATGAAACAACATAAAGGTGCTATCCATTCTTCAACTCCTGAGGAATTTGCGTTCCATGTTGGTAGCTGTAATCTGGATGGCTGGTTGAAAATCTATTTTCCTTGATCTCAACTTTTCTTGATCATAGGAAAGCTTGTACATCTACATGGCATGCTATTAATTGCCTGTATCCGGCTAGAATAACCATATAATCTTAACTTCTGAACCTTTATCTCTCTCAGACATGCACTTCCAATTTTACGGACATAACATTTTACATCTATTAGAACCTGTAAGACTTTTTTCTACTATAAAAGCTAAAAATAACTATAAGTACTAAAACTAAATTGATATCTGAGCATTGAATTTTGCTGTCAAAAACTCCTCATAGATCCTCAAAAATCTCATAGATCCTTAATTTCCAATGAGACTGAATCAATTGTATTGATCAATCTGAGTGACATGTATTGGAAGATTTCAGCCTTTCTGGTGACATTCGCCTCATAATTTGATAATGTTGATGATTTCCAAATCAATGATGTACCAGCATCTAGACACACCAGGTCAGCATTTAAACCTCAGATTCTCAGGCCTTTGCTAACAAAGATGTCACACAGTTACCGCATAGTGGTCTTGATGCCTTGCCTTTAACCCCTGGTCAGGACTTTTTTAAGTATAGAACGTCATAGTTTAATTAGCATTGGCTCTTTATTTTGTTACATTCAGTCTGACTACTGACTCCATTTTGGGCCCATTTCTGCAATTCTTTGGGCTTTTCTCCTGCTGAGGTTAGACATTGCAGCTAAGGAAGAAAATGTGCTAGCCCTCTGAGAAGATGCTTGTTCCTTGACTGACCACCATAACCGCCCCCTCCCCCAATCCCTCCATGCACCACACACTTGCACCCATCAAGCCATCCACTGTGACACACAATCTTCCAAGGTTAATGCTTTGTTAAGTTGGTAAAAGTGCTGCGAGATGGCTTGCTTAAGCTACTGCTCTTCGAGTTCTAGGAAGATAACACAGCCCTTCAGACAGTACAGAGAGAGAGAGCCATGCATTCTTAATGGTGTCTTTGATCAGACATGAAGTCATGTATTTGAATGGTAAAGATCTCAGTGCACTTGCTACGGATGGAAGAGAGATAGGAGGAAAGTTATCCCACCTTCTCCTCACCTCTTGGTTGTCCGCAACAAAATATGTGTTTTAGAGGGAAGGTTTTAAAACTTTTGTGTATTGTGAATTTTAGTAATAGACACAAGCAGGCTCTCTGTTAAGTTCAAATCAGGAGAAAATATAATATTTATTCACACAATACCACAAAATGTAAATGCAACAAAAAAATGTAAATGCAACAAAAAAACACACTCCCTCCTGCACAGAGACACAAATACACAAATAAAAATGGATTCTAGAGAATGAAGCATGCAGATACATTATTGACAGAATAACAAGAAATAAATCACATGGCTAAATAGTCCTTTAAGATGAACACATTGCAGAACTGGATGTGTTTTCTGTTGGGGTTCTTTGGAGACGATTGGAAGTTGGAAGTCTCTGGATTTCCAGATGAGGTTATAGGCCGGGTTTCTGTGGAGGCAAAGCTTTGTAGGTAAAAACAAATTAGTCCCCCTTTGCACTGCCTGGGTTGGCTGGTTACTAGGCTGGTATCTGTTCTTCTGTTTGGGGGAATGGTCTTGGCCGAATGCTTGCCAGACTGATCTGTCTCTCCATGATTAATTTAAGTAATAAGATTTGTTATCTGAAGTCAGCTTTAATTATGTGATCACATGATCAATACTTCTATTGTCCACATAAATTATTCAAAGTTAGAAGCCATTGCTACACATCAGGTCTTTAAAGATGGCTGTTCACACCTGCTTATGATAAGCTGGTTTCTCTGCACCTCTTTGTTAATGATTGGGCTCACATACACAGTGTGAGTGTGTGTGTGTGTGGGTGGTGGGGGGGGGGGGGCGGCGGGGGGTGCTGCTATTGATTCTGAGTTTTGGTAAACAAACAGGCAATGCAGTAAATACACAGACACAGCACCAAAGCAGGCCTTTTAAACAACCAACCCCTGTGGCTGTCACCACATTTCTTCCAGGTCAGCTGGCTCAACATCATCTCATGCCCGACCCCCAGCAATGAAGAACCTGCCTTGAGGCAGGCACCCAAGGCAGGCGGGCTGGGTCCTGAATTTTCCTGACTCCCCTCACCGCCTTAAGGATGAAAATCCAGGCTACAGTTAGTGGGAATTTCTAATGGACTGAGTCTTCAATAAGGGTAAGCACTGATAGCCTCATGATTAATTTTACTGCAAAATTCGAGCTGAAGTTACCCATGAGCTAGGAAAGGAAAAATCATCTAGGCTTTTCACTCCTGATGTCAATCCATTACTACTATTTTGTGTGCATAATTGGGATTGGCTATGGTAGCCTCCACAGTCATAAGTCTTCTGCCACTCAATGTAGTGGCACACACATGAAGAACGGTCAAGGTACCAGAGGCCCATTATTACCAAAGGAATCATGCTCTAGTAAGAATGCGTGCTGAAGAGAGAAGGCATTTGCAATTGAAAATAAAAGAATAGATGGCCTTTCACTGACTTCTAGAATTGTCTTTTGTTTTCTGCAGCTTTCATGTCAGTATTGTATTTTAAACCTTTGAATAGCTCTGGCAGTTTTGCAAATTCGATGCAGAATTACAATAACAGTAACTTTTGAAATGAAATTGCCTCATATCTTTTTAAATACTCTTTTGAATATGATCAAGTTATCTGACCTGAATAATTCATGAGAGCTCCACCTTACCAATTCGGCCTAACATGTTTCTTTCCACTTCGGTATACCAGTTGGCATTGTACAACACTGGGAGCGCTAACATGTCCTAATTACTAACGTCAATTGAGGTCATACCAAGCCGGTTTCGCGCTTAGCTTTTACTGATTAGAATTCGTGAAACTGGAGGTATTAATCAGACGAAAAGAAAGGCCTTTACCATATATTGCTAATTTGGTAGATTAACTGCAGATTTTCCTGCTGATTCAGTATTACTGCTGGGCAATAGAAGTCATTGGTCATTAAAATATGTTGAACTCCCTGGATGTCAGGTACAACTCAGGCATAAAGTAATAATGTGGAGATAGGCCAGTTACTTGTGTAAAAATGTAAAGTCGTGCCTGAAAGCCATCATGCAGAAGAGAAGATTTTCCAGTTGGCATATTTAGACCTATAATTTTCGAATTCAAAAGGCATAAATTCCTAAATCTAGAGCTTTGAAAAATTATGACTAATACATCTGCAATTTCCTCACTTAATTCTTTTAATACTCTAGTGTGGAGAACCATTAGCACTTGGGGTAAAATAAGAAAATGCTGGAAAAACCCAGCAGGTCTGGCAGCATTTTTGGAGAGAAAAACAGAGTTAACATTTCAAGTCTGTAAGACCCACTCTGAAGGACTCAAAGCATTAACTCTTGTTTCTCTCTCCACAGATGCTGCCAGACCTGCTGAGTTTTTTTCAGAATTTTCTGTTTTTATTTCAGATTTCCAGCATCCATAGTATTGCGCTTTTATCAGCACTTGAGGATGTGTTTACCTTAAGTCCCATTATTTTCTCCATTATCATTGTTTCATTTTCATTAAATTTACCATGTTCCTCTCCTGGACTATTTTGCTGTCACCCACCATGTCAAAACAGATACAGTATACCTATTTAACAAACCTACCATTCATTAAAACCAATTATAGGCTCACCAGCATCCATATTTAAAGGGATAATAAAATTATATGAGCCCTGAGATTGAGGGAGGTACATGATTTATCCCCCTTGACTCATTTATAGCCAAGTACGTCCAAGATGGCCTCCGCAAAATATACTAAGGGCTTGTAATTTCCCAGCCCTCCGCCAATCCATTTCTGGTTCCTTGGGTTAAGGGCCATCTTGCCCTGCAAGCCAAGGAGTAACTCTGACATAAGGTAAGCTGTAGGAGCATATAGATTGACAGATGCCCAATATATGGTCAATTCAGTTTGTTATGGCCATACATTATGTAGCTAAGTTATTTTGCAATGGTTTTCTACACAGAACAATTAAATGGTGTCAGTATGCCATGGATATCAGTTGTAAGTTGCACCTTCAATGCATGTTCTGCTGCAATACCGGGCATGCAAGGTTAGTAATAAGAGAGTTGTAGGGTTACCAGAGAGCTTGCTATGGACTAACAATAAGTTTAGACAACACTTTGTGGGATGCATATTTATTGGAATTTCTACTTGGTATTGGGTACTGTTACATAATTGTATCTTGGAAGCTTTTTGTCATTATTATTCACAGCTGCCTCCAGATCTTGTGGATATTGTTTGCAGGTTTTCCTCTGACCACCATCTTCTGTAAGGCATTATACACTTTCCGTCCTCTGGGGAAAATGCTCTGGATTGGCACCTCATGCAGTATCTCCAATCAATTAGAAGAATTGGTGCTGTGCTTTTTCTCCATGAACCCAGATACACAGAATCTGCTTCCTCGCTCCACAATTGTTCAACCATCAACTGGTTTGCATCAGCCTTTGGAAGGGCTACAAACAAATGCTTTTGCCATGCCATAGGCTCCAGTCCTGTAAAAGCAAAAATCGCAAAGGACATTCTACTCATTTCTCCACTGAAGGGAATTTTCAGGAGGAGACCCGTTAATACCTGGGGGTTGATTTTATATAACAATTCAAATCAATCCAGAAGAATCAACAATGTTTTCATTCCTACTTCAAACGAGTATAAAGTACGTGATGCACAGATCCCACAACCAGTTCAGGCACTTAGCAAATATTCTTCAAAATCAGTAACACACTGTCCTGTCAGTTCCAGCCACTATTCTATTTAAACTTTGGCCATCATTATGAGTTTGGATTATATTTTGGAACAGATACAAAAATTAAAACAATAGCTTCTATTGCTTTCAATTCAAGAATTAGCTTCAAGAATTTGAGCCACAATGGATAAAATTCTCTGTATATGCTCTTTGGAACTGTCAAATACCAGAAAGTGCTAGAAAAACTCAGCAGATCTGGCAGTATCTGTGGAGAGGGAAAGAGAGTTAATATTTTGAGTGTAATATGATTCTTCTTTGGAACTAAAGAGAAGTAGAAATGTGATGGGATTTGTACTGTTGAAAAGAGAGTAGAACAAAAGGGAAAGTCAGGGATAGGTTAGAGGGCAGGAGATTAAATGACAAAGATGTAATGGAACAAAAGGCAAAGGGAGTGGCAAGGTAATAGTAAAGAAACAAGGCATTAGTCCAGACTAGGTGTTAATAGCAGAATAAAGGTCAACTCTGTGTGAAAGCAAAAATGTGAGAACAAGATACAGACTGGCACTTGGGGAAAACAATCAAAATGGAAGAAAGAGTCCATGGTTTGAAGTTGTTAAACTCAAATATTGAGTCCAGAAGGCTATGAAGTGCCTAATCGGAAGATGAGGTACTGTTCCTCCAGTTTCTGTTGGGCTTCCTTGGAATGTTGCAGCAGGCCAAGGATAGAAATGTGAGCATGAAAGCAATATGGTGAATTGAAATGACAAGCGACTGGACGGCCGGGGTCATGCTTATGGACTGAGCCAAGGCGTTTCACGTTTGGTCTGTAGAGGGGTCCACAGTGAATATAGTAGACTAAGTTGAAAGTGGTACAGATAAATCACTGCTTCACCGGGAAGGAAGGGTGTTTGGGGCCTTGGACATTGAGAAGGGAGGATGTAAAGGGGCAAGTGTTAACACCTTCTGCAATTGCATGGGAAGGTGCTGTGGGAAAGGGATGAGGTGTTGGGGGTGATAGAGGAACACACCATAGGGTCACTGAGGGAATGGTTCCTTTGGAATGCCAACAGGGGAGGGGAAGGGAAGATGTGCTTGGTGGTGGCAGGATGCTAGAATTAGAGGAAATGGCAGGGGATAATCCTTTGAATATGGAGGCTGTTGGGGTGGAAAGTGAGAAGGGAAATCTTTTGCAGTATTAGAAGGGAGGGGAAGGACCGATGGAAGGCAATGGGTGGGACAGGATAGATGGTCCTGTCAACTACAATGGGAGAATCCTCGGTTAAGGGAAAAGGAAAATATCTCGGAAGCGTCATTGTAGAAGGTAGCATCATCAGAACAGGTGCAAAAGTGATAAAGAAACTGGGAGAATGGAACTGAGTCTTTACAGGAAGCAAGGTGTGAGGAGGTATAGTTCAGATAGCTATAGGAGTCAGGGGGCTTGTGAGGAACAGTAGTAGACAGTCTATCCCCAGAAAAAGAGACAGGGAAGTCAAGAATAGGAAATGGTGAAGATGGCCCATGTGAAGGAGAGAGAAGGGTGGAAATTGGAAGAAAAATTGATGATTTTTTTTCCAGTTCCACACAAGAGCAGGAGGTGCACTCGCTTAATACCATTTCAATCAGCTACTTCTCAGCAGGTTCAGTACAGTGCTTTTGAGGATGCAATGCACGACAGTAAGTTCATGTGACATAAAACTTCCCACATGAACAAATTCTAGCCCAAATTTTAACCCCTAAGACAATGCCCAACGGGAACAGAATAGGTGGGGGTTTAAAATATCAGTAGGGTTTTACACACTGAAGCCAAGTTATACATGTGTCCAGAGCCCTTTTAACAGGCAGGCGAGAGCCTCATTGAAATTAAAAGTCAGAGGCAGAGGAAACTATTCAGAATCTGACCACATTTTAGTTAGCAGCAGTGAGTTCAATGTCTGGTGCTGGCCTTGCCTTGTAAACCCAACAATAAAGGGCAGCGGATTTGGGAAGAGGACAGAAGGATGAGTTACTTCCATTTTTAAAGGCATCCTTGAAGTCCAGAAGTGTTCCACAAGTAAACGTTGAGGGCCCCCACACCCCATCTTACTCTGATAGTGCCACAATCGCATAGGACCCCACCCACCCTTTACCTTGTGGAAACAGTTTCCATTGGTCCTGCCTGACTCTCACCTGCCAGTCTGATGCCATTGAAGCCACCTCAACCTGATAGACAGACCCCGTTATACTTAAGTTAGTTAAAATAACCCAGACCATATGTCAGAAGTCAAGGAAAGCCTGTTGTTTGCTCTACCGGTCCCGCTCTCTGCTCACCAAGATAAAATCTGGGCCCAGTCCCTCCTCCCTTTTCAGTAAATGAAAAACTACTCCCACACTTCCTACTAATAAAATTGAAGAAAATGAAAGTACAATAAAGAACTAGCCAAACTGATAAAACGATTTAGAGTTTGCTTTTGAAAGTTAGATTTGGTAAAGTCGTAACATTAGTGAACACGCTAGTGAAAGCCGATTACATTTATCACTGGTCTCGCACAAACATTCCTTTTGTTTTGAATGAGTTGTGCTTAGCATTTACATGCCAAATTACATTTCGGCTTCGGCATTACATTACTTCATCGGCAGCGGTCCCTCGATTCGAGGATGATGTCTACTCAGGGTCGTGAGTTTCTGCCATGGGTCTTCATGCGACGGGGCAGGCCAATCCTCAACTCACAGAACTTTGGACACATGTGGGGCAGGATGTCTCATGAGGTAGTGGGAGCCAGAGTTCAGGATTTGCTTCCTTTTCTTTCCTTCTCTGCCACTGTTCTACCTCATCATTAAAATGTTATATAATGCAGCTTGATGAAAAGATTGTCACCATTTTGAATGATTGTTAGAAAGCAACTCACCAATGCTCCTTCAACAGCATTATCCAAATCTACAACATCCACCACTCAGAAGAACAAGGCCAGCAGACCCATGGGGACACAACCCTGCAAGTTCCCCTCCAAGTCACACATCATCCTGACTTGGAACTATATGGTTGTTCTTTCACTGTTGCTGGGTCAAATTCCTGTATCTCCCTTCCTAACAGCACTGTGGGTATACCTACACCACATGGACTGGAGTAGTTCAATAAAGTGGTTCATGACCACCTTCACAAAGGCAATTCAGAATAGGCAATAAATGGGTAACTCACTTTTTATTCATTTATGGCATGTGCAAGAGTCACTGTAATCAATCAACAAATAAAGTGAAAATACATGATTAAAAAGAGTATTCAAAGAACAATTTGCTGAAGATATCACCCTTGTGACCTGACAATCATGATATATTCATGAACTATTAAGTCATATCACTTAAAATATTTCAGAGTTCAGCAAGTTGTTATATATGTTGAATGTTGAAATGGCCCAAGTCAAAAGGCAATACTATTACATGACTGAACAAGTGAAGACAATAACAATCATCACCAGGGCATAACAATATATTTTTATATAAAGATCATGTTATTGCAATTACTTTATTTCTATCACCAAATAAAAATCCTGACCCAAGAATATGAATTTCATGCCTGCAATTCACCACATAGTAAACTCTGCTATCCAACAGGGGAAAGTGACAGGCAAGGGGTAGACACTCACTGCCACAGAATTGGAGAAAATCTGAAAGTCTTGGCAGAAGTTTGAACTGCTTGCCTTTTTGACTAGGTAACAGTGTATTGTGTAGGGAGACCTAAATTAAAGTAGTATAAAAAAAGCCAGATTTTACAATTAGCAGCAAAGTGACATTACTCCTGGCTGTCCTTAAGAAATGTTACCCACAAGGATTTAGCAATCGCTGTGGTGTGGATTTTCCCTTTCCCTATGATAGATTGAATCTGGTGTCAGCTGTAGAGGATTTCCAGGCATCCAGCAGCAGGGATGTCATCAAGCTGGGTAAGCTGCCAATCACAGTGAAGTATTCTCACAGACAGAAAACCAAGGAGCAAAATACACTTTACTTTTTAATATTTTACACAGAACAAAGTGCATACATAGTGGGCTGAATGGCCTTTTTCTGCACCGTAACTTTTCTATGGGTCTAAATGATTGGGGCCATACGCATTGGATTAAGGTAGAAGGTGAATATCCTTTAAGTTTTAAAAAAATATATTATTTTAAAAATGTGGATTTTTTTTAATCACAATGGAGAAATCTGACATTCCATAAATATAAAATTTATTTTTTCAGGGTCAGAGATGTGTTTCAGAGGCAATGTTGAACTTAGAATACTGCTAAAATCCTAGTTTTGCCTCATTTAATGGTGTGTGACTTTCACCAAGGGATTTTACGATTAAACGAAAAGCATAAAAGGTACGTTCTTATCAGGTCAGTGGTTGCTGTGGGAACTTCAACAGCAGACCCTATGGAGAAGCATACAGTGACTGACAGCAGCTGCTGGATTTCCATTCTTAAAAATGCACATGTACCGATTCCGCAAGTTGCTTTCAGTTTCAGAGGAATAATGAATAGTGCTGTCAATGCAGCAACAAAATCTGAGCTATTATCTCCTTTGTTACAAAACATAACCATGATTTGGAATGTGCTGCCTGAAAAGGTGATGGAAGCAAATTTAATAGTCACTTTCCAGGGGGAAATGGACAGACAGTTGGAAAAAGCAAACATTTGAGAGGCTGTAGGGAGAGAGTAGCACAGTGGGTTTTATTGGATAACACGTTGAAAGAACCAGCACAGGTACAATGGACCAAAAGACCTCATTTTGCGGTGTATGATTCTAAGATTTTGAATAGATGGAGAGTATTTAAAAAAAGTGAGCATAAATTTAAATCATGGTGGACTAATTGTACAAAGAAGTTTCTTCTTGTTAGGGTCTTTCACTGCTATTGGGTAGCCATTTAAAAGTAGAATTCCTAGGGCTAAAAAATGATATTCAATCTCGTAGCCCCTTAGTAACATTAGATAAATTTGCAGCAAGCTTGAAGAAACTTACTGTATTACTCGATGATGGGTTGATTTATAGAGCAATGTTTTTTCAGTTCGTACGTGCTATGCCTGTTGCCTATTCCCTAATTAGCAACTGAGTAACAGAACAGAATATTATCAAATGGATAAAATGATAAAAGTGCTGAGTCAATGCTTTTCTGAACTTCATTATAACTGAAAACACTAGAAACATTACGATCCCTTACTGCGCTACAGCGATATTTAACCAAAAGGCAAGTTGTGCAAAATGTTTTGTTACTGCACCTGTGGGCTGTATTTCAATTAGGAATCATTGCCAGAACTAATTAACATTTTTATTATGCCCTGGTTTATGAAACAGATAAACTATGGCAAGCAGCGCTTTAATGAAAGATAAACCACTGTATGGTAATACTGATGTCACTTAGTCATTAATCTTTCATTAAAAGGCATTGCTTGTTGTTCCTTACCCTATATCTCTGCTCTACTCTACACAGCATCAAAAATGTTATCAAATATTCTTGAATTGCTTACTTACTGTTGACCAGAGTCTGATCAAAGGCAATCTGAAGCTTACAATCACTCTGGTGATAGTGAAGAAATTTGTGTGACTAATTATGTGAAACAAATTCAGTTCAGGAGTTTTCTTGCCCACAGCAAATCAGACATCAACGAGAAATTGTTTCAATCAATTATTTAGCTGTTTGAGAATGCTTGGATCAGCAGTGAGCTTGCAGTTGAGAATGGCAACCATTGTCAACATGAATGAGACTTCAGTTAGGGATGTGAACCTGAAGTAAGACTCTAGAGGGCTAGGGTTTTATCAATCATTCCATTATTCCCATTTGGTGTAGGTATTAGCTTCAAAATGGCAGGTATAAACAGGAATGACAGAATCTTCTGATATCATTCCCAGGTGTGGGAGAGAGCAGTTATTTCTAGAGGCACTGCATGTTTTCAATTCTCGAGAAAACAGTATCATTATATCAACACATTCTAAACACAGTAACTCTTCATCCACAGTGCAATGTTTCTCCAGCAGGTCTCAAAATACCAGCAATATCCATGTCATATGTGACATTTGCTTATTTTCTTGCATGGGTATACCTCAAAAATATTTGCCTGACAATGCAATTTTAGATATTTTATTCTCATTAAGTATGTCAAGTCCCATGTGCCCTATCAAATGAGATGCCCAAATTCAATAATAATGACACGAATGCAATTGATGCACTGCATAATAAATGGTTCAAGTCAGTTATTGCTTTTCAGACCATTATAGCAACAATTTAAGCTTTATTAAATGGATGATATTGAATTGGCGACTCATTTTACGCAACACCCAATTTTCCTTTGTATTGAAATTAATGGAAGAGGAAAATGGGGCAGACTATTTATTGGATGGCTAATTCAATATTGTCCATTCTCTACTTCTGCCCAATGTTATAATGCCCCTGTTAAGCAATGTTCCTGGTGCCGCTAGATACCAATTGGCTTTTTTTTTTGCAGTGACCAAGTAATAAGAAAACTTAGTGGGGGCCGCCAATAGTAACTTCCCCATGTAGAATATCAAAAATTTGACAAAGCATAATCAATGGGTTGAAATGAGAACAACTTAAGAGAACACAAAGATGTTGTATAGATATAGAGGCCTGAGAAATGTAAGAAAAGCATAGTAAATGACAAAGGGATGTTCAGGATATAATAGAAAGCACAGCTGAGATTAGGAAAGAAATAATTTATAACACAAGGAATCAGAGATAGAAATAGGAAGAAGTATCATGAGAACAGACTCAAACCTTGCCTTAAATTTGATGTAGATAAATAATTTATTCTGACTTCAGACTAATCTTTGTCAAAGCATCCATCTTCCATTGCCCATAACATAAATGATAAATCTACCTCTCTACACATGGACAGTCTCAGTCTCTCTCAAGGTAACATATACTCATGCATAGCTCATATTTGTTCATAAAACTTAATCATAAGAAGCAGAATAACCCATAACATCCCATTTTCAAGCATATGCCTGCATCAAGGCATTTAGAAAGATAAAATAAAATACTGTGGATATTAGAAACCTGAAATAAAAACAGAACAGTCACAGACCTGAAGCGTTAACTCTTTCTCCACAGATGCTGCTGGACCTGCTTAGTGTTTCTAGCATTTTCTGTTTTTATTTGCAAAGGCAACATGTTTATTCACAGTTTTTGGTTAATTTCAGTAGATTTAAAGGTCTGTGTTTATATTACCAGCATTTAAGCAGATATAAGGTGCAAGTGTGCTACTTACATAGCTGGAGAGTTTTTGTTTGCCATGTCCCTCCTTTCTTCTGGGGACTATCTATCTAATACCTTGGCCCAGGTTTTCAGGTGGGCTTGGAAAAACCTGACCTGTGTATTTTTGCGCCTTGCAAACTGTACATCCCAACCATGTTTAACTTTGCCCAATATTTTTGTCTTTTCACATAGGGGTCAGGTTTGCATTTTGTGAGCCATGATGGAATGCATGAGGAGAGTGGGTGCAGAGGTGGGCTAGTCAGGAGGCCGGCCTTGGTCCTCCAACACAGAAACCCAGCTGCCAACATCAATTAAAAGCCCCTAAACTTTAAAGCTCACCCGCCCACCTCTATGCCACTCCATGTCCCCTCACCCTTTACCCAAATGCCAACTCTTGCCCCCTCAGATCACCCATGCCACCTCCACACTGCCTATATATCCTCCATAGCCACTCACCCAGTATGTACCATGTGCAGTCCTCAGGAGTCATGGAATAGTAATGGGAATATTAAACTGATTAAATTAAACCTTCAAAAATGAAATAAAACCCTGAATTCAAACACACTGTCATTGATATTGAAAAGAAAAAATAACTACCCTAGTGTAATAAAATTGCAATAATAAGTGCCTATTCAGTTTTTAAATAAATAAGAAACAATATTAAAACCATATTCTGCTATTACAATCACTTAAAAGTTTCAATCATGCTTGAATCAATAGTCAACCAGCTGAGCTGAATGTATCAAAGCTTTTAAAACCCAGCCAAACATTCATAATGGCTACATCTGCCACAAGAAAAAGTTTCCAGCTACATTGGACACCAACCTGTTCTGACAGTTTCAGGCAATTTCAGTTTCAGGCAATTTGCATTTCAAGGGTGAGTGCTTATCAATCAACAAAAGGGAGCAGGTGCAGAATTTATTTTCAACTTTCAAAAGCAGGATTTTTTTTAAACAAAGCTGTCAGTCGATTTAAAACACAGCACAAATCGTGACAGCAGAGGCAGACAGGATATTTTGTTTTACATTTTCTAATGCATTATGGCACTTTTGGCAATTGGGAAAGTGCTATAATACAGAACAACAATTGTACAACAATGTAAGGGCCAACTTACCTTTGCAGGACAAACCCCTATGATGAATTGCTGCATTAAAAACACATCTAAATTCTAAGGCAGCATCAAAACTGACATTTGAAGGTGTCAAAGCATTTTACATATACCTTTCAGAAAGTTCCTGTCTCCCTAGCAGGATTCCTCCAAGGAAGTGTAAATTTTTATGGCAGCACATAAAAGAATGTGTGGGAGGAAATACAAATTTTCTATAGCCCTTACAATGAGGACCACAATCTCAGAAGAGGCACGTGTGCATTTTACAACCAAGCGTTTCCCAACCACCAAAAGGCAACATGAAGATGGTGTGGTGTTGGGAAGGTGCAGCAAAATTCTTATCCCAGCAAAAAAAACTATTTTTGGTGTTTTGCAACCTGATTCACATGTCCATTGGGAGATGAAAATCCAGCCCCCTGAGTGACTATTCTTCATTTGTAAGCCTAAGCAGTGAGGCATCACAAAATCCATGTCCACTCCAATATTCTCCCATCATAATTGCATTGTCAGTGTACTGGAATGGCTGGAAACAAGGCCATGATGGTAAAGGGCTAGCCTTGAACCTTCAGTGGGGCACAGAGTGTGATTGGTGGAGGTGCAGTGAGCAAACCATGCTTATTTCCACATCAGGGGCAGAAGTGCAGTTCACTGGGGACCCAAGCTGGCAACAAATCCTCTATATTAGATAAAAAAGGACCTTTATTTGTTCCTATGTAAATGCAGCTTGATATTACTGTCGACAACACCTTCCTTCACTTTGCTGATGATCGAGGGTAGGCTGCTGGGGTGGTAGTTGGCTCAATTGAATTTGCCCTGTTTTTTTGTGGACAGGACACACCTGGGCAATTTTCCACATTGTCAGGTACATGCCAGTGTTGTAGCTGTATTGAACAGCTTGACTAGGGGTGAAACTAGTTCTGGGGTACAAGTCTTCAGTACTTCAGATGGGATGTTGTCATGTCACATGGAGGGAATTGAATTGGCTGAAGACTGGCACCTTTGATGCAGTGGACCTCAAGAGGAGACCGAGATGGATCATCCACTCAGCAATTCTGCCTGAAAATACTTTAGCTTTTTTACTAATGCACTGGAATCCCTTGTCATTGAGGAGGTGAGCATTTGTGGAGCCCCTTCCTTTGGTTAGTCATTTAATTACCCACCACCATTGATGACTGGCTATGGCAGGATAGCAGAGCTTTGATCTGATCCAATGGTTGTGGGATTGCTTAGCTCTGTCTATTGCTTCCACTGTTTGGCATGCGCCTCGTCCTGTGTTGTAACTTCACCAGGTTGACACCTTATTTTTGAGTATTTCTGGTGTGCTCTCCTGCACTCCTCATTGAAGCAGGGTTGATTCCTTGGCTTGATAGTAACGGTAGAGTGGGGGATATGCCAGGCTATGAAGATACAGGTTGTAGTTGAATATGATTAAGCTGCTGGTGGCCCACAACATCTCGTGGATGCCTAGTTTTGAGCTGCTAGATCTCTTGGAACCTTTTCTGACATCAGGAAAAGGACTTTTATTTACCAGGTATTATGATGCAATTCCCTTACCAAAGCTGCACTGGGTGTGGTCAAATTTTATTTTCCTCATGGGGATAACATGTACCCCAGCCAGCCCATTGCATAACTTAATAGGTGCTCTCGATGCACTCTTACTGCTGTGGATGCCTGCCTACACGCCAGGCAAACAAAAAGGTCATAACCCTGATTCAGTCAATTTTAGTCAGGTCAGGGTTTACTGTCAGTTCTTGCCTTCTCACAGATTTTTAGGGCTATTTCACAACATGGGCATCACAATCTGTCTGATGGTGTCCTGACTCAACATCCATACAGTCGTACCTTGGAGTTGTTGTTATTGGATAGCAATGGGAATCCTGGTTGTCTCACTTTGCCCAGAGGGCCTTTATGTCATCCTAACTGCCACCTCAACTGAGCTCAGTCATTTCACCAGAGATCAGACATTAAACTTAAGTGCCCCAAAAAATCTGTAAGAATGTTTGGACAATATCAGGTGGATTGTCATACCCCAGTCATGGTATAGCCTGCTGACACTTTGGCCATGTCGGATGGAACATCTTGGCATAGTTCCTGAACATACTAAAATATCCATGGTCATCCACTGGAATGGTCAGCAACAAGACTGGGATTAGGATACGCTGGGTCCTGGAGCTAGTCTTCCACCAAAGTAGTCAGGCGCTACTGGGGGCTGGATCTTGGCCAGGCCATGGGAGAACACCCTTCTCTGCTTTGTAAAAATGTGTCATGGAATCTTTTACATCCATTTGGTCATGGCCTAAGTTTAAGAACTCATGCACAAGTCTGCATCACATGCAGAACAGAAGTGCCAGCTTCCATGCTTAAGTCGCTTATGGATCTTGAACCCACAGTATTTTGGCCCAGGTGAAAATGCTGCTGAATCAGGCTGACAGAAATAAACAGCAGTAAACAAATGAGATACGGTCAAAAAGTATTCCTGCATTTAAGAACATAAGAACTAGGAGCAGGAGTGGGCAATTCAACCCCTCGAGCCTGCCCCACCATTCAATACGATCATGGCTGATCTCATTTCGGCCTCAACTCCAATTTCCCACCCTCTCCCCATAACCTTTCAACCCGTTACTAATTAAAAATCTGTCTAATTCTTCCTTAAATTTATTCAGCATCCCGGCATCCACTGCAATCTGAGGTAATGAATTCCACAGGTTTACGACCCTTTGAGAAAAGTAATTCCTCCTCATCTCCGATTTAAATCTACCACTCCTTAGCCTAAAACCTTGACCTCTCATTCCAGAATGCCCCAGAAGGGGAAACAGCTGCTCCACGTCTACTTTGTCTTTGTCTCCCCTTTAGCATCTTATATACCTCAATTAGATCGCCTCTGATCCTTCTAAACTCTAGCGAGTATAGGCCTAAGATGCTCAATCTCTCCTCTTAAGACAAGCCCCGCATCTCTGGAATCAATCTAGTGAACCTCCTCCAATGCAACTACATCCTTCCTCAAATAAGGGGACCAAAACTGTGCACAGTACTCCAGGTGTGGTCTCACCAATGCCTTGTACAGTTGCAACAACACTTCCCTATTTTTATACTCTATTCCTTTAGCAATAAATGACAAAATTCCATTTGCCTTCCTTATTACCTGCTGTACCCGTATACTAGCTTTCAGCGATTCATGTACGAGGACACCCAGATCCCTCTGCACTGAAGCATTCTGAAGTTTCTCTCCATTTAAATAATAAGTCACCTTTATATTCTTCCAACCAAAATGGCTAACCTCACACTTATCCACATTAAGCTCCATCTGCCAAATTTTGGCCCATTCACCTAACTTGTTCATATCCATTTGTAAGTGTCTTATTTCTTTGTTGCAACTTACTTTCCCACTTATTTTGGTGTCGTCTACAAATTTAGCTATAGTACCTTCTATCCCTGAATCCAAGTCATTAATATAGATTGTAAATAGCTGGGGCCCAAGGATCGAATGCTGTGGCACATCACTAGTTACACCTTGCCATCCAGAAAAAGGCCCATTTATCCCAGCTCTCTGCTTTCTGTTGGTTAGCCAATTCTCTATCCAAACTAGTATATTATCCCTAACTCCATGTGATCTTATCTTGTGTAATAATCTTTTGTGCAGCACCTTATCAAAGGCCTTCTGGAAGTCCAGATGTACAACATCTACAGGATCCCCATTATCCACTTTGCTTGTCACAACTTCAAAGAACTCTACCAAATTAGTCAAACACAATTTACTCTTCATAAAACCATGCTGACTCTGATGGATTGCACTTTGACTTTCCAAATGCCCCATTGCCACTTTCTTAATAATGGATTCCAACAATTTCCCAATGACAGACATTAAACTAACTGGTCTATAGTTTCCTACTTTCTGCCTCCCCACTTTTTGAACAAGGGCATTATATTAGCATTTTTCCAATCCACTGGAACCTTTCCAGAATCCAGGGAATTTTGGAATATTTTGACAATGCCTCCGCTATCTCCACTGCAACTTCCTTTAAGACCCTGGGATGTAGGCCATCAGGTCCTGGGGACAGCCTTTAATCCCAATAGTTTGCTCAGTACTTTTTCTCTAGTGATGGTGATTGTTCTAAGTTCCTCCTTCTCTATACTCTCTGCACTACCTGTTACTATTGGGGTGGTAGTAGTGCCCTAAACCGTGTAAACTGAGGCAAAATATTGAACAAGCATCTCTGCCATTTCTGCGTTCCCCACTATTAACTACCCAGTCTCAGCCTCCAAGGGACCAACATTCATTTTAGCTACTCTCTTTCCTTTTCTATGCTTGTAGAGTCTTTTGCTATCAGTTTTTACATTTTGTGCTAGTTTTCTTTCATAATTTACCTTCGCTCTTTTTATTGTTTTTTTAGTAACCCTTTGTTGATCTTTAAAAGCTTCCAAATCTTCCAGCCTGCCACTGACCTTTGCAATTTGGTATGCCTTCGTTTTTGCCTTTATGTTACCTTTAACTTCCTTGCTTCTGCCATGTGCTCCTGCTGTGGCTACAAAAGTCAGAAAATGACCCCTTAAACATAATTCCAACATTTTTGAAATTCCAACATTTTAAAAATTCTTTGATATACAAAAACTGTCTTTGAGTAAGTTGCTGCAAAAGTATTTCTTAAAATAATAAAAATGCAGAGCTTTAGCAACAAAGTAGCATAAAAGGTTAAAACAGGAATGGCACAAATCCAGCTCATCTAATGTGTTGCTTAGCTTTCATTATTCATAGACTGTTTTACTAAATGGATCAAATAATGCAGTTTTAATGTAATCTTCTGAACTGAGGGTAATGTAATTTTTATTGATAATGTAGCTTGAACTGCCTGCACTTTGTATGGCTATGAAAATTATATCCCCGAATTGCTGTAGTTTCTAAAGTACATTCCATTTCATTTAAGCATTGCCATTCGAGACTATGTTTATCACATTAATGGTTTCTTTAGATTGCTGCCTGATTTGTAGTCCATGGACAATTTGAGTTTTTCTAATTACATTGACAAATGTTTAAACTCCACATAAACATAAGAACTATAAATACATATTGATATATAAAGAACATGGGTGCTTACATCTATTTTAAAGGAGCGTTTTTTGAGTTTTAAAAACCCTAGTTTTCAGACCAATCCATTGGTTCACATCAAGCAATGAAAGTATTAAAATGGGTAGCAATTCTGTGGGGTGGCCAATTTTATGGACCCTGTGAGAACAGGAAACGTGGTGTGCAGGGTGATGGAATTAAGCAAGGGCCAAAATTTCAATCTCTTGCCATCAGGTTGAGGTGCAAAGATTAAGTCAGCAGCATGCTTGTGACATTTCAGGCCTCACACCATCCTGTGGTGAGTTCCTACTTGTAATGTATTTGCATGCCATGAATACTTATTAGAATAAAACTTTTTTAAAATTGCATCTTATCTTCACAATAAAGCCAGAGGCTCAAGAATCTCCTGGCACATGGTTACAATTTAGAGGTGGCTTGCAACATTCAGCTTTGTGCAGTTGTGTTCAAGATCAATGGTTTTCCTTACTGAATTCTGCAGCACAAGGGAGGGTAACAGGAGAACGTGAACTTAATTGTATGAACGATCAGGGCTGGCAAAGGCGAGTCAGGGGTGAGCGAAGTATCTGAAGTGGGATCGGGTACATGGAGGAATGGAAGTGGGATCCAAGGGAGGCCAGAGGGCGGGATCAGGGTCACTGGGGAATGCACAAGGGAAGAGCTTGGCATTCTGAGTGTGGTTGGTGCAGTCAGTCAAGGTAAGAAATGAAGGACCCAAAAGGATGGTGTCAGTACTATCCATATGTGGGTCCGACTCAAGTGTATTGGTTGACAGTGTCCTTACCGGACTTTCAAGGGCACCTACAACATTTCAATTATCCATCTGAAAGTGATTTCAGACAATGTCCTTTAAAATAGCGAGGAGGGAGGCCGGCTGAGTCTGCAAGTTCAGCCATGTCCAGCAAAAATGGCAAGTACAACACTGGCCTAACATGATCATTCAATAAAGCATCAGCATAAAAACACATCATTGCTTCTTCCACACTAAAGAAATGCCCCCAACTCCCTTGCAACCATCAATACATGCCTGTACACTTATACCCTCACTAAGCTAGTCTCAACAACTAAAAAATGGTGCACTCATGAATAAAGTTAAACCAATGTAGTGTGAATTATTTTCTAAGTGAAATTTAAATTTGAAAATCACCAGTGCGCTCTCAATAGGTCTTATGTTAACAGCAGTTATGTTGGGCGGGAAAGTTGTGGCCAGGGTGAAGAGCCTCTTTGATATAATCAGGTGACAGCAGGTTTCACATTGAAAAATTTCCCCGGCCACATGATTGCATCTGTTGCCTGCGCACGCCACCAGCACTTTATATTTTAATTGTAATCACGTGGGAACCAACAAAAAGCAAGAGTTGAAGTGGCACCCACTTCCACCATTGGGAACAGCATACCACAGAAAGAAATTCCACCCTAAATGTGACATTAAAAAAAATCAGCACTCTGGGATAATGTATTTCCATCAGAACAGCTCCATTGCTTGTAAAATTAGCACTCGGGTGTACATGTTGATTGACCTAAATCTGAAATCAAGCATTCAACAGTTATGAGCTCCACTCAGAACTATCATTGTCCTGACTGAATCTTTGAATTGTACTGATATATCAGTAAACATGGAAAGTATATTTTGCCACTGTTAGATATCCAGCCTACAATTGCCGAAATCATCCATCAAAGGAACTGAACATGCAGATGACAAGGAATGACTGTTAAATTGGGAGACACGAGCTCCCTGTGACACCATTAACTCACATTACTAGCAGAAATGAGCTGTCATTGGGAGACTGAGATACTTAACTGAGCCTTTACAATGTGCTCTGTACAAAGAATACGAAAGAGCCAGTAAACTATTACAAGACAAATTAGAGAGAGGGTAAGTTCATGCTGTAATGAGAAAAGTGTTGTTGTCATTTGAACTGAACAAAACTTTAATCTAACAAACATATCTAGTGCAAGTGGATATCTTATAGTGTTTAATTTTATTGTTCATCTGCTCTTTTGGAGATCGGTGAAATTTTAAACTCATTCGAAATCCAAAGATTGCAGAGTTAATACTGGGTCCACATACTACAAGTCACACGTATTTTGTCATTCATATAAATGTCTATAATATAGTAGCAGAGCATCTGTTGTACATTAGGCACCTATTGTGATGTATTCATATGGCAAATCTATAATTGTGCAACTTGAATAAGGAAGAATGGTAACGTCTATCATTGGTACAGCTTGTATACCCACAGAGGTTAACTGCTCTGTAGTGTAGCTAGAAACCTTATGCAGTTTACAGCATCCATGTGAAGTATTTGATAGTGAGGCAAACACAGTCACATGGAATTCAGAGAAAAAACAACAGCCAGCTATCACCTGGTATCAGGGAGCTCGTGTCTCCAAATTTTGACATATGTGGTTCTGCTTAATGTGAAATAGTGAAACTGCAATTTCAGAAGACTTTCACATCCTTGTCAGGTAAGGCTACTGAGCTGGCAATCAGCTAATCTCTCAAATGATATTAAATCTGTATCGCAATACCAAGGGTTTATAAGCAGCGATATCAGCACCATACTCTGTCACATCTCAAGCTGAAACAACAACTCAAAATCACTGATTTAACTGCAAGAACAACATACTTAATCTTCCATTCTGGCCAACTCCCTAATGTGCAATCTGACCCCCCCCCAGGTCAGGTGACCCCATAAGTAGTACAGACTGTACCTACAGTATCTTATCCAAGTAGCACATAATATACAAATCCCCACACACAACCAACTATCATAATGACAAATGTCTCCGTTATCTCAAGTAATAAGACCTGAGCTGTTCTGGGAACTAACCACATATTATTGTGTGATTTAGCCCTGATTTGACAATTTTGAATTTGTTAATGCCTCTCAGTAAAAATGTACAATATGTGTATATGTTAAAACATTTACAGTCCTCTATGGTTAGTATAATTTGAGATATTATATATAGCAATATTGTACTTGCAGGTTTGTTATATCATTGTGAAGACTTTTAACGTTGCTAATTGGGCTATGTTAAATATGCAGCATCATGACCAAATCATATTGCAGCTTTTGTCAATAATAACTGTATGATAGTACAACCCAATTAATATGAGAATAGATCACTTGGACTGGATGCAATAGCTGTTCCTCCCTCCATTAATTCTACAGTATGGGATTTTTGACAATACTACTTAGCTTTTACTCCCTCCCTCATCCCTGCTCCAAGTGAAATAAATACTGGATGATAATTTTAAAATTATGAAAATGGTGGCAGTGTTTTCCTTTCCATTATTATGTTTATATTCTTGCCAATTTAAATTTACTTGGCGTATATATTGAATGCACTTTTAAGCTTTTAATATTTACTGTACTCCTTTTTGTAGATGATCATGGTAGATTGTGCATATTCTAATTGACACCTCCAAAAGGGGGCTTCTTGATGCCACATTAGGGCAAATGCTGCCTTGATGACAAGAGCACTCACTTTCACCTCATGAGTTCAGCTCTTTTGTCCACATTTAGACTGAGGCTATAATGAGGTTAGGAAACAAGCCACCCTGGTGGAACCCAAACTGAGCATCAGTGAACAGGTTGTTGCTGTGTAAGCACCACATGATAGCACTGTCGATTAAACCTTCCATCGATGATCAGGAGTAGATTGATGGGGTGGTAATTGGCCAGATTGGATTTTTCCTGCTTTTGTGGACAATTAAGGGCCACTTCCTCCTTCCATGTTGAGAGGGCCCACCACGTCGTGGGGAGACCATGGCCATGGAGGTGCCCCTTGAGCAGCATAGTCACCCCTGCAGCAATGGTGCTGCCTGCCCTCAATGACCCCTCCATTCCCAGATTGCTGCAGCCTTCCTGTCTGGCCCAAGCCAACCCCACCAACCTGTTAAAGACACCCAGCTGAGGCATCCTCTCCCTGGTGTTGCAATCTCAGCAATGATCACAGGTAGCAGTGGAGCTGCTGAGCTGCTGGTCCTCTTATTGGGCCATCAGCTCAGCAGAGCGGGCTGCCATGCTCAGTTGGACAGCAGTCCTTGTGGCGCTCTCATAATTGGTTACCACTGGCAATATGCCACATTGCATCTCACCATTGAGAAAAGCAAGGTCACCTCCTGCATTTGGCCCCAGCAGGTCTTCCCCATTATCAGCCCAATCCAGCACATGGAATCTTAAGGCACAGAAAGAGGCCACGCAGTCAAACCATCCTGTCTTTGTCAGCTCTTTGAAAGACTATCTAATTGGCCTCACTCTCTTGCACTTTCCTTATTGCCTTGCAATTCCTTTCCAAATATATATCCAATTTCCTTTTGAAAGGACATACGTTTTTAAAAATATATACTAACAACTAAAATAACTGCCTCCAATCATTAAATAAGATAGATTCCTGGAGGTTTATGTGTGGAAGAAGGATGTTCATTCTACCTTATCCTCACCAGCTCTTTGTTAGTGACTTTCACAGATAATTTTACAAAGTCTACATAATCAGGTAAAATAGCAATCATTTTAAATATTGCACTAAATTTCTCCATCTGCTACATACAGTGAGTAATCTCTGACAGCAGCTTAAAAATATGAAGCAACTTGTAACTGCGCGGACATAAGTTATCTGTAACAATGCTCTCCAGCTGGCAAAGTTTCCTTGACCTTTTCTTTGACAGAATGGGGGTTGCTGACAACCGTCAAGTGAGAAAAAAACAACCCTGGGATTGTGCACTGCAACCTGTTTGGTTCTTTTCTGAAGGATGAATCAACTCTTATCAAAAGCTTTACAGAGACATGTTGAGAATGCATGGCTCCTGTGGGCTCCAACAGACGACAACTGCTAATAGATTCGATTTTGCTAATAAAGACCCTCTGATTTCCTTCTATTTAATGTGCCTGAATAGAAGTTTCGATAAGCTGAGCAATTGTATTTTGATCTTCCGGCTTGGCTTTATTTTACAAATCTAATAATGTTAGCTTGGCGGTCCTTAAATTGCTTTAGCTCTTCTGTAGAGCTTTATGGTTGCCAAACATTGGGATATAATAAAAAGAATTCCCAGCTACAAAACATTAATTGTAATGCATGAAAGCAATGAGCTCATTTTGTTTTTGCCTTTTCATGTACAATTTACATCATAATGAAAAGTGATTGTTCATGCTACAAATCTTACTCGGCAACATAAAATTGCTTGTACAATCTACATCATCATTTTGACTGCAGTACTAAAAATGCTTCTTGCTGCTGGCTGGCTGTTTGGATATCACCCAAGACATGGCAAAGATTGGAAGCTCATGCTGCACGAACAAAAGATAAGACTTGAAATGAATGTGTGACATTAGTGTCCGAGAGCTCAACACATTCACAGGCTATTATTTTTGCTGGATTTTAAAATGGATATCCTCCATTAAAGGAAAGAAAAGCCAGGTTGTATAAACACATGTAGCACTTATTCTAATATACCCCATTGTCATGTCTCAGCTACACCTTAAAGGACATTATTCCAGTAATGGAGCCCGGTTCTCTCACTGTTACCATTTTTTTCCAAGATGTTAATCAGAGCCGAGGAATCAAATACAGAGTTTGGCATCTCTTTGTGTTCATGAAATCGGATGAGGTGCTTGTTTAAAGAAACAAATCTTCAACTTGACAGATTGGAACTTTGTCAAAACAAAATAAAACTTGAGACCTAGATCTTTGATTTAAGCTCAAATCTTCCAGGTGCATTTTTTTTTAAAGAGACGAATGCATTGTGTCCCTAACTTATCCTGCAGTATTCTACTAACCTGAAACCGAGGTATTGCTGCATTGAATCCCCTCTCCATTTCTGCACCCCTTATTCTGCATTGAGCACATGCAGTGCAGTAGAAGTGGAATGGAGCCTCTGTGATAGGTAACAGCTGTCATTTGTGCAGAGCTCTAGTTGGCAGCATGTTTCACTGCGATCTGCTCAACCTCTCTTTCCTCAAAAAGTAGTACAGGCACAGGGCAGGCTCATAGGAAACCTATTTTGGTGCTAATGCTGCTGTTGGCTCAGGTCAGGATTGTGGGAATCTAGATGAATCCCAATTACTATAAAAACTACTGAATGCTTAAGTGCCACCAATGCAAAATGATGTTAAGAGGTTCAGGAGTGGACTGAAAATTATAGAAGGAACTTTCTGACAGTGCTTTTCAAATGAACTTTCACATACACTTCAATCCCTAACAGCCCATTTTAACTGGACAGGTTAGTGTTAAACACGTATGAATGTCAACAGTGGTGTAGATGTCTAATGATGTCAACAGGATAGTATTAGCATACTAAAGTGAAATTTCTGATCGTATCCAATGGAAACTTCTTGCACCCATCAAATTTCTACCCCTGACTATCAGAAATGTGCATGATCAGCTATATGGGTGGAGATTTAGGTAAAGAAAGAGATGGAGATTTATTATACTATCAATTACACCAAAGATTGGAAAATCTAGGTTAAAGAGGTTAAAACGTGTTTAAAGAAAAAAATATTGCAAAGGAAGACCAAGGAAAGGAACACAAGTCTTAAAAGGAAGGGAAATAAACTGAAGTAAAACATGCCAAAGGAATATGTTCATTTATTTTATCATTTCAATTATATCATCAATAAAAGGAAAAACACTCAGAAATGCATTCTACTATTGGTAATATTTATTGTTCAACTTTTAAGCAGGAGAGTTCCTGTTCACTTGTTCTGATTCACCCAGCCAGGCATCAGTGTTGTTTTGTTGAGTTGTTCAGGGACTTTGCTAATCTCTCCAGGCCTTTTGAGAAAACAAAATGCATAGAATAGGAGTAATTAGTGCCTGTGCAGAGTTTGATGGGGCCCCGATGACATCATAAAAAGGGCTTTTAAAACATTTCAAATTCCAACGTTCTTTATTGGTTATAAATCAGTAGATTTGTCCTGACCAATCAATACTGATGGTTACCAGCGACAGATACCATTCTCATGTTGCTAAGACTTCAGGCTTCTCCAAACACAAAGACTTCCCTTTGTTGAAGGCAAGCAGGTTCTGTTCTCTGCAACTTGGTTTAAATTAAACTGACTAAACAATGGTCATGGCAAGGAATGTGAATAGAGTACTTCTTATGTCACTGTTAAATAGTGCCGTTGACTGTAACACTATCTGTGGCACTGACAATGCTTAATGACTGGTGGGGAGAGGCTATGGAATCTTCTTCATTTCATGTGGTGTGGCAAATGCTTGCATCTGCACTCTATATTTATTGTGACCTATGTGGTAGTAGAGTTTTGGCACAGTTTATTACCATCTTTGTTCAGGTCAAATAACAACTGTGGTGTCAGAGTGCCATCCGATTGGTTCAAGATTGTAATCAGGATTTGCATAGTTGCCAGCAAGTTATTTTGCTTGCCAAGGTCCTACATTAGCTGTATGTGGCCACTTTAAATGCCAGCACCATGACACATATTTTACCCTGAGCACTCCTGCACAATAACAGTGATGTGATCATAGAAATTTTTTAAAAATTGTTTCAAAGGAATGTGAATTGCTGGCAAAGCCAGCATTTGTTGCCCATCTCTAATTGCCCTCAAGAAGGTGGAGGTGAGCTGCCTTCTTGAAACGCTGAAGTCCATCTGGTATAGGTCCACCCACAGGAAGTGTTTCAATCCAAGATTTTACTGTGTGTCAAATAGAACCATTAAATGTTGTTAACACCGTAGCCCTCCAATCAGAGAAGAAAGATTTGCTGTCATGTAACAGCTCTTTCAGCAACCAGTGGGGCAATCTTAATCTAATTCGGCTGACAGGATCGGGGGCAAGGTCAGTTTTACACCCTGCCAGATTTTCCTCCCTGTTGAAATTAGTGTAGAGCAGTATTGGGTGGGATGTAGCAGCAATGTTCCATCTAAACTCTTCTGTTACCCGCCGGGTGAGCTAGGTTCATGTTACTTCAAAGTTCTTCACATGAAATGAATTGCATTCGACTGTCATTTGCACACAACAGAGAGATGAATGGCTTATTATTTTTTCTCTCTATATTGTTGTCTGAAGTAGAGATGTAACTCAGGAAGCCTAGAGAACTACTTACTCTTCTTTGAATCACAAGAATAGGCAGATGGGGTCACTGTTTAGCATTGCTTCCTCAGGATTAGTCTGAATGCCAATGTAATTAAACCTTGTGTTTTCAGGTTGATTATCTGGTCCCATTATAGTGCAGTTAGGTTCAGTTTAATGTGAAAACCATTTGCATTTGATTAGCACAGATGATGTTGCATGATTTTATGAGGGCAGCTCAATCCAGTTGTATATACAGACATTGGGGCAGACTCAGGAGAACACTGCATAAGTGGATGAAATATCTGGCCTGCCAACAGCTTTAAAAGGGCTGCTAAACACATTTAGATGGTGATCCTTGCTAAGTGAGTCCATTAAGTTTTGGTATCAAGCTGCATGAGATCAGCTAGAACAGGGAAAGAAAGAGAGCTAATCAGTTTGAGAATGTTGTCTTCAAATCGGCTAGTGCAGGAAGTGTAGTGAAGAAGGAAACCTCTTCTGAGCAGAAGCTCACCTTCTTTTCAAAGCAATGTTCAAGTTACTTGGATAAAGTGACAGAAACAGTCTTACACGTTTACATCTTACACGTTTATATCTTATGGGGTCAGGTCAGAAAAGGAATGTAGGCTTTTAGGAATCATAGAATTGTTACAGCTCAGGAAGCCATTCAACCAGTCATGTCTGCACCAATTCTCCAAGTGGTCAATTCATCTAGTGCCATTCCCCTATCTTGTCCCTGTAACCCTGCACAAATCTGATTCACTTTTGAATGCCTCGATTGAACCTGCCTCCACCACACTCAAGCAGTGCACTCCAGATCTTAATCATTCGCTGCATGAATGTTTTTCTTCATTTGCCATTGTTTCTTTTGCCAATTACCTTAAATCTGTGCCCTCTCATTCTCAATCTTTTCATGAATAGGAACTTTTTTTCCCTATCTGCTTTGCCCAGACCCATCAAGCTCTTGAATACCACTATCAAATCTCGTCTCAAGCCTTGTCTTCTCCAAGGAAAACAATTCCAACTTCTCTAATCTATCTTCATAACTGAAGTTCCTCTTCCCTGCAACCATTCTCATTAATCTTTTCTGCACTGTCTCCAATAGCTTCACATCTTTCGTAAAGTGCTGTGCCCACAAAACTGGTTGCAATGCTCCAGCCGAGGCCAAACCAGTGCCTAATACAAGTTCAAGATAATTTCATTGCTCTATGTCCTATTAATAAAGCCTAGGATACTGTATGTTTCATTAACCGTTCTCTCAACCTGTCTTGCCACCTTCAAAGTTGAACCCTTTATTTAATACTGTCTCTCCATGTTCTTCCTGCCAAAATGAAGCACTTCATACTTCACTGCATTGAACTTCATCTGCCAATTCTCCATCCATTCCACCAACTTGTCCATGTACTTCTGAAGTTCTACAAAATCCTCCCCACAATTCACAATGCTTCCATTGATGATGTTTTGCATCATCGGCAAATTTTGAAATTGTGCCCTATATATAATGGGTCATTCATAAACATGGGCCAGAATCGTTGGGTCGGCTTGTGGGGGGGGGGCCCTGCTCGTCAACAAGTAAAATGACGCGCGGTGATGTTGGACGTGCATCCCGACTTCATCATGCGTCATTCAGATCTTCAGTTCGGCGGGTGAGCACCGGAATCAGCTGCGTGCCTGCTGAACTGTCAAATGCCTATTAAGGCCATTTAAATATCAATTTAAATAATTAATATAGCTGCCCGTCCAACCTTAAGGTTGGCAGGCAGGCGAAGAACCCAGGCGGCCTTTGCACTTATCATGAAACCTCATCCATGGGCAGGATGAGGTTTCATGAAGGTTTTTGAACTACAATAAAAAATTTTAATAAAATTTAGACATGTCTCAGCTCATGCGACACTGTCACACAAGGGGACATGTCTTAAAAAAATTTTCTTTCTCTGTTTAAATTTTTAAAAATCAAACTAATATCCCTGAGCCAGCTCAGTGCTTCAGGGAGATTCCTGTGCTCTTTCATGCGCATGCGCAAAAGAGCACAGATCCCAACTCTCCCTCCTCCCCCAATCCGCTCAGTGAGCACTCAGCACTTCCGGGTGAGCCTTACACTGGGCGGGCCTTAATTGGCCCGCCCACATAAAATGGCAGTGCACAGCTGATCATGGGCGGTGATTGGCTCCGTGCCCGCTCCCACCCAGCCCCTCCAACGGGGAGAAAATTCTTCCTCAGGAAGAGCAAAGGTCCAACACTGACCTCTGGGGAACTCCACTGCAAACTTCATCCAGCCCAAAAAACATCCATTTACCATGACTCTGTTTCCGATCACACAGCCAATTTTGTTTCCATGTTACTTCTCTCTCTTTTATTCCAAGAGCTATAATTTATCTCACAAGTCTGTTCTGAGACATTGTATCAAATGCCTTTTGGAGATCCATATACACATCAACAGCATTATGCTCATCTCATCTGGTGCTGGTGCCTTATCAACTTTAAGTACTGGCAGCCTATCCAATACCAGCTCCTTATCAATTTTAAATCACCCTAGTATATTAATTACCTCCTCTTTCACCGTGACCTCAATAGCATCTCCATTGGTAAAGACAGAGGCAAGTATTTATTTAATACCTCAGCTATGTCCTGTCTCCATGCGTAAACTTCCTTTTGGTCCCTAATCAGCCCCACTCCTCCTTTTATCATTTATATGCCTATAGAAGACTTTAGGATTCCATTTTATGTTAGCTGCCAGTCTCTTTTCATACTGTCTCTGTTTCTCTTATCTGCTTTTTCACTTCCCCTCTGAACTTTCTACATTCAGTCTGTTTCTCCATTGTATTTTTCACCTGACATGTGTCATAAGCACACTTTTTCTTCTTCATCTTGATCTCTAACTCTTTCGTTATCCAGGGAGCTCTGGATTTGCTTCTCCCACTTTTCCCCTTCAAGAAATATACCTTGACTGTGCCTGAACACACTTCTTTAAAGGCAACCCATTGTTCAGGTACCATTTCTCCTGCCAACCTCTGATTCTAATTTTTCTGGCCCAGATCCATTCTTACCTCATTGAAGTTGCCTTTCCCCCATCTAATTATTCCTATTCTGGATTGCTCCTTGTCCTTTTCCATAGCCAACATAAACTTGATGATACAATGATGGCTGTCCCTAAATATTCTCTGACTGACAGTTGATCCACTTCACCCACTTCATTCCCACCATGGTAGCTGGTGAGACTTAAGTTCAATAAAAAAAATCTGGAATTGAAAGCTATTTTCAGTTATGATGACCATGAAACTATCAATTAACGTAAAATCCATTTGGTTCACTCTTGTCCTTTAGGGAAGGAAATCTGCTATCCTTACCCAGTCTAGCCTACATGTGATTCCAGACTCTCAGCAATATGGTTGAATCTTAACTGCCCTCTGAAATGGCCTATTCTGATGAAAGGCAATTAGGGATGGGTAACAAATGCTGGCCTTGCCAGCAATGCCCACAATCCATGAAAGAATAAAGAAAACAAAACCAAGCTATTCTCTAACCCACTGCTATCTCTCTCTCCCAGTCTTCTGTGCACCTTGGTATTCCTCTCTGATATTGTCTCCTGGTTCCCACACCCCTGTCAAATTAGTTTAAACTCTCCCCAGTAGCAGTTGCAAATTGCCCAGCAAGGAATTCAGCCCTGGCTCTACTTAAATGGAACTAGTATCGCCTGTATAGGTCCCATCTTCCCCAGAGCTGGTCCCAATGTACCAAGCATCTAAAGTCCTCCCTCCTGCACCATCTTGCCAACATTTCCAAGCATTCATCTGCTTTATCCTCCTGCATCTATACTCACTTACGCATAGTACTAGGAGCAATCAGACTTTAACTACGCATAAAGTCCTGCTTGCTAATTTCCTACCTAGCACCCTAAATTCTGGCTGCATGATCACATCCCCCTTTCAGCCTATGTCATCTCTACCAATGGTTCATGACTGCTGGTTGTCCCCCTGCCACCTCAGGGTGCTCTGTAGCTGTTCAGTGGCATCCTTGTCCCTGGCACCTAGGAGGGAATATATCGTCCTGGATACACATCTGCAGCCACAGAAACACCTCTCTATTCCCCTATCAAATCTCCTATCACTATGGCACCATGGACTAGGGACTAGGCTCTGGCTGCACTCCCCAGATAAACCATCCCTCTCATCAGTATCCAGAACTGAATACTGGTTGGAAAGTGGGATACATTTAAGGTACTTCTGCACTACCCAGCTGTTTCTCCTTGATTATCTGGTAGTCACCTATTGCCCCCCCTCCGCTCCCTGCAAACTCATAAGCTGCAGCATGACCACATCTATAAACATGCTTTCCATGAAACTCTCAACCTCAAGTTTATTAAGGTAGGTGAATGGACATAGTATACACGATATGGGCGCATCTCCAGGAATGGCATTTCATCTAGATCCCTGCACCATTACCTCTGAATGCACACAGGGACCTACCTTTGTCTACATGCTACTCCTTGATGATATCATTCGAACACTCAGTATCAGGTTCCACATTTACATTGACAACATCCTCAACAACAACCTCTCCACAATCTCTTTAAACCACTGTATTGTCAGACTGTTGTCTCTCTTCAATGGAGAGAGATGCACATAGTCCTTTGTGGGCTATGGCTTATTACCTTACTTGTCACCATCCAGTACAGAATGAACCAATTTGCCCCTGTTAAACATTGAGGAGCTTTTGAATCCATCACAAGATCCATACCTTCTCACCAATTCTATCCACCTGCTTAGCCTTCAATAGTTAAAGCTAACTTCACAATCTAAGCATCTTATTTGACCCTAAGCTGAGCTTGACCCTAACCATCTCAATCCAAAAACCTGTCTATAATGAGGGAGGAACATTTGGTAGTCATTCATTCTTTGTTGAGTTGACATTTCCAATATTTGATATCAGATGACATAAAAAAAATTGGTGGTGTTGTAAATAGTGAGGAGGAAAGCCTTAGATTACAGGGTGATATAGATGGGCTGGTAAGATGGGCAGAACAGTGGCAAATTGAATTTAACCCCAAGTGTGAGGTGATGCATTTTTGGAGGGCTAACATGGCAAGGGAATACACAATGAATCGTAGGACCCCAGGAAGTACAGAGGATCAGGAAGACCTTGGTTTACATGTCCATAGATTCCTGAAGACTGTAGCACAGGTAGTTAAGAAGGCATATGGGATACTTGCCTTTATTAGCCGAGACATACAACATAAGAGCAGGGAGGTTATGTTGGAGCTGTATAGAACGTTAGTTAGGCCACAGCTGGAGCATTATGTGCAGTTCTGGTCACCACAATATAGGAAGGACATGATTGCACTGGAGAGGTTGCAGAGGAGATTCACAAGGATGTGGTCTGGGCTGGAGCATTTCAGCTATGAAGAGAGACTGGATAGGCTAGGACTGTTTTCCTTAGAGCAGAGAAGGCTGAGGGGGACCTGACAGAGGTGTACAAAATTATGAGGGGCATAGGTAGGGTAGATAGAAAGAAACTTGTCCCCTTAGCGGGGGTTGTCTATAACCAGGGAACATAGATTTTAGGTGAGGGGCAGGAGGTTTAGAGGGAATTTGAGGAAATATTTTTCACCCAGACGGTGGTTGGAATCTGGAACACACTGCCTGAGGGGATGGTAGAGGCAGGAACCCTCACAACATTTAAGAAGTATTTAGGTGAGTACTTGAAATGCCATAGCATACAGGGCAACGGGCCAAGTGCTGGAAAATGGGATTGGAATAGATAGGTGCTTGATGGCTGGCATGGATACTATGGGCTGAAGGGCCTGTTTTTGTGCTGTATAACTCTATGACTCTACCACTTCGACTAAAATGCGGAAACATTATCTTAAACTCACTTTCACCTGTAAGGAAACAAGATTTAAAGAATCAACTATGGCACCAAAGTGCAATCCACTTTTTATGTTATAAATTCCTTACTATGTTCTGTAATTTTTGCAGAAAAACTATTCAACATATAATTTGCGAAATAAAATTTCAGGCGGGTTGATTGTGTAGATGTCTGTCGTTTGCTACTTCACTGCACCAGACTAGTTCTTCTCAAAATCCATGTCAAGTTGAAATAGAAGTTCATGGTTACTTTCTTTTATTTACAGACTTGCCTTAATATTTCCTTCCTTCCTTCCTTACTTTATGCTGTGGCCTCACCATGAGAGCTTGTCTTGAGAGAACATTCAGCTATACCCCAACTGAAGGCAACTTTGAATCTAAGATTCTTCTTAATGCTAAGGTACCTGAAACATGAGATCAATACATACATAATAGTCCATTGCCCCAGTCAATACAGCAAAAATGTTTATATGCTTGTTTTTAACCTTTCTCTGTATAGTTATCTCTCAGCTCATGAGAATTTGTGAAGTATGTAAGAAGGAACCAAAACTCTATATGATTCATATCCAGGACTCAGACATAGAAGAATAGCATGTTAAGCAGTCCCCAAAGCCAAAACATAAATATTTCAAGCCTCCAACTGACTAAAGACAAGGATACAAAATCAAACATTCAGGTTTAAATTGTTACTTCAATTGTTGAAGTCTATCAATAGAACATGCACACAATTTAATTTGGTCTTTTGCTACATATTTTTGCTCTGGAGATGATGGACCGCGCTCAGGGTTTATATCAGTTCTGTATTGAACAACATCATCTGTGTGGCTGCAGAGGCTGTATATATAGCAATTATGATATTGCTGGTCTCATTGTGCTAACACAGAATATTTACAGAGTCTACTGAGGTAAGGAAAACAATTAATTTTAAGAAACATCTTGCCATGTGGTTCAACAAAAGATCATGTGACATTGCATCGCTTCCTGTGATGATGTACACTGTGTCTTATTAGCAAATCCCATAGTTAGAATTAACTCCTTTTATGACAGTAACAGGGTGGGATTTTCCGCACCCACCCGCCACTGGGATCTTCCGGTCCCGCTGCAAGTCAATGAATTTCTGGCTGGGACACCGCCTTGCCCATGGGGGGTCCCACTCATGACAGGGCCAGGAAATCCTAGCCTTTGTAGTTATTCTGTACAGAACAAAACAATCAACATTCAAAGGAACATTGAGGCTTCTCTTAGTTAAGTATTTCCTATACCATACTAATCTTTATACACAGGCTGTAAATCAGCAAAGGCTCCCATTTGTGATTAAAAACATTTGAGTAACTCAAACTCAATACACCTTCACTCATTCAGAGTTTGCCTCAATATAGATGCTCGCAGGATATACAGTTAAATTTAAGGCAGTAAAATAAAACGGGTGCCATTAGTTCAGTTCCTTAATGTCCCCTTGCAATTGTTTCAGTGAGCCTTGCCTTCGATTGAGCTTCTCCGCTCAGCAAAATGGAGTTTAAAATTAAAGGGCGATTCCCTAGTTACAGAGGAAAGTGGTAATGCTCCCACACTGATAGAGGCCATTTCAAATTAGATAAGTTAGATAAATTAAATATGTTCCCTGCACAGTTTCCTCATGTACAAAAAGCAATAAGGCATCAGGTGAGAAAAAGAAATCACTTGTACTTATATCATACATTTAACAGCCACAGGGCATCCCAAAGCACTTTAGAGCCCATGAATTACCTTTGAAGCAGAGTCACTGTAATTTTGTAGGCAAACGCAGCAGCCAAGTTGCAAACAGCAAGGTCCACAAACAGCACTGAGATAATGACCAGTTAATCTGTTTTAGATGGCTTTGATTGAGGGTTAAATGTCAGCCAGGTGGTTGGGGAGTTTGGATGGAGCAGCTGCTTAAAGAGAGTGCTGCTCTTAAATGTACTGTCGGACTTTTAAACTGGTGATAACTGGACACTTAATGGATGTATATATAAACAACCTTGGAATTTCCATTTTGTCACCGAAATTCTTGCAGGAATTTCTTTTTCGGTGTAAAATAGTGCATCGATCATTACTGTTTCAATGGCAACAAGTTGCAAGTGTAAAGCACCTTTAATATTGGAAATACATGTGACAGGGGTATAATCAGACAAAAATGGACACCAAGGAGATATTAGGAGGTTTAATCATAAACTTGGTCAATGGTGTGGATCTTGATTAGAGTGTGAGATGAAGAAACAGAGGGGTTCATGAAGGGAAATCACGAACTTGGGGCCCAGGTGGCTGAATGGAGTGTGAGACGATGCACAAGAATTGTAGGAACACAAAGCTCTTGAAGGGTTGTAGTGTTCAAGGAGTTAACAGAGATAGGCAGGTGAAAGGTTGTAATGGAATTTTAACATAAGGATGAGAATTACAAATTTTAATTTGACGGGGAACAGAAAGACAATGTAGGTCGTCAAGGGCAGAAGTGATAGGGAAGTGAGAGTTGGTGTGGGTTAGGACATAGACAGCAGGATTTTAAATGAGCTAATGTTTATGGTCAGGGCTAGATGGACGAGCATTGAAATAATGAAGTTTAGAGATGATAAAAGCATGAATGAGGATTTCAGCATCAGATGGACTGAGTTAAAGGCCGTTCACGTTGCTGGAGTGGAAGTAGAAGGACTTGGTGATAAAGGAGGTGTAGAAGTTCATTTCTGAATCAAATAGGATGGTGACATTGTGAAAAAGTGACCGAGAGGAGTGGTGGAATCAGTCGCAAAGGATTGGATTTGAGGTGGAGGACTGAAGATGATGGGCAGAGCTAACAATCCCCCTGGAGGTGGGCTTGGAGGAGGGGAGAGGTCATATAATGGGAAAGGGACATGCAAGGTGGAGACTCTGTCACCGTCTTGACTTCCCACAATTAAATCCAGGGTGGGAAGGGTTGAAGACGGCCTTCCCACCCATATGCCAATTGGGGCCTTAAAATGACCACTTAGGGACTTCGTTCCACTGTCTTTCAACCAGAGGCAGGCAGGGGCCATGCCATATGAGCAATCACGAGGTATACCCTGGTGGGTATGCCTGTGGCCTGGTTGGGTGGGGGGTGGGGAGTCCCTATTTTTCAGGCATCTTGCGCCCAATGGAGGGACCCCCCACTGGTAGCCAGTGAGGAGCCCATGGGAAGGCACCCTTTGTCCTCCACAATGACCCCTCCCCCTTCTCTGGGGCCTACCTGAGGGGCCCCACTGCTCCCACTCAACCCACCTGCACTCCAGAACTCCAGCGACGATCTTCATCCTCACCTTGGCCAACAGCTCTAGGAAGTGGGACGTCCGCCCTTTAGGAGAAAGTGTAATGGGAAATTACCACCGGTGGAGCTGGGAACACCGAGAGTAGCGGGCTGCCTAATTGGAATTTAATCCTGACGAGGGTCCTGGAAATGGCTGTGATGGGGTTGTAACCAGCTCTCAAGCCAGTGGACAGGTCTGCAGTCATGACCATTAAATTTCATCCGATGCTTTTGTTTTCACCCATATTTCACCCAACCTGAAGAACTTGCAACTCAGTCTAGACTCTTGGTAAGACATGCAGTCTGTTGATTTGAACAGTCGAGTGATTGAGATAGATAGCAAAAAGATAGAGCTGAGTGCCATCAGAGCACAAGTGGAAGCTAATAACATGTTTTTAAATTCTGTTACAAAGGATCAGCATGTAGGTGGGCAAGGTGTCAGTGTAAGGATAGCTCTTTGGGGGCTTCAGACGTAATGGTATTGGAGAGAAGGGAAACCATTTTTGCAGCTGCTCACATTATGATTGAATTGGTTAGCCTAGCAAAGGCAATTCAACTGAACTAGACAATGGGGGAGAGGCATTGGAGGAGGATGGTGTGCTTGACTGTGTCAAAGGCTGAAGAAAGATCTTGAGGCAAGGACGGTTAATGCACCATAGTCACAGTCACAGAGGCTGTTATAACACTCGGCAACGAGACCGATTGTAAATGATCTTTGGTATTTTCAGAACTGGAGTACAGAAGAAGTAAATATTTAAAAGCTGTGACGATTCCTTCCCTCTTAAAACCAAACCAATCAGAAGGAGTTGTTTCTAGAGCTTAAATCTGCCCATACGTATGGATCTTTTCATTGAGGACCACACTTTGAAACTATTTCTCTAATTGGCATATTGCTATATTGTTACTAAAGCTAACAGCGAATTCTCACAAGTCCTTATTTTTACCTATTTCAATTCAGTATTCTTTACATTTTATACCTGAAGAATGAAATTAATTTGAAAAAGAGTATTTTACATGTTTTGTGCAGCATTGATTGGTCTGTCTAAAGTCTCCCTATGGACCTATTGTGAAAAACTAACAGTCTGACAAATATCTTTTGCAAAAACATCAACAGCTTGTTTGTCGTATAACTAATCTTTAGATGACTAAGAAACAGCATTGCTGGCATGTCAGTTTTGAAAGTGCCTGGTTATACATATGCTCATTGTTACTAAGGAGTGCTGGGTTGGAAAATGCTGTACCAAACAGCAGAATAGATATAGTATAGAACTGTTAGTATGTCAAGTCAAAAAAAGTAGCAATGGACAAACTTTCTGAATAAACAGTAGGTGAGAAACACCCACAGAAGGTCAAAGATGATGGGAATTTACTATGGGATTTAAATTAAATTCGTGTTTCCCACAACCTGGGTTAAATAGAACAATTGGAAGTGGGAATTAGAGTACAATAGATGCAGATTAAGTAAATGAATAGGATAAACTGTTGATAAGATAACAGTACTCGTCTCTTAATTCCCTTACCTAACAAACAACTATTTCTGAGGCAAGAGGTGTGATAATCAACTCATTGATTAGCAAATTACTGTTGAGCACCAGCGTGTACTGTGACTTTTTTTAAAAAGAAAACCATACTTTTAGATTTATATTAAAAATGTCTGAATGCAAATAAAAGCAAAAACATGAACAGGCACAATGTTTTTGTACCCATCATTGCCTGATGTAAAAAAATTATAGCCTACACAAAATAATGAGAGAGTGGAAGGACTTGGGAAAGGAAGAATTTGGTTAGTAATTAAGTATGTCATAGGGCGGAATCTCGCACTCCCGCCAGCAACAGGAATCATGGCAGGTGCGGCACTTAATTTGGAGTGAAGCAAAATGTCAGTTCCCTGGCAGCGGGATAAACTGTTGTAATTTTATTCTCTCAACTTTCAAGGTGGGTTAAAGACAAGCAATGTTGGGAACTTCATTTGCATGTTGTGAATGCTCATTAAAAGGCCAACTCATCAGAATCAAATTCTCCCACCAAATTAAGTTCCCCACCAGTGGGTAATTAGAACGTTCTGTTTTACAGCCATATTTAAGTGGCGTGGACCTAGCAAGTTTCACTTCATCCACAACTTTGAGGTCAGTGGACGCTGCTTTCTGCTTCCTGTTAATTGTTCACTCTTACATATCAGGTGCCAGTAGCACAAGACTGGGCAAGACTGGGCACAGGAGGTAAGACCAGTGGGGAAGGGTGAGACAGAGGCAGGAATGGGAGGAGGGTGGTCGGGGGGAAGGACCAACGGGGAAGGATGAGAGACTGGCTGAGGGGGCATGTTGAAGACATTGTCAGGGGAAAGAGGCCAGACTGTCCGGGGCATGTTTAAGAGACTCTCCGGGGAGTTAAGCCAGACTGTCGGGGGGACATGTTAGAGGGCTCAGCATGGCTCGCTTGTCTTGGTCACAGTCCAGTCTTGGGCAGTGGAAGACCTCTCTCGACAGTGACGTTCTTAAAGAGAATTGTGTAAAGGGCATTGTCTCTCATCTAATGCATTTGGTCCTGGGGGTTGGAATCATGATACTGGGATGCAAAGAACACAGTCACACTCAGGGGAGGCAGTTGGATCCATTACGGTAGAAGTTTGAGTGTCATGCAGGGATAGTGGGTGGTCTTATCCGGCGGGGTTCTCTAAAAGTAAGACTGCAGCAGGCCTTGAGAAATGGAGGGGTCAGATTCACGAGAGGCAGGAGGATGTCAACATTGAAGGGAACAGAAGCGAGAACAGGACTGTTGATATAAATAAGAACGGGGTCAAGGGTAAGGGGGGAGGCTGGATGGTAATAGGAGGGGGAGGAATTAGAAGGCAGTGACTGTGGAGGAAGATAGGAGGAATTTGGTAGGTGACAGGGAGAAGTACCTAAGAACTGAAGATGAACCATTTTCTACTCTCCAAAGTAATGACATAGTTCGAAAAATGTTCGGAAAAAAACAATAGGATAGGGATCTCAAAGTGGGTGGGAGGAGTTAATGACTTCTTTCGGGCCGCGTGAAGGGGAACCCTATTAATTATTTGCACAAATCAGGTTCAGCTGAGTACTGTTCTCAAGATTCAAGTGCCCATTAAAGGAATATTGCTCCATGATTAATGGGGCACATTCCTGTGAGAATCCATTCAGCTTTGAAGCTGGAGTTGAGTCAGTGTGATTGGTCACCTGTACCTGACAGAGGCAGAAAAGAAGGGGTGGAGGCAAATTCATTCAAGGGGAGCAGCTAGGTGCACACTCCAAACCTCTAGAATCCCAGCTGACAAGGCATAATGCAGAAATTCTTTCCATCATGCCAAGGCTCTATAGAATGGCTAGGCTAATGGAAGCAAGCTGACAATTTCCTGATGGAGAGTTCTTGCATGTGGTTGTAATCACCCTGGTCAAGGCACAATGGCTGCAGGCGCAGTCACGTATGAAGGGGAGGAGCACCCATCTGTCATCCTCCAGCATGTCCTTCACCTGGAAGGGATGGGCTTCGGATGACGTGTAGATTTGTAGATGAAAGGCAAGCCAAGAGCTTAGCACTTCTGGCTTAGAGATGGAGGGATACCTGTTAGGGATATGCTCAATAAATGTATCATATCAAATTGTTCACAATTAAAAGAGGTATTGGGAATGCAGGCTGCAGGCAACCCTGCCTTGGTTCTTGCTCTCTGGCAAATGTGAAGAAGATTGACACATATCCAGGAGGAGTAGTGGCTTGAATTCCTGCACTCTGCCTTGTCAGCCATGATTAACCATGTTAGCTGGGGTTATGGGGGTTTGGATTGTGGATCTAGCTGCTACCCAGCAGCCATGCCCCTTGAAAGAATTCACCTCCGCCCCTTCTTTCCTGCCTCTGTCAGTTACTGGTGACCAATCACACTGACTCAACTGCAGTTCCAAGGCTTAATGGATTCTCACAGGAATGTGCCCCATTAGCCATGGAGCGATACTCCTTCAATGGACATCATTTGTGTGTCGCCGATTGGGAAATGCCACACAGTGGAGATCTGGAAGGAAACGCTGATAAAAACATTCCATGCAGCGGTGACCTTCAACACCACGGGCATGGGATGCCCTCCAACTCATTGTGGCTGTAGTTCTTCCCGGAAAAGCTGTCAAATCTGAGCCACCACACTCATGGACAACCTAAAGCACCTGCGGCATTGTCTTTCACTCATTCCCATATATGAGCAACGCCTGGTCAGGTCACTGGTCTTCATTGCATTTTCCCCTATTTGGGAGCAGCTTATATTTCTTGGGGACCAGCTCCCTCTTGCTGCTCGGACCAAATGATTACAGAAGGTCACAAATGCCCCGTTCACTAGCATTTATCAGTATGTGCAGTTCCACATGGATGCCAAAAGCCAGGCTGCAACAACATTTGGTTTCACATAAGTGCAGGATGCCATCGATTGTACACATGTAGCCTTGAGAGTTCCCTGGCAACAGCCTGTGAGATTCATCAATTGAAAAAGATTTTACTCTTTGAATATCCAGCTAGTTTGTGGTGACAGAAGGCAAATCCAGCATGTTTGTACCCAGGGAGATCTCATGACTCTTACATCTGAGCCACTCACGGGTGCCACAGATCTTTGAGGGACCTAGGCTATTAAAGGGTGGCTCCTCAGTGACAAGGGATACCCCCAAAAGACATGTCTGATGACACCAGTTTGTGTCCACATAGTATTGCTGGAGAGAGGTACAATGCTACACATGCGTCCACCAGGCCCTTGAAAGAGCAGCGGATAGACCTGAAGATGCGTTTCTGATGTGTGGACCACTCAGGTGGGGATCTCCAACAGTCACCACAGAGAGTGTCCCGGATCATTGCTGTCTGTTGCGCCCTTCGCAACCTGGTGCCAGAAAGGTTGGGTGGTGTTTGGTGGGGGGGTGCTGGTGGGGTGGTGGTGGTGGTGGTGGAGGTGGTGGTGGGGGTGGGGGGGGGGGGGGGGGGGGCTGTTTTGCCTAAGGGAGACATGGAGGAGTGAAAATCTCTCTTCAGGCGAGGATGACATTGATGATATTGAAGCAGATGGGTTTGATGAGGGCCAGGATGTCAATGAGCCATATGAAGATGTCGCAGCAGGAGCAGGATGCAGCAACCACTCAGGACCCTGCATTTGTTGAAAGCCTTAAGAGTCTCTTTCATAGATGGTCTTTGCATTAGGGTGAGGCCGTGAGCCGTCATTTTGGGCATGCCAGCCAAGGTGGAAATGTTTCCTGCATGAGCTCTGCTGAGGCCTGGGAGAGCCAGCTATCCATCACTTTGATAGCATCACAGTCCTCGAGAAAGTATAAATTATAAGCCCATTCCAGGTTCTCTCTCCTAAGTCACTAAAAGCCCTGTCATGCAATGATTTCCAACTTGATTTGAGTGCTATCCCTTTACTCACGGTCTACTGATACCCTTGATGAGGCGGCGAGCAGGTCAAACAGCTCTCCATGTGAGGTCTGGCAATGGCTTCAGCCAGATGCAAACACGCCTCTTAAATCCTACACTCTACCCCCTCTTGCAGTCAAGGCTAATGTATCCTCGCTTGCCTCATTCAGCTGCATGGTCACTGAAATTGACAAATTACCAAGGAAGGGCATTCAACATTGAATGTGCCACCACATCTTCCTCCAGCTAGGGTAGCCTTTGGGTTTCAATTGCTATGATTACAGTGTCCAACTACAGTCTCTCACCCCTGAAAATGCATTCACAATGAACCTTGGGACACATGTAGCTGATTTAAGTTGCTATGAGTAATCCTGCCATCCACACATAACTGAAATCAGTGCAACTGCAGCAGTAAGTGCAACGAGCTTGATGAACACATTTCCTGAGGCTACAGCATGGTTAGCAGTGAGAATTGAGGCTGACATGAGTACTAGCCAGGCCACACACTGACAACTGATGGCCATTGCCTAATCTTGCACATGTGGCATTATAGTCTACTCACTCTGGTGATAATGTGGGAGAACTGAATCAATAGAAGTTCCTGACTGGACTCAGCTGGGGGCCAACATTCTGGAACCTTAACTGGTCACAAAACATTGAAGCAATATGGAATCCATGTGACTTGCAAACAGTTAACTTCAATATAGATTAACAAATGTGAAGATTATATACAATAAGTGTACACCCATGCCAACCATATGCATTCAATGCTTATTAATTTATCTTGCCCTACTGCTACACCTTGGTGCAGCCCCAACACCCGCAGCTAAGATGGAGGCAGGCTGCTGACTGCTATGCCCTGTTGACTGTGCTGTCTTTGGAGGATGTTCTCTGCTGGCGTGGGCCTAAATGGCCCCATCTGCTAAGGTTCTCTTGCTCAAGTGCAGGTGCACCTTCCTTGGCCTGACCTGCTGGAGGTGATGGGGTCACTACCCTAGGGGAGGTGGAGAGGCAGGACACCTTTGGAGTGTCCTGGGTCGATGTCCCCGGAAGCTTGGACGGTGTTCCTCCTCGCAGTGGGTGCCTGATGGCACCTCCCTGGCTCTTTGAGGAGAAGGGGCACCTGGAGGGAGGTTGAGGTGCCCCATCCCCCGCTCACTTAGCCACTACTGCACTGCACCCATGGTTAAAACAATGGAGTATAGGTCCAAGCACACATCCAGCAGAACTGCACGTCCTGTTGGGTCTCTAAGGCAGCCACCACTTTTTCCATGAAGACATCCAAGCGCTTGTATGTCAGAGCCATGCCAGCAGACAGGATGTGGACAGACTCCTCCAGCCTTCTGTCTGGTCTGCCAAAGGCCTATGGCAACTTTGTTTGATGTTCCCCTGCTTGTCTCTGTATCTCCAAGAGGCCTTTTAAGGCCAATTCCAGAAGCTCGTCCTCTGATTCAGACTCAGCAGCGGCCTGGTCTCCAGCAGTCCTCTGAGAGTGTCAGAGAGATCGGCTGTCAGTGCCTCCGCCAGTTGTGGACCAATGTCTGTGAGGTGATCAGTAAATTGTGAGCCCAAGCCTTTCCTAGAACTAGGATCCCCTGAGGTGCATGTATCTGTGCTGGTGGAGGGTGCAGGTGAACGCAGTGATGGTGCATCCTCTAAGGGTGCTGAGGTTTCCTCCTCAGGGGTGGCTGGGGTTGCGGCGTGTCCTGGTGGATATCCGCCCCCTTTTTTTCTTGCTGGCACCTGGAATAGAGAAAAGAGAGAGTTAGTGATTGACTAAGCAGGCTCGTATATTAAAGATCACTCACGGTCAATGCACTCATGTTGAAACGGGAGACTGGGTGCACCTGACTGTGTTTTTGGGGGAGGTCGATCTCGCCTTCTGTGCAGGCACAGGCGTGCTCCTCACCTGCAAGCTCTGCAGCCTGCTCCTCAAAGGCACTAAGGGGACACAGTTCAGGCGTTCCAATCCCGGTCTTAGACTGCTCGTGCATTTGTTATGCAGAAGGATAGAAGGATTGATTGTGAGGCCTTTGGGTGGATGAGCAGTTCAGAAGCATGCATGTCTATTGTCACCGCTGAGCCCTCCCCAGTAAGTGATTAAGAAGCTGTTTGTCGTGGAACTATTATGAGATGGAGAGATTAAAGTGGCTGGCACTCAGTCAGTGCTGATGTCCCATCTGCTGATCATGTGTGACATCCTTGTGCACTCTAACCCTCAGACTGCCTGATGCCACCGTGAGAGAGTGACTTTGCAGAAAGTAGACAGTGCAGTTACCCTGGCTGAGTGCAGCAGATCATTCATCCTTTTTCTGCATTGCAGGCTGGTTCTTCTTTGTACCCTATGATTTCTAAACACCCCACCTCCCAGGTGGCTGTGGCCTCCTGCTCCCATCCCACAGAAACAGCACTTCCTTCCTTTACTAGATGGCCTGGAAGAAAGTCTCCCGGGAGGAATCATTAAATCATAGGGCCGAAGGTTATTTCCTGCTCTTGGCATTTCTTTTGTTGAGTAATCCGGTGGTCCTGGCCTGCAATGAGTGAATGGCTATCCGGCTGCCATTTAGATATGGCACCAGGACCTTCGACCCCATGAGACAACAGCAGGGTGTGTGACTTCCTGCTGCCCCGCCAAGCTCCTCATGGATGCATAAATAATAAGCTGAACAGCGGAAGATTGCAGGTGTTCAGTTCTCCCACCGCCTAGAAGGAATCAGTCTGATCTTCCTGTCTGCCACCAAACTTAAACTTCAGAACTGCAATGACATAATTAGGTTGACAGGGCTGAAGCAGGAATAGGATCACCAGTACAAGTGATTCCCATTTTTATTCCCAGCTTAGCAAATGAAGCAATAGACCTGGATTAAAGAGAAGTTTTCTCAACTTCGATTCTACCATTGCAAAACAACTGGAATGAGCCACAGTCATGCTTAATATTATCAGAATATCATAAATGCTTTCTGTATAGATCATGTGTGGAAGAATTCTTTACTTTCTTGGAAAATAATTACTCTAGGCTTGTAATTGGTTCACAGCTACAGCTTTTTATGCTACATCATAGGTAGCGGACACCTTCCAATGTTGACATGCACGCCACAGGGCACTGTAACACCAGGCTTATATGTGTGGCTGGTCTGTCAGCTTGTGCAGATGTTGAACATGCTTCCCTTAGAGGGTACAGAAAGGTGCTTGTGTTTCTTTTAACATTGTTTTACTTGCTCTAGTGACTTTCTTTTGATTTGACTACATGCTGCGTGCTTTCAGTAACTTTCTGAATCAGTTTTAGCTCTTAATTAGCATTTTGTCTGTACTTTATATCGTTGTATCATTCTTACCCCAAGTGGATCTCTCCTTCCATCGTTTTGCTGGAACAACTGTGTTTTACTCCACTGAAAGTCAAATTTTATTTCTCTCAGCTGGAATGAAAACTTTGAAAAGAATCCTTTTCTCAAGCCAACATCTATCAACTCAACAACCACAGAGGATTGCATTTCTTCAGTCACTGATGTTCACTCCTTCAGTCTGCAACAGTTTACTTTTTTAGTTATATGCAATTTCCAGATGTGAGAAGACATTTTCAGCTTATTCCATGGTCTAGGTAGGCAGGATAGTGCATCATCTTGTATTTCAGAATACTCCATAAATTCACGTATGTTTTCCTCATTTAACCTCGCATTGCCTCCAAGTCTCCTGAGGTGTAACGTCTTGTTAGTTGGACTTCAATCAGTGACAAACTTCCCTTCATTTTCCTGGCTTCTTGCCTTGCACAATTCCAGAGTTTCTCCTGCCAATTCTACCTTCCTTTCTGAGTACTCATATATCCCTTCCCCTTCCTTTCCCCCTTACTTAACTTCCTTTGTTACCTTAACCTTGTGTGCTAAGGAAGGTTCCTTTGGACATTCTCTGAACTCATGCCAGTTGCGCCTCATTTCTATGTCTGGATCAGCAAAAAAAATATAATAAAAGGCCACTAACTGAACTCAACATCCATTACCACCATGTGTTGTGCATTATATTTGAGTGCGTATTGCTGCATAATTTTTTTTAACGTGCTGTATTCCAATTATTTGTCAGTACTATTTGCCAATATATAAATGAGCCACATCTCTGCAAAAGGCCACTCTATTTCAAAACTAAATTGTTTCAATTCGTCCACACGATTCAATATATTTGCTCAGAAAGAATAACCTAGATTTTTTTTGGATCAAGCATAAGTAGAAGTCAGATATTGTAGGAAGACCACCCACCTGAACCATTAACATAATGTGGGAATTCTGTGACTAGCAGTTTGCCCATTGGTGAGGAGAAAAGATGGCACTGCTTTATAATTTAAATGTCTAGGGCGACTTTTGTTTTAACTGTACATATGGGATGTGTGCATTCCTGGCAAGGCCAGCATTTATTGCCCACCTCTAAGTCCCAGAGAAGGTGGCAGTGAGCCAACTTCTTGAACCATTGCAGCTTGTGTGGTGAAAGTACTCCCACAGTGCTGTTAGGGAGCAAGTTCAAGACTTTTGACCCAGCTACGTTAAAGGAATATTTCCAAGTCAGTGTGGTGTCTGGCTTAGAGGGGAACTTGGAGTTTGTGGTTTTTCCATGCGCCTTTCTAAGCGGTAAAGGCCATGGGTTTGGAAAGTGCTGTCCAAGGAGCATTGGTGAGTTGCTGCATTGGATGTTTAAGATGATGCACACTACAACTACGGTGCAACAGTGGTGGCGTAAGTAAATGTTTAAAGTGGTGGATGGGGTGCTGATCAAGCGGGCTTCTTTGTCCTGAATGGCGTTGAGCTTCTCAAGTGTTGTTGGATCTGTACTCATGCATGTGGGTGGCCACTTTTCCATCACACAGTTGACTCTTGTGCCTTGTAGATGTTGAAACGACTTTGGGGAGTCAGGACGTGAGTTCCCGCTACAGAATTCCTAGTCTACGACCTGAAAATGTAAGTGCCACTGACCATATCCTTGGTGATACAAGTGGCGGTGTTGCTGCAAGTAGTTGAAGGCATGCTCAGTAGTAATCTGTTAAGACAAGGTCAGCCCTTGTAGCAATTAGATTGAGGAACAAATTTTGAAACAATATGTCAATCCCAACATTAACAACTCAACTTATGAACATCATTTGGATATCCAAAAGCAGCTTGCCCTGGCCACTAGTGTAGCTCCCATTTGCTTGACAGCTTGTTCTCCTGTGACAGACGTCACAACTCATTCTTGCCCTGAGCAAGGCTCTGTGCTGACAGCATAGGTTTGCAAAGATGCTGCGTTAAATCCAACTAAAATGTTGTGCTTAGTACGTTTCACATTAACAAAATGACATGGGGTATGTTGATACTCTTATCTGACAATTAATTTTATACCTTTTGGCAAGTTGGCATGCCTTACGTGGAACGATTTGGCTCCTTGCACGAATGCAACCACCAGTTAGAATTAATTCAAAGCTGAACTATGTTAAGTGAGGCATTCAACACAGAAAACTGCATCTACGAAACAATATACAACTGAGAATTTCCTTGTTCTAAAACCTGCAGATACATACTTTATGGCAACAGTAATTCTAAACTTGAATCAGTTCGCATGAACACAATATTAAGTTACTAAGCAAAGACCTGCTTTCACAAAGCTTTAGGTTTTGAATTTCAATTGCTAAACACAACCCCAGCCACAAATTCTTTTCACAATGTTTTTTAAGTCCTTAAGTTATAAGAAGTGATTTGCAAAGTGCAGCAACTCTTATTTTAACTTTCTATCTCACCACTTGGCATTCTTCAGTCCTTTAAGTTACTTTATTATTTTCGTCTTTTATCTTTCCTAGAACCACAGCTTTCATGTTAAACAGGCTGGAGCCAAAAATGCCACACTGTCACCATATGGTAGAAGGTGTGTGAACATGACTCGAGATGAGCAACCGTCTAATTTAATCGCCATCATTGCAGTATCCATGGCTTCAGCATGGCGCCTCTTCATAAGGTCATAACTGAGGTCAGGAACACTTTGGGTGGAATCGTCCCAGGGTTGCACTGAGTGAGGTAGCAGGCGGTTAAAAAGAGATTTCACCCTCCCGCTGCGATGGCAGGATTTCACGCCGTATCGTCCCAAACCCGCCACATTATTTATGCAATCCCGGGAAACACACCCTCTCCATGGCAGGCGAGCTTTCATTCACCCGCCACGCCATCACCTCGCTGCTGCATCACACTGGACGCCATATTTAAAGTCCAGCCCCAAGCACACATCTCAGTGCTTCCAGACCACCACTGCTGCACGGAAGACATGGCCCTGAAACTGAAGAAGACTGCAGCCCTCTGGTTTAGTAACGCATCCCTGGAGCGCATTTTGGATGCCGTGGAGGCTCGTCGGGATGTCCTCTACCCCCCGCTCTGGGCAGCAACAGCACTAACCCAGTTTGGTAGGCAGTGGCAGCAGTGGTCAGCACCAACACCTTTAAAACAGGACAGCCACCCAGTGCCGCAAGAGGATGAATGATCTCCTCTGTTCCGCCAGGGTAAGTCACTCTTCTCATCGATCTCAATTCAAACACTGACAAACCCATCACACATCCACAGGGCCCTCACTCACTGCCAGTTCAAGGGACATCATCATTCTCTCTCTCACACACAATGTTGTTGTCCTCATCCCATCCATGGGACCACTCACCACCCACACATGCCAAGTATACTTATCATCTGGCCTAGCAGGCATGCTGCTTATACTTTCTCCATTTCTATTCATGCAGGACAAAGCGGCACACAACAAGAGGGAGCGGTCGCAGGCTGGTGTTGGAATGCCCGAAATCGTGGTCCTCACAGACATTGTAAACAGACTCAGGCGAGGATCTGGACCATTCCTGTGCTGACATCACGTCAGTGGTGCTCGACCAAGTGAGGGTCCAGCAGCGCAACATCCATCAGACAACAATGCTGTGAGTGATGTGTCCTGTTCCACAGGTCACTGCCATGCAGTAGTTATCTCCCCTTGCTTCCGCAGGCACATGTGGAGAAACAGCCAACAATGTCCATGACCCAGGGCCTTCAATTAAGCCCTGAATGAACCTCTGAAGAGGAATCTGAAAGCACCCTCCCTGAAGTCCCATTACATCGCTCACCCACACCCTCCACCAGCTCAGAGACACACATCTCGTTGGAGCCTAGATTTAGAATAGCCTCGGGATCACAATCTGGTGAGCACATCGCACTGTCTGATGCACAGCAGCTGGGGGCAGCGTCTTGCAGGTTTCTGACACTTGAACTACTGCTGGAGGCCAGAACATTGTTGACTCTGAGTCAGATGATGATCTTCTGGACTTGGTCATGTCACAGTTGCTGGAGCTGCAAAGGCAAGCTTGGGAACATGAGGAAGGGATGTCCGCTGCACTCTTCAGGTTGCAAGGCAGGATGGAGGAGTCCATTCGCCTTCACTCTGAGGTGATAGCGCCAGCATTGCAAATCATCATGGTCAACACTGATAGAATGGCGGCTGCCATGGAAACCTTGGTCTAGAACTTCGCTCCTGCACTGCTGCATAGTCTCAACTCCATCGCTGATGCCATAGTTGACCTCCAACAGTGTGTACACAAGAAGGGTGCCATGCAGTTCAATCTCACTGCAGCTACCCCTGCTCCTCAAGGAGCTCCCAAGCACCTATGGGGAGGAGGATCAGCAGGTGCACACTCAGGCCCATCTGATTCCCCTCTTCCTGTGACCTCAGCAGCTCGAGCTCCGCAGGCTGAGGAGGGTGCCACTGCCACAGAGGAGGACCCCGAAAGCAGGCCAAGGCCCTCCAAGTCTCGGCCCGCCAGAGGACGCCCGCCAAGGTCATCACAGGAAGGGGGTCGCAGTCAGTAGGCTGCCTCCACCTACACTGTGGATGTCCAGGTAGCACCAAGATTAGCGCAGGATTAGGAAAGTTAAGGAGAATTAGTTGCATAGCCTGGGCATGGGTGTTAATCATTTGTACATACTGCTCACTATTGTCAATAAACTCCCAAGAATGTCTCCCTGCCTATGGCTCCTAGTTCTGATGAGCAGTGTTTGTGTCACTCAGATGTGAAACTTTTCTGCACAAGATAAAGGCATGTGTCTCAGTCCAGGGCCTCTTCCCTGTGCTTTGTGCAGCCTTCTGATCAAAGCGATGGTCTGGCCTCATACTCCCTGGAAACATTACTGAGGCCTGCACCTCGGCGGTGCTTGTCACTTCTGCCAGAATGTAATGGGCAGGCACCACAGAGTTCTCTCATTCTCTCTGTGTGCTCTCAGCACCTTGAAGCTGGTGCTGGCCCCCATCTCTTCAGCATCTGTGACCGGTGTTGCTAAGCTCCTGAAGGGCTCAATTGCTGAAGGCGGACAAAGGTTCAGATGCTTCTAAAGTTTCTTGGCTGCGTCTCTATGATATGACCCTGATCACAGAGCGCAAGTGAGCTGCCCTCAGCCAGACAGGAATCAGACATTCTCAGAGGCTATGTGAAGATCTATGGAGTGTCCACACTGCATGTCGTCATCATTCTCCACAAATTTGGCAGCTATGGTGGCTTCCTGAGCGCTCCTGCCTTGCCAAGCCAGTGCAAGGACCTCATCCTCATCATCGTCATCTCCGAGGACCTCCTCACCCTCATTCCTGTCAGCGTCTTCCTCATCAGAGAAGACCCCCAGCTCCTCCATCTCCTCCTCAGCCAGCTCATCTCCCCATTGGAACCAAGGGCATAGCAGATGGTGATGATGTGTCACACCCTCTGCAGACTGTATTGCAAGGCTCCACCAGACTGGTCCAGACACCAGAACCTCATCTTCAGTATCCTGATGGTCTGTTCCACCAAGTTGCAAGCTGCAGCATGAGTCTTATTATACCGTCACTCTGCTGCAGTCTGAGGTCACCGCACGGGTATCATCAGCCAATGCCTCAACAGGTAGCCCTTGTCCCCGAGGAGCCATCCCTGGAATTTCAGTGGATCCTGGAAGACCCCAGGGATCGGTGACCGACTGAGGATGTAGGAAACCATGCTCACACCTGCAGGCTGTGTTTCTGGTGGTCCCATACTAGCTGCACATTCAGCGAATGGAAGTCCTTGCATTTGATTTGGTCCACTGTGTGTTGCGATAGTGATCTGAGCACCACATGAGTGCAGTCGATCACACCCTGCACCTGTCAGAAACCCGAGATCTGGGCGAATCCAATCGAACTTGTATCCTGGCTTTCCTGGTCCCGGACAAAATGCACAAAGTTGTGTGCCCTCACAAAGATAGTATCCATGACTTCATGGATGGATTTGTGGGTGGAGGCTTGTGAGATCTCACAGAGGTCACCTATGGAGACCTGAAAGGAGCCACCGGCATAGAAATTAAGCGCCATGGTCACCTTCACGGCCAGTGGCAGTGGATGCCCTCCATGTGCCCCTGGCGCCAAATCCTGTAGTAACTGGCAGACATGACCAAGCAGTTCCCTAGAAATGCGCAGTCTTTGGCAACACTGGATCTTAGTCATCTACAGGAATGACAGGCAGTATCTATAGACCCTGGGTGTCACTAAGCGCCGACCAGCGATAGCTCGCTGTGGCTCTTTGGCGGCGGGTGCAGGAGCTCCAGCTGCTCCTTCTTCCTTTTGTTGCTGCCTCTGCTTCTGCAGAGCCAGAAGCCTCAGTCGCTCTCTCCTCTGTTGTCTTCGCTCTCTGTAGGCCATCAGGCATACAGCTAGTTCACCAGGCTCTGTGATCCTGATGTACTCCTCCTGCAGGATGAAAGAGACAGATGCGTGGTTAGCATGGGTGTACTAAGAATCTGTCCTGGTTAAGTGTGAAGGCCCCATAACAATTCCCGGAGAGTGTTGGCCACCACTTGGATGGCCAGACATTAGTGCGCTGCACGGCTGCCTGAAACCCCACCCACCTCTGCCCCACTCCACCTGACAGATTTGCGGCAGCTTTTCCATTGGACTGTATGCTGTACTCTCAGCTCAGGCACAGGCATTCTCCTAACCTGCGCTGCAAGGCTGCACTGTTAGCTTGAACCATGGGGGAGACCAGTCCAAATCAGGATGCTAACACTGCAAGGGGCTGTGAACACCTCCGTCAATGACTGCTCCATGGCCAGCTTTAGCAAGGAGATTGTACAATGTGTGCAGTTGTCCAGCTGATCTGCAGTCCACTAAAATGCTCATGACTTTTCGGTCTGTGCTGGTGGGAGAAAGGGTGGCGGAGGGTTGAAAAGCTTTGGAGCACTCAGTGGTACTTTGATTCCTCTGCATTGCTTGAGTGGGCAGATAAGCTAGAAGCCCAACTCCAAACATCTCAATGTGGCTGTGCCTGAACTGTTTGAGTTGCAGAGGAATGGTCACTTTATACAAGTTAACCTAACTCGTGGCAACTTTGCCCACCCTATCCTCCATCCCGAATGCTTGTGTGCTATACTCAATGGCAGGCCCTTGCGCCCCCCCCCCCCCCACCCATGTCGCTTCAACGGCAGGGCTGCCCTTGACCCAAACCCGCCAGCGCCCCTGAATCTCGAAGTCCAATAGACGCTCCTGGTGAGCACTGCACAACGTTATCGTGCACTCACCTCCGAGTTCCCCTCAGCATGCCAAGTGCACATCGTTTATGTGCTGTAATGAAACACGTTGGCGTGCTTTCCTGCCAATGTGGATGGATGGTCCAGCGGAAATGCGGCCCACCATTGGTGCGCTGAGTGAACGATCACGAACTGGTTTCCTGCCGTCGTAAAAGCAATCGCTCCATATTATCCACTCATGCCACTGATCACACCCCACTCCAACTGGCACGGAATATTCTGCCCTTTGTGTGGGAAATTTTGGGCACCCATGCAACATGGTTGATCTCCAATATACTGGGCCTTTGTACTGCCTCAATACTTTGATATGCCCTCAGCATTGAAGATATTTCGAAATCTGTGAGAGCTAGTATTTTATGGACAAAAACAACAAATTCCCACTGAAACACCCAAGATTCTGAAGAGATTTGACAAGGTGTCCACTGAGTGGTTGTTTCCCCTGGCTGAGGAATCTAGAACACAGGGGCACAATCTCAGGATAAGGAGGTGATGATTTACGACTGAGATGGGGAGAAATTTCTTCACTCGAGGGGCTGTGAATTTTTGGAATTCTCGACCTCAGAGGTTGTGGATGCTCCAACATTGAATATATTTACAGTTGAGGAGAAAGAGGTTTTTGATTTCTCAGGGAACCAAGGGATATGGGGGAGCAAGAGGGAAAGTTGAGTTGAATTCCAAGATCAGCTATGACTGGTGAAGTAGGCCCATACGGTCTACTCCTGTTCCAACCTCTTGTGTTCTTGTGACATCCGGCGCAGGATGCAGAAGAGAACCAAGCCAGCACAGGAAGGAATAAAACTGGGAAATAGTAAAAGCACCAAGCTAATAGACAAAATCAGGCAAACTGTCAGAGCCAAGAAATGGATAAGTGTAAGAGCAGGAAATGGAACTTGAAAGTGGAAATGAAAAGAGGTAAGAAATAGAAAAGGAGAGAGGCAGATACATTCCAGATCAGAAAGGTCACGCAACTGATAGTAGCCCAGCTTGTTGTTTTTAAATCATGATTCCATTATGAAATTCTTTCTAAGAATATAACACTAGGTTTCAAAGACTACGTGCTGATTAACATTTACTTTTATGACATAACTTATAATGCTCATTGCAGTAAGTATCATACCTGCTCCTGTGACTGTTCCTTAACTTAAAAAGTAAGCTATGAAGTTTACATTTTTGAATATTTTATAATCATCAATGCTTTTACATAGGCTAAAATGAAAAAGTAGATTACATTCATGCATAAATTTTAACTGCAATGTAGCCATGAATTCCAGGAGAGACACTGGAATGAGATTAATGTCAAACACCAATACAATTCTGGAGAATGCTACTGGTAAATGAGGACCCATGTAAATCATCCAGCAAATAAAAAGTGTCATTTAAACGTGTCCAAGCTATCTGGGCGTTAACTGCTACGAAGGTTGTAATAAATGCTGCATCACTCATGGAATGCAGGCTCTTCTAACCTCAGTACTGTACAATCAAGCAGGATTTCGTTTATACCTCAGTACTTAGGACAGTTTACTGCCACCTTGGCAAGACGTGTGTGGGAAGCCAGAAGTTCTGCTGGCAGCAATTTTACTGATTTATGATCAGGATGGACTTCAGAAGAATACCTCAGCAGTGGTTATGGTCAGTTCTTCTGATTCATTGTGATTTCCAGAAACAATTGGAGTGAATTCCAATTCTTGCTACTTTTCAGAGCTCGCTGCAGCCTCACAGCACTGGGTAAATAAATCTTCTGAGAAGCTTAATTTCACAAATCAATATGGATGGCATGTTTTACTCTAGTGTAACCTAATTGGTTCTAAAAGTTAAAAAAAATGTGACATCCAGGAAATCCACCTGCAGTCACCAATGAGTATCACGTACTGTCGATTGGAATAGAAGATGTCTGATTAATTAGGAGTTTATTGATTTTGGCAGACATATTTCTACAATCGGCATATTTTTACTCACTTTGGATTAGACGGATACATAAATGTGCTCTCAATGTTATTGAGAAGGTAATTAATGTGTTTGATGGATATTTTCTTAAAGTGGCAGAGAGTTCCAGCATGTGAGGTCTGTCAGTGTAGAAGGAACTGGCATTTGTATATTTATACACCAGAACAACCTATGTGATAATACCAAGGATACTGCCTGGCTAATTTGCTCCTCTCCCCCCTCCGTTACCCACCTTCTTTCCAAAAGGACTAACTATTGCCGGTGAGTGGGTTGACCAATCCTCCAGTGTCTCTGTCAAGCATCCATTCTTTATGTGTAACCCTAGACAGCTAGGATTGCAGGTTAAGTTCTCAAGCAGAGCCTCACGCCCAAACCCAAACCAGTCTTTGGCAACACCCACACACAGGCATGTATAAGAAAAAGTCCCAGAGATACAGAACAGGAGTGAGAACTGCTCCCTTGTCTAGTTTCCCTTACCCAAAGTCAGTGAGGTCAGTTCCTTTCCTTCCATTGCTCGTGCAGCTTTAATCTCCAAACGCCATCATCACATCATTGATCAGGAATCCAACCTGAGATCTTTTGAGAGGAAGAAATGTTGTACTTTTATTAATAGCTGACAAAAATAAAGGTGTTAAGTAAAGAACAGCCCACATCAAATTCACCATATGTGAAGCAGATCCCCTATTGCCAGTGTTATGTTACAAGATACACATACTAAACCAGCATATCTCCATTCCAGCACATCTATTGTCCATCACAAAGAAGTTTGCAAAACTGGCAAATCAAAACTGGCTTGCTGTGGTTATGCTGCTGCAGAAGTTATGGGTTAGTGGTGCGTGGAGGTGAAATTGAGGTAGGCATGCATATCTTCTTTGAAAGAAAGTAGAACGAGGTTTGTAAAAGGTCACCACAGAGACGGTGAATTAATTGCTCTTGATTGTTTCCTATGATGTAAATCAGTAGGCCATAATATTCCACAGATATCTCTCTAGTCTCCCACTGGAACTATGGCAGGAGAACCTCTATAGAGTTTCAGGGTCAAATTATTACCCTTACCCCACTGTGGTTAGATGAATAAATAAATTTGTTCCCTCACGTTTCAAATTAACATAAATAAAATAATAACTGCAAGTGATACCTGGGAGGAACTTGTTACCTTCACTGCACTGTAGCTTTCCTATTATATGTTCTTGGTAGCTGACCTTGATTAATCCAACAGGTTCCCTCTGGGTTGCTGCTAGCTGAATGAGACATGTTTGATGGGTGACATGGTACTCTACTAGGCACAGTAGAAGTCTGTTTGTAAGAGTGCCACCTTGGATTAAGTGTGCCCTGACACTTCTGGCGTGTAAAATGTTAATTTATGCAATCATACACATCACTGTGAGAGGAGCTGCGTAATAATCACTTAGTTGTTACAAAGCAATTTGTCTCTCTTAACTATTAGTCAAAGCATTTAAAAAATGTATTACTGTAATGTTATTTTATCTGCTGATTCAACACACTTCATCAGTTTTAGCCTGAATGATATAATGTCTGTCTGCATGGTGTACTTTTGTCTGTCAAACAGATCAAGAAGGTACACTGGGCATCTTGCACTACTTATGCTGCATAGCTCAGGATGTATTGTTAATTCTAAGGCAAGCTACATGTTCATAAATGCACACAAACCCACATGCAAGTACACTCAATGTTATGCTTCACATCATGGAAAGTATGCTGCAAAGTCAAAATGACATTTTGAATGATAATCATTGACAATGCGAGTTGAAACCCATGGAATAAAAGTGACAATGGAGAATGGGTACAAAGTTCGCTGTGTGGCAGCAAACAGAGAGTAGTGGTTAACTGTTGTTTTTCAGATTAGAGAGAGTTGCATAGTATGTGCCCTGGGGTTGCAATTAGGATCACTAATTTACTTGATCTGTATTAATGAACTTGTCTTGAGTGTGCAGGACACAATTTCAAAATTTGCAGATGACACAAAACTTGGAAGTCTAGTGATCTGTGAGGAGGATATTGATAGACTTTAAGAGGACATAGACAGGTGGTGGAATAGAGGGAATGTCTGACAGGTGAAATTTAATGCAGAGATATTTGAAGAAATATATTTTGATAGGAAGAATGAAGAAGGTCAATGTAAAATAAAAGGTAAAATTCTAAAGTAGGTGCAAGAGTAAAGAGACCTGGCGATCTATATGCACAAAATATTGAAGGTGGTAAGACAGGTTGAGAAAGTGGGTAAAAGGCATATAGGATCCTGGGTTTTATAAGTAGCTACATGGAACACAAAAGAAAAGAAGTTCTGGTGAACCTCTATAAAACATTGGTTTGACCTCACCTGGAGTATTGTCCACATTTCTGGGCACTGCACCTAATGTAAAGGCTTTAGAGAGAGTACGGAAAAGATCTACAAGACTGGTTCTAGGAACAAGGGACTTCAGTTACATGGGTAGCTTACAGAAACTGGGGTTATTCTCCTTGAAGAAGAGGAGGTTGAAAGGAGATTTGGCAGAAGTGTTCAAAATCATGAAGGGTCTGGACAATGTAGATATGGAAAAATAATGGTTTAATTGATGGAAGGATTAAGGACCAGGGGACATCAATTTATGGTGAATGACGAAAGAACCAACAGCAACATGAGGAAAATATTTTTCTGTTCAAGAGGTTCGGATCTGGAATGTATTACCTGAGGCTGTGATGGATGTAGATTCAATCATGCCTTTCAAAAGGGAATTGGATAAATATCTGAGGGAAAAAAATTGCGGGACCATGCAGAAAGGATGGGGGAGTGAGATTAGTCAAAGTGCTCTTGCAGAGAGCTGGCATGTAAACAATTGGCCAAATGGACTCCACCTGTGCTATAACTATTCTATGATTCTATGATTCCTCATCTCCCTTGACCTGTCTTCAGCCTTTGACACAGTTGATCATTTAATCCTCCTCAGATGCTTCTACTCTATTGTCCAGCTCAGTAGGATTTCTTTAGCTTGGTCCCACTCTTATTGGTTTGATCATTGCTCAATCATTTCTTCGGGCATAGTAAGGGAAATAGAGTTGAGGCCACAATCAGATCAGTCCTGATGTAATCAAACTATGATGCAGGTTAGAAGGGCTGAATAGTCTACTCCTGCTCCTAATTTGTGCTGTCACCAGTTTGCTAAAGATTCATCCTTGGCCCCTTTTCCTCATCTACATGTAGATGACAACATCACCTCCAAAAGTGGAGCTCAAACATCTAAAAATAAAATTCATTGTTTGTTTTTAAATCCCTCCTTGGCCTTGGCTCCCATTAACTCTAATTCTATAACCCACTTCTTGTAATTCCAATTTCTCTAACTCCAGTTGGTATGCATATGTCCTGCTTCATTTGGCACCTGTGCTTTCAGCCACCTGCAGTCCACACTTTCGAATTCTGTCCCCAAACACCTTTTTAAAAATTTTTTCTTGGGATGCGGGCGTCACTGACAAGGCCAGTATTTGCTGCCCATCCCTAATTTCCCTTGAACCAAGTGGCCTCCTAGGCCATTTCAGGGTGCAGGTGAGAATCAACCACATTGCTGTGGATCTGGAGTCACATGTAGGCCAGACAAGGTAAGGATAGCAGATTTCCTTCCCTAAAGGGGCATCAGTGAACCAGATGGGTTTTTATAACAATTGATGATAGTTTCCAGTCACCATTACTGAGATTAAATTTATATTCCAGGTTTATTAATTGAATTGAAATTCCACCAGCTGCCATGGTGGGATTTGAACCAATGTCGTCAGAGCATTAACCTAGGCCTCTAGGTTACTAGTCCAGTGACATTACCACCATGCCACCATATCCCCAGTAGTCTACCACCACGACCACCAGCATCTCCACCACTCTCCATTTCCCTTCCTTCCCTGTGAAGGAACTTGGGATCTATCTCTACTTTAATGGTACTGCACAAATGTTGTTGTTGACATTCAACACAGTAATTTTAAAGAGAGTATTTGCAAGATTTGTCCACATGAGATCAGATTTGAGTAAGAATTGTGAGAAAAGGCAGCCAAAGTGTTTCAAGTTGAATGGGTAAAGTGCAGAGACTTTCACATTTTTAAAAAAATTAACACAATTTTCTACAAATATTGCATTGACCTTTGGATGAACTGAATATAGACGTTACTACAGCAACATGCTCCAGTGTACACAAATGTGCACTTCTAGTATGAAAGATTAAATTGAAAAAGACAACCTATGTAATTTTGCTAATATCTGATCAATCACAATAGGGTCTTAGTTCACCTTTTCTCTCCTCCATGCTCTAAGTCTAATGCCAAATTTATAGAATAGTGTTGTCAGAAGTCTGGAAACAGGTTATTTGCCAACCATCTAGAACACAGAGTGGCCCATGGTATCATGGATCTTACTGGAAAGACCACAATTAAAGTTTTTATTAAATAAAATTGTACTGTGTGCCACTTACAATCAAATTACAATTCCAGTCAGGAATAGATAGATAGATTTTCTATCATGAGCAGAAATATCCACAACATATTTTTCAATGAGTTTTATAGAGAAATGATGTACTGTACACAGAGCAATAATGCTGGGCCATGAGTTTTAATTTGTAAATGAGGATCTCTAATGACATTGTAACATCAATACAATCCCGTGATTTAATTGTAGCCACTATCTCCTGTTGAATCATCTGATCTTGGCTGGGTGCTAACATTGGCCTCAGCACTGTTCAGGTAAAGGTGAGGAGAAACAATTGCAGCTCACATTGCATAACCAATCACCTGCTATAGTTCCATTGGGAGACTGGAGGGACCTCTGTGAAATATTGAGGCCGATTGATTTTTATTTTAGCAGCCATAAATTTTAGAACATTTAATTCACCATCTTTAGGGTGATCCTTTTCAAACCTCTTTCCAAATTCTGTCAGTGGAGATATGCACTTCTTTCCCAGTTACACCACCACCCACCAACAACTTATATCACTTGCAGCAGTGTAACCATGGCACACTATGCTACTGCAGATCTGCCAGTTTTAAAAATGATGGGTTACAAGTGGAGGTGGAAATATATGAACAATGGCTTAGAACAGGCTTTGGTGAAGCAAACCAAAAAGCGAAGAGCAAAACATTCAATGGCTGGAATTTTCTGTGCCCGCTGGTGTCGGGTGTGTGCAGTGGCATGAGCAGACAATATGACAAGAAGGCCAAAAATTGGTTTCACGACGCCATGAAACCAGTCTGTGATCGCCCGCTCCACCCGCCAATGGTGGGCCGTGTGTCCCACCATTGGTCATCGGGAACCTCATTGTAAATACATCAGCATATCATTAAAAGGCCAGCCTGTCAGACTCATGCCCCTGGGGCTGGATCGTCCACCCACCCACCAGCATGCTTCACGACAGCATATAAGTGACATGCACCTGGCTATAATTCACTGAGGACTCCAAGATTTGTTTGTCTACCTTGCTTCGCTCAGCACTCGCAGTCATCAGCACCAGAATTCACAGAAAGCAGCACCACATCACTTTTAGGGGGGGGGGGGGTCATGCATAGGTCTCTACCTACCAGATCAGCCATATGTGGCTGGCTTTTGAATGGCTGCAGGGCAAGGTCTTGCTTGGAGAAGGGGCAGAAGTGGCCTCAGGCCAGGGAAGAGGCTGTAGGATAGTGCTATACTGGGGAAGGAGGGTAACCCAGGGTATGTGTGGGGTAACATGTTGATCTGTGCAAGTGGTGAGGGCTGAGGAGGCAGCCTCCAGAGGAGATGAGATCAGATGAACATGTGGGTACATGTGTGAGAATGGGTGGTGATGTCCCTTGAGCTGGTAATGAGTGAGATGTCACTGAATGTGTGATGGGCTTGAATGTATGAGTATAGTGATGAGCTGGTTGCCATACTCTGGCTGCATGGATGAGATCGTTCATCTTCTATCTTCACTGGATGGCCAAGCTCTTCTGTGCAGCGTTGGCACTGATGACCCCTGCCACTGCCTGTCATGCTGGATAGGTGATGCCGCTGCCTATCCTGCAGCCAAAGCAAGGATAGAGGACATCACGGAGGGCCTCCATGGCATCCAAATGGCATTCCAGCGACACATCATTAAACCTGGGGGCTGCTGTCTTTTTGTCTTTTGTGGACATCTCCCCTGCAAGTGTCGTGGGCTGGAGGCACTGAGATGTGTGCGGGTGGCTGGACTTTAAATACGGTGCCCAGCGTGATGAAGCAGCGAGATGATGGTGTGGTAGGCGAATGACAGCCCGCCCACCATGGAAACGGTGTGTTTCCCGGAAATGCATAAGTAAGGCAGTGAGTTTGGGATGATACGGCGTGAAAACCTGCCTTCGCAGCCGTCGGGTAAAACATCGTTTTACCTGCCCGCTACCACACTTAGTGCAAATCTGGGATGATCTGCCCTATAAGTATTCATTATCAAATCCCATATGTTAACTATTGCACTTTGGCTAAGGTACTAGAGGGTAATTGGTGCAGATGGAACTCTGTTGTGGCCAGAAGTCAACACCCTCCAATGATAGCTTTAAGACCAGGCAGGGTCTGCAGTGTGAATGTTAGTTGGGGATAGTGGCAGACTCCCTTGCTCAAATAAACAGTCAGCACCAACAGTAAAACTCACCTTGCCAACTAGTCATTCTTCATGGGTATCAGAGAACTGGGGACAGTTACCTGACTTTTAGTTATCAGCAAAACAAAAAAAAAATCTAAGCCTGATTAAAGTTTTAACATTCTGGATTTTGGATCTCTGGTACCTTGCCAAGGCATATTCTGAATGAGTAACTCGTTCGTTTGTAGAAAGGTGGGACAAAGGGAATAGGCATGTAGTTTACAACCTCATTCATTCTGTTTTTTGAGCTGTGATGATCTGTCAGTCCCCCAAGTGAGGTATAACTGTACTTTCTCAGCAATGCCGGTGTCAAGTGTGCATGCCTGTGTCAATACTGATTAACTAATACACCCTTGAGATGAATAACTCAGAAAATCAAGCTTCTGCAGTAACACAATAATTAGCATTGATGAAACATGATACTTTGGATCTTAATAAAAGTGTGTTTGGATCTGAGCAAATGTTACACATGGTAAAAGCATCAATGATATTTTATTTAAAGTAACCTGGGCATGAAGCCACAGACATAAACACAGCAGAGATGCAAAGTTGCTCTTTGGTTCCAGGACCAAATCCTCATTTAATTGTCAAAACTTCTGAGATCATGTAAGGCTGTCAAATCACTTGAAACAACCTGGTAGATACCTTGAAGCATGAGTACTGAGACTGTTCCACAGCTGCTCCAGAAAAGCAAAAGCCGAATTTCTTGAGATCAAACAGTGCACAAAATAATTTGAAGTCTTTTGGTGGTACAGATCTTGAGTATTGCTGAAAAAAGAGGTTTTTTTTCTGTCAACGTTTCTCATCTTGCACTCATCAGGACAATTTGCAAGAGAGAACTGTTATGACACAGCAGGTGGTAAATCTGAGCTGTTCAAATCCCAGAGGGAAACTTGAAACAACTGTCACTACTCATTTTCAATTTGTATATTTTGAGATGCAGGCTTTAAGTTCAGTAATAAGACCGCCGAGCTTAAAAGGATTTTATAAAATTAAATGAAACCTTTATTAGTAAGAGAAATGATTTTATATACATACATAGATCTACAAATTACTACTATGGTAACTTCTAAATCCCCAAATCAATCTAACTCCCAGTTATACTTTCATCAAGGCAACAGTAAGACACAAAGACCCAGGCAAAGTAAACCATACCCTGAACAGTCGGATTCAAAGTCTGCACTTCAGTCCCTGGAGGCAGCAGTTTGGTACATACAGGCTGCAGGCTTTTCACACTTGTTGGATCTTCAACTGTCTCCCTTACAAACAGTTTTCTTTCCTATATACATATTTTGCTCTTTGAATGCAAATTCCCATTGCTTCACTACATATTTCGAACTTTACCTCTCTACTAATAAAAAATCTACCATACTATCAATTCCACCAGTAATCTTTGGGAAAAATAATTAAACACATTATCTCTTACTACTTCTGCTGGCTATGTATACATTACACCCCTCCTTTGAATTCAAGCCACAATAGTTTATTTAAAAATGCAAATGTTTCCTTTACACTTCACATTCTCAAACTTCTCATGTTTACCTAATTAACATTTCAAACCTAACTTCTCTTCTTCCATCAAACCATCCAGACTAGCTGCCTCTAATTCAATTAAGTCTTACACACATATATAAACACACACACACACACACATCCCACTATTACTCAATTTTACAATAAATGCCAATAACATTATGAAAATTATTATATCTTTCTGACAGGAACAACAATTTATACTGTATGATAAGAGAGTGCTGATTGGTTGACAAGTGGACTCTGATTGGTAGAGGTGTTGCCATGGAGAATGTACTAGTTGATGGTGACTGACAGTTAACTTGCAATCATTGTTTGAAATTTAAACCAGGCAACTTGCCTCTGATTGGTCAAAGCATTGCCTTGAGGAATGAACCAACAAATGGCTGTCATTTATTCTGTTTAGATGAAACATGTGCAAGGTGTACACATGTTCCTTCTGTCTGCAAGTGATTTAAATCTGCGGCTGTCTTTAATAATTTCCTTTCATGTTTGGGCTCCATCCTGTGCTCAAATTCACCTCTGAAATGGAGGAGTCAATTAAACTCCCTTTCCTTGATGTACTAGTTGAGAAATCTGCTAAAGGATCCTCTACCATGATCTATCACAAGCCTACCTTCACTGATCAATATACGCATTGGGATTCTTACAGTTCCATGCACTATAAGATTGGCCTTATTGCAACCTCACAAGTAGGGCCCAAGCCATTTGTTCACCATGCAAACTTAATGCCGAAATAGGGTGCATCAAAGGTATCCTGCAGGATAATGGGTACCTTGATCAGATTATTTTGCACTGTATATCACGCAAATTCATGAATGGGCCATCACTTTCAGCCCTGAAAAGTGCCCAGTCTACCTCAAACAACCCTGGAAGGGCAAGGTACCTCAAAATTTGAGCAACAGGTGAAGTTATCTATTTCACGCTGTTACTATTCAGTAGCAATATGAGTGGTATTCGGCACTAACAGGACATCAGGCCAAAAAGACGTTCAAAACAAAAACAGAATTACCTGGAAAAACTCAGCAGGTCTGGCAGCATCGGCGGAGAAGAAAAGAGTTGACGTTTCGAGTCCTCATGACCCTTCGACAGAACTTGAGTTCGAGTCCAGGAAAGAGCTGAAATATAAGCTGGTTTAAGGTGTGTGTGTGGGGGGCGGAGAGATAGAGAGACAGAGAGGTGGAGGGGGTTGGTGTGGTTGTAGGGACAAACAAGCAGTGATAGAAGCAGATCATCAAAAGATGTCAACGACAATAGTACAATAGAACACATAGGTGTTAAAGTTAAAGTTGGTGATATTATCTAAACGAATGTGCTAATTAAGAATGGATGGTAGGGCACTCAAGGTATAGCTCTAGTGGGTTTTTTTTAATAATGGAAATAGGTGGGAAAAGGAAAATCTGTATAATTTATTGGAAAAAAAAAAGAAGGGGGAAACAGAAAGGGGGTGGGGATGGGGGAGGGAGCTCACGAACTAAAGTTGTTGAATTCAATATTCAGTCCGGAAGGCTGTAAAGTCCCTAGTCGGAAGATGAGGTGTTGTTCCTCCAGTTTGCGTTGGGCTTCACTGGAACAATGCAGCAAGCCAAGGACAGACATGTGGGCAAGAGAGCAGGGTGGAATGTTAAAATGGCAAGCGACAGGGAGGTTTGGGTCATTCTTGCGGACAGACCGCAGGTGTTCTGCAAAGCGGTCGCCCAGCTTACGTTTGGTCTCTCCAATGTAGAGGAGACCACATTGGGAGCAACGAATGCAGTAGACTAGGTTGGGGGAAATGCAAGTGAAATGCTGCTTCACTTGAAAGGAATGTTTGGGTCCTTGGACGGTGAGGAGAGAGGAAGTGAAGGGGCAGGTGTTGCATCTTTTGCGTGGGCATGGGGTTGTGCCATAGGAGGGGGTTGAGGAGTAGGGGGTGATGGAGGAGTGGACCAGGGTGTCCCGGAGGGAGCGATCCTACGGAATGCCGATAAGGGGGGTGAAGGGAAGATGTGTTTGGTGGTGGCATCATGCTGGAGTTGGCGGAAATGGCGGAGGATGATCCTTTGAATGCGGAGGCTGGTGGGGTGATAAGTGAGGACAAGGGGGACCCTATCATGTTTCTGGGAGGGAGGAGAAGGCGTGAGGGCGGATGCGCGGGAGATGGGCCGGACACGGTTGAGGGCCCTGTCAACGAACGTGGGTGGAAAACCTCGGTTAAGGAAGAAGGAGGACATGTCAGAGGAACTGTTTTTGAATGTAGCATCATCGGAACAGATGCGACGGAGGCGAAAGAACTGAGAGAATGGGATGGAGTCCTTACAGGAAGTGGGGTGTGAGGAGCTGTAGTCGAGATAGCTGTGGGAGTCGGTGGGTTTGTAATGGATATTGGTGGACAGTCTATCACCAGAGATTGAGACAGAGAGGTCAAGGAAGGGAAGGGAAGTGTCAGAGATGGACCACGTGAAAATGATGGAGGGGTGGAGATTGGAAGCAAAATTAATAAATTTTTCCAAGTCCTGACGAGAGCATGAAGCGGCACCGAAATAATCATCGATGTACCGGAGAAAGAGTTGTGGAAGGGGGCCGGAGTAGGACTGCAACAAGGAATGTTCCACATACCCCATAAAGAGACAGGCATAGCTGGGGCCCATGCGGGTGACCATAGCCACACCTTTTATTTGGAGGAAGTGAGAGGAGTTGAAGGAGAAATTGTTCAGCGTGAGAACAAGTTCAGCCAGACGGAGGAGAGTAGTGGTGGATGGGGATTGTTCGGGCCTCTGTTCGAGGAAGAAGCTAAGGGCCCTCAGACCATCCTGGTGGGGGATGGAGGTGTAGAGGGATTGGACGTCCATGGTGAAGAGGAAGCGGTAGGGACCAGGGAACTGGAAATTGTTGATGTGACGTAAGGTGTCAGAGGAATCACGGATGTAGGTGGGAAGGGACTGGACAAGGGGAGAGAGAAGGGAGTCAAGATAACGAGAAATGAGTTCTGTGGGGCAGGAGCAAGCTGAGACGATCGGTCTACCGGGGCAGTTCTGTTTGTGGATTTTGGGTAGGAGATAGAAGCGGGCCGTCCGAGGTTGGGCGACTATCAGGTTGGAAGCTGTGGGAGGGAGATCCCCAGAGGAGATGAGGTCAGTGACAGTCCTGGAAACAGTGGCTTGATGTTCAGTGGTGGCGTCATGGTCCAGGGAGAGGTAGGAGGAAGTGTCTGCGAGTTGACGCTCAGCCTCCGCGAGGTAGAGGTCAGTGCGCCAGACAACAACAGCACCACCCTTGTCAGCGGGTTTGATGACAATGTCAGGGTTGGACCTGAGAGAATGGAGTGCAATAAGTTCAGAGAGAGACAGGTTAGAATGGGTGAGAGGAGCAGAGAAATTGAGACGACTAATGTCGCGCCGACAGTTCTCAATGAAAAGATCGAGAGAAGGTAAGAATCCAGGGGGAGGGGTCCAGGTGGAGGGAGAATATTGGAGATGGGTAAAAGGATCCGTTGAACTGGGAGAGGACTCCTGCCCAAAGAAGTGAGCCCGGAGACGAAGACGGCGGAAGAAGAGTTCAGTATCATGCCGAGCCCGAAATTCATTGAGGTGAGGGCGTAAGGGTATGAAACTAAGTCCTTTGCTGAGCACTGAACGTTCAGCATTGGAGAGGGGAAGGTCAGGGGGTATAGTGAATACACGGCTGGGGTTGGGACTGGAAGAAAGGGTGGGGACGGAGGGACAGGCCGGGGTGGAGGGTCCTAGATGGGTGTTGGTGTCAATGAGTTGTTGGAGCTTGCGTTCCTTAGCACTTGAGAGAAAGAGAAAAAGTTTCTTGTTGAGGCGTCGGATGAGCCGAAGGATAAAATGAAACTGGGGTCACGCGCAGCTTTGAAAAAGGGTACGGCGGTGCTGCTGGAGGGAGAGGTCGAGTGTGTTCATATGGCGGCGCATGGCACTGAGAGTGGATTTCAGAATGTGACGGGAACAGCAGTCCGAGAAACGTTTTATGTCCCGGAGATACCTGTAATCCTGGGTGGGTTCGAAACATGAGGGGTGGAATTTCAGTTGAAATCCACGTGGGGTAAGTCGGAGACGGAGACAGTCACTGAGAAAGGAGATATGGCTGTGAAAGCGGGTTTTAGTAAACACCTTGTCAAACACTAGGAGAGAAATGGAAAGCAATGAAGGTGAACAAGGCAACAGAGAGATCCGGAAATCTTGTCGCAGAGAGGAACAGAACTTCTTCAAGGAGGTAGGCATTTCTTGAAGAGCAGTGGTAGTCAATTAAACACAGAGATAAAAACAAAAAAACTGTGGATGCTGGAAATCCAAAACAAAAACAGAATTACCTGGAAAAACTCAGCAGAGGTCTGGCAGCATCGGCGGAGAAGAAAAGAGTTGACGTTTCGAGTCCTCATGACCCTTCGACAGAACTTGAGTTCGAGTCCAGGAAAGAGCTGAAATATAAGCTGGTTTAAGGTGTGTGTGTGGGGGGCGGAGAGATAGAGAGACAGAGAGGTGGAGGGGGTTGGTGTGGTTGTAGGGACAAACAAGCAGTGATAGAAGCAGATCATCAAAAGATGTCAACGACAATAGTACAATAGAACACATAGGTGTTAAAGTTAAAGTTGGTGATATTATCTAAACGAATGTGCTAATTAAGAATGGATGGTAGGGCACTCAAGGTATAGCTCTAGTGGGTTTTTTTTTACTAATGGAAATAGGTGGTCTGCCTATCACACAAATGAGTAATAATGTATATGAATTTCAGTGCCAGTATGATGCTAGGTATATAGGCCATACGTCCCTTAGGCTGGCAGATTGTATCAAGCAGCCTGTCCCTTCCACTGTTTGCAATGGGCAAGTACAGACTGTATCCAATTATCCCATGCCTGCGAAATTCAAAACACAGTATCCAATATAAGATGAGATTCCGAGATTGGACAACATTTGCTAAATAATTCTCAATGTGCTAAGAATTACACTGACAACTAATTTAAGATTGTCAATCGGGCTCAGAGTGTGACGCATTTGTGTGCACTGGAAGCTACAGATATTGATACACAGGGCCCTGTTCTTTGCAGACAGCAGGAACATGTACAAACATTGCACCTGTTTTTCAGCTAAACAAAATAAGTGATAGCCATTTGCTGGTTCATTCCTCAAGTCAAGCTTCCTGTTTTAAATTTCAAACAATGTTTTGCAGTTAACTGTCATTCACCATCAACTGGTGCATTCTCCATGGCAACTCTCTACCACTCAGAGTCCACTTTCCACCCAATCAGCACTCTCTTCTCATACAGTGTAAATGGTTGTTCCCTTTACATTTGGTCTTCTTGTGAATTGTCCTTATGAGTGCAAGACGAAAAGCTTTGACAAAAACTGTCTCTTTTTTCAGTCTCTGACAAGAATAAAAGGAAGAGGGGATTAGAAAGGGCCCTCATCAATAGTCAAAGGAGTTGAAATTGAAGAGACATGTTCAACATTAATAAATTTTGTTTTTCATTGCACTTCTTTAACAAGGCATTAATTAATTTATCTGAAAATGGATAGCAGCTTGGTCAAATGTAGAGAAATTTCACATGAGCATGTTAATGGTACTTCTCCTGATCTTAAAGGTGCTCTTACCAGACTTTATCATCCCTCCCAACTTTACTACCACTGCTTCGTATCCGTTTCTCCTCTCTCTCAGGTGCCCTCTACTTTTTTTATCTTAAGAGATGACACAAAAGCAAACTGTTGTTGTTACTAATGATGTACAACACAAATTAAACCCCAGTGAGCGAAAGCTAAATTTAATGTATTTTTTTGTCTCATTTTAGTAGCTACCTCTTTAAGTTCAGCCATAATAGTTAAGAGGCCTGGGGTTCAAATTGGGTCATCCATTAAGGGGGCAATTTTTAATTACTCTAACCGCCCAGCTCCAAATGGTCCCAGTCAGCAATAAAAATCACCCAGGTTACTAAAACTGCCTAGAGCTGACTCCTTTAACTGAGCGAATGACAAAAACACCAGCCCAAAGTCAGTGGTGTATTTTTGAACATATGCATGTCAGGTCCCAATAATGTCAGTGGAACTTAATTGAAACTGTTACTAGACAGCCTGGGCAAGAAAGACCTGTGAGTTTCCTGTTAGGCCAATCCAGTGACTAAGTGGAGAAGGGCTAGGAGAAGCCCAAAACAATAAGTTTTAAATATTTTCTTTACTTTCCTTCTGGTGCCTCCCATTGCCCCAATCTCACCCCCACTTTAATCATGGGGCAGCCTATTGTGTTCAATTGTTCGGTGTTTGATTGTGTGCGTCTGCTGACTGTTCTCTGTGCAGTGTGCTGTTCGTCAAGCCTGTGGGTGCAGTTAAAGGGAAGCAGAAACTGAAAGGAAGCTTGTGGCTGGGGGGAGATTTTTTAAAAAGCTTTTTCTAATAAAGTCTTGATCACATACAGACTCTGGTGACAGTCATCTCTGCATATCTCCAATATATAAAATGCAGTAACCACCAATTAAGATGGAAAATTGTTTAAATTACCTGGCTCCAACACCTTTAATTTCATCACTGGAAGATCCACCCCTCCAATGGGATCGATGGATTTCGGTGTGCAAGAAATATTTGGCATCGATAGGTACAGATGGCCTGCAGGTAGTAGCAACCCCAAGAAGGCAATAATCATGCTTTGCTTTGGGGCAGAAGACCAGCACATATTTGAGCAGCTCACAAATGACACGTCTTTGTTTGAAATGGCAGTAGGTGCTCACAAAAATACTTTGATGATCAATGATGATACATTTCACCAGGGATGCGAAGGAAATGATGAGCCCATAAAACAATACATGCAGCATTTGGCTTCCACATGTAAATTTGGCATCTAACAAATGAAGTCATTCGTGACCAGCTTATTGAAAAAACTTCAGTTCCACGAATTAGGGAATACCTACTCATGGAGGATGGTACTTTAACCTTGGAAAAAGCCACAACTTTGGCTGTCCAAACCAAATCCACCATGTTGATTCAAAGAGATTGCACAGAAATGCACCCTCAGACTCAAGGTCGCAGACACAGCTTGGCCAATCAGCTCAAGTGCAAGAATTGTGGGCAAAGAAACTTCAACAGGCTCATCAATACTTACCCCATCATGCTCAGATACCCTAAAAATTGTGCCCAAATTATGGAGGAAACCATCGATTCACAACATTATGTCCAGCTCAAGGGAAAAAATGTAACTCATGATCAAAAATGAATCACTTCTCAAAATTGTGCAGGTCATCAATAAAGTCTTCTATCAGTTCAACATGTGGAGGAGTCTGTTCATGAGAGTGAGGTACAGATTGTGTATATTACTGATGGTAAAGCACCAGGTTTATTAAAGGATTGTTGAATCAAGCTTGCGTGACTCAGTGTCACTGGTCTTAGATGTTGGCACTAAAGTATCCATATTGAATAAGAATCTCCGATTTCATTATTTTTCACAACTTTCTCTCACTTCGGCGACTGACACTTTAAGCTTATGATGACCCGATTATTCTGGTTTTGGGAATGATTGCATTACAGAAAGATCAACCTAGACAAGTTCACATTTTACGCAGTCAAAGGCAGAAGCCTAACAAGATAAACCTGTTTGATAAGCCTGGCTTCAAACTTGAGGACTCCAGCGGGCACACATAAATGTAATCAATGACACAGGGCTGTGCACAACAGTATCCTTCCTTATTTATTGGATTTGGGGAGATTAAGGGGTACTGTCATGCTCCTCACATGTCAACACTTCAATTTCGCCAGTTTTGGAAGTTTGATACAGTTGCCATTTGCAACCCATGCTGAAGTGTCACAGGAGCTGAAATGACTTGAAGAAAACCTTATTGAGCAAAAGCTCATCCCCATGGATACTGAACCTAGTCATTGACCCAAAAATTGTGAACTTTGGTTAGGCATTGACCTTAAAGCAGTCAACAAAGTAATCATTCCAGACAATTATCCACTTCCTACAATCCAAGGACTATCGGCGTCATTTTTCGAATCCACTGTCTTCATGAAGCAACAAAGACCATAAGACATAAGACATAGGAGCAGAAATTAGGCCAATTGTCCCATTGAGTCTGCTCCACCCTTCAATCATGGCTGATAAATTTCTCAACCCGATTCTCCCGCCTTCTCCCCGTAACCTTTGATTCCCTTACCAATCAAGAACCTAGCTATCTCGGTCTTAAATACATTAAGTGACCTGGTCTCCACAGCCTTCTGTGGCAATGAATTCCATAGGTTCACCACTCTCTGGCTAAAGAAGTTTCTCCTCATCTCTGTTCTAAAAGGTCTTCCCTTTACTCTTTCCCTTTACAAAGCTATCTCCAGATACCACAAGCAGAGCAAAGCCGATATTTTACAGCTTTTGTCACTCAGGAAGATGTGTTACAGTTCTGCAGAATACCCTATGGACTAGCACATTCCAGAAGATCGTTTCCTCAGACGTGTCAGATATTGAGGGGATGCTCAACTTACTCAACAAGCTTGTTCTCCATGGAAAGGACAAAGCAGAACATGATTAGCAATTGTCATTGACACTCATTTGACTCACACAAAACAATCTGATACTCCACAAGGATAAATGCACATTCACGGCACCCGAGATTGACTTTCTAGGGTATAGAGTGACTGTAGCTGGAGTAAAGCCTACACATGATAACATCAAAGCCATCCATGCACTTCTGACCCCATCTAACATAAGAGTTGATATCATTCTTCTGTACTACCAACATCTATCACAAATTCATTCCTAGGTATACAGAAATCACAGAGCTTCTTTGAAAGCTAGTGCACAATGATAGGAAAGGACAACTGTACAACAAACAGAGTTTAAAATATTAACAATGAAGATAGTATTTCCATCACTGCTCATGCATTTCAACTCACGTGGAAACATATGACACAACAGATGCATCAGGAAATGCAATTGAAACTATACTTTCAAGAAGAGAACGCCCAACCGTGCACATTCATTGTCGGAAACTAATGCAAATACTCTACCGGAGAGCGGAAAGCACCATCTTTCATTTACATTTGTGAACATTGATGCACATCTGTATGGTAGAAAGTTCATGGTACACACCGGTCACAAGCACTGACTACATTGCCAGCCATTTCTGGATCTGGTCATAACCTCTATGCATCTACAGATGGTCAGATCACCTTCATCAGTACAACTTCGAGGTCAAGCATCTCATAAGCTCAAGCAACTGTGTAGCTGACATGCTTAGCTGTACTATTATCACAGATGGCGTTTGCAATGGCAAAACAACTTGAGACGTTGAAGACTATGGGATTGCGGTGATTTCACAATTGACTGCAAACCTTGTTGCATGAGAGGAGTTGAAGGCAGAATCAGCGACAGGTAATGTGCCGCAGAAAGTAAGCCAGTACCTAAAAACTGACTGGCCTCATGAAATGGAGGAAGAACTGGTCCTGTAGAATAGAGTACACATTGAGCTCACATTGTTAATGACAACTGTTGTCAAGTTTATCAATTACAATGTTAAGTTTTGTTAATTTCATTGTTGAGGGAAACAGATGATGGATATTTAAACACATATAAACAGGGGATGGCTGGGGCACTGGGGTATGAGTGAGGAGTGTTGACATTGAGCCAAGTCAATAAACTCTCTCAGCAAAGAAAGGCTCTGTGCCTTAGTTTTGACTTCACCAACCAACGTGGATCCTGTTAACAACCATAATGCATGTAGAACTTGATTAGTTATCCCAAAATTGGGTTACAGCAATATGTATTGCATCTTATCCATGAAAGACATCCTGGGTGTCGTTAAGATGAAACAATGATCCTTTGAAGCGCTCTGGTGGCCAACAATAGATCACTGCATAGAAAAGTTCATTAGAAACTGTAAAACATGTGCAGTCAGTGAAAAACCTGTTAAACCATATCCCATTTCTGTGCAACTGACCCCCATGGTCAACAAAACCATGGCAACCACCCCAAGTTGATTTTTTTATTTGTTCATGATCTACTTAGCAAATGTCCAGAAATAACTGCAACAAATTCCATAACCACCACTTTGGTCAATGACATTCTTGACAAGTTGTTTACAAAATGGGGTTTGCCAGAGACTATCGCTAAATACAATGGACTGCAATTTGTTTCCAGTCAGTTCACAGGGTTCCTAGCAACCTAAGGACTTCACCACCATCTGACATGGTGGCGAGTGATTCAACAGTGTGATCCAAGACTGTCTGAAAAGTAACATGTCAGAAAACGTTTGCGCAATCCATTCATACCCTACTTTGCACATATCAATCCAGCCCACACACTCTGACCAGAAAGGCACTGGTGAACTTATGATTGGTCATAACTTTCATGTGCTACTGACTATTCTTAAGTCATCACTGCTATCCAACAAGAATGTCAGAGCAAAAGCAAAAGAAATCGCAAAGCAACAAGGTAAAGTAGAAGCATAGTTTGACAAGTGAGTACACGCAAGGAAACCATGAATTGAAGTTGGACATTGGTTTTGCTTCAAATAGGCAAATTGTTAATGATTCTATTATCTTTACCCCCCCCCCACTACCCCCACCCCCTCCCCCTGGCAAGTTAAGCCTATTCCCTCGAACTTATTGCTAGCTCAGAATCCCAACTGAAGGAGATTTCCAAGCATTGAAGAAACATAGGGCAGAATTTTTCCGTCGGCGAGCTGGGGGTGGGGCCCGCTCGCCAGTGGGAAAATGATGCGGGATGATGTCGGGAGGAACCCGCGATGTCATCCCGCCCCATTTAAATATTCAGGAAGGCGGGGGGACAGCGCGATCAGCTGTCCGCCCGCCGACCTGTCAATGGCCAATTGAGGCCATTGACATGGTAGTTAAATCAATTAAAGGACCTGCCCATCCAAACTTAAGGCTGGCGGGCAGGCCAGGAGCCCCAGCGGCTTCTGATAATACATGAAACTTCATCCACCGACGGGATGAGGTTTCATGTCGGTTTTAAAAAGTCTTACTAAAGTTTCTGTGATACTAATGAACATGTCCCATCTCGCGTGACATTGTCACATGAGGGGGACATGTTAAGGATGTTTTTATTTTTTCTATTTTTAAACTTTCAAAAGCTTTCAGCGCTCCCACTGAGGCAGCACTTAGTCTCAGGGAGATGTGGGCTCTTTAGCTCCCATGCACAAAAGAGCACACTCTGGCAGTTGGGGAATCCCCGCTCCTGCCCACACAGGAAGTGCATAGCGCTTCCCGTCGGGCGGCCCGCTGGGCGGCCCTTAATTGGCCCGCCCACTTAAAATGGCGGCAGGGCCCGTTTCGGCGATGGTGATTGGCTGCCCACCCGCTGCCTGCCCGCCCATCAAGGGCAAAATTCTGCCCATAGTCTCCAGAGTGACTCTAGACTGGGTCCTCAAATACACAGTCCTTCCCCCAGCAGTCTCTAACTTAACAAATTTATTATAGGTTGGAACATATATCAATGCATGTCTTAGTAGACCAAACTTTTTTAAAGCTTCCTAATACCAACCGTTAGGAGCCTCACTTAAGATTCCCAGAGTAGCGTGATTATACATGTGAGTCCTCAAGATAATATAGATTTGAGGCTACAACCCCTTGTATGCTTCATTAACACCTGCTTTTTATTGAAGCCAACTATAGATCACAGTTTATACATGAGGATCATATAATAGCATCAATGGTAAATAAAGCTACAACATGCAATTCCTACTTAAGATACATACAATTTTTAAATCCACCATAGTCAGCAGTTTTGTTTTTGGATAATCAAACAAAAAGTGATTAACAAAGATTATATTCACAGTCCAATATTTTGAAGTGTGCTTCAGTTCTAGGGAATCAGACATAAGTCCAACCCAACCTATGGCTATAAAGATGGCTGACTACTATGTCTGCTAACCTCCTTGGGGGGAGGACCTTGTTAATTCAAAACTAAACAAGCTGAATTCAAAAAAGGCTTTTACTGCCTATTATATTCTTGCAACTTGAGAGAAAAAAACTCTTAGAAAAGAATTAGTTGTTATTGAATCTGAGAATGACCTCGGACCATCTTCTAATGTCTGGCACAGCAGGTGGCTAATTTGGCTGCTTCACAGCTCACAAAAACTTAAAGCTGTCTTATTTACATTATTATGTTTTTTATTTGTTCATGGGATGTGGGTGTAACTGGCTAGGCCAGCATTTATTGCCCATCCCTAATTGCCCTTGAGAACTGAATGGCTTGCTAGGCCATTTCAGAGTCAACCATATTGCTGGGATCTGGAGTCACATGTCGGCCAGACCAGGTAAGGACAGCAGATTTCCTTCTCTTAGGGCATTAGTGAAGCAGATGGGTTTTTATGACTATCAAACATGGTTTCATGATCACATTAGACTTTTAATTCCAGATGATTTTTTATTGTTGAATTCAAACTTCACCATCTGGGATTCAAACCCTGGACCCCAGAGCATTACCCTGGATCTCTGGATTACTAGTCTAGTGACAATACCACTACACTACCTCCTTCCCTGGCACTTAGCCTGGTAATGACCCAAATACAGCAGCCATATTTCTAACTTCTTATAATGCCAATTATTTACTTCTTAATGCTAATTAACATTTAAAGTTTTCATTAATTGAGTTAGTTTCTTAACAAAATCACAACCATAAGTGCACATCTCTTCTCAGAACCAAGGCAGATCAAATGGTTGCTCAGTAGCGATGTTCACCTGTTGGATGATAACACAAAATGGAATGCCATTTCATATTTGATAGCGAGCAGACCAGGATATTTCAAGAATAGAGATTATGAGAATGCATTTCCTTTTCCATTGAGTGAACAAAATATTGATCATCTGCCTCATCGAGATATTCACACAGAACCACAAACAAGTTTGTAGCTCTCAGCTCTGTCATCCGCAACCTTCCTTTCTCAAAGAGCATTTCTGTACATCGAAAACAGACTCTCTGAACTCTGAGAAATGACCTGATGTACATATGTTTGTTGTTTAGAATAGTTTAGTTTAAAATAACATCCTTTAGTTTTACAAGGGGGAAAGGATTTTGGGGAAAGCAGAATTGTTCAATTATTCTGTGTTTGATTTTGTGTGTATCTGTTGACTGTTCTCTATGCTGTGTGCTAGTAGTCAAGCCTGTGGGCATAATTACATAGAAACAGAAACTGAAAGGAAGCTTGTGGCTGGAGACATTTTAAAAAAAGGTTTAAAAATAAAGTCCTGTTCACACCTAGAACTGAGTGAGAGTCATCCCTGCATACCTCCAAGGTATAAAACACCATACACCCGACCTCCAAGACCGCCACTTACCTGCTAGTAGCAGAGGCTTCTGGGTCATATAATTTTCCGCGTATCCTGTTGACATCCTATCCAGAACCATAAGTGGGATCTTTTGCTCTCACTGGTAGCAAACTTGGAGGTGGGAAGGGCATGTAATTAGATGGGGTGGTGGCATTCCTGAACCCCACTACCTTTCTGCCTCCACCAGAATCAAGTTCTGTATGGGAATGCCTGTGGTCAACCTTCTTGCCCTGCCACCAATTGAGGCCCTTAAATGGCCAATTAATGACCATTTAAAGGCCTCATCCCGCTGTTGTTGGTATTAACCCAGCTGCAAGCCGATCTGTTGCCATGTGACATGATACATGACAGGTAAAACTGTGTGGCGAGCTTATCACCTCCTGGAGATGGGAACAGCGGGGGGCTCCCTTGATCAAAGGCATGCAGTTCCTGAGCGGATGATTGCACACCAGGAAGGGGCCGCCCTCTGAGAGCCACCCCACTGCCTTCTGACCCCCCTGCCTCCCTCTCCATTCAATCGCCACCCTGTGAACGCCCTCCCACCACATTACTTACCTGTACCCTGGGTCCCCCATGATCATGGGACTCTGGGGCTATCTTTCCGGTCGCGGCCATGGCCTTCTCTGTGATGAGTGGCATCTTTCACTGGGCAGGACCTCCACCCCTGAGGTCTTGATTCCAGGGAAAGGCCAGCTGGTGGCTTTGCCACTGCCTGACTGGTTTGTGGTTTGGCAGGCCTTCCTGACAAGAGGCACCAAGGGTCTCATGTCGGTTCTCCTGCCAGAGGGCAAGACCCCCAATGCCTCAACAAGATACCATGCGAGGAATCTTCTCCCATGGAAATGTGAAGAACCCTCTTTTTGTGACAACTAGTCATTATATTAAGTAGTGTGGAATCTTATTAATTGTTAATTTAGTGAAATCAAAATCAAAATCAAATCAAAATGAAAACAAAAAAAATTGCAGATGAGAGCAAACAAATGGCCGGAAGTTCAAAAAAATGCTCTAGAATGTGTCAAACTGTTCTCAAATAAATGTTGACAGATTGCAATCTCATTGTTACCATTCAACAGCACTGTGGGCCCTGCGCCATTCATAAAATTAGTCATGGAACTAGTGGTGCTATTTGTATTTTACCTAAATGACATTGAAGATTCTGTGCTTTTCTTCAAAATCCATTAAGGATTTGGCTCTGATTATTAATTCTATCAGTGTCCAGTAGAAGCACAACAGGTCTGTAGCACCAGACCCTCACACTACTATCTCTGCCAACATTTCCTTTAAGCACACCGTCACTATGACAATATGTTGTCATAGCATCTTGCACTTAAAAGCAGCGACTGCTATTTGAACAATTACAGACATATGCAATGCTACTTTTATAAATTGGTGTGAGGTACTAGCTGGTATAGCCAGACGTACCTGACATCCCTCTAGCTTAACAATGTTGCATTCAAACGACTGAGCCCGATTGAATTCAGATCCTAGTAATTCTGAATGTCCATGTTATATTGGCAGTTAAAGGATCTAAATGGATATAAATTGCAAAAAACTCATACGGATGATGTAACTGCACAGTCATTTACATTCAGCCAGCCCCAAGCTGCCCCATGCTCAAGGAGCCATTAATAATTCCAATCACAACAGCCAAATCAAAATTGGATGAAAATTGAGCATCAGTGGTCAACCAATTTCACACCTGGTTGCACCCATATTACACCCAAAACTGATTAGAAAACCTATCCTCAGCTCTCAGAGCTTCTGAATGACATTTTAGGAAGGATGTCAAAGGCTCAGTGAGGGCACAGAAGAGATTTACTAGAATGGCACCCAGGAGCAGGGACTTGAGTTATCTGGAGAGGCTGGGGTCGCTCAATCAGAGAGGTTTAAGAGGAAATTTCATAGAAGTATTCAAGATCATGAATGGTTTTAATAGAGTACATAAAGAAAAACGGTTTCCAAGGGGAGGAGGGACAGAAATCAGAAAAATATTGGCATAAGTAACAAGGGGTGTCACAAGGAAACATATGTTTAACACAACAAGATGGTGTGATCTGGAATGCATCAGCTGAAAGGGTGGTGGATGCACATTCCACAGTAACACTCAACTGGATGAATACTTCAAGGGAGCACAGGTGCTTGGCTTTGAAGACAAAAGGAGTGAGATTAATTGGATAAATCTATGAAAGATCCAGCACAGGCACAATGGGCTGCATCATTATTCTAATCAGATTAAAGCCAACTTTTGAGCCGCATTTATTCAAGCTCTATCAAGTTACAGAAAATACAAGCTTATGTGGTAGAAGTTGGAATTTAGGCAAAGGCACCAATACTTGTAAAGCCACAGGGATAGAATAGCCACAGGGATAGGGATTGCAGTGGAATGGTAACCCAGGCCTCCTGCTGAATTGAACATCAGGACCTCATTTAAATCTTTTGTATCTGTTTCCTGGTCAGCAGCTAGCCAGATTGAGAGGTTGGCAGACTGGTGTGTGGCAAGGCCTGTGGCACTAGGCTGAAGCCAAGGAGCAGAGAGTAAGGGTGAAGAGGTTGGAAAAGCCTTGGGAGAGATTGGCCTTGGGCCAATGGATCAAAGATACATTGGGTGGGGGGGGAGGAGGGTGCGGTGGTTGGGGGGTCGGGGGTCGGTGTTCATTTTGTTTATTTCTGTTAGATTTTTGGATTAGTATCCAGGTGCTTATGAGAACCTGTGTAAAGATATTGAAATAAGCAATGTGTAGGGGAAAAAAAAACAAATGCTATTAAGTATTTGGTGGCAGGATTCAAAAACAGGCTTTTCAATGTGACTAAGTGATCTACTTTTGAACACTTATTACATGTTTCCATGTAGAGTGAATTAAAGTATTATAGTGAGTGTTATAATACAGTATCTAATAAAAACAGAAAATGCTGAAAAACTTCATCAGGCCATCAGGGAGTATTTGTGGAGTGAGAAACAAAGTTAACATTGGGACCAATTTTAACTCATTCAAAATCTATCCACCCACATGGAGTTAAAAATCAGCCCATGGCTTAGGTCAATGGAGTTTCATCAGAGCTGGAATAAGTTAGACATGTAACATGCTTAAAGCAAGTACAGAGGCAGGGAAAACAGGGAGAGTAGGAAAAAGCAAAAGGGAAGGCCTGCAAAAGGGTGGAATGCAGAAGAGATTAGCTGACAAGAGGTATAATGGTGCAAGACAAAAGGAGATCGTAATGTGACAAGAAACAAAAGATGCATTTATCGAGAGGAGGTGTATATGGAAATAGTAGAATCCTTACCAACAGCTGCCATCCAAAAAAATGGGGCAGAGGTTATGATCTGAAATTGTTAATTGCAGCCTTGAGTCTGGAAGGTTGTAAAGTGCCTAATCAAAAGATGAGATGCTGTTCCTCAAGGTTATGTTGGACTTCCTAAAACTGTGCAGAAGGTTGAGGATAGAGAGGTCAGAATGAAAGTGGGACAGAGAATTGAGACAGGCTCAGAGTCACACCATGGGCTTTACACCCAGAAAGTTACATTAAAATTACCCCCAGTGTCACACAATAAACTTTATTATATTGGGACTTATGAGGATGTCCTAGAAAATTGAATTTACAGCAATTTGGATTTGAAATTGAGAAGACAATGGATATATACATATTTACTAATGGTTCCAATCTTGAGACTAAACATTTTGTTTTTAAAGTGATAAGGAAGATTTCAATTCTGACATTGTTTCCTCTAGCCCAACTGGAATGAATGCTTTTTTGAAGAATATAACTGAAGGGAGTCAGTTTACAAGCAGACAGATGTAAACAGGAAAGAAACAATTTGGTTTAATTATAAAGCACAAACCTTCATCTCTTATATAAAAAATTAGACTAACACGTTTGAGCAATAAATGTTACAGATAGTGACCCAGTAGGTCAATTAGAATGTTGCTATCTCTCTTGCATTTTAATATTATGTCCAGCTTTAGATAGTTTCTGCTGAAGATAAAAATTAATAGAAGCATTTTGCAATGCTATAATAGACAATCAATGTAAAATAATATGATAATTGTAGTTTGCAAGCTTCATCTATCTGCTTCAATAGACAATGCCATTTTTAATTTAAGTAGAAAATGCTCAAAAGATTAGCCAGAATTTGTAAGAGAAATACTTTTTAAAAATTTGGATGTGGCCCTTATTTTGTTGCTGGATGATTCACCATTAGCCTCATGAGAATGGGATTTCACCCTCTACCTCCCTATGATTTTCAAGGAATTATTTATCTTTCTGTTGCTGATACAACTCTAATTAGATAAAAACAAAAACTGCGGATGCTGGAAATCCAAAACAAAAACAGAATTACCTGGAAAAACTCAGCAGGTCTGGCAGCATCGGTGGAGGAGAAAAGAGTTGACGTTTCGAGTCCTCATGACCCTTCAACAGAACTGCGGTTCTGTTGAAGGGTCATGAGGACTCGAAACGTCAACTCTTTATGACTCTAATTAGCCCTGTTTGCTTCTCCGTCATGTGTCTGTTTCTTCCTCAAACTTAAATCTTATTGGTTAAGGAGATACACTGTTGGTTGCACCATTCTGCAGAATGCTAGGTGCCACATTGTCTTCCCCTGCTTGCCTTGCTATCAGCTCACACTTCCAGCAAGTTATAGCGTGAAAACATTTCAAGCTTGTCTAACAGACCATGCTGTGAAATGCCTCTGGGCCATTGTTTCCAACTTGTTTAATCGCATGCGTGAATTCAAGACAATTCTGAGTTTTATCTGTTTGTAATCTGCTCAATCAATTAACTGTTGATTCGATAACACAGAGCAGAACCTTTCTGAAAACAAATCTGATCAGACCTAACTTCAAAAGACAACAGCTTTATCTTAGAAATGGAAAGCATACCTATAATGATAATCAGCCATCGTACAATCATTTGTGAGTTCTTTAGCTTTTGTCATTTTGCCATTGATAGTTACAGATGGAAGGACAGGTAGATAAGATTACCATAATATAAAAACAAAAAAACTGCAGATGCTGGAAATCCAAAACAAAAACAGAATTACCTGGAAAAACTCAGCAGGTCTGGCAGCATCAGCAGAGAAGAAAAGAGTTGACGTTTCGAGTCCTCATGGTTCTGTCGAAGGGTCATGAGGACTCGAAACGTCAACTCTTTTCTTCTCCGCCGATGCTGCCAGACCTGCTGAGTTTTTCCAGGTAATTCTGTTTTTGTTTTAGATAAGATTACCATCCAATTCTGCTCCTTGATTAGGAAAGGAAAATATTAATGATTAACAAAGGCTGTCTAGAGCCACCCAAAAGCAAAAAATCAAGGAACAGCAATAGTGTTTGGAATCATCAACGAGGAGATATGGAAAATACAGTGAACACATAACCACTTCAGACAGGCTAATACACATATTAAAACACCAGCAAAAACTTTAATTATACCTCATTAGGAAGCCTAACAAGATTAGAAACTTTAAGATGATCCCTTTTATTCCTGGAGGACTCTCAAGTTGATGAAAGGGGTGAAAGCAATTGAAGAATGATCTTTTGTTTAGGAAGACAATAATTTTTCATTTCAAAACAAGGTCAAAAAGGTAAATACTATAAATCAGGGAGTAATACAACAAAATAGACAAGGTACCAGACCACAAAAAAATCTAATTACAAATCTCTTGTAAACAGATGAAACTCAGAAATATCTGCAAGAGATTATAACTGTGGGACATTAATTAATTCAATGCGAAGATGATACCCATCTAGTTCATTAATCATTTCATAATCCTTATATATCCTCTTTTATGTTTATAATCTATTGGTTTCCCCAGAAGCTGTGAAGTATTGCATTGGGCCACTGCAAAAGTCTAAAGCAAAGGCAGATCAAGGACAGTACAACTATTTATCCTTGCTTTGACAAAGGAAGAGCCATTATTTACACGCTGGATCATGACTGAAGTTAACACTGGACTGACTGTGCCATTCAGTGTCAAAGCAACCCATTGGTGTGCAAGTCCATGACCAATTACTCAGAGGTGCATCAGAATAGACAGAACCAATAAAGTATGAATGGCAATCTTTACTGCAGCCTTCAGATCCAACTTTCCTTTGAATCATAGACTGCCATCTAACATTTCTATTTTCAGTCATTTCATTTCTTATTAATGATAAGAAGATTGTTGACCAATGTTTTTGAAAAGCTCTTAAACTTTTAGGATTAAATCTTGCCAACTTTATCTAGCCTATAATTTACTGACAACAGTTTAATTCTTGGGCATATTTTAGTTCAATCTCATCTGCAATCTGAAAATGTCAAGGTTATTTTTTTGTGTCCTGGCCAATATTTATCCCTCAGCATTATTGCTGTTTGTGGGACCTGGCTGTGCACAAATTGGCTGCTGCATTTCCCAATATCACAACTGTGACTACATGTCAAAAGTAATTAATTGGCAGTGAAATGCTTTGACATTTCCGAAGGTCATGCAGTGCTCTGTCTTATATATAAAAGTTCTGTTTTTTACTTCTTAGCTCTCTTTGCTCCAGTAGAAGTTGTTTCTGTGTCTAAAGTACCTCCTCATTACCATAGTGCCCATCACTGGTGGCATCCTGATGAATCTCCATGCATATACTCTATGGATTTAATGTCCTTTCTGTAGTGGGCTGCCAAAATTGCACACCATACTGTCACTGGAAAAGTAACGATTGTACAAATTTGCCATTGTTGCTTTGCTCTAGTACTCAAGTCCCTATATGTAAAGTCCAAAATTCTTCTGGAATTTTTATGAATTTGTCTATGCACACATTAATTTCAAAGATTATACATTTCAACCCCTGAGTCTCCATTGTCATGCCCATGCACTTGTATCCATGGCTTTACGATAAAATGGACACGACTTTTAAAAAACAGAATGAAGTCAGAAGTCAGGTGAGCATTTCTCCCTTTGTGCCAGCCAAATATACAAGAAACCACCCATGGCTGGACATTAGTCTGCTTGTCTGGTCAGGACATTAAAACGTAAACAACTTTTTTGGGGGCATTCTATTGAGAATACATTAAAATGCAACAGTTCTTTCCTGTGGAGTTAACAGCTATGATTGTCCAAATACCCACAGAAATTAGTGCAAAAATACACCCCACAGACTTGAACTCCACAGAATTGTTGTGAGGAAGACCCATTCTATCACAAGATGCAAATGACCGAGATTCAAACCCTATTGTGTGCCAATGCTCATGTCATCAGGGACCCTTTGCATAGACCTTGGGAATACCGATACTATGATCCCCTGATAGAAACCAGCTTGAAACAAGAAACATTTAAGACATTTTTGGAGAGGAGTCTCAGTTGTCAGTCTAGGAGACAAGGAGACCACAAAGGTAAGCGATCCTGCCCAGCAAAGGAAGAATCTTGTCTAGAATCCGCTAACATACAGAAAAGTGGAGCTAGCGATTTACCTTCTGATTTGAAGAACTTATCTGGATCTTGACTACAGGGGGTCAACTGGGCCAAAGCCATGAACCTGCTTTTGCAAGGAGTAAAACATTACGGGCAGGATTTTCCAGTCAGCGAGCGAGAGTGGGGCCCGCTCGCCGATGCGTAAAATGATGCACGGTGATGATGGGTGGAATTCCCGACATCACCGCGCCCCATTTAAATTTTCAGGTAGGCGGGCCCGCAGCAAAATCAGCTGTGCGCCCGCCGAGCTGTCAATGGCCAATTGAGGCCATTGACAGAATCATTTAACTAATTAATGGACCTACCCGTCCAACCGTAAGATTGGCGGGCAGGCCAGGAGCTCTGGCGGGAATTAGAAAAAGAATGAAACCTCATCCACGGGCGGTTTTAAAAAAAATTATTGAAGTTTTTTTAAAAATTATGGACATGTCCCAACTCATGTGACAGTGTCACATGAGGGGACATATCAGGAATTTTTTTTTCTATTTTTAATATTTGTGACAGAACAGCCGATCTCCCTGAGGCAGCACTTAGCCTCAGGAAGATGAGTGCGCTTTTACGTGCGCATGCGCAAAAGAGCACACTCTTAGGTTAAGGGATACCCCCCCACCCCTCCCCACACCCGCACAGGGAGGGCATAGCGCTTCTATGCGGATGTCACGCTTGGCGGGCCTTAATTGGCCCACCCATGTAAAATGGCGCCGTGCCTCCAATCGGGGGCACCAATCAGAGGTGCGCCTGTGCGCGCCCGCAATTCAACTTCACCCCCGACGGGGGAAACTCCTGCCCTAGAAATTCATTGCCATAAACTAAGAATCTCCATTTCCTCAGTGAACCAAAAGATAGTCATCAGGCCAGCAATGCTTCCAGCTTGACTCAAAATGCTCAAGAGTAATAGTGAATTTCTAGACTTCTTAAAAAACCCATGTGCAAGCTACCTCTTTTGTAATCACTTTTTCTTGTGTGTGTATGCATATATCTTACGTGCATGTCAGTGGGTGCCGTTGCAAATTCATTTTTGGTGTTGAGGGATAAACATTAATTCTTCCTTTTTTGAAACTGATGAGAAAACCTGTTTGGTGTCACAGCACTCAAGGGATTAAAACATTTTTTTTTAAAACAGATCTTGTTGCAGTCAGTCAAAAAGAGAAACCATCCTACCATCTCTCTCCTGTCTGTAGCACCATGCATACATCTACTGCATTTCAAACATCTGTCTAATCCCGACTTCCTAAAAAAATCTGATATTAATTCTTCAAGTTTGATTTGCCTTGAACAATTCTGTGTTATTTAATCCAGCTGTTCTAAATTAACCCTCGAATTTCTGCTTCTTGATGAAGCCATGCATTTCCGAAGGCTCACCTATTTGACCTTGAATGATGAATATTAAAAGTTTCGCCATTGTTAAACTAAGAAATCTGTTCTTTAGATTATCATTTTCCCTCTTCTTCAATAGAGGTGTTGCATTGTATATTCTCCAGTTCCCTGGCACAATATGTATATTTAAGAAGAATTGATAAATTGTGGTCAGAGCTTCAATGCCCTAGGATAATAGGGTCGGACAGATAAATTAAATTGCAGCACCATTCTGCAACCTTCTTTCATCAGGTTCAACTTCTTCTCATAGTAAACAAAGAAATTCAGCTTCAAGCATAGCTTAAAAAAAAGGGAAAGTCTTATGAATGCTAGAAATCTGAAATAAAAACACAAGGGAGAATTTTCTCCCCGTCAGGGGCGGGGTTGGGAGGGAGCGGGCATGAGTGGGCTCGCAGCCAATCATCACCTGCGATCAGCTGCGCACCGCCATTTTACATGGGCCAGCCCAGCGTGACGTGAACCCAGAAGCGCTGAGTGCCCCCTGTGCGGGCGGGGGGGGGGGGGGGGGGGTTGCGGTGGGGGGGGGGGGGGGGGGGGGGGGAGGGGGGGTGGGGGTGGGGGGGGTGCGGTGCAGGAGGGCGGTAGGGTGAGCCTGGGCCTGCACACACCCAGATGTCACCGCGTGTCATTTTACATGTCGGCAAGCGGGACCCGCTCCCACTCATCGACCTGAAGATTCTGGCCATAAAATTCTGGAAGCACTTAGTTGATCAGGTAGTACCTGAGGATAAGGAAACAGAGTTCACAGGTGAAATCTTGTTCTGGCACTGGGAGTCTCACTGGCTGGCGAGAGAGTCGGCGAGAGACTTGCACTGCCTCTTTGTGGAAAAGCCCACCCAACCACAAGCCAATCGGATGAGGCCAGCAGTAGGCTCTCTGCTGGAATGAAGACCCTCGGGGCAGAAGTCTCACTAACTGAGAGCTGCCAGCCAATCAGGGGCCTGCAGCTCTTGGGCTCAGTCACTGAGGAGCCTATGGTTGCTGCTGAAAGGAAACACCCTGGAATCCCAGGATTGCAAAGGACCCAGGCTACAGGTAAATAGTGTGGAGGTGGGGGTTGTTTCGCTAGGTGGGGATTGCAGGGAGAGGGGTGCAGAGGGGCTGGCGGCAAGGGCAAACAGTGGCTCTCAGCAGGCCCCTCTTCCAGTGTCCAGTACCTCAATCAGGCACTAAGTGCTTTCCATCTGGGGAACCAATCCCCACCCCTACCCCGGGAGACTACAAGCTGGCCGCATAGTTTTAGCTGCCATGCATGCTGCATGGCAATAAGCCTGCCCGCCACTGGTATAATACCAGTGGCAGCAGGATGAAGCAATTAATTGGCCACTCAAGGGCCTCAATAGGCAGTGGGGCAGGAAAGTTGACCACGTGACTTCCTGCCTGAACTTAATCCTGGCAGGTGTGGGAAGGCGGCCAAGTTCTGGTGTGCCACCATCCCACCCAATTATACGCCCTTCCAATCTCCAAGTTCACCACCAGCAAAAGCAGAAGATTCCACCCCAACGTTCCAGGTGGATGCCCTTTCATTATACCCAGGTCTGAACCAGCAAGGACATTGGCTACACAGCAACCCTTGAAATTACCTGGACCTGGGGGTATTTAGACTTATCATGGATTTCATAATCAGTTTGCAGAAGACCCAGATTGTGCCTTCCTCACCTGCAGGCTCAACTTCTCCAACACCTTCCTAGTTCAGTTCCCAAAAAACCCATCAGACTTTCATGACCTATATTCAGACCTTCTCAAATCATGCGTTCCCAAGCTCCGAGGCAGCAATGTCCACTATGGAGCTCAGACTGAGCGCTAACATCTGTAAGACTGAGCGCTAACATCTGTAAGGCCCTTTCAATCCTCATTTTATTTCTATTGGTGGACATGGCCTAAAGGACATCTGTAAGGCCTAATTGCTGCTGCAAAAAAGCCAGTGAAAGGGTGGGTGTCTGTTTCTTTAAAAAAAAATCTTACAGTTTAAACAATTCTCAAATTGCTGATCTTCTCCTACCCCACCCCACAAACCCCACTACCAACCCCACCCCCCCACCCCACCCCCACCGAGCCCCTGTCAGGAGCTAAATTTCCTCCCACACCGATCGGCTCAGAAGGTAATTCCGCCCCCCAACAACACCTGTCTACAGCGGCTGAAGTAGGGAGTATCATTTACCCCTCAGCTTTGACTTCATCAGTCTCTACTGACTTCCATCCATCCCTCAGCACATGATCACAAAATCTTTATTTACTTACCTTCATGAACTCAGTCCGCCCAATCTCTGTAAGTTCTTCTGTCTTTACAGCTTTGTTTCTCTGGATAGAATCTTCTGGCCCTGCCAGCTGTAGGAAGCTTGGCGGGCAGGGTAACTTAATTTGGCATCTGGGCAAACATCAGTTTCCCGATGGCGAGATGACATTTTAGCAATTAGGTTCTCTGGACTTTCAAGGCTAGTTAAAGGTGGGTCAAACTTCCAGAAGGATAATGTCAGGAAGCTCTTTTGCATGTATTAGCAAGTCATGCATGCTCATTCAAAGGCCACCTTGCTGGAATTAAGCTCCCCCTCCAAGTTCCCCGCCAGTGAGAAATCAGTGGTCAGCCGTCCCACCCCAAAGCAGGAATCACTTCCACTTCTGCACCTGCCACTGAACTTGGGACGCCAGGAAGGAAGGTTCCGACCCACTGGATCTGGAATGGTCTGCTGGCTTTTCCGATTGCACTGAAGTAGCATGCGCTTGGTGAGATAGACTCCTTCCAAACTCATGGTGAGTTGCCGCTGCATTGTCCTCTTTGGGAAGTGTCTGTAAACGGCAGCCTCTGCTTGAAGCTGGGCAATGGCAGTGCTCGGAGGGTGACCAAGGAAGGAGTGGCCAGGCAAAGGTGGAAGGGATAGTGCAGGCCGTCCAGGGGCCCTTTAGTATGGTGCCCAGACCTTCAAACCCACGAGATGAGGGTGGGCATGGCGACTTCCTGCCTGCTCCCACCACAAGAATCGGTGAGCTCCTCGTGGGTGCGTATGTAATGAGCTGGACAGTGCAGGATAGCATGTGGTCAGCCGTCCCACCCCAAAGCAGGAATCACTTCCACTTCTGCACCTGCCACTGAACTTGGGACGCCAGGAAGGAAGGTTCCGACCCACTGGATCTGGAATGGTCTGCTGGCTTTCTGCTCCCTTAACTCAATGAGTTAAGTTAACTATTGCACCCCTGCACTCTGGCATCCTCTTTCCCTCCCGAGAGCCCTCTGCCTTATGCAAAAGTTTCCTCAAATCTTTTTGATGCCTTTGATCATTCTCCCGATTTCTGCTCATCCCAGCTCAATTGTGAGCCATCTCGCTCAGCTAACAGTATGATTTAAGTGCAAAGTTTTGTTGCTGTTTAACCTCTGTGGCATTGCCTATTTTTAACTCAACAAAAGATCATTCTTCTTTGCTGGAGTCTGTTTAGGTTCCTATCTGTTTTCTGTGGTTATCACTCTGTCCTATGTCAGTGCTGTACAATGTCATACAGAAGTCTAACAAAATGCAAAATCAATTGACCATGCCTATATCAGAGCATGTGATCCCTTTCTGGGACATTTCAATAGTTGTTAACCAAAAGTCACATGAAATTAGCTCTTCTCTGCAGAGTGCCCCGAGTCAATTAACCCTTTCTGTATCCTTTCTAATCTAAGCATTCTATATTTAAACTGTATAAAATTCCTAAAAACCTGGTACTCAAGTTTCCTCTAGCTCCACTCTTGATATCTATTTGTCTTCTGGAATGGATTATAAAAATGAAAATAAACAGTGTGAGTATGCAATAATTAACAAACTAGTGGAAAAGAAAATTAGGTGGGGCTGTAAAACACCATCACCCCATTTTGCACCATCATCATTGAGCAATTTCTCCACCCCTCCCCACCATGGAGTATCAAAGTCTGTCATCAGTGGTTGAATTATTGCCCCTTACAGAGATGAACAGGCGCACAAATTTGCATTGCTGGCCAATGCGGTTTCCCAGCACCATCCCGCCCTTAGATCATTTTATCAGAAGCGGGATGGAAGGACTGGAAGGACTATTCACCCGCAAGTGGCGCATAACCAATTGGGAGGAGTTAACTGGTCTTAATTGGCCATGTACAGAGGCTGACTTGAAATTTCTGCTTGGCCTACAAACCCTGTGAGGTGGCAGGGACTAATCCAGTTGCCCACAGTGGCCAGTAGACTGGAGGGCCAGCATTCAGGCAGGCGTTGAGGCTCTCTGCGTCTGTTTGGTCAGGGTAGTGGCCCAGTTGCAGAGACCATTTTTTAAAATTTACGTGTTTAAAAAGTTGGACAGAGAGTGCCTCAAGATGGGCGTGGCCTCTCTCTCTCATACTTGGACTGCAGGCTGTTGTTCCTTCCGAGCTGGAGGGCCTCTTATTGGCCTTCCGGCTTCGAGATCCTTCCTTAATTGTACAGTGAGCCCACCCTCTGGCCGTTAATTGGCCAATCTGGGGAAAATTATTACCGGGTGACTGTTTCCAACAGAGTGTGGGGTCGTGACCCACATTTGACCCCAAGGTTGGGGTCCCAACCCAAAATTCAAAACCCTGCCCCAGGGGTGTCCTGAATCTTTCATTGAGTAGACAGCATTTTTAAAAAATGCATATTTCAATATCTGTAAATATTTAAGGAAATCTCCATCATTTTTTGTGACACATTCTGTAAGTCTCTTTTTTAAAGTAAAAATGAAGACAAAGAAAGCCAGTTGCCTCCTATTAGCCTCTTATGACTTGAAGCTAAAGATTTCACCAGCAGCTCCCAATTTTGAACTTCTTTTGGCATCAGAGATTAACCTTTGATTAACTTTAAGATGTGCCTATTTACAGCCTTTCAGCTTAGTGGCTGTAAAGAAACAAAGTAGGTTGCACAGTGTTGCACCTTAGGAGAAGAATAATATATTGAATGCTATGTATACTGCTTCTCTCATTAAAGAACGGCAACTCATCTGACTTAACATTCAGCAACACAATCGGACATTTATTAGTGCATATATACATATATATATATATATGTACTAATAAATTTCCTATTGTGTTGCTGAATGTTAAGTCAGATGAATGGCTGTTCTCTCATGACAGAAGCAGTATACCATGTAACATTCCATGCATTATTATTCTGCTCCCATGATGGAGCTGTGTGTAGCCTGTTTTGTTTCAGAACTTCTTACCTTCCTTAGTTTCATCTTCCTATCATAATCCACAGGCTTTCAGACCCAAGCTCGTCATTACCCAACTTCATTTAGAGAGGGTATTCCCCTCTCTTTTCAATCTTGGTGCTGAGCTGATTTCTTAAAAATAACCTTGCTCCTGCTTCCCTGTTTTCTTAAAAAATATCCTTTTTAAAACAAAATTCCTTTGTATCAGCTTGCCAGAGGAAAAAAAATGTGTCTGCTGCTCTGGAAAGAACAAGCAATGTAGCTAAATAAAAACCAAAATATGTTTAACATAAAAGCACAATGAGTATAGTAATAGTGAGAAAGGATGTGATCGTTTATCCTTCCAAATACTAATTGCATAGCCCTTGGCAACACAGTCAGGAACACAATGAAGCATGTTACATAACCTCATGAATGGACTGTTCTCATAACTGATGTTGAAAATGTCTGAATCAAAACAGGCAGCACCACAAGCTGGTTATGGCATCACATGCTTCCCATACAGTCATATATTCCAATTTAGTTTGAAATATCTAAGTTTAGGCTCTGTAACAATGAGCTGATGAGCTAAAATATCAAACAATGGCTTGCTACTTGGCGTAACTAACATTCTTCATTAGCCAGTTTTGAAGCTATGTAAGAGTAGATGGATACCAAGCTGTCTGAAGATCATTCTATCAGACACACTTCACCTTGGACGGATGCCTGTATAGAACATGGTGGTGGAAAAGTTTGCCACTGTGCAGGGCAAAACCAAGATCGTGGCCAAGTAATGCAGGCCAGAGGATGAAGAATATTTTAGAATGAGTCAATTCTGCTAGCCTATTTATACAGTTGTACTTTTTCAAATGAGGATATTAAGGTACAAATCAGATTTTACCCCTACTGGATAATTAGTATAATGCTGTTCTTCATGTAGTCATTGAATGTTATGGCATAGGAACAGGCATGTTGCTCTTCACGTGAGCTATCTAATCTGATCTTAGTCTCCTCTCACTATCCATATACTTTATCATTTCTATTTTTCAAGGAACTATTTTTTGAGATAATTTATGGACTCGACTTCAATCAAAGTTTGTGGCTGTAAGCTCTCTAATCTAACCATCTACTGTGTTTTTCTTCATCTCTCTGTCACAGTGTTACATTAATGCTCCCTTGTCAGCCTCTCACCAATCAGTTAAACAAACCCGTCACCTACTAATCTTATCAGGCGGAACCCATCACAACCTTGAAGGTCTTTATGTGGTCACCTGCAAGTTGCTCCCATGTCAAAGTGATGATGGAAGCTATAGGGAATAAAACAATGACACAAAGGTGTAGGATTTCTGCTTTGGGTGGAATGGGCAGACTGGACACAAATTGTGTTTGAATTTTTGCTAGTATTCCAAAGTGACATCATAATTCAAATTTCTACCAAAACTCATTGGCATAATCACAAACAAAAAGTCTACCAAAATCAGCGTAATTGGCCGTCATAATAGACATAGGCCAGAATATAACACTCGGCGACCAAGTATAAAATGACTTGTGATGACGTTGGGTGAGCGTCCCGCAATATTTCGGTCAGCGCGCGCGTGTGGGAATCGGCATGCCCACCAACAATTGAAAGGCCTGTTAAGGCCATTAAAGTTATAATTGAAATAAATTTTTCGCTGGCCTTTGCAATTTTTAGGAAATTTCATCCAAGGGCAGGATGAGGTTTCCAACAGCAAATATAGATTAAATAAAAATGTTAGCATTTCATTAACAACATGCCCCTGCTCATGTGACAGAGTCACATGAGGGGACATGTTCTTTAACAAGTTAAAATCCTTTAATTTTCTTTCTTAAAATCTTCATCTCCCTGCGGCAACTCTTTGCCTCAGGGAGCTTTTTCAGTGCGCACCCGCGTGCATGTGTGAAGTTGTGCGCTCGCCCTCCTCCCACCCCACACACAGGCAGCACTGAACGCTGCCGTGCGCGTTTCACGCTGGGCGGGCCTAAACTGGCCCACCACATGAAGTCGTGCTCTGGCCCTGATCGCGGCCGGTGGTCGGCTTCCCAACCACCCCCACCAAGCCCGCCCAACAAGGGCAAAATCCTGCTCGTAATCTATTTTTCTCTTGCATTGAGAAACATTTATTGATGTATTTAACAGGGGTAACCTGGTATAGTTTGATTAATAAAGCTGAAAATGAGTTTATCACAAAAAAGGCATTTTTAACAGAAGTGTCTAATTTTCCACCTAATTTTAAATCACTTAAAAATGATTTAAAAAAACACTATTATATTATATAATATATTGGTTTCATTGCTATACATTGGTTAGTTCCTTGGTATACTATAGATGTTTTAATATTTGAAAACTTTAAGTTGTACCTACTCGTGCCTCACTCAATTTGAAGAATCTCCTCGAGTTGGTGTAATTTGTGGAAGCTCGTCATCCTCTTTATTTCAGTCTGGGGCTGTGACCAGTTTTGTGGGCAGGGCTGGTTTCCAGGAAATCTTCTTAAAGTATCATTAAAGATTTTTGAAACTCAGTGTACACGTGACATAACTTGCATTTAAAATTATCTTTTGCACCGGTTTGCTCAATTTCAGTCGGATTACACAAACTAGTAGAAATTCTAGGCTAAAGCTTTTTTAAAATTAGGGCCTTGAAATGATGCTGTGTGAATATTAATATGCGAATGCTTTCGGAAGGAAAGCATTTGTATGAGTTTGATTACATAGAGTAGCAACAAAATTAAAATGATGTATTAGTGTGATATTTGCCAGCATTCTGAGAGTCCTGTCAAAGCTTCTAAACAGAGCCAAGGGAGAATTTCATCTGCTGCTGGACATGTCTTTAGCACTAAAACAAAATTAAGAGTTTCAGCGTTACTGAAACTAGGGAAAAGAGTGATGAATAGAAGAAAATGAGGGGAAAGAGACAGAAACAAAAGCTCGCAGTGGAGTGCACCTTTTTAAAAAAAAACACTGGGGAGAATTTTCTCCCCGTCAGGCAGGCCGATCGGGAGTGGGCGCGGAGCTGATCCCACCCCCTCCGCAATCAGCTACGTGCCACCGTGTTATGTGGGCAGGCCAATTAAGGTCCGCCCAGCGTGACGCGCACCTGGAAGCGCTCAGCGCTACCTATGCGGGCAGGGGGAGGAGGAAGAGTCATGGCCTGTGCTGTGCCCTTTAGAGTATGCATGAGAAGGAGCACAGAAATCTCCCTGAGGCACGGAGCTGCCTCAAGGAGATTAATTTCATTATGAAACAGTAAAAAACAGAAAATAAAAATTATTCAGACACGTCCCCTCATGTGACAGCTGGGACATGTTTATGAATTTTCATTAAAATTTATATTTAATTAACGAAACCTCATCCCGCCCGTGGATGAGGTTTCCTGAAACATGCAAAGGCCGCCTGGGATCTTCGCCTGCCCGCCAGCCTTATGGTTGGACGGGCAGCTTTCTCAATAGGCTTAATTACTTCATTAATGGCCTTAACAGGCCTTTGACAGTTCAGCAGGCGCGCATCCGTCTGTGCTGCGGCCCGCCAAATGGAAGATCGGTATGACACGCGATGATGTTGGGACGCACGCCCGACTACACCGCACGCTATTTTATGCGTTGGCATGTGGGTTTGGGCCCCGCACGCCGAACAGAAGGTTCTGGCCACACTGTGTATTTTTGTCGAGTTAATATTACAATAAAACACTCCTTCTGACACCTTCATCACTTTATTATTAGAATATTCAGATTTGTTTCAGTTATACAGAGACAGACAAAGGTCCAAGGTAACAGAAAAATACTGCAGATGCTGGATATCTGAAGTAAAAACAGAAAATTCTGGAAATACTCAGCAGGTCAGCAGCATCTGTGTTGAGAGAAAGAGAGTTAAATTTTCAGGTCGATGACATTCGGTCAGAACATTTGACCTGAATTAACGATTTCTCTCTCCACAGATGCTGCCTGACTTGCTGAATATTTTCAGCATTTTCTGTTTTATTTTAAAGGTCCAATCTAGGCAGGGTTTCCAACTTAATTATGCCAAAGTTTCAGTAGCGGAATACTAGCAACTCCAAGGAAACGTTTGGTGAACATTTTTTTTTTGGACTGCTAGCAGTGAAACGGTTAATGTGACAATTAGTAGCACCTCACAGAAACTACAAGCAGTTGCTTCACCACAGTCTTAAACTAGCTGTTGTGTTGTACAACTTGGTTGAAGATGGTTCAGAATCAGAAAATACTGTCTGAAGTCATTCCATTAATTGCAGCACAACAATTTTTCAGACATGCATTCCTTTTAAACTCCTTTTGTCTTAAACTGCTTTTATAGCTCTTTTCCAAGTAAAGAAAGGAACACGTATCACCATAGTTCCATTTGCTGATAAGCATTGTGACATCAGAAAAACTCCACTAGTGCATAATTTCTGTAGGAACCTATTTAAAATAGAAGCTGTTTCCATTAGGTCGTAGTTTTAAACCTTTATTACATTTTATCATAATTTTCAGGTGAATGGTAGATTTATCAAGGATGACAATGCTAAGGAATTGTTAGTAAAGTGTCCAGCACTCTCAGCCCAGCTATAAAACTACCAGGTGTGAAATAAAACTCCATCCTTAACTATAACATCTGAAAAAACAATGATTGCGGCAACTATTTGCTATTTGTCTCTTCTGTGCCAGTTATAGAGGCAAAAGAGATGTTTCTAATTCATTGGATCACTTAGATTCATATTTTATAATGAGGCTCTATCTATGGTTTTGTCAATCAAATTACCTATGAAGGATTTATTACCTCCGCTTTTGAATCTTTCAGCCATTTATTCCATCAGTTTACAAGTACAAAGAAGTTTCTCCTCAAGCTACATGTAGCTTGCTCTTTTCCTAGCTCACAACCATTATTCCTCGTTCCCTTCTCCTGGTTTTTCATAAAGAACTCTACATCACCTCATCAGCGCACCCTTCATAATTGTACTTTAAAATAGAAAAAGAGATTGCAGTTTTAGAGAGCATACATTTACAGCAAATTACTCCTGCTGTGTCTCTCTTTAAATAAATATACCCAACACCTTGTACTGAGTGTTAATCATGAAGTTAATTTGCAATTTCCTGGAATCCTGTAATTTGGGTCTCTAATCCTTTACAGAACCATCTCAGTGACATCCATATTGAATGAAGTCTATTGACGGCACTAAGGACCTGTGCTTCAGACTGGCCTGAGGGTGATCACACATAGCATTCACTACTCAGCTCACAGACTTGAAGTCTTTGACAAGCTAAGTTAACAGCAATAGTGCACACTGTTTTTTTTAGCATCTGTACGCTTTACTGTAATACTCTTCGATATTGTATGCCATCTGACTCACCTGCCCACTCAATTCGCTTTTGTAATTCTTTTCGAAGCACCTATCTTTCTCCTTGAACTAGCGTGTGTTCCGATATAATTTGGTATTATTTAGACATTGCCCTTCAATACATCCATTGAGGCCATACATCCATTAAGGCCATTAATAAATATCAATCAATTGGGTGCCCTTGACACAGTGTGATGCACGCGCGGGTTATGGTTGGAAAATCAGTGCCTAATTCTCTATCCTCTAATGTGAACGGACAGGCCTGCAATTTTCAAACCAGCGTGAGTGCAATCACTGGGATTGCCCAATAGCAGAATCACCTCTATCATGTTTAATTGAGACCTCAGTTCTGTTCTATTTCCTAAGGTTCCATCAGTCTGATTGGAGCTGATGTGGTTGCTTATTGAACAAACTTACTATTGATTCCTAATTTCCAGAAGTTTTTCTCACAGCCATAATTTCTGCTTGTTTTAAAGTAGAAGAGAGCCTTGTGAGGAACTTTATCAGAGGAAAGTCCAAGAGCTTGCACTGCCGGCAGGCTTGGCTCCCTGCTGGCACCATGGCTTTGTCATATCAGCTGCATTAACCTCAACCAATATTTGGGTTTCAAGCTGAGAGAATTTCAACCAACTTGTCAGACATAACCTGCCATTTGAATTTAACTTTTGTTAATCCTGGTTGTGACCACTTGAATTGTTTAATTCATTACTTTCGCCCTGACACCAATTTTGATTATTCTTTTTCCAATAAAAGAGAGAATGGGATCACATTTGTTCTCTTACATGTCCAAAAGGTATTGCAAAGTATCCGCCAGAGCAGCTCTAATTTCTGTCTACATTTCTCTCAGTCCTCTTTGAATTCATATAATCTGGATCTGGTATTTGTTACCTCATGTTTCTGAGGGATGATGTAGGATATTGAAGTGACTTACAAAATAAGTTTCCATATGCATGGACAGAATTTTCTGCCTGTCGGGCGTGAGCGGACCCAATCGGTGCCCGCAATTGGGGCCACGCCGTCATTTTGCGTGGGCAGGGCAATTGAGGCCCGCCCAGCACATTTCCGATGCTCATGGATAGCGGGAGAGTGGGGGCTACGGCGGGTGTGCACAGACTGCCGGGTCCAATGTCGATCCAGCAGTCTGTTTAACAGAAGTCCTGGCAGCCTCCTGTACGCTGCTCACAATGGCTGCGTCGGAGTCACACTGCAAGGGTTTGGCTGAGCAGGGCGTGCTGAAGGGAAAGGCAGAGGAGCAGGGCAGGCTGCAGGGTAAGCCAGCAGGGAGCCAATGTGCCCCTCGGTTTTCAGATGAGTGCCTTGCTGCCCTCCTTGAGGAGGTGGCAGCACGGTGGGAGGTGTTGATCCCCCAGGATGGGAGGAGGAGGCCCTCCCACATGACCAAGTGTGCCTGGGAGGAGGTGGTGGAGGTGGTGAGCTCCCCCGGTGTGGTGCGGCGCACCTGGATCCAGTGCCATAAGCGCTTCAACGATTTGTTGCCCTCTGGATGGGTGAGTTTCTTGCTGGCATTGGGCATTTAACCAATTAGGTAGCCTTATCCTTTGAGGACCACCCCCCACCCCCCAAGTCTTACTGTCGTGACGGCATTGAATCATATTGGGCATTTCTCATACGCTGGGTGGGCAAGCGGTTAATGCCCATGCTTACATCAAACTCAGTGGTTCATGAGGAGATGAGTTCTCCCCCACACCATGTGTTGCTCTTAGTTGCACAAGACTAGTCTGGGGGCAACCTGCAGGAGATGCAGCTAAGCGCGTACTCAGAACGCCAACACATGTCCTATTCATGGTGATGAGATTGTGGAAGGGGGGCCTCAAGGTCTTGTGGCCAAGAGTCACCTGCTGCCCTCAACACTGCACATAGTTGCGCCTCCTTGCTATGGAAACGAAGACCGTGTGTTTCCTCAAGTAATGGACGCAGAGTCCAAGTCGGCCGTTGCCGGGACGGGGGGGCGGTGGCGGTGAGGGTTGGGAGCAGGCGTACTATCTTTGTGTGACTGATCAGCAGTAGCGGGGAGAGGAGGCAGTGGAGGCCTCAGATCGGCCACTGCGGTTGGGGTGCGGTGGGCGCATGCACAGCTCATGTGCGATTAGTTGCAATGAATGGTCTTCTCTGTTTTTCAGGAGAAGAATGCTCACAATGCATGTGAGCGTTCATGGACTGGAGGCGGCCAGGCCTGGCTCATGATTTTAAGCCATTTCGAGCAGGAGGCCCTAGAGCTTGAGAGGCGCCATGCGCCCAGGTCCACTGGTGTCGGTGAGGCTGGTGTGGAGCGGCCAGGGATTTGAGGTCAACAGTGAGATCCGCTCTGTCCTCCCACCATCCAAAGCACTGATGATTGTTTGATTTGTTATTGTTGCAACATTGCTCAGTCACAGACTGATAGAGTCAGAGGTGTGGATCATAGACAAAGGTCCCTCGGCCCTTTGAAGATGCGCATATCAAACACCTTCCAAAATCACCTTATCCCATTTCCCATCACTATCCGCATGGCCTTGTATGCCACGGCATCGCAACTGCACATCCAAATACTTATTACATGTTAGGAGAGTTTCTGCGTCCACCACTCTTTCAGGCAGTGCATCCCACATTCCCAACACACTCTGTGTGCAAAAGTTGTTCATCACATCACCTGTCAACCTCATGCCCCTTACCTTAAATCAATGTCACCTGGTTACTCATCCCTCCACCAAGGATAAAAGTTCCTTTCTGCTAACCCTATCTATGCCCCTCATAATGTTATCAACCTCAATAATGTCACCCCTCAATCTCCTCTGCTCCAGGGGAAATAACCCCAGTCTATGCTATGTGTCCTCATAACTCCAACTCTCCAGCCCAGCCAGCATCCTGGTCAGTGACCTCTGCACTCCCTCCACTCCAATCACATCCCTGCTGTGAAGCGCCGATCACAACCGCACACAGAACTGTAGCTGTGGCCTAGGCACCTTGGCTAACAAAGGCAAGTATGACATTTACCTTCTCAAACGCCTTATGTACCTATCCCACTACCTTAACAGGTCTGTCAACATACCCAGCAAGGTCCCTCTGATCCTCTTTACTTTCCACAGTCCTACTGCTCCTCGTGCATTCCCGTACTTTGTTTCTTCTGCCAAGTGCATCACCTCACACTTATCCACATAACATCCCATTTGGCATTCCTTAGGCTACCTGACCAGCCCATCTGTATCCGTCTGTAATGTTTGGGGCTCCTCCTGACTATTTGCCGCCCCACCAATATTCGCGTCCATAGGTTCTGGAAGTTTGAGCACATAATGAGCCAGGTGAAAAGGGATGGAGTGTGTCACTGTGTGCACGTTAACTGATCCACTATCCTTGTTGTTAATTTCAGCATCATCAGAGCACAGCCGCCAGGAGGAATTCCAGATTCCCCCTCTCACACCTAAGGGCCCTCAAGTGTCACCTGCATCACTTCATTTCTGTGAGGCAGGCACCAGCGCAGATAGTAGCACCTTGTTGTGCATTGCAACGTCAGCTAGTGTCCCGGGGCACAGTGGTGAGGGCACTTCACAATCACTGGAGGAGCTGGCAGAGACAGAGAATGCCGATGGCGCCAGCAGTCGGAGGACTGCAAGGGACCAGGCACATGCTCAGCCAGTGCCTGATGATGTGCCTCTGGAGTCGTCCGCGATGCAGCAGCTGCAGGAAATGCGGCCGGGTGTGCGGGAGCATCTGAGAGTGTTGCATAAGGCTATGCTTCGCTTGGTGTCCGTGGTGGAGAAGTCCATGTGGAGCATCAGTGATGCAATGAGCCTCATGGCAGAGCGTCATGCTTCCTCCATGGAGACAGTGGTGACTTTTGTGGAAAGGGGCCTCCAGGAGAGCAAGCAGATTCTCCTGGGGATACGCTTGGATCTGCAAGCCCTCACAGTGACAGTGGCCACAGCTGGTCATTGCCAGTGTGGGAGATGGTGTGGGCTTCAAGCTTCCCAGCTGGTTGCCCATTCAACGACAGTGAGCAGGGAGGTCCAGGACAACTCACATCGGTGGAGCAGCTGCCTGTCGTATATGCGGGCTCCTTTCACAGCACTCCGGATGAGGGCAACAGTTGCTCTGTCCCTCTCCCAGTGACTGCTTCATCAGGTGAGGCTGCGACAACTGGGGAAATGCCAGGTATGGACCTGGCAGATCCCTCCCAGGCGAGGCCAGCACAGGCTCCAGGGGGTAAAGGACGGCCGCCAAGGTCAACGAGGCCAACAGGACAGCAGAATCAGCAGTCTGTTTCAGAAGCCACTCCAACCGATGGGGCGGTACCTGGACGTAGCCCCCGCAAATGTAAGCATAAGGCACCTTAGGCACACCACGGGTTTGTCACTGGTGCTTTTGTGTTGGTCCTAGATTAGGGAATTATTATTTGTTTATGCTTGAAAAACATTTTGTTTTGACTTTGTGTGACCTTCTGATAGTGAAAATTAAAACCAGATGTGTTATCATGGCAGAGGGTGGCTCTTTTGTTCTGCATTTATATGTTTTACAGACATGTCATGAGTGTTTGAGTGGACATTGAGGTTTATGTCCAAAGCCCTTAGTTGCAGCTGATGAAATGGCAGATTTAGCAATTAAGTGCTGATATGGAAGCGCCAGGCAAGGCTGGTTCTCCTGATCCATCTGTGTGGAGCTAACTGAAGGTTCATTGGATTAAAGTCTCCCGGGTGTCCGTGCCTCCTTGGTGTAGTCCCAGGTCAGCGTTTAGCCCCTCAGCATTTCCCTGTGCCTCCTCATCCTCAGACTCACTGCTGGACTCACCGTGTGCAGCTGCATCCACTGCATCAACGTCTTCATCGTCCACTGCTTCCCCCACTTTCCAGCACAAGATTGTGGAGAGCGTAGCATGCAACCACTATCACCGAGACATGATCTGGGGGGTACTGGAGTGTGTCCCCTGAGCAGTCCAGGCATCGGAAGCGCATCTTGAGAAGACCGATGGCTCTCTCCACCACAGCCCTTGTGGAGGTGTGGCTGCTACTGTACCGCTGCTCAGCTTCTGTTCTTGGATGGTGGAGAGGCATCATGAGCCACCTTCTGAGGGGATAGCCCTTGTCACCCGGCAGCCATCCATCCAGCCGGGCTGGAGCATTAAAGAGCCCCAGCACCTGGAAGGGTCTGGGGATGTAGGTGTCGTGGGAGCTGCCTGGATTGCACAGACTTGTAGAATCTGCATCCTGTGATCACTCACTATCTGCAGGTTCATGGAGTGGAAGCCCTTCCTGTTGACGAAGGCACCGGGCTCACCTGCTGGCGCCTTGATGGCCACATGTGTACAGTCTATAGCACCCTGGACACAGGGGAAGCCAGCAATGGCCATGAAGCCTCTGGCTCACTGTGCCTGACTTGCCTGGTCGCAGCGGAAGTGGATGAAGGTCAATGCATGCCTGAACAGAGCATCTGTAAGCTGCTTGACACAAGTGTGCACAGCTGATTGGGAGACACCGCAAAGATCACCCACCGAGCCCTGGAAGGAGCCAGAAGCATAAAAGTTGAGGGCAACTGTGACCCTCTGAGCTGCTGGCATGGGGTGTCCACCCACACAGTAAGGGGAGATCTCAGGGCCAATCATCTGACAGATGACAGAGGCTGTTTCCCATGAAGCTGGTGCCTCCTTCGGCACTGCACCTCAGTCATATTGTGGTAGCTGCTTCACTGCCTGTATACCCTGGCAGCAAGATAGTGGCGTCTTCTGTGTCCCCTTCCACCTTGGACTACCTATTGGTCCTGCGCACCTTGTGCATGCACCTGGCCTCCCAAAGTGGCTCCCCTGGAGGCTGATTGTTCAGTCCTGGCCTCCTCCTTATTCTATCCCTGACTTCTACCTCAGAGGAGCTGCCTCCAGTGGACATGTCACATCCCACACCCAGGCTAAATAGAGGGCTCCATAAAGCTGCAGACCTGATAAAGATTACTGACTGCAGAGCGCTGACCTGAAGATTAAAAGTACACAGAAAGCTCCTATAATTCGTTCTGAACTGCTACAGATCGCACAGGCAAGTTTCAAAAAACTTTTTGCAATAAATACTCAGACTAACTCGGACCAGATTAACAACCCCACTGAGCCCTCTTATCCCACCTGTGGATGAGTTTGATTAAAAAGCCACTTCTCCGCCTGCCCGTTGCATCCGTGTGCCAAACTGAAGATCGCACGCCTAAAAATCAACAGCGATTGCCGAGTTAAGGGCCTTAACTAGCCCTTTAATTAATGGCGGGCACACATCGCACTTCATCGCGCCCAGCGAGATATCGCAATGGCGCGCGGTGACATCGGGACGCTCGCCGGACATCACTGTGTGTAATTTTAAGCGCTGACATGTGGCCCTGCCCCCCCACACGTCAAGTAATTCATTCTTCCCTCTATATGCAAAGCACAATCATGCAATGTGATACCATTTTATCATCCAATTATTTCAGGCTACATTCTTTAGTTACATTTTTGATTAAACTTTTATTCAAGTAAATATAAATGTGTTTAATCACATTGTAGGATGTTATGTTTCAGCAGGTTCAGCATGTTATAGCCTAAACTTGTCGTTGTGGCTATTGAGGGGATGCTGAAGCAGAATAATCAGAGAAGAATCAGAAACAGGACCTGCTCAAACACTTCCCACTGACCCCTCCCCAATATAATGATACTGACCTTTAAATAACAATTTGCTTGCTGGGCTGGATTCATAGCTTCCTATTGCTCATATCATAAAATCTCATATGTATTTTAATATTAAGTTCTACTTGGACCAATATATTGTGAAGTCTAAATGTTATTCTGTTAGCTGCAGTCTGCAAGGAGCTTCTTTGCCTTGGGATTTGAAGATGGTACAGATACAGAAAATCCTGCCTGAAGTCATTCCATTAATTGCAGCAGAACATTTCCTGTCTATGAAACAGTGAGTGGAAATAAAAGCTTGCCAATACATAGTGATTCACCTTGTGAGTACCTGAAAATGAAGATTTTGACATACTAGTCAAATGTTAGAACATTCTTAAATCATCAAGATGCTGGCAATTGGCAGGTCATACACTATCTGCTTGCTATGTAAAATGGGCATAAACAAGCTTACAAGCCTAGTGTGAAGGGACTGCTCCAGTTAATAGTAATCTTCAAACAACTGCCTTCACAAAAATAAACAGTACAGATGAAGATGGGCATTTGGCCCATTTAGATGTTCTTCCACAAAAACTACAGTTCTTCCCATCACAGCATCCAACCGCATCTTGAATGATTCCAGAGTTTTACGACATCCAGAGCTTCCATGCATCAACCACCCATTGTCCAAAGAAGTTTGTTCTGATGAAGGTCCTTAAATGGGGACAGGGATATAGCAGGAGAGAATTCCTATGTTATTGGGTTTATTCAGTTCAATGGATGACATTACATCACAAAAATAAATAAGATTCAATTCAGATGTATATTTTTTTGTGAAGCCATGCTTTATATTGAAAATGACTTTTTGTATTTACTGGCTGAAAACCATGATTGAATTTTTAAAAAGACTGAGGCAATATTACAATGATTTGAAACTGCCGTGTCAAAGATGGCTGAACGTTTGCATCACTGAACATGACAAATTCCAAAGGCCTTAAGTGGAGCCAATCAGTTTGCAGAGATCTGCAAAGAAAAGAAAGTGAATGAAACATATCTCATTATCCTTTTGCAGGACTTCCAGACTCAACTGGGTGGGGAACAAGCATTAGATATAATCATTTCAGACAAAAGAATCTAGCTGAGACAGGAATTCACCCAGTCATAATCTAAACAAGTTGAAACCATGCATTTTGATGCTCTAACCATGACCATATTTGGGTCACTGGTCAGTTCATGAGAGAGGACAAGCCAGAAAGCCTTCTTTTGTATTTTAAGAAACTGTTTTTTCCAGGCCACAGGCAGAAGCACTAAAGACACCAAAGTGGTAAGACCCCTTTGTGGACCTCCCTCTCTCCCCATCCAACTTGCAGTTTTGCACCCAGTTTCACAAGTAAAGATCAAAAAAACCTCAACCTAGCAGCTGCTGTCTCTGGAAAAAAAGATAAACCATCTCAATGCCAGTCCTGAGAGACCACTGAGACCAGCTTGGTCCTACACAAGTCATCAGTCTATGAGATCCATATAACTTTAGTGGACTTTAAAACATTATTTAATCTATCCTCCCACTTAATAATTTAATTTTGTGTGTATGTGAGCCTGAGTGCATGTTGGAGCATTTTTATTATTTTACTTAGACCAGGTTAAGTACAGGAAATACTCTTGTTTTTTCTTTTCAAAACACTCTAGAAAACCAGTATGTTTGCGTTCCTTACAATCACAGCAAGTAACCAGTTAAACACTCATTCAATTGGCAAGCATATCCTTTTTAAAAACCTGTTGTGGTCAAATGAGGAATGAGTTAAGAGGGGAGCCATTCCATCTCTCCTCATCAGATCTTAACACTTTACATAAAATTGAATGATTCAGTTAAGAAATCTGAAAATATTTTTAGGGATTCCACAGTTTCTTCCAGATCAAATAAATAGTTGTTTGCAACTCTAATGTTATTATTTTGTTCAGTTTCTGTGTGAATTTTCTACATGTAATACAATAGACTTTTCATTTAGCTTGAGTGACATGACCTGTTGCCACAGTGATTTCCATGCTAATGAAGAGATAATGTCTGGTATCCCTTTTGAATTCTGGCATGAATTAACTATGATAATAGTTTCTGTTAATACTGAGTTTGGGTACACCTATTCACTCAATGCATTGTATTCTACATTGCAGATTGTGGATGGTGTAGGTCTAACTTTGGAAAGCTTACAACCAACAAGGCAACATCAATCACATGGTCTTCCTGAACTTACATTAGCTGCTCTTTCAATTACAGATCACTATAAAAGTCTTCAAAGGTGAATACTACACTGAAACATTTAATATTTAGCCATACCTTTTAACCTCTGCCACGCACTTATCTTCACTGAAAGTAATCAGAAAAACACTTGCTTCATTAAATATTCACAGCAGTTTACCTTCCTATTTTTTCACTTAAGTGATCAATTTCTCTTCAGCTGATTTTTTTGGCTTTTGGGCGGTTTCCAGTCTACTTACATCATAAATCGTTCTCTTGTCTTAAATATCCACCTTTCAGTTATGTTAGAGTACATTCAGTCTTTGCAGTGAGGAACTCTTCCATTATTCCCTAATATTCTGGAGCTGTTATATTACACCTGCATTATTTACTACATTTCTTTGTCAAACATAAAATGCATGTTCTCGTTGATAGTTGTGGACGTTTACTTAGTTACCTCCAGGGAGCCTAGCTATATAAGATACAAAGATTACATGGATAATTTTTGTTTGATTATACTTCTGAGAAGTGCCTTTGGATGCTTTTCTACCTTAGAGGCACGATATAAATGGAAATTGTGTTGTTTTTTTAGTCTTTCTGTAATACAAAATCATTTCAGCTGTATTTTTAGCTGTGTGCAGGGTGGAACATTTTGGGGCAGAACAATGGGAAGAATTTTTCCTATGGTGGGCGGGCTGGGCAGGAGTGGAAGGGGGTGGGTGGGCACGGAGCCAATCACCGCCTGCGATTGGCTGCCCGCCGCCATTTTACGTGGGCCGGCCAATTAAGTCTGCACATGCGCGCAAAAGAGCGCAGCAATCTCCCTGAGGCATGGAGCTGCCGCGGGGAGATTGAATGGATTTGAAAACTTTTTAAATAAATAAAATAAAAATTTATTTAAACATGTCCCCTCATGTGACAGTGTCACATGAGCTGGGACATGTTTGTGAAGTTAGGAAAAATTATTTTTTTTTATTTTATAAAACCTCCCAGAATCCTCATCCCACCCACGGATGAGGTTTCCAGAAAAATGCGAAGGCCGCTTGGGCTCTTCACCTGCCCGCCAACCTTAAGGCTGGATGGACAGCGTTCTTAACAACTTTAATTACTTTTTTAATAGCCTTAATAAGCCATTGACAGTTCAGCGAGCGGGCCCACCCAATGAAATATTGAAATGACTTACGATGATGTCGGGACACAGGTCATCGCGCATCATTTTACATGTTGGCATGTCAGGCCTGACCCCGCACACCAACAGCAAAACTCTGCTCAATGGACAGAATTATAAGGTTGACCAGGCTTACGGATGAGAGGAGAATGTGCTAGAGATGAGGGGAGAGATTATAGTGTTTTTGTTTAATACATATACTTCTGTTATTCAAACTGAAACAAGGAAAGAAATTCAGCTCAAAGTATATTCATAAAAGTAAGTTTATTGTCACCTGGGTCAAGAAAAAATTAGATAGTTGCCATAGACTCAGTTTCTCGTCCCTTCATATGGCTTATCTGCAGTCAGAATAGAAACTGTGCTGATAATCAACTTCTCAAACTGGGTGATTGACATTGAAAACTTTGGGTGTAAATGTCCAAACATTTAATAGTAAGCTTCTTGTGATAGGAGAATACCTCCTTCATCCCAATACTGATCATCCATGTTTCTGTTTGCCATTCTAGGTATTAAATCCTTTAAATTTCTTAATGCTTGTATTATCTTTATTTAGCTTCCTAATTATCTCATTTGTCCCTTCAAAACAAGCATAGGGGCATTTGTTTTTTAAAGTTTCTATAATTTATTGGGCTGAATTTTTCCCCCGCCGGGGGGGATGTTGAAGGGCGGGCACGCACAGGCGTGCTTCCAGTCGGCACCCCCAATTGGGGGCGCAATGCCATTTTACATGGGTGGGCCAATTAAGGCCCGCCCAGCATGACGACTGCACAGAAGCGCTATGCACTCCCCATGCAGGTGGGGGGGGGGGCGGGAAATCCCAAAATCAAGAGGGCGCTCTTTCACGCATGCACACAAAAGAACACACTCATCTCCCTGAGGCTAAGTGCAGCCTCAGGGAGATCAGCTGTAAATGTCAAAAAGATAAAAATGGAAAAATAAAATTTCCCTCACATTAGTTGGAACATGTCCATAATTTCCACAAAAAACTTTATTAAAATTTTTAAAAAGCTACATGAAACCTCATCCCGTCCGTGGATGAGGTTTCATGCTTTTTCCAATTCTCGCTGGGGCTCCTGGCCTGCCCGCCAACCTTAAGGTTGGACGGGCAGGTCCTTTAATTACTTAACTGACTCTATCAATAGCCTCAATTGGCCATTGACAGGTCGGCGGGCGCACAGCTGTTTTCGCTGTGACCCCGCCTTCCTGAAAATTTAAATGGGGCGCGGTGATGTTGGGAGTTCCCCCCCACCGGCGTCACCACGCATCATTTTACGTGTTGGCGAGCGTGCCCCGCCCCCACTCGGCAATGTGTAAAATCCTGCCCATTGATTTACTATGAGACCCAATTTACAGAAGTAATCAGTACAGTAGAAGCCATGAGCCTTGTTACACTATAACCAATGGAATACACTGCCTAATGCTCTCTCACCTGCCAAAAATGAAATGGAGAAGCATTTAAGACACAAAAAATGAATTTGATTGATGTTGCATGGGTGTCATCTGGAGAGATTTGCCTGATCTTTCCAATCAAACTGATGTAGCTGAATAGCTTTCATTCACCTGTTGTAGGTTATTCCTCTAAGTGAATATTTGGAATAATCATTGCAGCTGTTCTTCTCTGCTTCCCTAAGACCATTGCTTAAATCCAGAAGCATGTTGCACTGGACATTGTCAATGGACGGAGGGATTAAAGTTAATTGGATCCAATGTCAAAGTGTAATGATTTTAAAATCTTCTCACCAGTTGTCCTGCAAGCTCACAGTTAGAATTGATAGAAAAAGATATGTCATGGAAAGTATAATGCACATTCATTTTCTGCCCATCAGCATTAAAAATGTTAGAACAAGTAAATTAAACTATTCTCCTTTTTAAACCTAGAGTCAGAATTAAACAATCGCGTCCCCCCCTCCCCCACCATCCTGAAGAGCATAATGGGTGGGATTTCCCGGTCGGTGTGCAGGGTCGGGGCCCGCTCGTCGACGCATGGGATGAACGGGATGACGTTGGGCGGAACTCCCGATGTCATTTCAATTTTCAGGTCGGCGGGGGCGCAACCGAATCAGCTGTGCGCCCGCCAACCTGTCAACGGCCTATTGAGGCCATTGAAAAAGTAATTTACGTCATTAATGGACCTGACCATCCAACCTTAAGGTTGGCGGGCAGACCGGGAGCCCTGATGGGCTTCTGAAAAAACAGGAAAAGTCGTCCACGGGTGGGATGAGGTTTCATGTAGGTTTAAAAAAAATTTAATAAAAGTTTAACTAAAAGTGATGGGCATGTCCCAACTCATGTGACAGGGTCACATGAGGAGACATGTCAGGGAAATTTTATTTTTCTATTTTTAACATTTTTAAATTTGGAGCTGATCTCCCTGAGGCAGCACTTAGCCTCAGGGAGATGAGTATGCTCTTTCGTGCGCATGTGTGAAAGAGCGCATTCTCGGCTTAGGGAATCCACCCCCCCACACCCACACAGGGACCGAGCACTTCCTGGCGGACGTCACACTGGACGGGCCTTAATTGGCCCGCCCACATAAATTGGTGGTGCACCCCCAATTGGGGGCGCTGATCGGATGCGTGCCTGCACGCGCCCACTCCTAAACTTCCTTCTGCCCTACATCATAGAATCACAGACTATCATACATACAATATAAGTTACTATACTTTGTCTGAACAATGCCCTGACTTCAAATTTAGAAAAATATCACTGCAACATCATTTCCATTTCTCACATCAGTCCTTGTTGTGGACTTTGAGTCAGATAATTAACTTAGAGTAACCTTGTTCAGTCATGAGCACTTCTATTACCAATCATTAAATCATTGAATCATTTGACTTTTGTTTGCAGGGCACAATTGAGTCCTTTACAAAACCCAGTGCAAGCCTTATAGCAATAATAGTAATTTCCTCAACAAGTTCTAAATTTGTTGTGACATTATCCCCGTCAGCTTCTGTAAATGAAACGTTAGTAGTATTCATAAGGTCTTACCTGTGGCTCAAGTGGTAGCACTCTCGTCTGAGTTCATAGAATCATAGAGTCATAGAGGTCTACAGCACAGAAAAATGCCCTTCGGCCCATTGAGTCTGTGCCAGCCAAACAAATACCTAACTATTCTAACCCCATTTTCCAGCACTAGGCCCATAGTGTTGGCTGCCATGGCATCGTAAGTATTGGTAAGTAGTTGGTGGAAGTCGCACTCCATGACCTGAGCACAAAAATCTAGGCTGATACCCCCAGGGTACGATTGAGTTAGTGCTGCATCGTCAGAGGTCTTTCCAATGAGATGTCAAACTGAGGCCCTTTCTGCTGTCTCAGGTGGTGTAAAAGATCCCATGGCAGTGTTTTGAAGAGCATCAGGGGTGTTATCCCTAGCGTCCTGGACAATATTAATCCCTCAAAAAATAGATTATCTGGTCATTATCACATTGCTGTTTGTGGAACCTTGCCATGTGCAAATTAGCTGCTATGTTTCCCACATCATGACAGGGAGAACACTTTGTAAGCATTTCATTACTTGTAAAGCACTTTGGGATCTCCAAAAGGCACTATATAAATGCAGACTTTTTATATAGCTTAGGCTATCATTGTCTCACATTTTAAAACGCACCTTTCCAGGAGCACTTTGGGAACCAGGTAATTAAGGTTCTTGTGTTTGTTATGAATTTGTCTTTCATATATTATTCTGCCATACTTCAGTTAATAAGGAAATCAGTTGGAAATAACATCAACTGGGGTTGTGGTGTGTTGTTTTTGAGTGAACCATTCTAAGTTGTGAAATAAAGACTAAAGTGGTTATTAAAGCAAAGTGGGTTTTTCCGTTTATCTAAATGATTCGGGATGTGGGCACATTAATTATTGAGGGTGGTAAAGCATCAGATGATCTTTTAATAACGGAAAGCTCAACCCTCAGAATACCATCCTGGCTCGGCTTGTTAGTAACCGTGGAACTGCAGGGTTGGAATCATACCATGAGATTTTATTAACAGACACAGGAACTGAGTAATTTCCAGTGAACAACTTGCCACTTTAGCATGGCGCAATCAAAGGGAACCCTTCAATTTTTGTATAAAGTATATGACACACAATCACATTTCACCCTAGTGCACTAATGGGTTGTAATCTTACAATATCTCACAAATTAATTGAGTCTAATTATATATTTTTTTGAATGGGAAGCGATACACTTGGCCTCACTCTCACCGACACATCAAGGGTCCTTTGGCTAATCATGTCCTAACACTGTGAAAGAAATTTACGTTAATCCCTTAGCCTTTGGTGCTCATTCAAGGGGAAAAGAGCAGAAACAACCCTAAGCTAGGTAAAAAGGTCAACAGTTTCCCTAATATCACATTCTTTAGATTGTCTTGTCTCACAGTTATTCCAATTCGGTACTTAAATTTGACATCCTCAGTTCCAGGTGTCATTCCTAGTAATTTGATGCAAACTGCGGCTTACTCTAGTGGGAAAAAATACAGCAGTAGCTGAACTACGCAGAGGGTCATTTTAACCAAAATTAAGTGTTCATTGAACCAAAAAGAAAAATGAAAACAAAAGAAACAGGTTGAACCATAAGAACAAGGAGTGCACTCTATAAAGATTTATTCACTGTGAAAAATTGGTGTTTAACAATATAAAAAAGAACTTTATATACGAAAATAATTATTGTATAGCCGTCCGGTGCTTCACAGGATGACCTGAAGCAACTCTAAGCCATGTCGCATTAGCAGAATAATTATATTGTCTTTGTGTTATCGGAAAGCTCGTCACTCTCATTGCTCATTATTGACTTAATTGTGTCAAGTTGGTGCTTCAAAGCTTTCAACGTATTACTGGTGTCTGGCTAATCAAACATGAGAGAAACAGCACAAAGGTTTTCACAGCTCAGTCGCATCTATCGAAGATCCGTGCAGCTAAAAAGACTGCTGCTTCTAAATGATGAATCAGGCGCTATACGTATAGGCAGTAAAGGAGCACTCATAGAAGGCAAGTGCTACGTGTAGCTTAATGTCCCAGCAGGAAACCTTTATTTTATCAGTCTGTAGTTGGTCAGATGACATTTCTGTTTTTCAGTTTTTCACTTCTAGTCTTTCTCTAGTCATATAAACTAGTATTAGACAGTGCAAAACAGCAATTCTCATTTCAGCGCTAAAATAAATACAGGATTTTCATTTATAAAGTACCTTCCCTGGCCTCAGGATATCCAAATAATGACAGCCAAACAAGGGCTTTTCAAATGTGGTCACTGTTGTAATGTAGGAAACATGGCCACCAATTTGTGCATAGCAATGTGATGATGACTAGATAATCTGATTTTCAGTAATTTGGGTGATGGAAAAATATTAGCTAGGAGACCCAAGGAGAATGCCACTACATTTCTTCAAAATAGTGCCATGGGATTTTTCACATTCATCTGAGAGGGTAGGCAAGGTTTAACATCTCATCTGGGAAATGGCACCTCCAACAGAACAGTACTCCCAAAGTACTGCACTGAAGTGTCAGTCTGGAACATCCCAACATATTTGTAACATGCTTTTAATATAGAAAGTTGTGCTAGTATAGGTGAAAGAGCTGTGAAGAAATGAATGCTGGTGAAAGCTCATCTCCTTGCACATCTCTAAGTGACTTTGGCAGGATGAGAGTGTGGAACTGAGTCTGTGCTTCCCTCAGAAATTCCTCCTTGACTTTTAGCTGTCTGGTTACAAGAGAACTTCTCAGAGTATAGACAATCCTGCCAGCATAGTGGTTCAATTTGTGTGTCAAATGCCTATAATATCAAAAGGGGGAAAAATAAAGACATTCAAACATAAAAAATGCTTGTTTAAATTAACATTTTTATACCCTTAATGCCATCTGTCCATATCGACAGCACAAGCTTGCTGAGATCCTACTGCACACTGGCTGGATGAAATGGACCTTAAATGTACACCATCACCCTTCCAGAATTTTCCAACCACCCGCACAAGCTGGCTACGTTAATTGGCTACGCAATAGCAGTAGCTACACCTCAAAATCAATACATTGGCAGTGAGGCTCTTGGGAATGCCCTGAAGATACCAAAGGACTTATACAATTTTTGCCCATAAGTTATTTTTTGCCTCTAGGGTCAAAAGCGCTTTTCATCCTGATGCTTTTAATCTAGGCCTTATATTTATAGGTATCATTTATTTGAAATAACTTCACAGAATTGTTACTGCACAGAAGGAGGCCTTACAGCCCATCGTGTCTGCACGAGCTCCCCAGAGGAGCAATTTACCCAGTGCCTTACCCGCTCTTATTCCCCGTAGCCCTGCACGTTCTTCCTTTTCAAACAGTAATCCAGTTCTCCCGAATCCCTCACTGCCACACTCTCAGGCAGTGCACTGCAGATCCTAACCACCTGCTGTGTGAAAACATTTCTCCTCATGTCTCCATTACTTCTTTAGACAATGATCCTAAATCTGCGCCCTCTTGTTCTCCATCCTTCCACCAATAGGAACAGCTTAACAGAATCATGGGGTGGAATTTTCCGATCGGCTGGAAAATACGCCGAGCCTTTAGTGGATTCAGAAGATCCCGCTGGCAGGACAGGCTGGAAAATTCTGACCATTTGGCCTGATGTTATGATCCCAGCTGAGGTTACCTCTGGACAAGCCAGAGTGATCCCAGAGTGGAACCTAGCTTGATAGATCCTATTTGTTTGTTTAGATGCGTGGTGGAGATTAGCTACTAACAGAGGCACAGGGGTCAGCTGATGAACTTTTAACAAAAGAATAAAACATTTATTAAACAAGAAAAGGTTAAATATATTACAATACTCCTTCACCCACAGCTATACATTTACAGGTATATACAGGGCAGAAGTTTTCGCTCGGCGGGTGGGTGCACACCCAACCCACTCGAGCGTGAAATGACGCAGTTGGCGTCGGCTAAGCGTGTAGACATTAACGAGCAGTCACGTGATAGTTTGGTTGACGGGCGCGCGCCGGAGCTGGCATCACGCCTGCTGGCAATTAAAAGGCCTGTTAAGGTCATTAAGCAATCAATTAAATTAAAATTTTCACTGCCTATACAACTTAACGGTTGGCGGGCAGGTGAAAAGGCCAAACGGCCTTTGCATTTTTTTGGAAGCCTCACCCACGGGTGGGATGAGGTTTCCAAAAGCAAGTAGACAGACAGAGTCACGTGAGGGGACATATTTCATTACATTTTTATTTTGTTTTATTGTTTCTTTTCATGTGACTCTGTGCCTCAGGGAGGTTATGAAGCACTCACTCTCATGCATGCGTGAAATTCGTGCCCAGCCCACTCGCCCTCCTTCCCCCACCATCCCCGCACAGGAAGCCCTGAGTGCTGCCGCTCAGGTTTCACACTGGGCGGGCCTTAATTGGTCCACCAGTGTGAAATCGCATCCCCGTGCTTGCTTCCCGACCACCCCCGCTGAGCACCCCAGCCAAGGGCAAAATTCTTCCCACAGATTTGTAAGGATAACACATGTTACAAAAACTATCTTATACTCTAATACACACAATAAGTACACAATCCATGCAAATCTATGACACTCTATGGTCAGACACACTACACTCTGACCTCAAGTGCAAGATACCACTTCAACCATATGCTATGGATCTCTCCTCAACTCCCCCCAAAACTGTGAACCAACCAGTCTCACTGAATTGTGTCCTTCACAAGAGGGTTTCTAATCTCCACTCTCCAAGACCTTGCCTTCTTCCAAACCGATGCTTTCTCTCAGATGCCTTCCACAAGGGTTCACTTCCAGGGCTTTGAACTTTCCTCCTAGTGTTCCTCTTCCCTGAGTCACCGAATGCATTCAAGCTATCTTCCACACAATCTCTCTCACCAACTCAGCCATCAACAGTACAAACTGCTTCACATGCCCATAGCAAACAGCTACAGACCTTCTGTTGTCTCTTTGGACCTCCTTGCCTCCTGCAAGTTGTTCTCACTTTAAATCTTGTCTCTTTAAATCTAAACTTGGAGCCTTCCTCTCTGTCCCTCACTCTTAACTTCACTTAACATGGCCTTTTCCCAGGTTTCTGTCCCTCCTTTGACTAGAAGGTCATCTTTAGACTTTCTCATCTTTCACCCCCCTGGATTTATGGGGTTTTCCTTCACTTGGGACTTGCTATCTGTCCCCTTTCAGGCTGCTGCTGCATCACAGCTGCCTTCAAACCAACTGAGTTCAAACAGTTTCCAAAACAAATTGCTGTTTCTCTTCTTCTGTGTGAGTGTCTGTGGGAAGGACCTGCCTCTCTGGACCCCTGTTGCTAGGCAACAGTCCAATCCTTCTACCCTTTCTTACTTCCTCTTTAGAGGTTGTAAAACTCGTCATCAGAAATGCAGGAACCTTTCCGTAGTGAAGCTAAAACTCCACTTGACCTCTTTTAAAACACAGATGCAGAAATACAAATCAAACTTAAACTTCAAAGACAAAATTCATTCCCAGCACCTACAGATACCAATATAATTTACTTATTTCCTAACACTGAATTGGAGCAAGTTAGAGCGTTGGTAGCCTGGAAATGAATGTGTGTGATCCTGTCAGATGAACGCATAAGGGGTTATGTTCTGAATGGTGTGGAGGGTTACCTTCCAGGAGCAAGTATGAGGAAACTGGAGGATCCACTCTGGAAAATTATGGGACCCTAAATGGTAAGATAACATTGTGAACACCAATTACTGATTCCCTGAGGCAGCATTTTCCCCCCGTCAGGGGGGTTGCGCTGGAGCAGGTGCAGGCGGGCAGGTTCCCCATCAGCGCTCCCAGTCAGGGGCACGCTGTCATTTTACATGGGCGGGCCAATTAAGGCCCTCCCAGCATGACTTCTGCCTGGAAGCCCTGTGAGGGCCGAGGGGATTGCCTGGACCGGGAGTGTGTTCTTTTGTGTATGCGCGCTAAAGAGTGCCCAGATCTCTTTGAGGGAAAGTGCTGCCTCAGGGAGATCGAGTCAAGTGTGAAAACGTTATTAAAGGCAGAAAAAAATATTCCTGTCATGTCCTCCCCATGTGACACTGTCACATGATCTGGGACATGTCCATTACTTTCATTTAAAAATTTTCCGAATATTTTAAATCCCTCATGAAACCTCATCCCGCCCGTGGATGAGGTTTCATGCTTTTTCGGAAAGCCGCAGGGGCTCTTCGCCTGCCCGCCAACCTTAAGGTTGGATGGGCAGGCTCATTAAGTAGGTAAATTACTTTTTTAAAGACCTTAAGTGGCTGCCGAACTAAGAATCTAAATGACGCAGGGTGACATCGGGATGCATGCCCGACTTCACCCCACATCATTTTACGTGTTGGTGAGCGGGTCCCGCCCCGCTTGCCAACCAGAAATTGCTGCCCATGGCTCTGAATGCTTATTGCAGCTTCCCTACATCTCAACCAGACTCAAGGGTAAGAACTTGCTGCACAGCTCATTATCCCGCTGGCACAGTTGTCCTCTGGTACTCTCTTCTTGTCCCAGTTCAGAATCCGAGTCTTCACCACATGCTCTTTTTCTCTATTTCCTTCCTTGATTCTACCTTCTTCTTCATGTAGTTGATTACAGTGGCTTAGTCATGCTCCCATTTCTTATCGCTCTGCACTCATGCATTCACTCACTGAAACCACCCAGCCTCAACTACTGCTCATTTCAACACTTCTTTTGTGCTGTTTCCCCATACTACACAGAATTCACATAGAATTTACAATGCAGAAATAGGCCATTCCATCCATCAGGTCCATACCATCAATTTCATTATGCTCCACAAAAAGCTTACTTCATCATCCAAGCATCCCACCTCCTACCCCAATCAATATATCCTCATATTCGTTTCCTTCTTATGTACTTTGTAGCTTGCCTTTAACTTTGCCTATGCTATACACCTCTACCACTCCATGTGGGAGCAGGTTCCACAATCTAATCACTTTCTGAGTAAAGATGCACAAAGAGCCCATGCAGATGTCTGGCTGCTTTTAACTGTTACAGGTGGATTTATTTCTCTCCCTTCCGAGAAACATGTACTTGTCCTCCAGATGGAAGCTCCCTAAGACTGCACAATGCAATTGGCAACTTTGAGGCCTGGATCCTCTGACCTACCACCCATTGTGGCAATATGTGATGTGTCAAATAGAGGAAAATGCATTTTTCAAGGCTACTGGCTCAAATCAGGCCGCAGATCCCTGGACATCAGTGGGAATTTGAGGTACCTGGTTCCTAAATTGAGCAACTTTATGTGGCAACACAGCTTTCAAGCTCCAGCTGTAGTATTGGAAGGTATTCCCATTCTTATACAACTGAAATGTAGGCTGACATCTCAAGTACAAGGTAGATAGCTGTGAGTTTAATTTCTCCCCTATATCTTTGCTATGATTTCAGATTTTGTTATTCTTTAAATGTCATGTCAAAGGTACATCCATTTACTATAAATGCAACACAACTAGCAGAGTCAATTGCAGCTGGGTAACATTTTGATTTGATTGCACAAGAGGTTTCACCTCTACCAAGGCTTGCCAACTTGCAGCATTAAGCTGTCCAGCATTGAGCATTTGCCACATTCCTGCTGCCAATTGGAATGAACCTCAAATCTTCAAACTCTATCATCTAGAAGAACGAAAGCATCAGCTGTTTGAGAACATCACTGCTTCCAAGTCACACATTATTCCCTCTTGGACATGTAACGCTGGTCCTAAGCGCCGCTGGGAAAAATGAACGCGTCCAAAACTAGCATTTTAAACTTAAATAAGAGCAATTATGCGGGCATGAAAGCGGAGCTAGCTAAAGTGAACTGGCAAATGAGATTAATGGATAGGTCAACAGAGGTTCAGTGGCAGACATTTAAAGGGATATTTCAGGATACACAGAATATATACATTCCAATGAGGAAGATAAATTCCAAGGGGAGGGCTCACCATCCGTGGTTAACTAAAAAAGTTAAGGACGGCATCAAACTTAAAGACAAAACATATAATTGCGCAAAGACAGGCGTTAGGTCAGAAGATTGGAAAGAATATAAAGAACAACAAAGAATGACAAAGAGATTAATAAGGAGAGAAAAATTAGACTATGAGAGAAAGCTAGCTAGTAATATAAAGATGGAAAGTAAGAGTTTCTATAGATATGTAAATAAGAAAAGAATTACCAAAGTGAACATTGGTCCTAAAGAAAGTGCATCTGGGGAATTGCTAATGGAAAGTAGGGAGATAGCGGATTAATTAAACAGGTATTTTGCTTCAGTCTTCACTATACCGTACACAAGTAACATCTTAGAAACAGTGGTAAATCAGGAATGGAAGGGAGGAGCTCGGGAAAATTAGAGTCACCAGGGAAGTGGTATTGAGCAAATTGTTGGGGCTGCGGGCTGACAAATCCTCAGGTCCAGATGGACTTCACCCTAAGGTCTTGAAAGAAGTGGCTAGTGAGATAATTGATGCACTGGTTTTAATTTCCCAAAATTCCCTATATTCGGGGAAAGTTCCATCAGATTGGAAATTAGCAAACATAACTCCTTTATTCAAAAAGGGAGGGAGACAGAAAGCATGAAACTACAGGCCAGTTAGCCTAACATCTGTCATAGGGAAAACGTTAGAAGCTCTTGTTAAGGATGTTATAGCAGGGCATTTAGAAACATTCAAAGCAATCAAGCAGTCAACATGGTTTTTTGAAAGGGAAATCATGTTTAACCAACTTATTGGAGTTCTTTGAAGGAGTCACATGTGCTGTGGATAAAGGGGAACTGGTGGAAGTACTGTACTTAGATTTGCAGAAGGCATTTGATAAAGTGCCATATCAAAGATTATTGCAGAAAGTAAAAGCTCATGGTGTAGGAGGGAACATATTAGCATGCATAGATGATTGACTAGCTAACAGGTAGCAGAGAGTTGGCATAAAAGGGTTTTTTCTGGTCGGCAGCATATGATGAGTGGTGTGCCACACGGATCAGTTCTGGGGCCTCAATTTCTTACAATTTATATAAATGACTTGGGTGAAGAGATCGAAGGAATGGTTACTAAATTTTCTGACGAAACAAAGATAGGCAGGAAAGTAAATTGTGAAGAGGACATAAGGAGGCTACAAAGTGACATAGATAGGTTAAGTGAGTGGGCAAAGATTTGACAAATGGAGTATAATGCAGGAAAATATGTCTTGGCAGACAGAATAAAAAAGAAGCTTATTATCTAAATGGTGAGAGGTTGCAGAGCTCTGAGATTCAGAGGGATCTGGGTGTCCTAGTACATGAATCACAAAAGGTTAGCGTGCAGGTACAGCAGGTAATTAGGAAAGCTAAGAGAATGTTATCATTTATTGTGAGGCGAACTGATTACAGAAGTAGAGAGGTTATGCTTCAGTTGTACAGGGCATTGGAGAGACCACATCTGGAGTATTGTGTCCAGTACAAGTCTCCTTATTTAAAGAAAGATGTAAATGCATTAGCAGCAGTTCAGAGAAGGTTTACCAGACAAATACCAGGAATGGGCAGGTTGTCTTATGAGGAAAGGTTGGACAGGTTAGGCTTGTATCCACTGGAATTTAGAAGAGTAAGAGGTGACTTAATTGAAACCTTTAAGATCCTGAGGGGTCTTGACAGGGTGGATGTGGAGAGTATATTTCCTCTTGTGGGATAATCTAGAACTAGGGGTCACTGTTTAAAAATAAGGGGTGGCTCATTTAAGGCAGAGATGAGGAGAAACTTTTTTCTCTCAGAGGGCTGTGAGTCTTTGGAACTCTCTTCCTCAAAAGGTGGTGGAAACAGAGTCTCAGAATATTTTTTAAGGCAGAGCTAGATAGAATCGTGATTAACAAGAGGATGAAAGGTTACCAGGTGTAGGAGGAATGTGGGGCTGAGTGGCCTACTCCTGCTCCTAATTCGTATGTTCGTATGTAAAATCCTGAAATGTGCTAGCAGCACTGTAGGAGAACTTCACTCATGTGGATTACTGCAGTTCAAAAGGAAGCTCACTACCACCTTCTCAAGGGTAATAAATGCAATAAATGGGCAATAAATGCTAACCTTCCTTGCGATGCCCATTTCCCAGGAACCAATTTTAAAAAATACATGTCTATAATATAATGTTTTGTCTGCTATAAGGTCCCTGTAACCAGAACAGTAATCAAATAGTCTCATGACCTGAAAGCAATGACAGGCAGTGGAAAGACTCCCTCTAATGAGTTGAATGAGCTCACCAAAGCTGCACTGATATAGGATCTCCTCCTCATCTGGCCCATTGCTTCTGTCGTAATCTTCTCTTGCAGTGAATTAAGGACTAATGAGTCACTTGTTTAAATATGTAAGAAGCAATGAAATATCTTTGACATACAATACTGCAATTCCACCCAGCTAAAGTTGATCTTACAATCTGTCCTTAATTTTTGAATCCTTTTTCATAGCTGAAGAGCAATGATTACAAATCTATTATGTTATGCATCAGTTAACCTCAGTAAGTGGGCAAGGAAGGTAATTTATACTGCTCCAAACTTTAGCACCCTTGAGGTACAAGCTGATTACGTAAATGATAATTTAATTTAGCTGATACGATTAGCTTTTATCATATTGTGCTAACTCATTTAGCTTTGTACGGCTCCGTGGCTGGTGATTGATGGTGGTTGGTGATAATGCATGGAAGTAATCCAACAATCTTAAGAGTGGTTCTCCCATTATAGATTCAATCTTTAATAGACTTTAATGTCTTGTGCATTATGATGTACAAAGCTAATATCTCAAGACAGAGAAAATGGAATAACTGGGAGAAATTAAGAGGCAGCAAACTTGCATAAAGTTCAGAAATCAAAATGTATATGGATGTTGATCATTTGGCTCATCCAGACTTATTCATCTGAAATGAGTCATCTTTATACAACTTCCACATGTTAAAATGATTCCAATGCTTGCTTCCACCACCATGTCCAGAAGGCGTACCATTAGTAAAGAGATACCAAAGAGGTTTGTTGTTACCTAAAATTCACTCATCAAAGAATAGCAAAAGGAACATGGGAGACACTTGGGAACTTATGGCTTGTTCTCATCAGCAGCCACTTAAAGCTTTGTTACCCTGGAGCAGATTTGATATGTGCACCTTTTAACTTGTGCTAGGTTTGAGGTGGAGTGGGGTAAAAGCGACCAAATACTTCCCTGAAGCTCTGAGTAATTCTGGAATACAAGTCCGTTGGTACCAACCCCAGGTACCTCACCCAATTGGTCATTCATCACATCAATCAAAATATGGAGCTGATTATTCAGGGTCATGTATCAGGCATAAGCATATCCAGACCTGTGCAGTTTCTAGCCCAGGGAGAAGGGATGATGGGGTTACTGGTTATCAATTAAGAGAAGAACTCTGTTTGATTCCACACTATCATCAATCATAGCCCAGGGCCACAGAGACCAATTTCTGCACTTCTACTGCCACACAAAATTAGCTTGCATTTAACATTGATTTGTATGTGGAAGAAGTCAGGTGCAAGAAACTCATTTTCACAATGCTTTAAAAAAATCCCCCATCTGCGACTGATTGCTCCCGGTGGTGTAACTGCTTTGATTATCTGAGGGCCTGTTTAAACTACAAGATCGAGTTTAGTTTGATCAGCCCCTGTATTTACCTTCACCTCTGTCCTCCGCTGAGGGAACTGGTTGGACAGCATCGGGTTACAGTCTGTTGCATGTTGCCATAGTGCAAATGAAGATGTTTAAATCAGATTACTTATTCACCCACCTAACATCAGTCAGAATGGGAGCCATTTACATCCCAGCCAGTTAGAACCTGGGATCAACAGGTGACCCTTTTCAAACAGCTGTCATTAAAAAAAATTGGGGCTATTAGATGGTGAGGTTTTATGGTAGTACCTGTAAAGTCATAACAGGCCTACATTTTTAGCTGTAATGTAAATAAAGCTTTGCATTCATGCTAGCTGGGCTTTGGAACAATAGAGTTCTTCCCAGTGTCCTGTCAAACATTTATCTCTTAACCAAAGGCTATTTTCCTTATATTCGTTCATTGGATGACGGTGTTGCTGGCAAGACCAGTATTTACTGCGGCCATCTCTAATTGCCCTTGAAAAGGTGGTGGTGAGTCAGTTTCTTGAAATGTTACAGTCCATATGGTGTATACCCACGGTGCTGTCACGGTGCTTTAGGATTGTCATCCAGCAACAGTAGCACTCCATCACATGTGTGACCTGTGCCTTGTAGATGCTGGACAAGCTCTGGGGAGTCAAGAACTGAGTTACTCGCTGCGGAATTTCCAGCCTCTATAACCTGCTCTTTTAGCTACCATTTTTATGTGACTGGTCCAGTAAAGTTTCTTGGTGAGCCCAGAATGTTGATGGTAATATGGTTAAACATCAAGGGTTGAGGGGATTTGATCAGAGTTTTTTTTAGTAAAGATGGTCATTGTCCGACACTTGTAATGCACCAATATTACTTGCTACTTATCAGTCCAAGTCTTAATGTTGCCCACATCTTGCTGCATACAGGCATGGACTGCTCCAGCATCTGAGGAGTTGTGAATGGTAATGAAAATTGTGCTATCATCATTGAACATCCACAATTCTGACTTTATCATGGAGGGAAGGTCATTAAGTAGCTGAGGATGATTATGCCTCGGGCACTGCCCTAAGGAATGCCTTCAGCGATGTTCTAGGGCTGAGATGGCTGGCCTCCAACTATCAAAGCCACTTTCCTTTGTGTTAGGAATGTCTTTGACTGCTGGAGGGTTTTCCCCCATGCCCCTCCCCCTCCCCCCATCCTGATTCTTATTGACTTTGATTTTGTTAGGGCTCTTTGGCTCTTTGATGCCACAATTGGTCAAATGTTGCCTTGATATCAAGAGCAGTCATTCTCACCTCATGTAAAACAGATTAACTTGTCACCAATTTAACTGCAGTCTGTGGGACCTTGCTATGCACAAATTGCCTGCCGCATTTCCTATGTTATAACAATAGATAAATGTAAAAAGTATTTGATTGGCTTTGGAATGTCCTATGGTCATGAAAGTCTTTCCTGATCTTTCTTTTCATATCAATGACAAATAAAGTCATTCTCTGTTCAAAAGGGCCACTACAGATTTTTTGACCATTACTTCATCACAAATGTCATGTTTTTTTGAAAATTTGGTACATTGTGTACTTTCCTGCTTCTCCAAATTTCTCACCTATTTTGAGATTCAACGCCTTACCATATGACCATTTGTTGTTTGCAAGGCCAGTTAATAACTATCAGCATCACGGGTAACCATGATCCTGCTTTCATTCAACGTCCACCTGGAATATACACTTGCCAGGGTCTTTTTCTCTCACTGGTTCTGGGTCAGCTGAAACTAACTGTATTGTCCCCAACCCCAGCTAGCTAACTCAGCACACACAGAACACAAAGTCTGGGATCTTCCTGATCTGCAATTCACCGCAGAACAACTCAAGGGAGCTATGTTTTTTTTCCCTCTCACTTGAAAAGAAAGTTGAGTCATTGTCAGCAGTTGGATCTACAGCATGTGAGGATTAGCAGGTAATGTTTTGCCCAGGATTAATCCAAATGGCATAAGTTAACAGAGAATTTTCTATCCCAATATCATTTTTGTTATTAGGCAATGACACAAAGGTATGGTATGAACTTGATCACGGTGGACTATGAAAAAAATCTCCTTTGCAATATTAAGAAGCCTTTTGGTTCACATTATTTGTTATGTTATGTGTCTCACCAGCCTCTAGATATTGCAGCTTTACTATCTGCAAATCATCTGAATACTTTACCAAGTTGTCCTATGTCAATAGGGAAGTTGTCTGTGGTACTGTAAATATTCTCAACAGTTACCCATTTGTAGAAATCACTGCTGAAAAATCATCCAGGGGATCACAAACAAAATTGAGCCTTCTGTCAATCATTCGTCTTAGTCACGGCACACTAATGGTACAGTTAGGGACATAAAATGGCAGATGTGATAGCTGAAAAATTTATGTCACCAATCACTAGGTGATATATCAGGATTGTCCCATTATGCCACTGGGGTGTTACATTCACAAAATTATGTTTGACTTGATAGGTAATTATGCTCTCCCGAGGTTGTGCCAGCATCTCTGTATTCCTGTCTACTTTTCCATATAGCTAACACAATCTTATGGGTAATGTTGTCTTTTTAACAGAAAACAGGCTAATTTTCAAAATCTGCCAGATGTCCTTCTTGGTCACTGGAGACCAAAGTCTGGTGGCACAACCAACTGTTTAAAGGCCTCATTTGAATTATTAGTGAGAAAAGAACAAAGATAAAAGGTTAAAAGCACGTTTTGCTCTTTATTCAAATTGTTCAGTTGGCCAGCAATGTCAAGCATCAGATTATTGCTGGAATGGCACCATTTATTATTCTCAGTACATGCTTTGCATTAAAGAAAATCAAATTTTCCATTGTGTTTGTCTAGCCTAGTAGAGGAGTCAGTGTACCAATTGGAAAAATGAATTCAATTTTTATTACAAATTTATTGTTATAAATACTAATGCTGAGCTGAGTTCAAAGAAATCTGATTGAAAGCCATGGATCTTCAATTTGACACTCACAGAGGATGATATCTTATTAATTTCACTATTTTGGAAGGGTTTGAATTGTACTTGTTAAGATGTTGACAATTAGCTCTCAAGTAAAAAGATTAGGCACAGCATGCGCTCATGCACACCTGTAGGATTAATTTAAGTGCATTGCTCTAACCATTTATTAATACCCATTTAAAAATTGAGTTTTAGCTGGTAAAATTTTGCTTTCTGATTTGCTGTATTTGTCACTTTTCCTGACAAAGTTATAATATCGTCATCACCAGTTACTGTCTTCATTAATGCCTGTTTAATTGCCAGAAACCCATTTACTGAATGATGCATATAGAGAAAAAAAAAACCCTGTTGCACATATAACCAAAGTTGAAATGTTAAATGAACTAAAGGTATCATAAATGAGAGACCAAGTGGGGCAGTGGACTCAATGACTTTTTGGCTACTTTCTGCTTCTGGACAAAGATTTCAATTAGACCTAAACTTGATGGTTCTAGAGGTCAAATAAAATTGAGTTTGGGTAGTCTCTTTCCTGTCCCTAATATGTATAAGGACATTACACACATAAATCCTGCTATTCAAAACCATTATTGGTATCTGCCTTGACTATCTGATGGACCACCCATGCTAAAGTCTTGAGGTGACGCTAAAGTGTGACTGAAGAAACTGAGGATTACTACTTGGGCACTACTTGTAGATTTCATTTTGGATGCTGTGTTGGCACATCCTGTTGTGGATGGGTTGATAATGTTGTAAAGCCAATTGCTCAGAGTTGGCAGACACAGTCAAATGAGTTCCAAGGGTAACCAGTCAGAAAAATATTTGAACTGTAGAGGGTGCTGTTTGGGAGTACCGATTAAAACATGTTATATGCGACTGATCAATAAAGCTTCACTCTGCACCTGACCCATTGTTATTCCTGACCTTAGGATGTTTGGTCGAAACTTGTGGGCAAAAAAGGGAAGGAATATTTCCGATTACCCAGTAGTGCTTATTGCCACAATAACACTGATTAAAATAATTTAATTTATTACAACGATGACCAAGATTCAAAAATGATTCTTTGGCTGTGAGATATTGAAAGATATCCTGAGGTCATGAAAGATGCTATGTAAGTGTAAGTCTGATCATTCTTTCTTTCTCCTCCTTCTTTCAAAAAAAAATTATGCATGGCAGCATTTTGATTTGTAGAAAATATTATCAGCATGTTTAGGATCTGGAATCCACCCCTAAGAGTGTGGTAGAGGCAAAATCAATCATGGTTTTCAAAAGGAAAGAAGATGGTAATCTAAAGAGAAAATGTTTGGAGAGCTACGGGGAAAAATCAGGGGAATTGTGCTAGCTGGGTAGCTCTTACAGAGAGCTAGCACATACACAATGGGCCCAATAGCCTTTTTCTGTGCTGTTACATTCTATGATTCTAGCATTGCCTTAGCTTTATGATTACATTGTTAATTTGCTGAATTTACATGACTTTAATGTGTGTGATCCATAGAGGTGGAAAGAGAGGGAAAATGCCCCTCTCGCCCCCACAGATGATGCATATTAGAATAATATACCAGTGATGCTGTATCATTAATAAAAAAAAGAAATCATTTTATTTCAAATAATTCCAGCTGAGCATCAATAAAGAAATTAATTTCAAGTTAAACCATGTGTCTTTAGTTATTCTACCAGCAGTTCTCTAATGATCTTCCTTAAATCTAAAGCAAAGCATTTGAAGTATTTTATGTTATGATCCTGCGGTTTATCTTTCTCCTTCAGCACAAAAACCATTAGACATCACTAAAAGGTATACAGTCCTTGCTCTAAATAAACCCACTGTTCAAAGAGATCCTAATCCTTTCCCTGCTGTAAGTGTTTAAGTATCTATTCATGGCTCTCATTGTTATGTTGCCAGAGCAAACATACACTATAAATGCTTGAAGCTTAAAACGATTAGTCTTTATGTCCCACCTTTTTCAGATTTTAGATTTACAATTTATTTTGGCAAGTTTAATGAATTGCAGCACAAGTGATATATGTTTATTGAAATATAATGTAACATTATTAAAATTCTACCAGATACAGTTAACGCAATGAACAGATTTGAGTTATATTTATAAGCAGACATCAAAGATCCTTGAAGGCAGAAAGAGAGTCAGCTGGCCCATGTAGGATTATGTATGTAAAGATCTTTTATTCGTGAATTGGCTTGTGATTTTAAATTAATGTTAGCCAGTAAAAGCACTAAAAAATAATTATTGAAAATATCAGTCAAATCAGTGACTAAACCCAATTTAGACCTTAAAGAAAGACCTTTCTTTATAACACCCATCACATTGCAGAAAGTGACAAAACACATCTCAATCAATGTAATACTTTTGAGATACAGTTACTATTATTGTCAAGCTAAATGTGGCAGCCATTTTATGTACAGAAAAATTCCACAAACAGCAAATCAGATGAATAATCAATCAGTCTGATTTTGGTTGAGGGAGTATGTTGTCCAGAAGATTGGGAGAAGTCTCTATTCTTCTTTGAATACTTGATGGGAGAATTTACTTCAATCTACATAATCAGACTCAGGACTACAGTTTAGCATCTGATCTGATAGTTTATGTCTCCAACAATGCAGCCCTCCTTCATAACTGCATTGGAGTGTCAGGTTAGATTATGAACTGTTGTCCTGGACTAGGGCTTAAATCCATGATTTTTACTCAGAGGCAACTGGACCAAGTGACAAATGTAGGAGAGATACTGAATTTTACCAGGAAGGCTATCAACAATATTTCAGTGGGAGATAATCAATGGATAGATAAGGTCTAATTGCAAAATACCACTCTAGGCTGGATGCACTGGCAGGGAGAACAGGTTGAAAACTGGTCATGGGCTACAATGCTATAGATCATCTCAAAACCATACTCCCTCTGAATGCTTTTTTTTTGCTTAGAACTGTCACCATGTTTGTGCTTGTTGTCCATACTTGTTTGGTCTTCTGGCTCAATGAAGTTTCTCTTACTATTTGAGTGACTGGAAGATGGCCTGTATTCAGTTTTTCTTAAACTATTTATTTACACTATTTATATCCAAGACCTCATGGTAAGTACTTTGTTCTCTGGACACAGGCTGTTCTGTATCTTGCTCCCTTGGAGCCTCTTGATCATCTGACCCTGAGGTCATGCTTACATCATCATTAACATCATTGTTTATTAACATAACCATTAACCCTTTACTCTACAGTTTCCTCTCTGAGTCTCCTATAATGCCAAATAAAATGTAACATATATAGCATCTTTTTGAACATGCTAAACAACACAGCTTTCATGTATATAATGTCCTTTGCATAACAAAATGCCTCAAGGTGCTTCAAAAAAGCATAATCGAAAAACATCAATATCGAGCCAAAGGAGACATTAGGAGAGTAGACTAAAAGCTTGTTCAAAGAGGTGCACTTTAAGGAGAGTGAGAATTGGAGATGTGCAGAGGTCCAGGAAATGAATTATAAAGTGTAGGTCATGGATAGCTGAAGGCACAGCTGTCATTGCTGGGTGAAGAGAGTGGGGGACGCACAAGAGGCAAGAGTTCTCAAGGCAGCAGTGTGGGAGGAGGGCTGTTGGAAGGCTCTAGGGCAATGCAAGGCCATGAAGAGATTTAATCATGAAGACGATAATTTAAAAAATGAAGCATTGGGGAACCAGGAGCCAATGTAGACCTGTATGCACAGGCGTAATGGCAAAGCAGCGCTTAGTGCACAACAGAATACAGGCATTGGAGTTTTCAATAAGCTTAGGTTTATGCAGTTTGAAGACTGGGACACCAGAAGGAGAGCATTGCAAAAGTTAAATCTGGCGGTGAAAAGAGAATGTATGAAGTTTTCAGCAGGAGATGGGCTAAGGCAAAGAGAAGGATAAAATAACAGAGGTGGAAGAAAGCATTATCAGTGAAGGAGTTGGAAACTTAGCTTGGAATCAGATAGAATGGCCAGGTTACAAGTAGCCTCTTCCAGCCTGAGACAGTGGTTGGGAAAAGGGATGAACTGGGAGGTGAGCGTTCCGAGTTTGTGACAGGAGCCAATGACGAGGGTTTTGTTCTTCCTAATGTTCACGTGGAGGAAATTGCGGATCATATAGAATAAGATGTCGAGCAGGCAGTCAACATAGAGGAAAGTATGTATTTGATGGCATAAGGTGGCTTGGCTGTTGGTTGTCAACTGGTACATTGCTTGAGTGGTCATTATATGAGCAATATAATGATTACGTGCAACATGTATAAAACTTATGAAGAATCGCAACATATACTTTTGAGGTGGATTTACAGCTTACTGCCTGAGCATAAAATTGGAGGCATGGATCAATGAAAAGGAAACTTGGGTGTTTTTTTATAACAGGTGGCTGATCCCCAAACAACTGTTTTATTCCACAGCAGCAAATTAAGAATCGACCCCTAAACGTCAGACTCCATAGATGAATAAGGAAGATATTTTCCCTTAATTGAGTGGGAAGGTAAGATGGGGATAAGCCATAGGATGGCGAAGAACAGTGCAGAAGATAGGAGAGACAGCTTTTCTCCCAACACTGCAGGTTCAAGTCCAAGGATTCCCTGGCAAACGAATCAAGTGGCCTCACAAAGTGGCTTTTCACCTCGGAGCCAAGTCCTGAGGTAAAGTTGCACATTTACGTTCTTCTTTCAAGCAGAAGAAGTTTTCATAGATCATCAACCAAATGTGGAGTAAGATTGTGCATAATTGTGCCAACCTACCCTTCAGAGCAAGTGTACAGGAGGAAAGAACAGAAAAAAAGGGCAAAAAAAAATCACAATGCCAAATTCTCCCACAATGACACACAATCAAGCGGCATTAAGGCAGCCTGAAGGTATTTTGGACTGTAAGACTGCACTCTAAGGGGGGTCATTTTAAGCAAATTCAGTGGATGCCAAACCCATGGGATTGGACAGAACACTGGTTTTATACCCCTCCCAATATTACTGTACACTAATTTCATGGGAGACCCTAGATTGTGACCAACCAAAATGAAAAAGGTTCATTCGGGAAGGGAGAGAACACATCGAGAGACTTTGTCGGGAGCTCACAGAGGTGAAGTCATGGCATCAGAGAGAGCGTACAAACTGCCAAACAACGCATCTACCCAACCCTTCAAGCACCACCTGCTTCACATGTGGCAGCCTGCAGATCATGCATTGGACTTATCAGCCATCTCAGAACCCATCAAACCGGAATGGAAGTGAATCATCCTCAATCCCAAGGGACTGCCAAGGGGAAGACACTGACTTCAGTGGAAACCAAAATTAGATGGGTATGAAACCAGGGTTGCACCCAATTAAGCCAGTTTTCCAAATGGTGAGTTAGGCTAAAATTCTCCCTTAATAATCTAGTTTAACCCATAAATATTTCAGGTGCTTCTGTGAAAGAACACCTATTAAATGAGCATGAGGAAAACCCAATGTGGACTTTCATACTACAAACATCTCCAAGAGTGAAGGTGAGTAATTTTTCTCATAAATTTCCAGTGAGAGTGTAGGACTGCACAGATGGAGGCAGTGGATCCATACTGAGATGTGAAAGGAGACTGCACTGTGCAGACCATTCACATTTTCATTGATTTTAAGTGAGAAAAGTCAGTCAGGTGGGTAACAGGATTGATTGGACCAGAATAATTGCGCATTTTATTATGTAGGTCAATACTGTGCATGACACCAATAATTCACTTTTGACTGGGCCAAGTGGATACAGCATTTGAAGTTGTGTTGTATTCAGTACTAAAAAAATTATATAGCTCAGTTTCCAAAGTAGCTTTCTCTAAACGTTGTAGTTTTTATTCATTTCTTTGGATTGGAAATTTATCACTGGAGTACATACCCAGTTTTGGAGCCAACGTCAGCTTCTCTGCATTTTTTGATTTTGAACACACTTTCTATGTTCCTCAGAAGACTCCTTCTATATTCACTGTGATTAAATTCGCTTGCGGGTATGTTGCTAGGGTACAGCTCTGCCCACGCACCATTATCTTCAGGTGGCTGCCATGCTCAGTCTGGGCATGCTGGAGCCATTCAGGGGAGAGCCTGGTCGCACCTTGATTCAATTCTGCTTCCGCTTTCACCAGTTGGGAGCTAGCCCAGGAGTATCATCTCATCTGGCTGCCACTCCCGAGGAGAAACAAGAAAATAACCACAAATATTTCCTGCTATTTTCTTCTTGAGGTGGCTCTGTTGTAAAGTTGAGTTGATAACAAACCAAAAAAGACTTTGGAGTTTGCAAATCATTCGGGGCAGAACCTGCCAGTCCCACGATTTCTCATTGATGTAAATGGGTGGAAAATCACAGGGAATACACCTAATAATTACCCAACAAGCAATCCGCTGCATACAACCCTCTCCAGTGGGGCGGAGCCTTGGAAAGTTCCAATCACTCTCTGTATGCATCGGCCATTTCAGTTAAACTGCACGCAGCTCTCAATGACAAGCCCCTCCAGGTCAGAAAAATGAGCTAGGGAGTTTCCTGTTCTTAGCTATGGATACAAAGTTACACGGGTATTGATACATCATCCTCTTCAAAGGAAAGTAAACTTTACACTTTGGCAACACTGATAAAATCTACACCCACAATATGGGGAAGAATTTTCCGGTCGGCGACTGGGGGCTCATAAAATGACGCGCGGTGACATCAGGTAGGTATCCCGATGTCACCACTCGTCATTTAGATTTTCAGTTGGGCGGCTGTGCCCCGCCAAGCTGTCAAAGGCCTATTACTAATTAAACTGATAAACTGAGCTGCCCGTCCAACCTTAAGATTGGCGGGCAAGCAAAGAGCCCAGGCGGCCTTCGCATTTTTCATGAAACCTCATCCACGGGCGGGATGAGGTTTCATGAAGGGTTTATTAATTAAAGAAAAATTTTTGAAAAAAATTAATGGACATGTCCCAGCTCATGTCACAGTTTCACATTATTGTCATGTCAGCTTAGAAAAACAGCAAAAACTGAGCAAGAGTTGACAATGGGTCTGATTTAGACTGTGCCAAGCTTTGTGATTTAAACTGAGTGTAGAAAAGATTCATTCATTTGTACTGGAGAGAAAAAAATCTATCTAAGCACATGAAAGTATGAATGAGACATTCAACTGTTCATGGCATAAGATTTATGATTGTGTTCGTAACGGGGTTGAGGGGAATACTCCCTCAGAAAATTCTGAACCTTTACATTAAAAATGATACATTGCAGTTCACACTGCACTCCCCACCTCCCCACCCTCCCCCCACCAACAAAGTTCACAGAGACACCAGGATGATTTTTCAGGCCTTCTGTCTGTCCATAAATGGCAGACAATGACAGTCTACCTCACTGCTGTCGTCACTGCAGCTGTGGTGAAGCTGTGTTGGCACCTACTGCTGAGTAACGGAATGGCCCCCTGAGACAAGTAGGCCCATTTAAAGATGCCGAATAGGGTCCTATGACATACAAAGGATCTTGACTGCCATTTCTTAACTGTGTGTGTGTTATACACCTCAATTTGTATCAGCATGTGACCTGGTCAAAAATGATGGAGAGGGCAACATTCCTGTTTTGTTGACCCCCCTACTTCAGCCTTCATGAAACTAACCTGGCTTACTCCAGCACCTTCTTCCCACTTGAGAGATTGGAGCACCCACTGCTACTTACTTGCTTGTCTACGTGCTATCCTTCGGTGGCATCACCTGCAAACACGGGGCTACCTTATGAATGAGCCTCAACTCTACCGCTTCACCATCTTGCTCAACCCCTCCCCAACCTCTGTCTTGTCCAACTATTTGTCCTACATCCAGTCTTGGATGAGCTACTGCACATTAGTAGGCGTTGAAACTGATCTGGAATTTTTTGGGGTGGAACTTTCAATTTCTTGGGCAGGGGTATGTGGGCATAAAAGAAGCGATAGACTTGGAGTTATTCCAATTTACTGAAAGAAGAATCAGACGGGAGGTGTGGCAGGCAATCAATACACTGTCACTGCTTACACCCCTGGAAATGTTTAAAGATCGACCGCGACATCGTAACAGGGTACTCAAAGTTAGAGTTATTCTCTCCTTGCACACTGATGCACCTCAATTTGCAGAGTAAGAAGAAAGAAGAGCTTGCATTTGTATAGTGCCTTTCATAACCTCAGCATGTCTCAAAACGTTTTACAGCCAATTGGTGACTGTTATAATGTAGGCAAAATGGCAGTGAAACTTCACACAACAACGTCCCAAGTTGATAATGGACGGACATTCTGTTTTAGTGATGTTGGTTGAGGGGTAAATATTGAACAAGGCACTGAGGAGAACTCCATTGCTTTACTTCAAAATAATGCCATGGAATCTTCCATGTGTGCCTGCAAGGGCAGATGTGGCCTCTGTTTTTCCTCTAAAAGATGGCACCTCTGACAGTGCAGTTCTCCCTCAGTACTGCACTAGAGTATCATCCTAGACTGGAGTTGGAATCTGAACACACAACCTTCTGACTCAGAACTCAACCTTGAGCCACAGAATACAAAATTCGTGACAAAAAAAATTGTGCAAGCAAACTGCCTGGAAGCAACATTGACTTCTTCCCACGATTAATAAACTAATTCGTCAACATTGGTCCAATATGGTGGTCAAAGGTACTTTCTTGTTTCTTGAATCAATAAATAATAATTTAACATCACATCAGTGGCCGAGGGAGTACAACAAACTGTCAACCACCTGTAACACCTGGCAATTTAATAATTCCTCCCTATGAGTAAGTAATTGGTTAGTAAAGCATCAATGTAGACATTATCAGACTATTATGAACTATTATTTTTTGCCAAATTCCTTACAGAACACATTAACGTTGCTGTGTTTCCAAAGTGTAGATGGGGAAACATCGTCTAAAATGTAATTAATCATACCTAACCTTCCTGCTATGTCCAGTTGAGTTAATAATTTAGACGTCCAGAGAGAAAAATAAAAACCCTAAAGTTGTTTGCCCATAAGTAATGCCATAAATGATTTTCACACTCCACTGCAGCTTTGGAATAGAGAGGTGATAAGAATTGATGGAGCTAAACTGTATACCAGCACCCAAGGATTATGCTGATGGTGCTGTGCCATTTTGGTGTCATTAAAATTTTGTTAATTATGGTTTACTTTTCTAACCAAAAGTATTAGGCAACTGGTCTTTATAAACGTATCCTACACATATTGCTCATGTCAGAAACAATCTGTAAATCTGACATCTGAATGGCTTTTCTTAAAACAATATTTTTTTCTCTTTTTTAGATGCAACCTAGTTAAGAAGTTTATTGTAAAACACAGAAAGACTGGATGCATTATTGATTAAAATGTAGCTGCGCCAAAATCGTCACTATCTACATTATTTCTCTTTGTTTTCTTGTGTCTAAATCCCTTCATGGTCTTACCCATGTAGGTTGGTAACTTCAGCCTGTTGAGTCCTGCAACTACCTCGACTCTGGCATCTTGGGCATCCTCCTCTCTCTTTGCCAGCTGCGACTTCAGCCACCTAGATTATGTGGTCTAGAATTCCCTCCTTCCATCTCTATTTCTTCCATTTAGACCATCCTAAAAGGTTCTTCTTTGTTTTACTTCAAGCTTCTGTGAAGCTAATTTTCTGTTTTGAATGTGCTAGATGAATGGCAGTGGCTATTTTGTAAGTTGCATCTCAAAGTAGATTTAGTCCACATTATCTGTCCAGAACTATGCAGACAATTGACTTTTAGTGGTGTAGGCTTCAAATATTCAAAACATTTAGGCCTAATGGGCACCCCCATGTTTAGGTGAGCAGGAATGCATGCACCAATCCCTGCATCTGGAGACTGAGGCCCAAGGGACCCCTGATATTGAACCACAAGCCTTATTTAGACAGGCTGAAAGTTGCTTGTCGGCAAGGTGTGCTTCAAGACTGTTGCTGGTGTCACAGTGCTCCTCAGGCATGTGTGAGAGTGGAAGGCTGACTGAAAAATGTTGGGGGATGGGTGGCAGGATCAGAAGGTAGAAAGGATAATTGGTAGCTTGCAGGGGGGTCATAGAGGTAGCCGTTGCCTGAAAGAATGGGACAACTGGGGCAGCAATTGGTAGGGCATAGGTGATGCTGCCTCAGGTCACACCAATCTTGTAGTGAAGGCCTCAAATAGGTGTTTGTCCTTTTATTTGCAAAGGCAGAGGGCCTAGTCCCCATTTCAAATATGAGCATCACACTGATTCTTTGCCCTTTCGCAATATGATGGGTCGTGCACTTCCAGTGAATTTCTAACTTTTAGTCCTACTTACATATAAATGATATTCAGTCATTACATCAACTAGGACGCAGAAAGATAAGAGAGAAAGAACGCCATCCTGATGATCGAGCTAATTTTTGGCTTTTACTTTCTCTTATCACCAATACTTGAAAAAAGTATTTTAGTTCTAGACTTCAGAAGTTTTTTCAAATGCCTTCATCTCCTCCTACCTAGCAAATCTCTTTCTTCCGCCTCCCCCTGCATCCAACTTATTTCCTTACTGAATGATCCCACGTGCCAGAAGTTAATGGTGCACACTGGATCCTAATCCTCTTAGTTGAAAGTCATTAAATTCAAATTATCTGATCATTGAATTTTTTTAAAGCCTTAAATGACCAATCTCCTATTTTATTGATGGTGCTTAATTTGAATAATTTGACAATGGATTTTTTTTTAAGCAAGGGAAACAACGTTGAGTTATCAGGAGTGGACCACATCTTTCACTGAAACCTTCCTCTCTCTTATGCGACATCCCAATAGGAGGGGCAGCATTTCTGTCCCGCATTCTAAAGAGGATTTCTGGCTTTAAAGCTCAGAAGTTTGAGGCAGCTGAAAGCAATGAATCCTGATCGTGATGGGAGATGTACTTAGATGGTTGCCGAGCGGTTCCCTAGAGAAGGAGAAAGTTAGCTGAAAGAAGGGAACATTGAGGACAGAATATGGGCTGTTGAATAAAATATTCATACTTCCAGCCGTTTTGTGTGCATACATTTTGGTTTGCTTTAGATCACTTAACGGTGTGTTTAACTATCTGTAATATGGCCTGCATTATCTCAGGAACTTAGCATGGGGTTTATTACCCATGTGAGCTGTTACCTCCTTTGCTCGGATTAATTTTCAGTTCTCTGAGGATACTTCCTTACCCTGTTTCGCAACCATGCCTCATGACACAGCCTTCCACAACCCCTTGAAGAAAGTCACCATGGGAATCGATGTCCAACAGCTCAAGGAGCGATTTACCATTTTGTGCATCTGGTAAAGATTGTCTGTACCTGATTCAGACATACTTTCTCCTGGAAGCGCAGCAACTTAATAGCTGCTTTATAGTGCAGCTACATGAGGAAGCAGATAAAACAGGAGGTGGTTAAACTCCCATTCACGTTGTAAATCCAATACCGATTCTCTTTCATGTACCATTTTTGTTGGGTCCCATTCAAGTTGAAAGAACAAAATGTTAAAGGCCCTGCCACTGCTGGGGTGAGCAGATCCTTTAATTTAAAATTACAATGGTGGTCCTGTCAAAAGGGGATTGTTTTAATTTACAATGTGGCAGGTTTCCTTTTCCACGACTGAGACTCAGTGAAATTTGTAACTTACAGAACACTAAATGTGTTTTGGTCCTAGTTAGCGCTGGTGACTCCCACTCCAGTACCACACCCAATGCTCATGACCAATTTGCTACAGCACGAAATGAAATAGCTACAATGTTAAAATGGATTCAGGTCTGTTGAACTTATCAGTGCTCATGATAGTGGCCTGAATCTTCCAAGCAGCGGCAATGCTGTGCGCAAGGTTCTCCAATGTTGCTGCGCATTTCTTCCGGAATCTTCCAATATCAAAGAAATGTGCAGTGCAGTGTCCCTCGGTGACTCCGTCACAGCGGAGTAGAGTCAGTGGGGAAGGGAGGGCATACCACCACCACCCCCCCTCCCACCACCACCACTACGATCCCTTCATTTTTATGGCACTAGCTGGCATATTCTGGTAATTATTAGTCTTTTAATGAATGGGTGAGTGAGTGGGTGAAACAAAAACAAAAAATGCTAGATAACTCACCAGGTCGAACAGCATCTGTGAAGAGAGAAACAGAGTTAACTTTTCGAGTCCGTATGGGTGAAGTGGGTAGCTTAGAGTCAGAGATATTCACAGGCGGTCCTGGGGAGCAGGGGAATGGCCTATCAGAAGTTTAAACTTCCTGGGCAATTCCCACATAGGTCCGCGCATTGGGACTTCCACGGGGTTGTGACGCGCACATCTTCTGTTGTAAATCCAGTCTCTGATAATCCAGAGACAGGAAGATTTGAGCCAATTTGAAACTGAGAGTCAGCTTCGAATCTAAATGCAGCACATTTAAGAATATATCATTCTGGGATTTGCTTCAGGTGGGCAGCTAAAGCAGCCAGGCATGGTCTGTAAGAGTAATCTGATTCCTTTTTGGTGAATAAATTATGCAAGTAAGATACATTTGAATAACAATTATTCAATGGTAGGTATGACACTAGCTGTTAATCTGATACAATACAGTAGCACAGTCTTCTGATTGCTGTCATCCATAACATGTAAACTAAATGACACTTGCAATCTCTACCAAATTAGAAATACAATTGAACTTTTACCTCCAGTTTAAGGCTGCAATATAAATATTTCCTGACCCATTTTTAATAAGTAAGTTGCAATAATTGCTTATTATTGTTTATGAACTGCTTTCTGTAAAGTTCCTTGCATTCTGTTATGAGGCAGTAAACTCTACTCAATGAGCTGTTTCTATTGAACTGACACCAGTTGTGATGTTCAGGGCCCAGCATCCATCAGCCTTAGGGTGAAATTCCTAAATGTAATTGATAAGTAGTGGAATAATAAATGAGAGTATCAATATACAGTTGTTTTTATTTGATAAAGATCTGAGCATTTCTAAACCTCAAGAAAAGAATAGGAAATGTTAGCAGAAAGGTTGGAATAAAAATAACAATTTGAACTGGGCTGACTTGGACAAAGCACTGGGGAGAAGCAGTTACGAGCTACAGCCGGCACATTAAAACCAGTTCATTTAAATGCCCAAAAAGCATGTGAAATTTGAATCTGCTGATTTGACCACATCAAACTCTAAAGGGAGAATCACCTTAGTCCCTCCTGGAATGATGGGAACACCCTAGAGTGCAGAACCCAACCTCCTGATTGGCCCTCCCAGCCATGGCTCTTTACCAGAGCAAACCAATTGCCATCCTGCCTCTGGCTTCTCCAGCCAATTAGGGAGGGCAGGTGGGATGACGTGTTCATTCTGTCGAAGGAAGAATTTCTAATGAAAGGTGTAAGACAAAAAAAAACCCTTCAACATTCTTACGCCAAAAAGATGAAGAGGGTGGAGCTTCCCACGGCTTGTGTTTCAGCATCGAGACATTCACACAAGCTTAAAAGCAAAGTACTGCAGATGCTGGAAATCTGAAATAAAGATAGAAAATGCTGCAAAAAGGCAGCAGCCTAACAGCATCTGTGGAGAGAGAAACAGGGTTAACGTTTCGAGTCTGTATGACTCTTCTTCAGAGCTAAAGAGATGTAGAAATGTGATGAAATTTATACTGTTTAAGTGGGGTGGAGCAGGTGAAGATGGAAAGAAGGCCAGTGGTAGGTGGGGGCTAAGGAGAGATTGACAAAGATGTTGTGGACAAAAAGACAAAGGGAATGTTAATGGTAGTGGTAAGGACCAAAGATGGTGCTGATAGTGGCGCAAAGGTAAAAAAGCACGATGTGTGAAGAGCAGAACAGGGGATCAGCACTCTGTGAAAGAACAACATTGAACAAGTAACATGGCCTTATTGGGAGTGGGGTGGGGGAGGGGGCAGTGGCTGTGGAAAGAAGGAGAGAAAAAGGAATAAAAAGTGGAGGATAAAAAAATGGGATAAAACAATGAATAAATGAATAAAAACAAAGCTTATTTAACTGAAAATGTAATTCCGTTTTTATTTTTCAATTCTGGGTGTGCAATCTTAACTTACTTTCAATTTCACTCGCTTTAGAAACAGTTTCAACTTTAAATTTATTTTCCTTTTCACATGTTTCTGGTATTCCATTAACCAGACATTGCCAACCCCTCCCTAAAAGGCATCAGGACTCATTTTTCATCCTGGGCCCATTGTCTGCTTGTTGCTCTTACATCTTCATTATCTCTCTCAGCAATTTCTACATTTTGCTTCAGGTTGTATACTTCTTCCTTACAAGTTTCAATTTCGCTACTCTTATCCAAACACTGATTCTCTAAAAACTGTTTCTTAATATAACAATATTTTCCTTCTTCTCTTTGAACCTCTCTCATATCTCCTCCACTTCTTTTAATAATGTACTCACAACCAATTTTCCGTCACACACTCTGTGACCACCTGGACACACAATCCCTGGGATTAACCCAAACCAACCTCTCCCTGAGTGGCAATTTCTCTTCACGTCTAATGTACAAGTGGATCCCAGCATCCACTGTTGTACTCTGTTTATGCGATCACTACCATCTATAATGATCCGCATCCACCCCTCTCGGAGATTCAATTTCCTTGTTGCATAGTGTTAAGTAAACCTTCCATGGTCTTACAGTCAGATTTACCGCTTTCCTCTGATTTGCCCATTGTGTCCATTTACTCATTCTCCTGCCTGACTCATCAATTTGTAATGTCCGAGATTGAGAATTACAGCTGACACAATTTTACTACAAATCCAACAACCTTTATTAGCAAAAAGCTTAAAACTTAAAGGGCAGAATTTTATACGTCGGCGAGTGGGGATGATGTCCGCTTGCCAATGTGTAAAATTATGCGCAGTGACGTCAGGGGGAACTCCCAACATCACCGCGCCCGATTTACATTTTCAGGAAGGTGGGAGCGCAGCAAAATCAGCTGTGCGCCCGGTGACCGGTCAATGGGCAATTGAGGCCATTGACAGGGTCAGTTAAGTAATTAAAGAACCTGCCGGTCCAACCTTAAGGTTGGTGGGCAGCCCAAGAACCCCGGCGGGAACTAGAAAAAACATGAAACCTCATCCACGGGTGGGATGAGGTTTCTTGTAGCACTTTAAAAAATTTTAATAAAGATTTTGTAAAAATTATGGAGACGTCCCAACTCATGTGATATTGTCACATGAGGGGACATGTAAGGGAAATTTTATTTTTCTATTTTTACCTTTTTTATATGTACAGCCCATCTCCCTGAGGCTGCACTTTGTGTCGGGGAGATGAGCGCACTCTTGATTTAACGTTTCCCTCCCCGCTCGCACAGGGTGCGCATAGCAGAAGTCATGCCTGTACACGCCTGCCCATCAACTTCCCTCGCAATGGGGGGGAAATTTCAGCCCAAAGAGTTACAAAGCAATTTTAGAAAACATATAGTTAACCCTTTGGTAGTCAGTTTAGGTTGACTGCAGGTTGATTGGATCTGATCTGACTTGGAGCAATCCACTTTCCAGTGAGTCCTCCTTGATGGTGCTGTGCTGATGAAGGTTTTTAGTCTCCTTTTATCCTTTGGCTGCATAAAAACTCGTGTCAATCATTCTGTGCCCCTTGATTGGTTTCTGAGATACATGATCAGCCTTTGATTTGTACACAACGAACTGAACTTAGTCCGAAATATCATGCACCGTCGATTTTCCCCAAGTTGTTCTTCCTGTGCACATTGTCTTTTAAACACAGGATGTCCGACGCGTTTGTCTTTTTGTCTCTTTCAAATTTCAACTGTCTTGCAGATGGTGGTTAGACCACACAAGTTATAAGTTGTTGTCTATATCATAGGTTGTTTGAGAAAACGCACAGTAGAAAAGACAGTTTTTGCAAGCCACAATATGTATCGAGAATTGGAGGCTAAGGATCCTTATCAGCATGGCCTTCAATCCCATCATTGGGAAAGACGGAGGAGGGCGGGATCATATCTGGATCCCGACACAACACCAATTTCCAGAATAAAAACAGAAAGTGCTGGAAAAATTCAGCAGGTCTGTAGCCTCCGTGGAGAGAGAAACAGAATGAATGTTTTTAGTCCGATATGCCTCTTTTTCAGAACTGAAGAGGGGTAGAAATGTGATGGAAATGTTGCTGAAAAAATAGCTCAGGTGGAGCAAAAAGGAAGATTGGGGATAGGTTAGAGGGTAGGGGAAACTAAATGACAAAGATGTCATGGGGAGGCAAAGTGTAATGTAGTAATAAATGGTAAGAGTATTGGTCCAGATAAAGTGCTGTTAGCAGAATGAAAGGTCAATGTTGTTTGGAAGCAAGGACATGAGAACTAGATACAGAATGGCACCATGGAAAAAAATACAAAATGGAGCACACAATTCATGGCCTGAAGTTGTTGATCTCAGTGTTGAGTCCAGAGTGTTGTAACGTGCTCAATCAGAAAATGAGGCGCTGTTCCTTAAGCTTGCATTGGGCTTCAACTGGGACAATGCAACAGGCTGAGGACAGAAGTGTGACGTGTGAGAAAAAATGTGAGAGCAAGGTGATGAATTGAAATGGCAAGTGATCTGAAGGTTGGGGTCATGCTTGCAGACTTAAAAGAGGTGTGCTGCAAATTCCTACTCAGGCCCCCTCCCACAACTCTTTTTCCGGTACATCGATGATTACATCGGTGCCACTTCCTGCTCTCATCCAAAACTAGGCAAAATCATCAATTTTGCTTCTAATTTCCACCATTCTTTCAGCTACATGTGGTCCACCTCTGACTCTTCCCTTCTCTTCCTTGACTTCTTTTTCTCTCTTTCTGTGGATAGACTATCTACTAATGTTCATTACAATCCCAGCAACTCTCACAGCTACCTTGACTACATTTCCTCACACCCTAAAGACACTATACCATTCTCTGTCTCTGTCGCATTTGTTCTGATGATGCTACCTTCCACAATATTGTTTCTGACATGTCTTCCTTTTTCCTCAACCGAGAATTGCACCCCCAGCACCTCCATTGTGGTTGACAGGGCCCGCAACCGTGAAAGACCCATTTCCGCACTTCTGCCCTAACCCTTCCCCTCCCTTCCAGAACCACAATACTGTTCCACTTATCTTCACGTTCCAGCCAACCAGTACATCAATGTACCGGAAAAAGAGTTGTAGGAGGGGAACCTTAGTAGGACTTTATGGAACACCACCTTTAAGTGCACATTCAAAGGATTATCCTTCATCATTTCTGCCACTTCCACATGATCCCACCACCAAACACATCTTTCCCTCGCCTACCCTGACAGCATTCCAAAGGGACCTCTGCAACATCCTGGTCCACTCCTCTCTCACACTTGACACATCATCTCCTTCCCATGGCACCTTGCCATGCAACCACAGGAGGTGTAAAACCTTCTCCTCTTCCCTCCTCACTGTCCAAGGCCCCAAACACTCCTTCAAGGTGAAGCAGTGTTTTACTTGTACTTCTTTCAAGTATTCTGAATTCTGAATATTAGTAGACAGTTTATCCCCAGAAATGGAGACAAAGAAGCCTACTGTATTCATTGCTCACAATGCGGTCTCCTCCACACTGGGGAGACCAAACACAGACTGAGTGACTGCTTTGTGGAACACCTCCATTCAGTCTGCAAGCATGACCTCAACCTTCCAGGTGTTTGCTATTTCAATTCACCACCTCGCTCTCATGCTCACATGTCTGTCCTCGGCCTGCTGCAATGTTCCAGTGAAGCCCAATGCGAGCTGGAGGAAAAGCACCTCATCGGAAGATGAGGTACATTACAGCCTTGTGTTCAACAGCTTCAGAGCATGAATCTGTTCTCCATTTTGTATTGTTTTCCCTTGGTTCCAGTCAGTACTTTGTTCTCATGTTTTGCTTTCAAACAGCGCTGACCTTTAATCTGCTATTAACCCCTACTCTGGACCAATGCTTTGTTTCTTTACTACTACCCTTACCACTCTCTTTGCCTTTTGTTCCAGGGCATCTTTATCATTTAATTTCCCCCCTCATTTAACATGACCTTCCCTATAAAACCCATCACATTTCCACTTCTCTTCAGTTCCAAAGAAACGTCATATTGAACACGAAACGTTAACTCAGTTTCTCTCACCACAGATGCTGCCAGACCTGCGAAACCTTAAAGAAACGTGGTCATGAGGACTCGAAACGTCAACTCTTTTCTTCTCCGCCGATGCTGCCAGACCTGCTGAGTTTTTCCAGGTAATTCTGTTTTTGTTGTGTACATGGAGGTACTGGGCATAGAAGCAGGGCTTGCTATGAAGTGTTTTACATGGATTGGAATTCAAAAATGGCTTTGATTGTTGCTAAGACTTTTCTTGGAGCAGAAGATGTAAGAGTAGAACATTTGAAATCCTTGACTAAGGCTAAACTGAGAGAGTTAGCAGATAAATTGAAGGTAGAAATAAAAGCAGGATTTTGTCAGGAAGATATGATTAAAGTTACTGCCCAGCATTTAGAATTAAAAGGAGAGATACCCAAATTGATGTACTGCAGCTAGAGTTAGCCAAGATTCAGCTGCAACCGGAGCAGCTTGAGATGAAAAGAGATAGAGAAAAGCAAAAGCTTGAACTTGAAAAAGAAAAGAAGCTGAAAAAACTTGAAATGGAGGAAACAAGAGAGAGAAAGGAAAATGAGAAAAAACTTGAATTAGGGAGAAAGGAGAAAGAAAAAGAAATGAAAATGAAAAAGATCAAATTGGGAAAGTAAAAAGAAATGGAAATGTAAAAGTTTGAGCTTAAGTTCCAAAGAGAGAAAGAACTCAGGCAGCATGACCTGGCTAGAGAAAAGCTCAGAATAGAGGAAGAAAGGAGCGATAGTGGCTCGGAGGATGATTCTGATTCCACTGAGCATTTTGATTTAACTAAACATCTTTGCTTCATGCTTAAATTTACAGAGAATGGGGTTGAGAGGTATTTCACCTCATTTGAAAAGATAGCTGTGAAGTTGAAGTAGCCAAAAGATGCTTGAACCTTAATGTTACAAACTGTCCTATCAGGTACAGTTATGAAAGTGTACTTTAATCTATCACAAGATCAATCTGCAAACTATGAAGATGCTAAAAGGCAATTTTCAATGCTTATGAGCTTGTCCCTGAAGCTTAAAATTAAAGGTTAGGACCATAAGGAAAAGGCCTAATCAGGCATTTGTAGAATTTGCTAGGGAAAAAAAAAGTGCTGTGGGATCAGTGGTTTTGATTACTGGAGTCAGTGAAAATTTTTGACAACATGAGGGGAATTGTGATTATGGAAGAATTCTGAAACAGCAATCTATTAACCATTGCAACTTATTTAAATAATCATCAAGTATCAAAGATCCAAGGCCAGTTTTGGCTAATACAAATGATACCTTACACAGACAGTTACGTGTGTGAAAATAGTCACATGGTTCAGTGTCTGATAAAACCGTTACACCCACTCCAGTATCCAGTTTAAAGTTGGTGAAACGTCCTTTGACATACTGTATATTTCTGCGTTCCCACCCAGGAGATATTTTTATTCCTCTTCTGGTGGAAATTCTTCAACTTCATTGATAGACTTATGTATGAAAATCTTTTCTCTGAAACCTGTGAAGTTAGAGGTTTTACTTTGGCACATCTTCCCGAAATGGCTATTTCTTCCGCAGTGAATACATTTTGCAATATTTGCAGGACACTGTACGCACACAATTTTTCACCATTTAAATAATATGCTTTTTTTTATTCTTCCTGCCAAAATGGACAATTCCACATTTGGCCAAATTATACTCCATTTGCCAGATCTTTGCCCACTCACTTAATCTATCTATGTCCCTTTGTAACCTCCTTATACCGTCCTCACAACTTACTTTCCTACTTATCTTTGTATCATCAGCAAATTTAGCAACCATGCCTTTGAACCCTTCATCCAAGTGATTTATATAGATTGTAAAAAGTTGAGGGTCCAGCACTGATTCCTATAGCACACCACGAGTTACACCCCGCCAACCACAGAAAAGATCCATTTATGGCTAAACCCTGTTTCCTGTTAGGTATCTAATGGTGCAGCTGTGAATGACTTTAGAAGTTGATTTTCTGACTCTTTCTGCCTCCCCTTTGTCCATTGAGCAGCTTTGGAGTTCTTGAACTGTGTCTTACAGAGTTCTGCAGTTTTGGCACCACTTTTACCGGTCTAATGTTTAACCTTCTTTAAAGCTGAATTTTCAGAGTTTTGGTGTCCAACACAGCTGCCATCATATTGTATATTGGTTAGTCTAGCTGAGGAATGATTGCTGAGACATTGGTAAGTCCAAAAAATAACTGGTCTATTATATATAACTAAACTATATACATGTACTCATGATAAGGTGTTACACTGTTGAAGACATGAATATTCTCCTCCTGATTCCTGCTCATGCGTTCTCTTGTATCAGCATTATGGGAGGTGCTATTTACTCAGTCCCACTTGTTAACCCTTACAACACCTAATATTACAAATCCCTCCCTGGCCTTCCCTACCTCTGCAATTCTCCAAGTCGACATGGCAGCCTGCATTCCCTGCTCTAAACAGTGTGTATTTCTTTGCAAGCCCCCTTCCTCATCTTATGTCTTTTTGAAGCATTCCTCACAAACTAATTCAACATTGTTTCCTCAAATGGAATAAATTCCTTAAGATCTTGGCATTCTGCATGAGTTGCTTTCTATTATGGCCCATGGGATTCAGTTACAGTGCTTTAGTCCAAGGAGATATCTTCCTTCAGTTGTACATCTCTGTCTCATTATGACATAAATAACATGATTTACATAATTAGGCTCATTTCACTTCTGATATATTTGCTGCGTTCTTGTGAGCATTTTTGACTGTTGGCATATTTTCTCACGCAACGTTTGAAACTGCAAATATATTTGCATGCAACTTAGCTCCTGCTTATGAAAACCTTCCTGCAGGCTGTTGTACTGATTTTGCTGAGATTTACCTGGTTCTCCCCAGTGATATATTTTCATATATTTGTTGCAAATAAGGGGTGTCTCAGAATGCTCTGTTTCAACTGTTTGAAACAATGGCTTTAACTGAAATAGGGGGAATGCCCATAAATGCTTATATTTATTTTATCATTGCTTCTGGCATGTCCTCTGAGTAACAAGAACGGTATTATCCTCTCTGTCATGTCTTGATATGTTTGCCACCATTTTGGAATGCCAGCAAGTTGTCTTCTCAGCCAAAGATACGTTTCTCTTGCTCCACTTCAATGTAGGTGATGCAGGTTTTGCCTGCAGGCTGGAGAGCCAATGAGAGCCCCGTGTTGCCTCATTTGAAGAAGGCTCACTGGTATTAAGTACCAGTCGGGTACTTAAATGGCCAGCAGCATACTAGGATGAAGGGCCCCAGGGGTGAAAGTTCCTCCTTCCGAGAGCTTCCAGCCACCCAGACGCCGGCAGCTGTGCATAGCAGGCAGCATCAGTGCAAGTGGTGGCAATTGCCAGCTCTGCAGCCAGGGAGAGGCCCAGGATAGCCGAGGGGCCCAGGCCACAGGTGAGAGAAGGCATGATGGGGGTCGCCGGACGGGGGATGCGATGTGGGGGTTGCGGGAGGGGAGGCAGGCAGGTGGCATGGGCAGAGGTTGGCTCCCACCTCTGTTCTCCCCTGCCCCCACCACCGCCTCCATCCTGCCATTTCTGATTCCGGGCCCCTTGATCAGGCACTGAGTGTTTTTGAACAAGGGACCTACTTTGGGAACGCATTTGTTTTTTGGGCTTCCCGCATGGCAACTTCCCCACCCACCGATTGTTCAATACCAGCAGTAGTGAGATGAGGCCCTTAAGTGAGCATTGATTGACCACTTAAGGGCCTCAATTGGCAATGGGGTAGGAAGACCATCACTGAACCTTTCCACCCCAGATTTAATTGGCACAGAAGCGGGAAGGTGATGGGATTCCCACGCAGCACCCTCCCTCCCAATTAAATGCTCCCCACCCCTCGCCTCAGTGGGGTGGGGAGGGAACATTAAATTTCACCCAATGTTTTTCCCTATTATCTTCTTTTGCAATTTTACATCTGGATTCCTAACTTTGGATATTTATTGTGGTTTATGTGGCTCATTAGCTGCTTGGGAAACATAAAAGGGTCATTGCTGCAAGTGCTTTGTGATTGGCTGCTAATTTGTTGCTTTTAAATCAATACATACATTGGTTAAACAAGATATAGTTTACATTAATTGAACACATAATCTGGTTTGATAACCCAGCGCAGTACAGAGGCACTGCTGCTATTCTTTGAATGAGACAATGGACAGAGGTCCTGGTTACATATTTAGCTGCATGTTAAATACCCAGGGTATTATCAGAAGAAAAGCAGGCAGTGTGGTACTTTGGGTAACATTGTTACATCAGCCAACACTATTATAAACTGGGCCCATACCTGAAGTTCCACCACCATTTCTGACAAATTCCATTTTTGCCATAGCAAAGGCTACTGTGGGAATCACAAATTTATTTTATTTTTAAAAATATGTTAATTCATGGGATGTGGGTGTTGCTGGCTCAGCATCCCTAATTTCCCTTGTTTGCAGGGCATTTAAGAGTCTACCACATGTAGGCCAGACCAGTTAAGGATAGCAGATTTCCTTCTTGAGAGGACATTAATGAACTAGGGGGGTTTTTAACCAGCAATGGATTCATGGTCACCATCAGACTTTTGCTTCCATATTTTTATTGGATTCAAATTTCACCATCACTGTGGTGGGATTTGAACCCAGGTCCCCAGAGCATGGATCTCTGGAGTACTAGTTCAGTGACAGTACCACTATGTCACCAACTCCCCTATGGAGGAGATGTAGATGGACAGGAAGGGTGGATAAGGTATGTGGAGCAATCAGGCTGTGAAATTATTTAAATCCCCAACCCTTTAAAAATTAAAAAAAGCTAGCCTACCTGTGTCCATAAGTGTTGAAACAAATCTGTTCTAGCGGTTACAATAGTTGCTTGTTGACATTACCCCAAAGGTTATCATTATATCATTATGAATGATTGGCTGCTTTCCATACCTACAATAATCCCAGAAAAGAGGTTGTAAATTCATGGTTTGATTAACAGCTCATGGAAGTTATTAGAGAATTAGCTGTCTTTGATGTGGAATTATAATAACAAGTATGTTTGCTATTTGTCTTGATAAGTGATTAAGTACTTGAGGAGGTTTTAAAGGTTTGAATGGACTTTCATGGATAGGTGTATATGTTATTATAGTGAAAGCCACAGATCTTTATTTTATTTCATTTCAGCACAGTTCCTGAGGTCTTCCCATGATGAATACTGGGTGAGGTGTAAGGGCAAATGGGCATAGATTTGCATTTAGTTGGCAGGGAGAGTCTAAGGGGCCATGGGGAGTGGATTGGGGTTTGATGGGGTGTGAGGGATTAAGGCTACAGGGCCAAATATATAACAAAATAACTGGGATGAAATCTCAGAGAACCAAGGCCCACCTTGGCTCTTGGCTCCCCTTGTGACTGCCTCCAATGTGCGTCCAGGGGTGGGCAGCAGGCCCAATTCCATTCCCCTGCCATCACACCAACCCCCAACCCTAAACCCCACACCCCATTCCCCGGAGTGAAAATTGCTCCATTTAAGGCATCTTTTCCTGAGAAGGTTATGCCAAGCCAGGAAATTACCCGACTGAAGTTGTCCGCCTCGGGAGCAAAAATGTGGCGTCTCATCTTACGTCTCACTGTTGGCTGAGCGATGGTGATGTAGAATGGCTACCTATTTGCCATCATCAATGCTTGAAAGTGCTGATTCTGCATTTGGGAGCTCCTGGTGAAAAATGGGACTCACATGGGACTCGTTAGACCCTCATTCTACATCCATGAATGTTGATAAGTCATGACAATGAAGACTAACTTTCTTCCCCTTAACATGTTTAATTAAGTTAGCTTTGCCTGCATTATCCTACTCAAGAGGACATGACAAGGAGCAATCATTCTTTTAGGTAGCAGTTTGACTTATTAGCACTTTATTAGCATTGATGAGCTGGGAATAGGAGCAAAAGAATTATACACCAGGGTTCCAGCCTCTGAAACAAATCTGTTCTAGCACCTGACTTATATTCATTGATTCCAGCAGGGAGATGCTTTCGAGAAAGACAGGATCAGACGTAGTTGTAATGTCTTTGGGCTACCCTCAATGGTCAAAATGCCTGTTGAAACTTTGTCCATAACATGTGGTCAATCACTTTAGTTACTAGAGGGTAGCTGCTGCTCAATGATCCATAGTCAAGAAACATGACATTTTGGGGAAAATTGGATAAGAATTCATATCCTTCAATTTTAGCATATGAACTTTCCAATGGTGTATGAATCACCCCCAAGGTCATTGACCATCAAAGCCTCCATGAATGTGCAGAATAAACAGTAGGCTTTACAATAAGTCACTCAATGTACAAACTTTACATTCTGAAATTCACGTTATGCAAAACAATAATGTTGGTGACATTTGATGCTTTCACCCATACAAACACTCAGGCAGGATAACATGTTGCTGCTTGTGATGTAATCAGCATTTCTCTTGTTTTTGTAGTTGACACAAAGAGTTCTTTTATACTTTCACAAATTGTTTTTGAAGCTGTAAAAATTCAGATGGTAACAAGTAAGTGACAAGTGAAAATCAGCCTCAGGTACTTCTGATAAATTTAGAGATCACTATATATGGATTATTCAGCACATACACCTTTATAATGCAGGTCCCACAGCATACAGCTACAGTTTCAAGAGGAGCTCTTGAAGTGGTTCCAGGAAACATCAGATATACTACACTCTCCTTCATCTAAACAAATGGATCCAATGAACTGATGAAATGTTAGATAGATACAGGAAATGAGATCAAACTCTATTTTGTCAGGGTTGCATATCAAATTATTTCCCTCTTTCATCTTACCCTGGTCTCAGAGCCTTCAGGCCCACTTGTCTGAGACAATGGGTGGGATCGTCCCAGAAGATGGCAGCTATTCATGCCTTATTGTCCCAATCCCGCCTCATCAATCATGCATTCCCAGAAAACATGCCATTTCCATGGTGGGCGGGCTCTCATTTGCTCGCCACGCCATCACTTTGCTGCTTCAGCACACCGGGCACCATATTTAAAGTCTAGCCGTGTGCACACCGCTCAGCACTTCCAACCCATGACTGCTGCGCAGGAGACAGGATGGCCCTGAAAGGTAAAAAGACTGCAGCCCCCAGATTTAGTGATGCATCCCCCAAGTGCCTTTTGGATGGTGTGGAGGCCCGCAGTGATGCCCTTCACCCCTGCTCTGGCTGCAGGAGAAGCAGCACCATTACCACTCCGGCTTGGTAGGGGATGGAAGTGGTGATCAGCGCCAATGTGGCACAGAGGAGGTTAGCCATCTAATGCAGGTGGAGGACGAATGACCTCACTATGCCACCAGGGTAAGGCAACTATCTTATCACTCTAAAATCACACACTCAAGCCCATCACACATCCACTGGCATCTCACTTACTGCCAGCTCAAGGGACATCACCACTCATTCATTCTCACACATCCTCTCAACTCCATCTGGACCCAACTGCTCTGGAGACTACCTCCTCAGCCATCACCATATTGAGGCCATTTGCAAAGATCAATCTGTGTCCCCACAGAAATCCTGGAATACCCCCCTCCCCCATTACAGCCCTCGCCCTGCAGCCTCTTCCCTTGCCTGAGGCCACTTCTCCCCCTTCTCCAAGCAAGCCCTAGTCCTGCAGCCATACAAAGCCACCCCTGCCTTATGGTTAGTCCGGTAGGTAGAGACCTGCCTGTGAACCCCCCCAAAAGTGATGTGGTGCTGACTGTGAAGCCTGTGCTGATGACTGCGAGTGCTGCTGGAAGCAAGGTAGCCAAACAAACCTCCAAGTCCCAAGCTAAATGCAGCCCGCCAGGTGCACGTTGCTTATGTACTATTGTGAAGCACATCAGCATGCTATCACGCCTACGTGGGCAGATGATCCAGCGTGAGGGGATGAGTCCGGTGAGCTGGCGTTATAGTGATATGCAGATGTATTACTATGAGGTTCCCGATGTCCGATGGCAGGAGACACAACCCACCATCGATGGGCTGAACGGACAATCACAAATTGGTTTCACAATGCCATGAAACCTTCTCACCTTATTGTCCGCTCACGCCACTGAATACGCCCGATGCCAACAGGCACAGACGATTCCACCCAGTACATCAGTTGCAGAGCACTTCATCTCGATCTTGTTGAGGTTCTGAGTGAAGCTGAACATTGAGGTACTCTCTCTATTCTAAGCAATATCCTAGATGCCCATTTCTCATTTGCAAACCTCATCAGTCATTATATTTTGACATCCCACGTGACTTGTGAATCAAAGGACAGATTGCTCATAAAGTATGGAGATCTCTCAAGACTCAAGATAGTCCAAAAGTAAAGCTGCTACCAAATTGTCAGCTTTGGTACGAAAGGCAAAAGTGTCAGGGAGTTGATATTAACTGAGGCCTCAGGATCTGCAGAGTTATCTACAGAAACAACATTTTGATGTCATGGAACAGACAGGACTAGAAGTTATTACTGCAGATGTTTTAACAATCTACTATTACCACATTCCGTTTCATTTCCCCAACTGGAATAGCATTTTGCACTATGGAACCTTGGTCAGTTTGTTCATCCTCCCAGCAGACTGCACCCTCATCCATCCAGACAGCAAGAAACTCGTACCTCTTGGATGAGGGCTGAGGCACCTCCAGCACCACAGATGAGGTTCCCTTTCCTGCCTGGCTTGCAGTTACACCCTCCTCTCCTGACCTACACAACAATTAACTAGAGGGGTGTGACTGCCTCCTGATCAAAGTGTCCACGCAACTCTTCCTCTCAACTCTTCCTCTCCCTGATGCCCTGCAATGTTTGTACCTCAAGCTCCAGCTCAACATTTGTGCCACCCCACCATGAGCTCACTGCTTCCCTACTCTGGGCACCATACTTAAACGGCACCTGATGGTGTCTGAACAATGAGCTACCTTCAAAGAAAAGATATTGCAGGCAATGTCAAGGTATATTCCCTTGAAGAGGAAAAGTAGGACTGTCATGAAAATATAATAATTTTCATAATATTATTGTAAAGGTAGGTTAATAGTGGAGTTTGGATTAGTTTTTCTGTTTGTAGATATATGTATGTGGGTTTTAAATGAATTACAGACAGCTAGTCTGGGTGCTTTGATGTATCAGAAAGGAAGCTAGGTTTGAAGTGCTAAATACATAAACATAGCTGAAGTTTTAGAATGTGAGGTGTGAAGAACATTTGCATTTTTAGATAAACCCAAGTCATGAATTTCAAAGAGATGTTAAGGTGTTACACCTAGCCAACAGAGGCTAAGCCAAACAGTGTGTTTATTTTTCCTAAAGATTACTGACAATATGAATGCTATGAAAGATTTATATCATGGAAAAAGTAAAGTTGCAAAGACAATAGGACAATAGGACATACGTTAAAAAGGGAGAAACCTGCATAGCGGAGATGAGGTTATGTGTAAGAAGGAGGCATTCTAAGATCCAATAAGTCTGAACAGCCTCCAGTCTCCAGCCTCCATGTACCAAGCTGTTGTCTACAGGAACCAAAGCTAAGAGAATTCAATTTAAATATCATTATCCAGAGTATTGTGTGCTTTTCCTGCTTCTGGTGAAACCTATGTTGTTGTAATGTTGCTTTAGCAGAGGTGTAACTGGGAGATAGATTAATTAGGTAATTTAGGAGTTATCATAGTAGACCTATGTATGTGCTTAAAATCATATTTTCATTAATAAATGTTTAATTTAGTTTTGTAAAAAAAAGACTCGATGGACTTATTACTGCTGAATTCAAGACATGCATCTTGAATTATAAATACAAATTGTAAAACAGTTGTGGCAGCTGTTTCAGGTTTCCCTCTGGGATTTGAGTGGCTCAGCATGTGCTATCCATTGTGCTATAACAAGGACAAATAAATCCAGAGCACCCTGGATGATGAGTGAGATAGATTTGAAGAGGAAAAGGAAAACAGTGTGCATACAACACATGTCAGGTAGGAGGTACAATGGAGAATCAGGGGAAGTGAAAAAACTAAGAAGAAAAGCAAGGAGAGAGCATGAAAAGAGACTGGCAGTTAACATAAAAAGGGAATCCCAAGATCTTCCATAACGATATAAATAAATTTGGTAAAAGAAAGAGTGGGGCCGATTAGAGATTAAAAAAAGGGGACTTGAAATGGAGGCAGGAGAAATATTGGATATAATAAATAAGTACTTTGCATCTGTCTTTACAAAAAAAAAGATGCTATCAAGCCGAGGTGAGAGGAGGTAACTGGTACACTCAAAGAATTTACAAGGAGGTGTTAGAAAGACTATCTTTACTTAAAATAGATAGGGTAGATAGGTAGCTGCACCCAAGGGTGTCGAGGGAAGTGAAAGTAGAAATTGCAGAGGCACTAGTGATAATCTTCCAGTCCTCCTTATATAGAGGGAAAGTGCCAAAGGATTGGAGAACTACATGTGTTACACCCTTGTTCATAAAGGGGTGCAGGATAAATCTGGCAACTACAGGCCAGTCAGTTTGACCTCAATGGTAGAGAAAATTCTGGAAACTATAATTCATGACAAAATCAATAGTCACTTAGACAAACATAGGATAGTTAAGGAAAGCCACATGGATTAATTAAGGGAAAATTATGTTTCATTAATTTGCTGGAGTTTTTTGAGGAGGTAACAGAAAAGGTTGGATAAGAGCAACACTGTTGATGTGGCGTCTATGGATTTTCAAAAGGCATTTGATACAGTGCCACACAACAGATTTGTGAGCAAAATTCTAGCTCATGGAATAAAAGGGAGAGTAGGCACTTGGATAAGAAATTGGCTGAGTGACAAAAAACAGAAAGTAGTGATAAATGGTTGTTTTTCAGATTGGAGAAAAGTGGAGTTCCCCAGTAGTCAGTGATGGGACCCTTGCCCTTCCTGATATATTTTAATGACTTAGACTGTGGTGTTCAGGACATGATTTCAAAATTTGCAGATGATACGAAGACTGGAAACATCAACTGTGATGAGGATAGTCTTGAACTTCAAAAGGACATAGACATGTTGCTAGTTTGGGTAGACAAGTGGCAGATGAAGTTCTATACAGAGAAGTGTGAGGTAATTCATCATTTTGGCAGGAAGAATACGGAGAGGCAATATAAAATAAAGGGAGGAATTCTAAATGAGGTGCAGGAACAGAGGGACTTGATGTATATGTACATAAGTCATTGAAGTTGGCAGGGCATGTTGAGAGAGCAATTAATAAAGCATTTAGTATCTTAGGCTTTATTAATAGGAGCATTAAGTACAAGAGTAAGGAGGTCATGTTGAATTTGTATAAAACATTAGTTAGGCCTCATCTGGAGTACTGTGTCAAGTTCCGGGCACTATACTTGAGGAAGGATGTGAAGATATTGGAGGGAGTGCAGAGGAGGTTCGCATGAATGATTCCAGGGATACAGAAATATAGATATGAAGAGAGATGGGAGAAGTTGGGACTGTTTTCATTGCAGAAAAGAAGGCTGAGAGGAGACTTGATAGAGGCATTCAAGATCCTGAGAGGTATGGACAGGGTAAACAGTGAGAAACTGTTCCCACTCAAAAGAATATCATGAACTAGAGGGCACAGATTCAAAACAATTAGCAAAAGGAGTAAAAGTGATATGAGGAAATATTTTTTCACACAGAGGGTGGTTGGAGTCTGGAACAAACTTCCTGAGAGGGTGGCGGAGGCAGGTTCGATTGAGGTATTCAAGAGGAAATTGGATTGCTACCTGAAAAGAGAGAATGTGCAAGGTTACGGGGATAAGGTAGGGGAGTGGGACTAGGTGGAATGCTATTTCAGAGAGCCAGTGCAGACTCGATGGGCTGAATGGCTTCCTTCTGCGCTGTAAAGATACTGTGACCCTGTCCTTGACTGGGGCTGGAGCAGCTGAAATCAAGGTCCTCACCCCCTACGATAATGGAGCCATCAAGCTGGTGAAGAAGACGTGGACCGTGCCTGCAGCAACAGTGAGGTGGGCCGTGCACACCCAAGTCAGGATCCTCATCCCTCAGGCAGCCACACTGTGAGTGCATTGTCCTGTTTTAGAGTCACCTGCCATGCACTAATTATCTCTCCTTTCTTTTGGAGGCACCTCCAGAAAGTGCCCAATGGCATAAACAGGCCAAGCCCTCAACTCCAGTCCCAATGACATCTCGGTTGAGGAACCAGAGGAAAGCATCATAGAAGACCCGTCACCGCACTTACCAACACCCTCCAGCATTGCTCGTTGTGATCGGTGGGACCTAGTTCTAGAGGACCCTCAGGGTCACAATCTAGTAAGCACAGCACACAATCTGGTCGACTGCAGGCAGAGGCAGGGATACCTGAGGTAGCCGGCACTCAGAGGACTGCAGGAGGCCAAGAATTTGTGGAGTCCAAGTCAGATGATGAGCCTCTGAATTTGGTTCTAAAACAGCTGGTGCATCTCTTCCCTCAACGCTCCTCCCATTCTGGCCCCAAGTGGCTTATGTCACCCTATAACATACTTTCCCCCATCCTGGCACTGAGGATGCTAACCCCCTGCACACTCCCCAAAATAATGTGCCTGAGTGCCGCCTTCCTCACTCGTACCTCCCACCGCCCCCGGAAGAGCCCTAGCCCTGTAATCCCTTCCCCTGTCTTAGGCCAGTTTCCCCCCTTCTCCAGTGCAGCCCTAACCCTGCAGGCCACTAAAAGCCATCCCCACCTTACCGCTGGTCTGGCAGGTTGAGACATGGCCCTGACATCCCCTGAAAGCGATGTGGTGCTGCTTGTGAAGCCTGGCGATGATTACCATGAGTGTTGCACAATGCAAAGTAGGTGAATGAATCTCAAAGTCATGAGCAAAGTGCAAGTTACCAGGAGCACTCTGCTTATATACTGTTGTGAAACACATTGTTCCAATTGCAAGTTGACCTGCCTGGGTAATCCAGCATGGAGGAATAATTCTGGTGAGGAGTCTTTATAATGAGTTGCTAATATATTGAAATTATGTTCCTGATGTGCTGTGGTGGGAAACATAGCTCACCATTGAAGACTACAGCGCACAATCGTGAGCTGGTTTTATGATGCAGTAAAACCAATTTCTGGCCTTCTCGCAACATTTTCCACTCCCGCCTCATCCTACCATCAAATTTAATCCAAAGCTCCAGAGGTCAGCTGAATTCAAATTCCCCACATCTCCAAATAAACTGGGGTTGGTTTGGGAGAAGCATGTAAATCAGTGAAAGCAATTGCGAAACTAAGGCCATGAATTTCCTTAATTGGAGCTGCTTCTGCTCCACTACCGAAACTTCAGCACAAGAGTGTCAGAAATATAGATCAAATGCATAAAAAGTTTTGTTTCCTTTAATTTTTTGAGTATTGCTGAAAGAAGAGACATGTTGAAGCTTTTGGTCTTGCACTCATCAGGACACTTCACAAGGATACCAATATAAGGGGAAGACAACAATTTATACTGTATGTGAAAAGAGTGCTGATTTGTTGGCAAGTGAACTTTGACTGGTAGAAGCGTTGCCATGGAGAATGAACCAGTGATGGTGACTGACAATTAACTGCCAAGCATTGCTTGAAATTTAAACCAGGCAGCTTGACCCTGATCGGTTAAGGCATTGCCCTGAGGAATGAGGCAGCGAATGGCTGTCACTTATTTTGTTTAGCTGAAACAGGCACAGTGCATGTACATGTCCTTTCTGCCTGAAAAGAACAGGGCCTGTGTATTAATAAACATAGCTTCCAGTACATGCAAATGTGCAACATGGTGAGCCCGACTGACAATCTTAAATTGGTTGTCAGCGTAATTCTTAGCACATTGAGGATTATTTAGTAAGTGTTGTCCAATCGCGGAATCTCAACTAATGTTGGACACTGTTTTGAGCTTTGCAAGCACGGACTTGTTGGCTATGGTCTGTATGTTGCCATTTGCGAACAGAGGCTGTGACATGCTGTTTGATATGATCCGCCAGTCTTTGGGACATATGGCCTACATATCTAGCATCACACTGGCACTGAAATTCAGCTCCAATATTATTCATTCGTGTGATCAGCAGAACGTCTTTTTGACTTGACAGCATCATCCTGTTAATAATGAATAGAATTTGTGTTGCTACTGCATAATGGCAGCGTAAAACAGCTAGCTTCACCCGTTGCTCTAGACGCATGAGTTTTAAATGAAAATGCTCAGAAAAAAACTCCCATAATATTGAAAACAAATGAAAGTAAAGAATTCATGAGAGAAAATTTTCCTGCCTAGCCATAGACACTGATCGGATATCACGGGCAAGGCACCTGCTACATTCCAATCGAGGCTTCCAACAGGCCATTTTGTTTTCTACAGAGGGAGGCATGGGATAATTACCCAAGAAACATTATCAAGAGAAATTGAAACTAAATTACAAATTCAACTAAAGAGACTTTATAAAAAGGAACAAGTTGTGGAGAATTACAAAAGCATTCGTCTCTGAGCTGCACTATCCCTGACAAGTTTTTGGATTCACTTGCATGGAGCATCTTCGACTTAATCGGAAGCTTTCATACAACTTGTGGGAAATTGAACAAAATTACTATTCTCAAGGATTTTGCAGATATTTGCAAAGACCCGTGGTCTTGGCCTAGGCTAATCAGGGCCACCACATATAGTCAAGGCCAAGTGTGTAACGAATGTGCCAAAATCATTATCTAAAAGAGCAATAAAGTGTTTTATCTTCAGGGAGGTGGGTAAGTCAGCTTGGCAAAGTCTCACATATCTTAGTTGGTGGTTTTATGTTTATACACACACTTATCAAAGTGATGGATGTCGGTGCTGGGGAATGAAATACTTTTCCAGTTCTCTCGCTTTCAGGCATCCAGTGCCAGAAACAAGCACTCTCAGGTCAAGCACAGGACAGTCAGATGCAGACTTTAAAAAATCCTCTTTACTTTTCCCAACCTCAGAAGAGCACTCTATACTTCATCAGTGTGACTTTTTTTTCTCCCGTTTTCCCATATCCTCCATCTGTATGACCTCCTTGACTATAGAAAATGTTTCTTTTTCTTAATGCTTTGAAGTCTAGTGAGGGTGAGGAAGTGTTAGCAGTCTGGGGCAAGGATGATAGATATGTGTTCAATCCCTTCTAGTCTGCTGGTGGTAATGCAAACCTTTAATGACTTACTGAGACTTGTACATGAGTTTGTGCAATCAGTCTTCATTATTCACACACACACACACACATCCCCTTGGGACCTCTGGGGGGAAAGCCTAAACACTCATCCCAAATTTAGGGGCCTCCTCTAAAAACATCTGGAAAAAATAATCTCTTGTGCAATGGCACATTTTGGAAAATATAACCATTTGTGAACCATTTAAATGCTTTGATATTTACTTTTCTTGCTTTCCACAGTGTCTGTTGATGCTGGTTAAAACTGACAAGAGACATATTCCTGCAACCTGACAACTTGTGGTAGTTTTTGTTTTCAAAGTCTACTGGAGTGCAGAAATTCCACGGGAAAGATGCCAAGAATTGCACTTAGTCCCAGTGGACAAGCAGGCGCTTTGACAATAATAAAATGATAAACAAAACTGCAAAAGTTGGAAGTCTGAACCAAAGGCTGCAAAACAACAGCAGGTCCATCAGCATCTGTATAAAGACAGGTTAATGTTAAGCGTATAAAACTGAGAATACAGGATGGTTGCAAATCATGTCCGGTTGACTGATTTGTCCTCCCAACGACTGAAACTCCACACCTGAAATGCTAACTTACCATAGAATATTCCATTCTGGAGATTTATCTTTTGAACTCTCTTTGGTGAAATGAGGAACCTCAGAGTATAAACAACATTAGGGTGGACTTACTGTAAATGATGCTCCTCAAGCAGGAATAGTGCAAAGTGGGCAGTGTACTCACCTATATGTCTGTTCCTGCTTAAGGTCACAAATAATTACTTATGGAAATGATCTACCTGTGTTCAATCTACCCACGACTAGGAGGAACTATAGAGATTGGGGTAGGATTTTCGGCACTGCTGCAATTACTTAAAGGGGGGCAGCAATCATTGAGAGGCATATTTTCTTTTGGCAACCATCTACATTCCCTTAATTCTTATTCATTTTCCTCTTCCCATCTCCTTCACTGCAAACCATTTCTCTCCTTGGATTAAAGAGGGAAGGTGTTGAAAAGGAGAAGGGTGGAGAAATAAATGATATTGAATAATAATGCATAATTTTAATATAAATATTCATTTTCCAAGGAAGCATATCCCAGTACCATGTTTTGTTTTATGTGTTAGGCTATGGGCAACACAACATTTATATACCCATTGCCCTGAGAAGTTGGTAATGGGTCTTCAGCTTGAACTTGTTTTTTAATTCATCTACCAGATGTTGGTGTTGCTGGATAGGCCAGCATTTTTTGCCCATCCCTAATTGCTCTTGAGAAAGTGATTTCAGAGGGCATTTAAGAGTCAACCATGTTGCTATGGGTCTGGAGTCACATGTAGGCCAGACCAGGTAAGGACAGCAGATTCCCTTCCCAACAGCCATTAGTGAACCAGACGAGTTTTTACAACAATCGACAATGGTTTCATGCCATGGTTAGACTTTTAATTCCAGATTTCTATTGGGATTTGAACCCAGCTCTGTAGAGCATTACCCTGGGTCTCTGGATTACTAGTTCAGTGATAATACCACAATGTCACCACCACTCCCTCAACTTTGGCTGTCCTTGTGACGATGGTGCTTTCACAATGGTATTAAGTAGGGTGTTCCAGGATATTGGCCAATGAGACGATGAGGAAGGAATGACAACAATGTATTTCTAAGTCAGGATGGTGTGAGACTTCCCATGGTATCGTTGCTCTCATTTTTCTCGAAGGAGGTATCAGAAGAGGGAGGTGCTGGTGATGTAACTTTGATGAGTTGCTTCAGGCTGTTATGTGCTTTTGTTTTCTTCACTCCCATATCAAGTGACGGAATGTCATGTGCACATCTAGCCAAAGGGAATGTGTTAAAATTTAGGATTGCCACAGGTTCAATAGTGTGAACCTTGGCTCAGTTTTAGCATGATCAGTTATGATTTGATAAGTGATGAGTTGAAGCCCCACTCCAGCTTTCCCAGCAAGCCAAGCTGAAAGTCCACGTCATGGAATACTTGGTTGATATCCAAAGGGATTCTAGTGTCCAATGGGAATTGAAGTAGCTTCCTCCTGTTGTAGCCATAGCAAGCAGGAAATCAAAGTTCTGTCCTCTAAACACTAGGTTGATATCAAGAAGGGTACATATGTTCAATGGAATAGTGGGGCAACAATTTTGCCACATCCTATATAACTAATTATCCTGGAATGGAGTTGTGAGTCAGGCTGATGACCCACCCTAGTTAAAAATTGACTTTATTACAGCACACAATGCAGAGCACGATCTATTGAAAGTGGAAGAGACAACCCATTTTGTGCCATGTTGCACAGAATGAAGATTGAGGGAGAGGATGGCTTCAATGATAGCAGTTACTTAAGTGGTCTGAGCATCTTATTTTTTGGGGGGAAATTAACTTATACCACACCATAGCCTACTTGAGGGGAAAGGCCTTTATTGCAGCTATAGCTTTATGCCGGCACTGAGTATCTGGAGATCTATTCAACAAGTTCACTGGTTCTTAATGCCAGAAACACTTCATGACTCACATTGAATCAGTGTCCAATGTGTAATAGCGTTAAAGGCACCAATGATCACATTCTTGGCCTTTATATTTTACTATTTGTTTCACACTTTTCAATAATAAACACCTAAAAAATTCAATAATAAACACCTAAAAATTCTCCGACACTTCCCTTCCTTGACCTCTCTGTCTCAATTTCTGGTGATAGACCGTCCACCAATATTCATTATAAGCCCACCGACTCCCACAGCTACCTCGACTACAGCTCCTCACACCCTGCTTCCTGTAAGGACTCCAAGGCATTCTCCCAGTTCCTTCACCTCCATCGCATCAGTTCCAATGATGCCACTTTCCAAAACAGTGCTCCTGACATTTCTTCCTTCTTCCTTAACCAAGGTTTCCAACCCACGGTGGTTGACAGGACCCTTAACTGTGTCCAACCCATCTCCCGCACTCCTGCCCTTACACCTTCCTCTCCCTCCCAGAACAATGATAGGGTCCCCCTTGTCTTCACTTTTCACCCCACCAGCCTCCGCATTAAAAGAGTCATTGTCCGCCATTTCCGCCAACTCCAGCATGATGCCATCACCAAAACATTCCCTCCGGGACACCCTGGCCCACTCCTCCATCACCCCCAACACCTCAACCCCCTCCCATAGCACCTTCCCATGCAATCACAGAAGGTGCAACACCTGCCCCTTTTCTTCCCCCTCCTCACCATCCAAAGGCCCAAACACCCCTTTCAGGTGAAGCAGTGCTTCACTTGCACTTCCCTCAATTTTGTCTACTACATTCGCTGCTCCCCATGCAGTCTCCTCCACTTTGGAGAGACCAAACGCAGACTGGGTGACCACTTTGTGGAACACCTTCAGTCTGTCAGCAAGCATGACCCAGTCCTCCCTGTCGCTTGCCATTTCAACACTCCGCCCTGCTCTCATGCCCACATGTCCGTCCTTGGCCTGCTGCATTGTTCCAGTGAAACTCAATGCAAAATGGAGAGATAGCACCTCACCTTCCGATGAGGCACTTCACAGCCTTCCGGACTGAATATTGAGTTCAACAACTTCAGACCATGAACTCTCTTCTCCATCCCTACCCCATTTTGATCGCCCCCATTTTTTTCAATATTTAATTTTTTTAATTTATTTATTTTCCCACTTATTTTCATTGTTTTTATTTTTATTTTTTATTTACATTTTTAATCATGGCTTTATCCTCACCTTTTAGCCTATTTTCAGTCTTTTTTCCCACCACAGTCACATTTTCCCTGTCCCATCCCAACTAGGGCAACCAGTCACTTTCCAGAGTGCTTACATCGGTCCTGCTATTATTACATTCTGCTTTCCACTCTTAATGTCACCATTAGCACCTCCTTTAGCCAGTACTACCACCATTAACACCCCTTTAACCTTTTGTTTGTGCTATATTTCGCAATCTCTCCTTTGCCTCCACCTATTGCTAGCCTTCTATCCAGCTTCACCTGTTATACTGTTAAACAGTATAAAATTTCACCACATTTCTACTTCTCTTTAGCTCTGAAGAAGAGTCATATGGACTCAAAACTTTAACTGTCTTTCTCTCCACAGGTGCTGTCAGACCTTCTGAGTTTTTCCAGCATTTTTTGTTTTTGTTTTTGTTTCAGGTTTCCAGCATCCGCAGTATTTTGCCTTTATCTGCCTGAATATAGCCCTTTGACAGCTAGATTTTACTCAATAGCAGTAGTATTTTAAACATATAATACACCAACAATACTCTGTGCTATGATACTCTGAAATTCTGAAACACGACACCAATGCTGGGAAATTCCTTGGAGGTTCTCCTGATCGGCTGTATAAATTTGCTGGGACTTCATCCTCCCTTGGACCTTAAGTCTGCCTTAAATTGTAACTTCCCATCACTGGCATCAGCTGGGTGAATCTAAGCTGCACACTTTCCATGACTTCAAGATCCTTTCTATAATCGGGCAACTAGAACTGCACACAATGCACTAACTGAGGCCTGGCCAATGTTTTGCACAAACTTGCCAATTAAATTTTGCTCATGCATAGACTGTGCAAGGTTAATTGACTTTTGCGATCAACCTGGTTATTAAAATTACAAACTACACACAATCAACAGGGATTGGTTGCTTGCTCAAATGTAGAGCTTGCCAGTCCTCACACCATGTTATGCAATGGTAGTGACTTTCCACCTGGTCAAAAATCCAATGCAACCAAATTCTTCGGCATTTTATTGTGGGATACTGAAGCAAACAGGCAGACAGATCTAATCCACTTGACTACAGATTTCTTAAACACACTTGTCTTGCTGTAAAATGGAACTCAGGTATCACCTATGCAGAAACCTGGAATACAAATCATCTCCTTCTGCTCCCATGGATCTGCCAGCCTCTGGATCAGAGAGGCATTAACAAGAGCTTGAGTGAAGATCAACTACCTACCCTCTTTAATATTGTTGGTGTGTAACGTAAGGGGAATATTAGAGAGTATGTACCTTCAAATAAAAAAATATATGGTTGAACTCTTATAGGGAGAACAATTAAGATAGTGAAAAAAAAGCTCCAAGCTTCCATGTATTTGTCTTAACCTTGGCCTTAAATATTTCTTCCTTCTGAGTTGCTGTCGATCAAATATAAAGTGCTGATTGTCTGAGTTTCAACATGATGGAGATGGATTGTTGTTTGAAGCTTTTCTTCAAGGAGCATCATTATGATACAAAAGAGCAAGGCCCTGACTCAACATTGCAGCCTAACCATAAAATTCCTTATGATACACTCACTGTATGCAACTTCTAAACTGTTATATGTTTCCTGAATACTTCAACTACAAAGACCTTCCAACAGATTGACAATGGCTGGTGATTGCTACTGTAGCTGCTGATTTATAAAAGAGGGATTTTGCTAATGGATACAATTCTGATCAAGTTTCAAATTTGAAATCCAGACTATGACCATTGCCTCCCTTTAGAAAACCTTGTCTGTTACTGGACTTACTTCATCTTTGACAGTTGCTAAGTAGTACTATATATGCACAAAATAGACAAACATGCTGAATTTTTTAGGTGTTTATTATTGAAAAGTGTGAAACAAACAGTAAAATATAAAGGCCAAGAATGTGATCATTGGTGTCTTTAACACTATTACACATTGGACACTGATTCAATGTGAGTCATGAAGTGTTTCTGGCATTAAGAACCAGTGAACTTGTTGAACAGGTCTCCAGATACTCAGTGCTGGCATAAAGCAGTAGCTGCAATAAAGGTCCTTCCCCTCAATATAAAGTGTTATTTAGGTGCTTGTAGAAGAACATCGTTGAATGTTGCTAAGTGTGAGCACAGTTTCTTACACGGCCTGTAAATTTCTCCCTCGTCTTTTTGCAGGTTCCCACCTCAAGTGAATTTGCTCTGTACTTTTCACCATAGCTGCTTTCTCACGGTGCTTTTGACTGGAGGGGTCAGATCTTCCATGTAAACATTTTGGAACCTTCTGAAGAAACGGAAGTACAACTGCAGCTATAAGACTGGCTGCTGGTCACGGGCCTTGGACACTCTGGCTACTGTTGGAGAACAACATTGTAAGGCCTCCAGGCCCAGAAATTACTGCTGCCCAACCCCCTCATACCTTCTAATTAGAGTGGGTCAACATTGTGCTGAAGACTGCCAGCTTCTTCAGGTGCCCCTGATAATCGCCATCCTCGTGACATAACGAGTAAAGTGAGGCAGTAAAATTGAGAACATCTTCCCCATCAAATTTCCACTGGAACGCTTCCCTTGTGCCCACTGCATATGAAGACGGTCTCTTCCACTCCTAATTCTTTCCCTCAGGGCATGCTCTGCAAATCCCAGGGCCCATGTAAAGGGGAAGAAACCTGAATTAACAGGTCTATCCAATTCTTAGCAGTTGGAAAATAAACATCCCCCTGGTGTAATACTAGGGCTATGCTCTTTATAGTAAGAATAAAGATTCTTTTAAAGTGTATAAACATATTTCCAGCTAGTTCTATCAGTATATCAGTGCCATTAATTTCCACAGGGCATATCCCAATCAACCATAGAAACGTTGGCAGAAAATTCAGGAAGAACCTGGAAATTCAACCCCTTAGGTTTTCAATAGAGAACAGGAATAAGGTTGCTCTAGTGGTTTGTTTTACAAGTTAGTTTTTAAACTGGTATTTAAGAACCCTTTATTTTCACTGTGATGAAAACTAGAATTATCATTCTATCGCCTACTTTAACTCATCTTTTCCAGGTCCTCAAACTCATGGAACCATTTATGTCCCTTGGCCTTCCCTCTATTTATTAGGCCATTTGAAACACAGGTATGTCGCTGCCTGCTATTTCTTGATTTATCTCAGTTTCTCTTGTACTTTTCTTCATCCTTGGCAGTATCCTGCCTTGGCCCTTTACCTCAGTTCCTTAAATAAAAAAACAAAAGCCACATAAGTTTGAACATGGACCAATTAATTAAATCACACTTCCAGCATTTGCAGTTTATTGGTGCAAATAAAGAATTTATGCTGTGCAGCTGTGCTTTTATAGGGCTTAAACCTTTGATCTTTGGGAGTTGAAAAATGCTGCCCCTGCCCCTTTACATTGAAGTCTAATATGTTGCAGTGGGTTGCACATGTGTGGAAGGTCACCTGCTCTCAGTCAATGACTGTTCAATTAATTGTGCTGGCAGAAATGTGATAGTGGTTTTGCAAACTTCAAAAAGTACGGTTACTCTTAGAAACACAATAATCCAGCTCCACATAAGCCATACCTTTGTGGAAACAATATTTCTGTCATTTTCAAATATCCCTTGGTCTATCCAATGAGCTGTCATTCTCCTAAATTCCCTACTTCCACACTATAAATAAAATTGGGCCAAATAGTTATCACGTATTGACTGATATATATATTTCCTAATTGAGAGAAAATTAACAAGGACTGACTCCAGAAATGGCACTGAACTTCAGAATTCAATACTTTTCTTTAAACTTCCAGCTCAAGTCAAATGATTTTTAAAAGACTGATGTTTATAGCTATCTTGAATCTAACTTGTATGCATTGACACTGAAAAATAGTGTGTAGGTTGAGTGATTCATAATTTAACTCAATCTAAATGAAATCCATGTAGCTGGGATACTGATCTTCTCTTTCATAAAGAAGGTTTGTTTGTCACAATATCCCTGCTTGTGGCCTTTGCTGATCTAGTATACCGCATGACTGGTTTTGAGGACATCAGAAAGAATGGTGTGGGCAATGCTTCCCTCAATGTTCTTTCATAAGCACAGAAGAAGTAGGAGTAGGAGTAGCTATATGATCCATTGAGCCTGCTCTGCTGTTCAATAAGATCATGGCTGATCTGCTGCATCAACCCTACTTTCTCGCCCTATTCCCATGTCCCTTGAATTTCCTCTACGTCCAAAAATCTATTAATTTCATTCTTGAATATACTCAATGACTGAGTATCCAAAATCCTCTGCGGGTAGAGAATGTCAAAAATTCTTAACCCTCTAAATGAAGAAATTTCTCCTCACCTTGGTCCTAAATGACCATCTGGTGAGTAACTTATCACCAGATGACAATGCCTTAGCTGAGTGCAACAACCCATAATCGTAGCGTGCAAAAAGTTCCACCCAAACACTACATGCCACAGAGCTACAACGCACTCTGCAACCAGGCTGCCCTGTGACATATTCTCACTGTTCAAACACCATTCTAATAACAGGGGCTCAACAATAATTATAGTCAAGTGTTTTATCTTTAAAATCCATGCGAAACTATGGAACAATGTCCACTGAAACTATCAGCACTGAGAATACTACACTGGGTCTTAAGAGGTACAATCATCGCCCAAAAAATAGCAAAATACTGCCAGTTATGAAAATCTGATACAAAAGCACAAAATGCTGTTAACACTCAGTATGTCAGGCAACTTTGCTGGAGGAAGTTTGGGTCAATGATTTAAACATTTTACTCTCCACAGATGCTGCCTGAACTGTGAGTGTTTTGTGTTTCTGGTATCATTTCTTCAAAAATCCAATGAATATTTAAGCATAAAATCTTCCCCTGGCCAGAATTTTATGTCCTTCCCCCACTCCCACTTCCCCCTACCACAGGGACGTGCTTTATTGCCCTGCTGAAGCCGGCCCACTCACCTGGTTATCTGGCCTCCATCGCTGTTGCTCATCAAGGAGTGACTGAGGTCCCACCAATGGCCACCACTCCCAGAGGTACTGCTGGGACTCAAGTTCATGCCTTTATCTGCCTGTGACTATAAATACCGGTCTTAGCTTCCCGGGCCGTGGAAACAAACTTGTCCCCGGGTTTTCAGTCAATGTGCAGGGCCACCAACTCCAATGAAAAATTCTGGCCATTGTTTCTGCCAACAAAAATACCCAGAAATTCCAGGGTAGAGGAGGCTCTTTTGTCTATTGTTTGGCCTAATATTATTGCAGTTAACTAATGTTATTCCATTCTCCACTTTTATTTTGAATACGCATTAATAATTTTTCTATTTCAATGAGGTGAAATTTGTCTTTGGCAGTCATGTAGAACAGGCAATAGCAAACCAGTGCCTGTTTTAATTAGTGCTAATGATCGATTTTAACCCAATTCTTTCCTAACTGACTGGATCGGCTTGGCTTCAATTGGCATTTCAATCAGCTATACATTCCATATTCTAATAACCCTTTTCATCAATGCAAGTTCTTCTGATTTCCCCCATTCTAGCACCAATACTGGGTATGTGCCCCTTGTTACTGACTGACCAACTGTGTAAATAATCTTTCATGGTTTACCACATCAAACCATTTCAGAATTTTGAACAATTCTCTTAGCTTATCCCTGAGCACCCTCTACTCCAGTGGATGCAGTCCCAATTTCTAATCTTTTTTATAGTGGTGTCCCATTATCTCCACTATGGTCCCAGGAAAGCAATCTTGAATTTTACCACAACAACAGTGACAATAACAACTTACATTTATGTAGCACCGTTAATGTATTGAAACGTCCCAAGGTGCTTCACAGGAGCATCTGACATAAAGCCACGGAAGAAGAGATTAGTTGGTCAGGCTCCAATATTCCAACATCCTTTTTATAGCAGGGTGCAGACATCTGAAAGGACACTCAGCTGTGGTCTAATTTGTCGCCGATTTTATAGTTTAAAATTGCTGGGATTTCCTGTTACAGTTTGATGTTCTCCAGTATAAAAACAGGTTGCACTCTCTGGCATTCTTTGTTCTCTTTATCCCGTCATTAAATGATTTAATTTAATTATGGTTTAAATAATTAATCAGATTACCTTATTATCCTTAATAATAGTAATAAAGGTGGAGCCAGGCCAGGGAATGAACCAAATTCAAAGTAGCTTTGGCATGTTAACAAATCTTTGATTTGCGCTTAGAATCTTTGACCACGCAGCAAATCACTTGGAGCAGAATATTCCCATTGGTTTGCGGGGGCGGGACCCGCACGCCAACACGTAAAATGATGCGGGGTGACATCGTGCGAGTGTCCCGATGTCACCGCGTGCCATCGCGATATTGCGCTGGGCGGGTGCGTGAAGATCTCCGATGCGCGCGCGCCATTAATTAACGGGCCACTAAAGCGCCAATTGATGGTGATTTTTCAGGACCCGTGCGATCTTCGGGTCATCGCACAGGCACAACAAGCAGGCGGGTAGGACACATTTGTATAAACCTCACCCACAGGCAGGATAAGAGGGCTCAGTGGGGTTGCGAGTGTGCTCTGTCAAATATTTAATTTGCAAAGTTACTGATACTTGCCTGTGTGATCTGTAGTATTTCAAAATGTACACCAGCTACTTGGACTCGACACACAAACTTCAGGTTAGCACTCTGCAGTGAAGAATTGTTTTTGGCCCTGCAGGTTTCAGGAAGCCTTCCCTTAGCCTCGGAATGGGAGTTGGACTCTCCACTGGAGGCATCTTCTCTGAGGAGGAAGGCAGGGCTAGAAGTGGGAGGAGGCCAGGAGTGCACATGCAGCCTCCAGGGGGGGCCACCTTTGGGAGGAGACGCACAGCCACAAGGGGCGCAGGGCCAAGAGGTAGACAAGGTGGAAGGGGCAGCAGAAGATGCCACTATCCTGCTGCCAGGGTATACAGGCAGCGAAACAGCTCCCTCAATATGTCTGAGGTGCAGTGCCAAAGGAGGCTCTGTCTCTCAAGGGAGACAGTCAAAACTATATCTGTTGATTGGGCCTGAGATCTCCGCGAACTATTTGGGTGGACACCCCATGCCAGTCGGTCTAATGGTCACAGCCCTCAACTTATTTGCCTCTGGCTCCTTCCAGGGATCCTTGGGTGATCTTTGCGGTGTCTCCCAATCAGCTGTCCAGCTTGTGTCAAGCAGGTTACAGACACTCTATTCAGAAGGGCATTGACCTTCATCGACCACCATTGGAACCAGGCAAGCCAAACACAGCGAGCCAGAGGCTTTGCAGCCATTGCTGGCTTCTCTCACGCCCAGGGTGCTAGAGACTGTACACATGTGGCCATCAAGGCGCCAGCAGGTGAACCTGTGCCTTTGTCAACAGGAAGGGCTCCCACTCCATGAACGTGCAGAGAGTGTGTGATCACAGGATGCAGATTCTACAAGTCTATGCAAGGTACCCAGGCAGCTCCCACAATGCCTACATCCTCAGACACTCCCAGGTGCCGGGGCACTTCAGTGCTCCGGCTCGGCTGGATGGATGGCTGCTGGGTGACAAGGGCTATCGCCTCAGAAGGTGACTCATGCCACCTCTCCGTCATCCAAGAACAGAAGCTTAGCAGCGGTATAATAGGAGCCAAACCTCCACCAGGGCTGTGGTGGAGAGAGCCATTGGTTTTCTCCAATGCACTTCCGATGCCTGGACCGCTCAAGGCCGCACTCCAGTACCCCTCAGATCGTGTGTCGCTGATGGTGGTTACATGCTGCGCTCTCCACAACCTTGCGCTGGAAAGGGGCGACACTGTGGACGATGAAAACATTGACGCAGTGGCTATGAGTCCAGCAGTGAGTCCGAGGATGAGCACACACAGGGAAATGCTGGGGGGGGGGTAGACACTGACCTGGGCATACTGCAGGGAGGCAGGGACACCCAAGAGGCTTTAATCAAATGAACCACCACATATGGACCTCCAGGATAAGCTTGGGCTGCAGGCTCCATACTCGATACCTGAGTACAAAATCTGCCTGCTAGGAAAATTAACTGAGGTTCTTGTCAATAAAGCTTAATGTCCCACAAATCACTCATAACATTATTGGTAACCATCCACCGGCTGAAGAAAAGAGGCACTCTCAGCCACCGTGACATGTCTGAATTTAATGGTATAACAAAAGGAACTTAAGAAAACAAAATGACAAAGGAGTTCAACATCAATCCAACTCATAAAGACCTCATTGCGGGCCAATACAAAAGCACCAGTGATAAACCCATGGTGTGCCTAAGGTGCCTTATATTTACGCTTTCAGGTGTTACGTCTTGGTGCTGCCCCCTCGCTGGGAGTGGTATCTGAGACAGTCTGCCCACTCTGCTGTCCTGTTGGCCTCGATGACCTTGGCGGCTGTCCTCTGGCCCGTGGAGCCTGTGCTGGCCCCGCCTGGGAAGGAGCTGTCAGTTCCACAGCTGGCATCTCTCCAGTCCTCGCAGCCTCACCGAATGGAACGGTCACTGGCAGGGGAGCTGCTACCCTCATCCAGAGTGTCCTGAGAGGAGCCCGCAAAGGTGACAGGCAGCTGCTGCGCCGAAATGAGGTCCCTGCTCACCGTGGCTGGATGGGTACTGAGCTGGGAAACTTGGTGCCCAGACCATCTCCCACACTGGCACTGACCAGCTGAGGTCAATGCCGATGTGAGGGCTTGCTGGTCTGAGCGCAACCCCAGGAAGCCCTGATGGGTCTCCTGGAGGAGCCTCTCAACGACAGTTGCCACTCTTTCCATGGAAGAAACATGGCACTTGGCCATAAGGCTCATTGCCTCAGCGATAGTTCACATAGGCTCCTTCACCACGGACACCAAGCCAAGCATAGCCTCATGTATCTCCTCCAGATGGTCCCACATACCTTGCTGCATTTCCTGCAGCTGCTGTGTCGCGGACAACTCCAGAAGCACATCATCAGGCTCCGACTGAGCATGTGCCTGGTCCCCTGCAGCCCTCTGACTGCTGGCACCATGGGCACTCTCTGTCTCCACCAGCTCCTCCAGTGACTGTGAAGGGCCCTCACCGCTGTGTCCTGGGACACTAGCTGATGTTCTAAGTCCCACCGAGGTGCTAGTATCTGCATTGGTGCCTGCCTGGCAGAGATGGTGTGACACTGGTGAGACTGAGACATCACGGCCCTCAGGTGTGAGAGGGGACCCCTGGTGCTCCTCCTCCCAGCCCTGCTCTGCTGATGCTGAAAGGAAAAACAAGGACATTGGATCAGTTAATGTGAAGACAATGTCAATGTGCATCCCTATTCCCCGGATCTCTATGCGCTCATCCTTCTATAAACAACGGTCAAGCCATGTTGCAAACTTCAATCACTAAACATTCAGCACTGCCATGGCTATTGGGAGAACAATGGTGACCTCGATGCTGGGCAAACATACCTCCTTGTGGCACCCCAGCCTCACTGACACCGGTGGGCCTGGGCGCATAGCACCTCTCTAGATCTAGGGCGTCCTGCTCGAACCAGCTAAGGATCGCTACCTGGGCAGGCCCTCCGCCACTCCTCACCTGCTCGGCGGTGTGATGTGCGTTCTTCTCCTGAAAAGGAGAGAAGAGCATTGATTTGTGCTAATTGTACCTGGACTCTCTTTGCCTATGGTCCACCCCAACCAGAGTGGGACATTGCAGGGCTCCAGTGCCTCCTCACCCCACTGCTGCCGAACACTCACACAAAGATGCCAGGCTTGTCCCCCCCCGCCCCCAACCCCCCCCCCCCCCCCCCTTGGCCAAAAACTGCCTACATCACATTAGGCACCACATGGTCTAACATTCTATGGTAAAGAGGCAAAAGCACGTGGAGCGCAGAGGGCAGCAGATCGGTCGGTGCCAATGCCTCCTTGAAGCTCCCCTCCCAACATGTCATCAGCCTGACTTTGACATGTCCTGGATTTCCAGCACTGCGCCGAGGTGCAGCTCCTCCAGGTTGCCCCCAAAACAGTCATGTGGGTCTCAATGTACCACATGCTGTGGGGGCCAGAACCCATCATTCACCACCCTCTCAGGGTGACCTCGGCATGGACAATATCTGCTGGCCCACCCAGTGAAGGACACATACCGTCAGTGATTTAATGCAGTTACTACACTCAGACTTGACAGGGGTGGGGGGGGGGGTTGTTGCCAGGTGGGAAAGCCTACCTGCTGGGTTAAGTGACCAATGCCAACATGGTACTCACCCTCCTCAAGTGCAAGATGTTGTTGAAGAGCTTGCGACACTGGATCCACATGCGTCACACCACATCGTGGGAGCTTACTACCCCTGCCACCTCCTCCCAGGCATGTTTGGTCATTTGGAGGGGCCTCCTCCTCCCGTCCTGGGGTACGAGGACCTCCTACAGTGCTGCCACCTCCTTGAGGAGGGCAGCAAGGCGATCGTCCGAATTGCAAAGGTCACAGTGCCCCCCTGCCCTACTCACCTGCCTGGCCTGCTCACCAGCAGCGCTCTGGGGAGCCCTTCCACTGGCCGTGATTCACAGCCTTTGAAAGGCTGCAGCAGCTTTTTTAAACTGGCCGCAGGGTCGCCATTGGACCCGACGGTCATTGCAGACCCACTGCCGCCCGCCCACTCCCACTGCCCTCGAGAGCCGCAATTCACGCTGGGCGGGCCTTAATTGGCCTGCCCGTGTAAAATGGCGGCATGAACCTGGCGTGGGCGACGATTGGGTCCACGCCTGCCCGTGCCCTCTCCACCTGCCCACCAGCCAGAAAATTCTGCCCTTGACATGTTCAATCTCTTTAGTAAGGTGAAACATTTTTGGGGCTTTTGTCTCCTTCTTGTTCCACATCCTTCTGTATGTTGGATCACTCTCATAGATGACCCTCAGGTCCCGATAGCCTCAAGAGGATGTTCACTAACCTTGATATATAGTTAAATTTCTGATCACACTCTGAGGATAAGAAACAGAAAACCATTCTCTAAATTGCTTTATTTACTGGATCAGCTCTATGCCCACAGAAACTGTCTTCAAAAAGAAGCAGTATATCATAATATCATATCGTGTTTTAGTCTGCAAGTAACATGCACATTTACTAAACAATAGGCAATCTCATGACTATAAATGTGGAACGTTTTTGGCTGCTTCACAACCCACTTGCTTATTTTCAATCATTTAAGTGGGGGTTAATTTATTTCCCTTTATTTTACTAAGTGGTTGCACATTATGTATACAATCTTTCCAAGTTTTCATTGAAGTTAGTAGAATTGAAAATCAGAAGGGGCATATAATGGGTGACTGAATCGATATTGCCTGTTTTACATAATTGCCAGAAATCAGTTTAATCCCTATTGTTTCTAAGCATGATTTAATTAGTCCTCTTCTTTCAGTCCATAATCAAGGGGACTTGCCTCATTACAGGCAGTGCAGTTGCATAAGATTAATTCTATTAGGAGAAGGGAGAGTATTACTCCTGCATTAAAGGCAGTATGGTTCGGGACTGTGATGTGCTCTATCAGTAGTAAGTTCCCTTGAATGCAGCATTGTCAGTTATCATAAAAACTTTCATTCATTATGTTAGAAAATAAAGATCTCCATTAAGGCGATGCAATTGGTTAAAATAGTCACTGTATCTTCTGCCAACGCAAGATGGCCATGCGAGATTGTGGCCGACACCTGTCCTTACACACACACTTGTCAGCACATGCGCAGAATCCAATGACATCATTTGCAGGAGACACAAATCCACCCTCATGAATGGTGACAGTTCCTTTTAGGCAGCCTTCAAATTTTTAATAATGAATCTTCTTTTATTGCCCATGTATCCCCAAAGTGATTTACACCACACAAAAAAAACCATAATGCAACCAGCTGGACCATTCCTCTAAATGAATTAAGTGGCTGGTCTGAAATTTCTAGCAATTCCACACTTGCTGAGCCCCACGGTGGGCAGGCACTCGGGGCTTGGCCATTTCCCTGTCTCTGTCTCTTCCCCCAGCCATTTCTTTTGATATTTCATCTTTTAATTAGTTTATAAGCATGACATGTCATTTTAATTGGTGTTGGGTGTGAAGGTGGGCAGACAGAGTGGGTCCCATTTGCCACTTGCTCTTTCCAGCCCTGTCTGTGAAGATTGGGTTGAGCTGTGTATGGAGGGGATTGTCAAAAGTGTTAACTTGATGCTGCCGGTGCTGTGATATTTGCAATCCCATGGCCAGTGCTGACTGCACCTACGCCCTGCTGCCCATTGCCCCCTATAAAGATGGCAGCCGCGCATACAATTGCGCATGCACAGCGTTGGCCGCAAACGCAGCCTAAAATAGTAGGTCTAGCTCACCCTGCTTGAGGTTGGGGCTCCTTTCTGGCAGTACAGTGCAGGCAACTGAGAATACTTAACTATATTCTTCATTTGATTTAAACTTTAAGATTTTTTCTACCATCTTGTTCTCCTATTTCTACATTTTAAATGTATACTCTTTAATCTTAGTTTGCTTCTATTTGGGATTCCTTGTATTGTTTGCCACACGTCTTTTTATTGTTACCCTTAATTTCAGTGTAAATCAGCACACTTTTCAACTGATCCATACCCATGGGCTTCACTTTTCTACATCATCTCCTCCATAGCTCGTAGTCCTTTTCTGTACCTTCCACTTCTCTTCTTGAGTCAAATATATCCCCACTTTACTAAATTAACATTGGATCTAGCCAAGAGTATGGATTTTTAATGTATTACCTGCTTTGGTATAAGTTCCTCCCATCCCCTGGAAAATACTCAAGTTTACGTTTCCAGATGGTTTGCACCATTTCCCTCTAGCTTTCCTGAACAACAGAATATTGAATTGTATATTTATATTACTCAGAATCCATCTGGTCATTTTATGGTATTCTGTAGCTCAGTAAATTTACATCGGCCTTCAGATTGTTGTTTTTTGTTCGTATTTAAAATTTGCCCATGTTATGTTTTTAATGAATGTTAAATGTAGAAGTTGGGATTCCATTGGTACAATTCACTTGGATATATTTGTTCATTTTTGCTCTCATGACATCTAAAGCTGAAAATCTTATTTTAACAATAAACAGCAGAATGACTGGCTGTTTAACTCCAGAATTAATACCCTGCCAGTGAAATTGCATCTTCAGAAATAATACATTTCAAAGTCACATATTCTCTCAATTTTGTTAGCAGGTCATTATTTATGGAAAAGAAACACAGCCAGTCTCCTGCTTTTCATTACGGAAGGAATCTCACACCTTTCAGTCAGTAACACCATTGAACCTTCTGCACGATATGAAGCAGGTACTTTCAATTCTTCTTACTTAGCTCAAACAGTGGAGTCTGAAGCACTCCCTCAGAAATAATTCACAGCTCATGACTATAACTGTCAGGATTAAAGGGGCAGGGATTTTTTTTTAAAGTTCATGTCAGTAGGACTGGATGTTCTATAAAGATGTCTTTGCCACTGGAACATTCCTGAACTATTCCAGATGTTGTTCAGAGCAAGTCAACATAGTAGCAAGAATAACACTGATGGTCTGCAAAACTTCTACTCAGATTATTTTAGAGCATGCCTGCACAGTGGAAAGGGTGCAGTCACAGAGGAGCTGAAGTGCCTGACAAAGATTAAGTGCCACAGCAAGAACTGCAATGTAGCCTTTGTTATTTTGTGCACAGATAAACAGCTTTTCCTTTTGCCAACTTTTATATAGATTACCACTTTTAGTTGGCACAGGATCATTTAGCTGATAAAGAGACTGGTGAGTGGAGGGCATGAAATGCCTAACAGAGCCTTGAGCAGGCAGTCTGGAAGCGGGGTGATGCAGAAACCTAAGACAAAACCATAGGATCAACAATTTCTGATTGATTTCAGCAGTCACCTGTTTGTCTGTTTCTATCTTCAAATGGCTCATCTCTTCCTTGAAACAAACTGGGCTGAATTTAACTGGCCCCCAAAGTTGTGGGGCCAGTAAAATAGCGGGGAGTTTTCTAGTGCTGGGCAGAAGGCGGGTCAAAGTGCAGATCAGCTGCTTGCTCCATGGAGCCAATTTTCATAATTAAAGCCCTGATTAGAAATCACTAAGCAGGGCCACTGGCATTTGGCCTGCAATGGGATGGCCATCACTGTCACATGAGGAGGCCACCAGCTTCATGGAAACAGCCTCACCGTGAAGTTATCGGAGCCAGAGCCTCAGTGAACTTACATCAGTCTTCAGACTGTTGCTTTGCATTCTTATTTAACTTATATAACATATAGTTTAAAATATAATATTTGTTCCCTCCCTGAAATGGGTGTTAGGTCCTTTGCACTTGCAAAGGTATATCGTCCTCAAACAGGAAAACAAAGCAGCTTTTTAAAAAAATTCCAGGAAATACATAAAAGCATGTGGAAGTTACAACATGGGGATTGGACATTGGGCCCAGCAGCCCTTGTCAGCATTCATCGTCCATGAGAGTGCTTGGTTTCAATAACTTAGCTCTAAGAGCCAGTGTAAAAGCAGATCAGCTAACAAATCTTCAAAAATAACAGGGAGGATATGGATGGAGAAGAGAAATCTTTTTAGCCGTTCTGCTTTTACACTGGTTCTTAGAGCTAGGCATTACCTGTAAAGTATCTACCCCTCACACAGGCCCTGAGAGCTCCAAGTATCACATGAGTTGTATCTACCCCTAGACTTACCTCATCTTGCAAAGAAAATAAATTAGATCTACTGCTTTCTGGGCATCTTGTACCAAAGGGCCTGTCCATTCATTTCTATCCAGCACTTTCAATATGGCCCCTCTACAGTGAAATATGACAAATGAATTGTGATAGCATCAGTCTGTGAAGTAGCAATGGTTTTCCTAGGGTCCCAGTTTATTAAAGAGGATTTAACCTTTCTTTATTTTTTAACCCATATCTATTGAGTTTGGTATTTGACGATCAGAGGCTAACTCTTTCTCTTGGTGTTATTGATTTAGTGATATTACTGCCTGTGATGATACAAGATTTCCTCTGAAATCTGCTTAATATTTTAACAACAGCACCCATGCCACCATTTTACAGTTTGTCAGACCATCAATGTGATGTTGAACCAACTCAAATTTAGATAGGGATATAATAACAGTGGAGACTTTCTTGCAATTTCTGACACTTATGAAGATTGCTTTAGACAAAGTTCAAGCTAGTTTTAACAATGCCAGATGACTGCAAAAGTACTCCAAAAAGCACTCCTGATAATAATAGTCAGTTTACAATGTGCTATTGGAAGGCAATAGTTTTGTGGAACAGCAAAGATAAAATAATGAATCTTGGCACGGGAGGAAATATCCTTTCAACAAGCTTTACATTATCCATTCTGTTCTAACTAGGTTTGATCACTATCTCTTAAACAGCAGCCATCCAATTTTGTTCTGTTGGTTCTCTTCATCATTTTGGATGATTATTCAGGTGCCACTTGACTGACAATGATTGAACGTCATAATGACCATGTTCAGGGTGGAATCATCCCATATAGCCCCCTGAAGAGGCTTTATATGAACACTGCTGAGTGGTGCAATGGGCCCTTTCGAGATCCTGTAATGTGATTTGCTGAATGGTTTTGATCAATTTTCCATTTTTGGCCCTGCGTTTTGCTCTGATTTTCTTTTTGCCTCTCCCAGGAGATTACCGAGCTGTGGATGGGGGAGGGGAGGGAATAAATGTTTAGTCATGAGACTCTGGCCATCATGAGTGTGGAGCATGTTTGTTGGTCTTTGTGTTATGATCCTGTTAGGGACCATTACCATTTAAAGAAGAAATCCAAACACCCAATAATTAACTGATAGCACTATGCAGCAAGATTTCATGTTTTAAAACAAAAAACAAACTTTATTGTATATCAAAAAGAACTAAACAAATTAAGAACCATTAACTTAACACTATAGTTTACAATAAAATATTTTATGAACTTAGGTTTACTTTTTACTTACCCTCAAAAATTCCCTTATGCATTACAAAAATCTTGAATGTGCAGTCTCAATCTTGAATCTCAATCCAGTGAGATGTAGTCTACACCAAAGCAAAGCTGCAACTGCCTGCTTTTTTCCACAAACACACAACTAACTTAAACAAAAGGACTTTCCAGCCACACAGCCCATCTCTATGATAATGTGGCATGCTTTGGGATGTTCTCAAACAGAAATGTAAGCAAATTTATTTACCTTCAATGCTACTCTTTGATTCGGTAACCCACATGAATAACTTATACTGCTCATGGAGTTGTACAACCCTTTCTCCAGACTCAATGGATCCACAAAGAAACTCCATGTTTATAAAACTGCTTTCAGTTTCCTTTTATTTGGAAAATACATACATAATTTAAATATTTTATTGAAGTAAAGGCAGTCTTTCTGGCTGAATTAAAGTAAGATAGGAGACCCCCTATTGTTTATTTTTTTCCAACTCTACCTTGTAAGACAAGAAAAGGTTACCTTTCAGTAGTATTAAACCTAGGCTTGGTTGAATTACATTTACATCAGAGTTATTACCAGTTTCTCAATCAGGTGTCCACTTGCTTTACATTTAGCAATTAAACCTCCTTACTAAGTTATATCCCTGAAACTATAAGTTATATTTTAAACATATGAATTATGAACTAGAGTTTTGCAATATTTGCTTTTCCATTAATTCCAAGGCCTGAATTTTCCCATCGGCGATTTGGGGACGGGGCGCTCACCGACAGGAAAATGACCCTGAGTGACTTTAGGAAGAACCCCCAATGTCATCCTGGTCCCTTTAAATTTTTAGGAAGGTGAGCAGACAGTGAAATCAGCTGTCCGCCCGCCGACCTGTCAATGGCCAATTGAGGCCATTGACAGGATAATTAAGATAATCAAAGACCTGCTCGTCCAATCTTAAGGCTGGCGGGCAGGCCAGGAGCCTGATAATACATGAAACCTCATCCACTGGTGGGATGCAATTTCATGTCCGATTTTAAAAAGTCTAATAAAGTTTATGTCATTTTTATTAATATGTCCCATTTCATGTGACATGAGGGGAACATGTTAATAATGTTTTAATTTTTCTATTTTTTGACTTTTCTTACCTGTTACTAATCACCCTGGGTCAGGAGTTTGCCTCAGAGGGCAGTGAGCTCTTTCACACTTTGGCAGATGTGGAATTCCTCCCCCCCCACCAGCGCTTCCTGTCAGGCAGGCTGCTGGGTGGGCCTTAATTGGCCTGCCCACTCAAAATGGTGGCGGGCCCCAATTCGATAGTGGGGGTCGGCTGTCCACCTGCCACTGAGCCAGTGGGGCCCGCACGCCATCCAAGGGCAAAATTCTGCCCTATATGTTCATCTATGTATATACCAACTTAATTTCCATTTTAGAACCCAATTGTGGGGTGTAGGGGGCTGGTGGGCATAGTTTTGGGAGGGAGGGTTGTGGGGGGAGTATGCACAATTTATCAAATTTTATGGGCAGTACAATTGAAATAAAAAAAACTGAAATGATAAGCTTTTCGGAGACAATCATGGCATATGGAACAAGGCAGATTAATGGAGTTAAGGTACAGATCAGCCATTACATAATTGAATGACGAGAAGGGCTGCCCCCATTTCCGACAGATCCAATTTTTGCTGGTAGGGAAAAGGGGACAGGATCTGATTCACACAGGAGGGAAACCAGAACTTAGCAACGCCATTTGAACTCAGTGCCGAGTTCAAACAGACCTCATTTTGGCAGTTGCAATTGTGGCCACCACAAATTGTTGGAGTAGACCTAAATGCTCTTGAATGGCAGGTAAGATCTGTATAACTATCATGACCTGAAGTTTTTTTTAAATTCCCTGTTCTTTAAACTTCAAAAAGAAACAGACTACAGCTGTCACTGAGAGTTAAAAAACCCTCTGCTGGACTGCTTTGATTGGCAGACCATCTGCTGCATGGTAGAAAAAAACCTGATTTCAAAAGCTACAATTTTCTCAGCAGGGGGTGCTGATTTCAAAGTTTAAAAATGCTACTAAAGTTTTAGATGTCTTTGATGTGGACCCTGAATAAAAGTTTGTTGTTATAGGGATTAACCATTTGAAGAAATTTAAAAGCTTGGAATGGGTTCTATAAATGGCAGTTTTCTATCAAGTGTGCATGAATGAGAGCTGTATTAGACTGTTAGAAGTTTATTTTTTCAACTCCACATCGCTCCTGAGGTCTGCCCAAGGTGTATGCTATATGGCTGATTACGGTTGGTATGAGGGGCCATAGGGGTTGGTTGGGGAGCATGAGTTGGCATTGAGTTGGCATGGAGAGTATGAGGCTCAGTTGGATTTGTTTGAGGGACATGAGTTAGCATGAAGAGTCTGAGGGGCTGTGGGAGTGGGCAAAGGAGCGGGGTTGTGAGTGGTAATGGCTAGAGGGCCTAGCAACTTCTGAAACAACTGGGACCAAGTGCCAGAGAACTGAAGCGGGCGTTCTAACCAGCCCACTTCAGCACTTGGCCACCACTGTGGTTATCAATGCTCTGTTTCCAGGGTCAGTGGGCCAACTCCCTCCCACTCCCATAGAGCAAAAATTACGAGACAGGTGCGACCAGTTGGGAAAGTTTCGCTACCCGCCTCGGGAGTGAAAATCTGTCCTAGTGTGCCAACATGAACAGTGGATTCCCTCTGAGTGTGTCACTACAGCCAGATCGCTCCGTGCCACCCAATATTGCACCAGCCAACCTAATTCAGCGAATTCCATCAGGATATCCATTTGACTGATCTTGCTTGCCAGCTCTATTTAAGTGAGGCCGAAACCCTCAAAGTGGCTCTGACCTCTTCGCTCCTGCACAGATGGCCAGCCGATTCAAACTTTGAAATAGAACCCATGCTGAAAATGTGGCTAGAGTTAATGGATCAGAATTTGAATCGTGCTTCCTGTTCCTTAACGTTCTAATGGTCTTTACTCATACCTCAATGATATCTGGGTTTTCCCCTCAAGCTAAACGTTTTATTGTGTGTTAGACATTATATGGTGTTTTGCAGTCCTTTACACCTCATTGAGGTGTATACAATGGCAGCCTCAATCTCTTTGGAGCTACATTATATAATCAATGATTATTTTCAGATGGTTTGTGGCTGTCAACATTTTGCTCCCATTGTCATTTTGCTTTAGTTTCTAACATTACTCTGAACTTATTTTAGAAACAAGCAGATGATGAGCACATTTTGACTAAGTAACACCTATTTCCCATTGTTCCATGGTTGCACATTGTCTCATGCAGCTGCTCTACATTAAAACCTGTAATTGATGTTACATCCGCAGTAACCACTTGGAAATACATGTCTTACAACTACTATAATTCTGCAATAGGGTTTGAGGTTATTTTCCTCTTCAGATCCTTGTTACTGAAAGCTGTAACTCTTGCTGGTAGGGTTTTGCAGTATTGAGAGCAACTCCTTGCTCCCTGACTGCATGACTGTGTCTGTGTCTAGTTCTCATCCATCCTTCAAGTTGGGATCACTGCCCAATGATGCTCTTTTTAGCCAGATCCCTCACTATTGCCAGCCCAGCTGAAATCTGTTGATAAGTTTCAAATCAGGAATTGTGCTTGGACCCTCAGTGCTAAACATCATGCAATGCATTTACTGGCTAAACCATCATTACCGAAGAACTTCCCTCATCCTAAAATTGGTATTCAATCACAGATGATGATATATGTGGCATTTATGCTCAATGTGATATTTTCCATTGTGGTATATTTTTCAAAGGATCATTGAGCAAAGAAGAAGGCCATTCATCCCATCCTGTCACTGCCGCCTCTTTAAAAGACTTATCCAGTTAACGAACAAAAACAAAAATACATGGAAAAACTCAGCAGGTCTGACAGCATCTGCAGAGAGGAATACAGTTGATGTTTCGAGTCCGTATGACCCTTCATCAGAACTAAGACATATAGAAATGGGATTAAATATAAACTGGTAGAAGGGGGTGGGACAGGAGAGCTCGATAGGGGGCCAGTGATAGGTGGAGGTGGAGAAGAGACTGCCAAAGATGTCATAGGCAAAAGGACAAAGGGGTGTTGATGGTGATGATATTATCCAAAGGATGTGCTAATGGGGACATTAAGGGAAGCAAGCAGGACAAGCAGATGGCCCTACTGCAGTTCGGGTGGGGGGAGGGATCGGAATGGGCTAAAAGGTGGAAATGAAACAATAGATTGAAATAAATTTAAAAATAGGTGGGAAAAGAAAAAATGAATTGTAAAAAAATTATAACTTATTGGAAAAAGGGGAATCAGAAAGGGGGTGGGGATGGAGGACAGAGTTCATGATCTGAAATTGTTGAACTCAGTATTAAGTGCAGAGGACTGTAAAGTGCCTAGTCGGAAGATGAGGTGCTGTTCCTCCAGTTTGTGTTGAGCTTCACTGGAACATTGCAGCAGGCCAAGGATGGACATGTGGGCATGAGAGCAGGGTGGAGTCTGATTCCACCACTCTTTCAGACACCAAATACCAGATATAACAGCTCGTTGCTTTAAAAAAAAATCTCCCCACTTGTTCTTTTTCTAATTATCTTAAAACTGTCTTCTGATTATTGTTATTTCTGTCAGTAGGATTCTTCCTTAAAGTATCTGTAGAGATGCTAACAGTATGATCCTACCCTAAAAAATGGACAAATACAAATATTTGAAACAAAAATTACCTTTTGAAGTCATCTCCCAGGATCCAGTGATACCACGCAGCTTCACCGTTTTATCTATTATTAGTAATAAAACTGATAAACATTTTTGCATATAAGTGATACTTCAGCTGACTAGGAGACTATCAAGGAGTGGTGAGATTGTTTGGATTAGGAGGTCCCTTAGAGAAAATAAAGATTTGTTAAAATTACATTAAATAATTCCTTTAAATGCCATGATTACATGAAAATTAAATGCACTTGTTTCAACGTGGCAGAAATTATCCTGTAATTATACAGCCGGCAGGGCTAGCAGACATTGGAGCCACTAGTGTAACTCTGAAGAATGTTATTTTTGCAATGAAGTAGGAGTACTGGAGTACTGGTGAATTTCATAACCTTTTGAGCTGCTTTTCCGACTTGTCAGAGGTACAAGTAGACCAAGAGAGCTACAAAGTCAACTGCAATGTTCCCCGTGGCTGTCAACACCACTGCTGACTTAACTATTGCAAAGTCTCCATCACTCCGATGAGTGATTTCCTGGGCAAGTGCCATTAAGTAACGGCTACATTGGTATTGAAAGGAGATCAATACCTATTACCCTTTGATGATCCAACAACAAGGCCAATGCAAAACATGAATTTCTGTAGGCTTACCTAATATCCTGGGGAAATGAATTGAGTAATGAAATGCACTTTCATCAAATAAACTTCTCAAAGCAGAAAGGGTTTTATTCAGTGAACGTAAATTTTGTATAGGAGGGCTAATGCAAGAAAATCAAAATGGTCTATAATTTCTCAGTTATGAGATTTATTTTTTATTAAATCTGCTTGAACAGAAGGAGTATGATGAATGAAGGAAGCACTGGAAGATTTGGGTAATAGTAGAATAAAGCCAGTCCTTGCCTTCTCTTGTGTACTCCTGACGATATGAAGTTTTGTTCAGACTTGCCAAAATAGGGCTGCATTTTACACTCTCCTGCCGGTAGGTTTGAAGGTTGGGGAAGGGGCACATAAAATTCAGCAGGTGGCCATCCCAGTGTCACCCACCGCCCCCAAACTGTCTGAAATTTTACAGGGGTTAGGTTGAGGTGTCGGGCGGCCCACCTGCCTTTGGGCCTACTGAGGCTCTTAAATGGCCTCTTTCCACCACCGCCAGTATTTTACCCACAGCAGATGGAGGCCAACACCATGCAGGAAGCCCAGCAGTTCTAGCCGCACAAGCTGGTGTCAGGCAAAAGTGGGGAGACCTCCTTTGCAGGCTCCCTGGGCCCATCAGATTCCGCCCTCCAAAAGGTCATTCTGCCTTAACCCTCTCCCCTGGCCTCTTGAGCCTGGTCCCCGTCCCTGTCACTGCCCTGGCCATGACCCCTGACTCTGGAATTATCTGAGCTTCTCGGCTGAGTGGGACTGCCTGTAATCCAATCATTGGCCACTGTTCCTGCTGGCGGTGCTGGGACTACAGAGCTGCTGGCTATTTCAAGAATTGGATGGAAATCTCACCTTAAAGCAGTTAAAGCTCTTCTCAGTGCTCTCACCATCTCCAATAAAATAAAGACCCAATCACCTTTGTCCTGAATGGCGTTGAACTTACTGAGCATTGCTATAGCTTCATTGTCCAGGTGAATGGTGAGTATTCCATTACATTTCCAACTTAAGCTTTGTAGATGATGGGTGGTATTAAAGTCTGATGAAGAAAACCCTTCATTACGGAAGTTTATTTCCTGCACTTGTAATGCTGATATGATGCCTCCTGGATGTTAATAGTTAAATATTGTGATGGCAGTGCCATTGAAGGTCATAATAAGGTGATCGGGTCTTTGTTTTATTGAAGGTGGCACTTATATGGCATAAAGGTTACATCCTATTTGTTAATCAAGCCAGATTTTGTCCAAGCCCCAGCCATGGACCGTTTCCACATTACAGGTGTTATAAACGGAAGTAAACTCTTCTGGTCTCATGACAAAGGCTGAGCCATGGACAATGCCCCGAGGAACCCTTGAAGCAGTGACCTGGGACTATTGTTATTGTCCTCCAGCAGCCACGACTGTCTTCCTGAAAGACCACTATGACTGAGAAATATTGCAAATGAATTTTTTCCTCCAAGTGCATACCAGCGAGGAGAATCATGAAAAATTATGAAATAAAAATATAACACACATAATAAAAATAAAGGTGAAAAGGGAGCAAAAGTGCTTCATAATTTTTATTTATTTTATAGTTGATCTGAGAGCAGTTGATATTATAAAGTTGCTTGTAACACATGAGCAGCTCTTTTACTGTAAAGTATTTGTTTCCACATTAAAATGTATGAGTTGAAAGCATTTTTTAAAATGGCATCCATAGAAACACAGGAATTTCCTTGATCTTGACAGTACAATTGTGAGTTAAGAAGCTTTAATATTGAATCAGTAAAAATTGAAATACTCTCATAACATTTAAGAAGTATTTGGATGTGCACTTGCGATGCCGTGGCATACAAGGCTATGGGCCTAGTGATGGAAAATGGGTTTGGAATAGTTAGATACTTGTTTGACCGGCGCAGACCCGATGGGCCAAAGGGCCTTTTCCTTTGCTGTAGACCTCTATGACTAAGCATGGACTTCCATGTTTCTAGTTCTCAGTAGCACCCTATTGTTAAAATTTAACACAAAAAGCTTCCTTATTTTTAAGGAACTGGTCAATACTGCAATCTACTTCCTCTTTAATTAAATTTGTTTTCCTCTTCACTTTGACTCCTCAGCCATTCTTGAATATTGCTCCAAATTTTCTCCAGCTGTGACAACACTTTAAAAGCCAAATATGTCATGAACAGGGCAGCTGATTCCCGACTCAGAACAGCTTTCTCAAAATGTGCCGCACATGTTTACACGTTAAAAAAAGTGACCTTGAGCAGTTGGGGGGGAAAAAATTCAAATCATAACTGTTTCATATATGTGCTTGTTTTGAGAAAGGAAATGTTCAAAGGGAACCCACTGTTCCCAGGTAATTGTCAGAAACACATTTGATTATATCCATCGTTCCATTCAGGGTGTATTTGATAACTCACAGTGGATTTTTAAAAATCTTTATTTGGTGTATGTGAATTGAACTTTGCTATTGGAAGCTTTAGTATGAGTGCCTAAAACATGGGAGGTTACAGGACAGAATTAGGCCAGTTGTCCTTCAAGCCTGTGTCAGTGTATATTTCTCCTATCTTTTACTATGAAGCTGAGCACATAATCTAGGCAGAAACTTCGGGTGTATCATTGAAGGTATCATTACTGTGGATGAGATACAAACTGAGACCCCATCTGTCTGCTCGGGTAGATGTATATGATAGCCATGACATTATTTAAGGCAGAGAAGAAAACCCTTCCATTATCCTGGCCCTTCTCTCTCAAATCAACACCAGCAAAAAAAAAATGATTATCTGGTCATTTGTTCATTTTGAATCTGTGTGCAAATTGGTTTCATAAGGACATAAGAAATTCAGCCCTTCAAACCTGCTCCACCATTCAATGAGTTAATGGCTGATCTTCTACTACTTCAACTTTTTCTGCACCATCCCTGTTGGGCCTGAATTTTTTCCCTGTTGGGCGCATGCGATGGATGGGCCGGAGAGCAGTCAGTAAACGGGTCCCCGAGTGCGATCGGCCCCCAACCGCGATTTGACGCTGGTTGGCCAATTAATGCCCGGCCAGCATGAAACAGGTGCTGGAAAGCTCAGCACAGCTGGGGCAAGGGCTGGAAGAGGGCAGGCGACGACATCACCACGGGCGCGGATGAGTGCTTCGAGAGAACTCCCTGAAGGCAGACAGCTGCCTCAGGGACCTGCAGGCCTGCAAATAATATAATAAACTACAATAAAGATGCAAAGAATGTCCATGCAGCACAATCAAGCACCTGAAAGCACACCTCCTAAAAATGCTGTCCCCAGATATGTCTTTTTATTCTATTTCCTAACAGAGATTTCATCCCACCCCTTGCATGAGGTTTCATCAAAAATGTAAAGGCCGCCTGGCTGGCTTGCCCATCCGTCAACCGTAAGGTTGGGCAGGCCATGGAAAATCGCTGAGAATTGCGCCGTTACTGGGCTTAATTGTCAGTGGGTGCACTTCCAACTGCTGCACGTGCCCGCCCAGTGAAATATCGCGGGAGTGCGCAGTGATGTCGGGACGCTTGCCCGAAGTCATCTTGCACGATTTTACGCCCGTTCGGGTGGGGCGGGCACCTGCCCGCGGAACATAAAATTCTGCCCCTGATGTTTTTAATATGTGAAAACCTATCAATCTCAGTCTTGAACATACTCAACGACTCATCCTCCACAGCCCTCTGGGGAAGAAAATTCCAAAGAGTCACCACCCTCTGAGTGAAGACATTTCTCCTCATCTCAGTCCTAAATGACCAGCCCCTTATTCTAAGACTGTGTCATTGGTTCTAGACCACACACACCCCACACCCCCCCCCCCGAGCCAAGGGAAACATCTTGCTGCATCTGCCTTGTCAAACCTTGTAAAAATGTTGTATGCTTGAATGAGATCACATCTCATTCTTCTAAATTCCAGAGAATAAAGGTCCAATCTACTTAACCTCTCCTCATAGGACAAACCTTCCATCCCAGGAATTAATTTAGTGAACCTTTGTTTGCATTCCCTCCATGGCAAGTATATCTTTCCTTAGGTCATGGAGACCAAAACTGCACAGAGATGTGGCCTCACCAAGGCCCTATATATAATTGCAGTAGGACATCTTTACTCCTCTAGTCAAATCCTCTTGTAATAAAGGCCAACATATCATTTACCTTCTTTGTTTCTTGCTGTACCTGCACGTTAGCTTTCAGTGACTCATGGACAAGGACACCCAAGTCCCTTCGAGGATCAATACTGCACAGCCTCTCACCGTTTAAGAAAACTCAGTATTTCTGTTTATCCTACCAAAGTGAATAACCTCACACTTCTCCACATTGTATTCCATCTGTCAAATTTTTGCCCACTCACTTAGCTTTTCCAAATCCCATTGAAGTGTCTTTGCATCCTCCTCACAACTCACACTTCCAGCTAGTTTTGTGTCATCTGCAAACTTGGAGATGTTACATTTGATCCCAACATCCAAATCATTGATATAGATAGTGAATAGCTGGAGACCAAGCACTGTTCCTTGCAGTACCCCACTAGTCAAAGTCTGCCAACCTGATAATGACCCATTTATTCCTACTCTCTGTTTTCTTCCATTAACTAGTTCTCAGTCCATGCCAGTATATTCCCCCCAATCCCACATGCTCTAATTTTGTTTACTAGCCTTTTGTGTGTGACATTATCAAAAGCTTTCTGAAAATCTAAATATGCTGCATCCACTGGCTCCCCCTTATTTATTCTGTTTGTTACATCCTGAAAAACTTCCAATAGGTTTGTTAAACATGGCTTCCCTTTCCTAAATCTATATTGACTTTGCCTAATACTACCATTATTTTCTAAGTGTCCTGTTATCACATTCTTTATTATAGGCTCTAGCAATTTCCCTTCTACTTAGGTCAGGCTAACAGGTCTGTAGTTCCGCACTTTCTCTCTCCTTCCTTTCCTAAATAGTGGGGTTACATTTGCCACCTTCCATGTTTACCTACATAATGTGCCTGAATATATGGGCACAAATTGGGTGCTAAGAGCCTAATGGCACAAGTCAGGAGTGTAATACACTCTCCTTTGTCTGATTGATACAGCTACATTAACACTTAATAAGTTCAACACTATCCAGGATAAAACAGTCCCCTTGATCAGTAGCCCATCCACCATCTTAAACATTCACTCTGTGGTTCCAGAATGCGCTATTAATAGGATTACAGTAATTTGCCCAGGTTTCTTTGACTGCACCTCCCAAACCCATGACTTCCACAACCTGGAAGCGCAAATGCAGCAAGTGTATGGGAACATCATCACTTCCAAGATCCACTCCAAGACACACATGCGCCCCCCCCCCGCCCCCCCAACCCCTACTTGGGGCATATATTTCCAATTGCTTCATTGTTGCTGGGTCAAAATCCTTGACCCTCCTTTCTAGCAGAACTGTGGGAGTTCCTACACCACACAACTACAGCAGTTCAAGAAGGTTCGCCACCACCTTCTCAATGGCAACTAGGGGTGGTGAGGTTCTGCAGGCTGTGCAAAAATACCAGCAGGGACCCAAACCTGGAAGTCCTGCCCCCAAAACACAGCCTCCACCATTTTCATGGCGGGGGAGGGGGAGTGCAGATTATAACTCATACATCCATGGTTCATGGAGGCAGCAGCCCATAGAAATCAGCAGCTGCCTCCATTCATGTGTGATTTTGGTGAGGTAAGAGTCTGAAACCCAAAGTGTGCTATCTAAATGAATTCACAAGGTTCAGACCTGGTAGAAGCAAGTCTGAACCTTGTGGATTCATTTAGATAGCCAGGGAGACATGTCTTGGAGGGGTACTTGCAGGTGGTGGTCTTCCAATGCACCTGCTGCCCTTATCCTTCTAGGTGGTAAAAGTCACAGGTTGGGAAGATGCAGTCAAAGAAGCCTTGGTAGTTGCTGCAGTGCACATGGCAGCCAGGATGCACTTGGTGATGGAGTGAGTGAATGTTTAAGGTTGTGGACTGGGTGCTGATCAAGCAGGTTGCTTTGTCCTGATCTTATTCAGCATTTGAATTTTTTAAGCATTTTTGAACTGTGGTTCCTTCCCCCCTAATCTCCCAAAATGTATCATTTCACATGTTCACATTGTTTCATATGGGCTGGCCTCCCCCACCTATCTTTAGGTTGCCCACTCACTCCACTCCGTTACCCAGAAATAAGTTCTATCTTCCCTGCTCAAGGCAGCTTGGAGTTATTTTCAACAGTATTACTTCTCACTGACCCAAAGTGACCTACAAATTGTCCATCCTTCCTTGTTGCTCATGGCAACACATTCATTGAGCATGTTGCAAAAGTCCCTCTCCTTGCTCCCAGAGGCACCAATTTATGTACATGATATGGAAACAAAAATGCTCAAAATAGGCAGCAGGTCAGTCAACAGTTATAAAAAGAAAACATTTCCTCAAACCGCCTGAAAAAAATACTGTTTAATTCTAGCGTTCTCTGCTTACAGTTCAGGATACCAGATTTTCTTTGAGTGGGCTATTGTGCATGTGTTTTTGAGAGTTTAGAGCCATCTCGTTCCTCAGCAAATCTCTCCTTGTTACCGCTGAAAACACTCAAAGGTTCAAGCCTAAGTAATTATTTGAGGGTCAGGATGTCATATGGTCTGTAGGTTCAGTTATCCCGGAGGTCGTCAGGATTCTGGTGCAGCTCCTAGGTCATGACTGTTGGCAGTAGCTGAGGGTGAAAAAAAACCAAACCCTTGAAAAAGTTAAAAGCAAAAAAAAATGATTAAGACAGTTTTTCACTGTTGACACAAGCATGAGGGAGTATAAACTCATCAAACTGATAGGATTTTATTTCTGGACACCGAGTCTATCAGGTTTACTCATGGGCAGTTGTGGCTATATAGGTTAGGCCAGTCAGATTTTGTTTATAAAGAGGTCTCAGTCTCACGTTTAAAAATAGTGAATCACTCATACAAATCAATTGGAATGACTGTTTGGAACAGGGAGATTTTCATTTGTCATAGGCTTTGAGAGAAAGACTTCGAGCTATAGATTTTTTCTTCACTGAAGTGGCTGTCAGTCAACGTGACATGTTTAGGTTGTGCACTGGATGGTTGGTTGGATTCACACACAGATCTCGAGCGAGGGATTTTGATGGAAAACAATATTTAAGGACAGAATAGTGAATAGAGGAAGTGAAGCATTCTGGTGGAGGATTTAGTAATTTGAAGAAGAATCTGCATCCATGGATCACTAACCCATCGACTACAATCTACTTAATTAATTACAAAGCAAAAAAATAACCCCCAGGGCATGGGGGCTAAAGGGGGTGATGGGTTCAGGGGCTTCCCCTGCCATCCCCTACAGCAGCTTTGGGGTGTGCCAAGGTGCAGTGTTCCTGGACTTCCATCCAAAGTGGCCCACTCAGCAGCCTGCTATATGTGTCTCCCGATTCTAATTTCCATTGATTTCAATGGAAGTATATGACTTCTCCAAAGAATTTGCTGTGCCTTGTCAAGACAAATTCATCCTCATGAATTTTGGCTTGCCTGATCTGTTCAAGATAGAAAGTCAAGCGCCTGGATGTTTTATGCAAATAGCAATAATGCATCTCTTTGCTATCATGGATAATAACCTCTCCATGAATTACAAGAACAGAAGCTGTGGAGCCCTACAATGAGACATGTCCGTCTACTAGAGTTATAATGGAGGCTCTATTACCAGGAAGGATCAGAAACTCCGCGATGTGGCCCAAGCATGTCTTACCTAGAGTGTCCCAACTAACAACGCTAATACGTGGAGGTTCTTGTGGAAGTGATCCAGCTGCCTTAGAAGTAGAGGATATTGGACAGCAGTCTCAGGGGGCCCATCATTTGGAAGAATCCTCAGAACTAGCTGCAATGGAGATCCAAATGCAAGAGATCAGTGAAATAGTTCACCCTGCTGGGGTAGCTTCAGTCTCAGCTCGTACATATAGTTGCATGATGCTCTACTATGTGAATCCGTAACATGAGCTTTGGGTACAAGGAAGGCAGATGTATTAAAGAATTCTCTTTTCCAGTAACTTAGTAGTTTCACTTATATAATAATAAGTAGCAAGCCAGGGCCAAAGCAATAACCAAAAATAATGTAGCAGTAATGATGAATCTGCTAATACCAAAAATGAAAAGATCAAAGTAGGTCCTGTGGTAAAGTCAAAGTGTTTTTAACCATTTTGTGAAATGTTTCCAGTCAGCACTTATCAACACAAGTTCAGCAATATTGACTTCTCCTGAAAAAAGACTTGTAGAGACATCCATCATAACTTCACCACCAAATTCCATAATAGCAGCAGTAACAACTTTCTGTAAGTGTCTTAGAAAACAAATTCTGTCATCAGATCCAAAATAATGTCTGGTGTTAACGATGTTAATGATACGCTGGTTAATTCGAGTAATTTCATATATAATTAAAATCAAAGATGCATATCCATGTTAGCTTCGTGTTAACAATCACAAGGAATCAGGCTTTCATTAGCCATTTAGGTGCTCCAGTCTAGACTTTGGTCACACAGAGCATGCTGTTTGGTGCTAAATAGCCTCCAAACCTTTCACTATGGCGGGCAGGAAACACATGCTCATTATCCATGGAAATGAGGCCCAAGATGCAATATCAGGAGTACCTTGGGCTTCTACCAGGCAGTTGCTGAGAAGATACCCTGCACCCCACACTTGCCCAAAAATGTGCAGCCTGAATTTTATGGCATCTGTATTCCCTGCTGTAAAAGTTTCTTTATAGCATTCGATAGGAAACCTGATTCAAATAGAGATATGGACAGGGAAACCAGAAACATTGTCAGTCTGTAAAAGGCAAATTGTTGCTGTTTAGTTGCCCACTTTCAAATTAGCAACTGAGATTCTTTGGTGGGCTATAACTGTAGAACCTCAATATCTTGTGATCTTCATTTTGCTCACTTGACCTTTCCTGAATGCACTATTGCTGTTAAAATGGCATTGATGTAACAGCTATAATTCCTCTTGTATTCTTTCCAGAAAGTAGCAAAAAAGAAATTAGTAGAGAGATTGCAAGCTCTGGACCAATACTGACAGTAGCCACGGTGACGTATGTATCATAGGTGGTCCCTGGAAGGAGCGCCTCACTGATTTGTGACAGGGAACGTGGCATGTTGAGTAATTTTGCATTTTCTTACATAACCTTTTGTTTATTTGTTCTTGAGATATGGGTATCTATGACAAGGCCAGCATTTGTTGCCCATCCCTAATTGCCCTTGAACTGAGTTGATTGCGAGGCCATTTCAGATCAGTTACAGGGCAACCACATTTACTGTGGGTCTGGAGTCACACGTAGACCAGACCAGGTAAGGATGGCAGATTTCCTTCCCTCAAGGACGTGAGTGAACCAGATGGGTTTTTACAATAATCGATAATAGCTTCATGGTCACCATTCCTGAGACAAGGGCCCAATTTTTCACTCCTGGGTCAGGTGCTCAGAGATAGAATTCCCAGTTCTGTGAGCCTGATCTTTAAAAATGGCCACCCGCAGGTTGGATTTTTGTTCTGGGGGGGGGGGGGGGCAGAGTGGATTGGAAGTCAGGCCTGCCACCCCTGGAATGGGTGTGGAGGCTGCCGGGTCGGGACAGGATGGGCATAAGGCCAGCATCTGTGCTCTGGCACTGTGTTGAATTAAATAAGACCAAGAATAAAACAAAAGGCAGTAGTCCAGCCCTCACCCCTCACCTCCCTTCACCCCCTAAATGCCCCCTATAACCCATCCATGCTTAGCTATGCCACTCCATGTCCCTCTACCCACTCGCTATTGTCCCTCATATACCCTATTCCCCCTCACATCCACATGGCCTTTTATAATCTCTATACCAACTTAGTGCTCCCAATGCATGCCAACCCATGCCCCCACCAACCATCCTTTGCCTTTACCCATTCCATGCCAGTTCACCTAGTTTCCTTTGGCAGTTCCTTGACAGCTTTGGCAGTTCCTTGGCAGCTTGATCGTTCCAATAAATTTATGCACTTTTTACACACAATTATGTTTACTTTTAACAATCCCATAGAGTGCCTTACCCATCCCAAAGAACGTCTTACCTCCCCAAAGGATGCCTTAACTTTCCCTCAAGTGTCCTGGGACCAAATCCAAAGCAGCACCTTGCCTCTCCAAAGGGGTACCCTGGCTATCAAAATGAATCCACCAAGTTCGGACTAGGTCTTACCTGTTCTAACCTGCACACTCTGGGTTTCACACTCCTGGCCTTCCAAAGTCCCACTTCAATGGAGGCAGCTGGCGATTTACATGGTCAGCCGCTTTGGTGAATCACACATGCGTGAACCCCAGCCCAACTCCATTCCTGTCCCCACAAAAATGGAACATGCCATGTTCAGGGACGGGACTTAGGATTTTCTGCCATTTCTGGGATTGCTGCAATGGTGGAGAGGCTCTGTTGAAAATCAAAGGCCTGCCCTTTGATCCCAAATTTTATTTATTAAATTAAAATTCTATTAGCTGCCATGGTGAGATTCAAACTGGGTTCTCTTATGCATTAGTCTGGACTGCTGGATTACTGGTTTAGTGACATTACCACTACCCCACCATTGCCCCGCAAGTGATGAAACAGAAAAAAAATCAAATAACCCCATAAATCATGAGAGGGAAACAAGAGCAAATATTTTATACTCTTGAAAATAGTTTAATCTAACTGTCATTTTAAAAAATATTATTCTGTAAATGTTAGCCATTAGCTTTATTCCATTTGGAATTTTCATTACTAAAGGGCTGCAGTTAAATTGAGTTGCATTGTTATTGCTTTATATTCTTTAGTGAAAAACAGTTTGTCGAGAACTTTTGGTTGACTGTCATGAAGTGCTAGGATATATAATATTGTAAAGTTACATCAAAATATCTTTGAATTTCATTGTTTACATGGCCCATTTACAGTTGCATACTCACTCTCTCCTCCCCCAAACAAAGGCAAGTACCAAGACAGGGTACTTTACAATTCAGGAAAAGCTGATTCAGGATTGAAGAGCACTGATCATGCAAGTACCAATTATCCATAATGTCTCACAGTTATTGTAACAGCGAATGCTGCACATGTGCTGCACATCCATCAATGTTTCAGGTGAGATTTTCCATCAGAACATGGACAGGAAGAGGAGTACCTGCCAAAATAAAGAGGGAAGGCTATAAAGTAGAGGCCATCAGTGCATATGCAAGGGCAGACTTTCTCTTAATGCACTTGGCAGGGCAATCAACACCATCCAGGACAAAGCAATCTGCTTGATTGGCGCCCCATCCACATTCACCCCATTCATTTCCTCCACCACTGACGCATAGTAGTAGCAGTGTGCACCATCTACAGGATGCACTGCAGGAACTCACCAAGGTTCCTTATACGGCATCTTCGAAACCCACAACTGCTATCATGTGGAAGGACAAGGGCAGCAAATGCATGGGAACGCCACTACCTGGAAATTCCACTCCAAGCCACACACCATCCTGACTTTGAAATATATCACTGTTCCTTCACTGTCACTGGCTCAGAATCCTGGAACTCCATCCCTAACAGCACTGTGGGTGTACCTATACCACATGGACTGCAGCGGTTCAAGAAGGCAACTCACCACCGCCTTCTCAAGGGTAATTAGGGATGGGCAATAAATGCTGGCCTAGCCAACACCATCCACATCCCATGAATGAATAAAAAAAAAGGGGCAGAAAGGGTTGCCTGCCCACAATGGAGCCTACCTTAATTTCTATCTACTTACAAGTGGAAAATCAGGCAGACTCCTTTATGCTAAGCGTATGAAGATTATCCATCTTATATAATCTACTTTCACGAAGAGGCGGCTAATATTGTCGAGAACATGTAAACAGATTTTAAGATACTGGAGAAAAGCTGGATACTGTATATAATTCATTCACATGTTTCCGTTCCCAAGCCACTTCTGCAGGAGAATGTGTCTTCCTTCATGGGAAAGCTAGTTACTTAGCTGAAGTGACCTGTTCTGCTGCCATGTGTGGCACTTTCATTTCTGTTAGGTTACCAGTAATGTATCTCGGAATGCAACTATGAACACAATTTTCCCCTCGAACTAGGAGAGATTAAATCACCAACGTCTGCACTTTTTTCAAGGATTACGTGACTCTTTCTTGCTGTGCAGAGAAATAAAATCATCGCACGTTACATATGAATTATTTTAAAGTATATCCTAAATATGATGCAGGGCAGCATCAATTACTGGGTAATAAGAAGCACATTGAAGCAGCACTCAGCTAGCTGAGAAAGCTGCTTTAGTTGATCGGATGGAGTACACTAATAAAGCAGATAAGGCCACTTTGCTTATGTGCATTGCCTTCCACAAAGATGATTTTAAAAATTATGATGTATTAGCAATAGAAAATCCTTCTGTAATTTCATTGCTTTATGAACACCTCTTGTCCTACTGGAATGAGATATTGCATAATGTTTTTAATGAATACATTTTACTTTAATGTCATTTACTAAACTATACATTCCATTAATACATTACAATCTGGTGGTTGTGCAGTGACTGTCACAGATTTGATCTTCCAGTGAGGATGTCACTACATTAACTATCAGCTATGACATCCAGTATTAAAAAAACAATGTCAACATGAAATGACAAATGCAATTATGTCTACATGTTATTGTCAGAAACAGCAGTGTTATACATAACAGAACAATACTGGGTAGGTAACAGTGACCACGATGGAAAATAACTCTTTTTCCTTTGGCAACTTGGGATTCGGACGCCAATGAAGCTTCATTCTTGTGATTTATGATGTCATCTAAACCACTAGTAGAGATTATTGCCTCGTAATTGCAACCATCCAACCACCCCTTGCTCTCCATTTAACCTTTTTATTGCTGTAGACTGATTCACACACATAGGCACACCAGCAGCCATTTCAATATGTTATGGATAAAATTGTGCCAAAGATAAGCTATTCTGCACAAGTGATGCAGCCATGGATGCCCTCCTGAATCTGAGCATTTCACTGGGCTGATCTTTTTTTTTAAGATGCATGCAGACTTTCTTTTTTAATACATTCGGCCAATTAGATAAAGGACTATGACCTTAGTACAGAAGAACTTTGAAAAGAAATAGGAGAAAGAAAGAGATTAATCAAGATATATTGGCAAATTAATGACATCCTTATGTTTTAAAAGCCCGTAGAATGGAGGAGGGAGGAGAAAGTGGGAATGATAAGGAGTTCTGTAGTCCTGTGGGATAATGCATTAGATCTAGGAGGTGCTATGATGAGTCTTGATCCTGAAACAGGAATGATGCAGGAAGGGCAAATAATATTTAGGATGGTTTACATGGAGCTAAGGAGAAACAGAGAGGAACATTGATCATTGCACCATTAATGTTGGAATTTAAATGGGTAGAGGATGTAAAATCAACAATGCATGTTGAAATAAATGACTGTGTGGAAATTCTGCACGGAAGAACATTGCTTATCAGGCTGTTGGCATCAGAAGGAGGTTGAAGGTTTTCAAATAACTTGACAGTGATTTGATCTCAACTCAGTACAGATTATAACAGATTTAAAGAGTGATCTAAAACTACTTCGGGAATTAATTGAGAGCTGGAAATAAAATGTCATTTAAAAAAAAAACAGATTGGGAAGTCAGCCAATAGATTTATTGATCCTCCAAGCTTAAGTAATAGTAGCACAGTAGCACCGTTTCTAAGTCATGGCATTTGACAGCAGTTTTAAAATGAGAAAATATCCTTGTTTAGAGACTCAGACTTGAATGTCCTGCAAAGAGACCCTGTAAGAGTGATGGGTTCAGAAGCTGTGTCCTTGTTGAAAAGTGAGTTCAGATAATGTCGACTGAGTTGTTCCCGTAGACCTCTATGGAAAAACAGATTGGGGTCAAAGGTCCATGGGCAGAATTTTACGTCCTGTGGGTGCACGCCCGACCCGATCGGGCATAAAATAGCACACGATGAGCTCGGATGAGCGTCCCGACGCCATCGCGCACTCACGTGATATTTTGGTTAGCGGGTGCGAGTGGGTGTCAGAGCCGCACCTGTCATTACTTAAAAGGCCACTTAAGGCCATTAAAAAGCCAATTGACAGTGATTTTTCACACTCATCGCATGGGCAAAGTGGGCAGGTAGCCAGCCAACGATTTCAAAAATCACACCCAGAGGCAGGATAAAAGGGGTGAGCAGCATTGCCAGTGTCAGTAGTGGGAAGTTTGGTACATTGTTTGCTGCTGGTGACTTATTGGTAATTGGCAGCTTCATCTCTGTTCAGGGCTTCATTGTTAGCATTTCCCAGCTTAATTTCAGGGCTCTTTGGCCGGCCAGCATGAAATCGCGGTTGGGGGCCGATTGAAGGCAGCAGACCATTTCCCGGCCGCTCCCAGTCCCACCAACCACGCCCGCCCATCGAACTCAAAATTCTGCCCCATGGGTTCAGTAATGCCAAGATCATGATTTCCAATACACTCCAGTGCTGGATTCATTGGAGATTGCAGAGTCAGCAAAGGGGCACCAATAGCATGGACAGGAGGAGGAGATTCCAATTAGTTCTAGGCTGAGGGCTATCTCAGATCACATTGAAGCTGCAACCCTACTCGCATCGCAATAAAGAAGAAACTTCCCTGATGAATGAGGAGCTCTAGACTCCAGATCCACAACTGTCAGCTGTCACATATCCTTTGAAACTGACCCCAGTGCCTGCACATATGACGTCACATGAGGGGACATGTTTTAAAAGTTTTTTTCCCTCTATTTAAATTTTAAAACCTTAAACTGTTCTCCCTGAGGCACCTCTGTGCCTCAGGGAGATTTCTGCCTTCTTTCGCTCACACTTAAATGCCCACCCTCGTAAAATGGTGGCGCGGCCCTGATCGGGGGCACAGTGTACAGTTTTGGTCCATTTATTTAAGAAAGAATATAAATGTATTAGAAGCGGTTCAGAGAAGTTTCACTCGACTGGTACCGGAGATGGCGGGGTTATCTTACAAGGAAAGATTGGACAGGTTAGGGCTGTATCCATTGGAGTTTAGAAGATTGAGAGGTGATCTTATTGAAACATATAAGATCCTGAGAGGAATTGACAGGGTGGATGTTGAAAGGATGTTTCCCCTTGTGGGAGAGACTAGGACTAGGGGGCACAGTTTAAAAATGAGTGGTCTCCCATTTAAGATGGAGATGACAAGATTTTTTTTTCTCTCAAAGGATCGTGAACCTTTGGAACTCTCTTCCCCAGAGAGCGGTGGAGACAGGGTCAATGAATATTTTTAAAAGTTAGATAGATTCTTGACTAACAAGGGAGTCAAAGGTTACCGGGATAGGTGGAATCTGAAGTTTAGGCCACAATCAGAGCAGCCATGGTCTTATTGAATGGTGGGGTGGGCTTGCAGGGCTCAATTGCCTACTCCCGCTCCTGATTCATTTGTTCGTATGGGACTGAGACAGGGGAAAAGGAAATGAAATGTTGCGCTTGGCCCTCACTCGTGGGCTGCTTTTCAACATCCTTTTCTTAATCTTCATCATCATTGTCAATGAGGAAGTATTTAGTTCCCTTCTGCTTCTCCTCCTCAGCATCATCTTCCTCTTTTTCTTCATCCTATTCCCCCAGTTGTATGACATCAGCAGGAACGGAAGGCATAGGAACAGGAACACATGACAGCCAATGTGATTAAGCGGTCAGAGAAAAGTGTGGAAGGCTGTCCCTTATGTGCTGCTTCAAAGCGATGCCAAGGTGAAAATGTAGACGTGCACCCATTAATCTGCCATCTGCATTATTCCACAGAGCTCACCATCTCTGACTGAATAAATAAGGCACTGGGAGGCTGGTGTAAAAGATCTACTGGTTTCACTCAACTTAAATGGAGGAACGAGTTACAAAGTTTGGGATGGACATAACCATTGTTTTCAGGGAGGTGGAATCACCAACTATGATATCCTGAGTTAGTGCGCACCTTAACCGCAGTGCCTTGTTCAAGGGTTAGTTGTACAGTAACTACCATTAGACAATCACCGGTGTGTTGATGCCCAAGGAATAAGAGGAAGAGTGGCTAGTGTGATACCTCGCCTCCCTCATCAGGTCACAAACTTTTTTCAACATTGGGCTGCAGTTCCGAAGCTGAGAGAAGTTGCACTCAATACTGATGTTACTTCTTCTGTCCATGTGGCATGCATGACATTAATTTGCAGCTTCATCCCATAGAGGTCCATTTATCTCTTTCTCCTCTGGAACTTCATCCATGGTGTATGAAGATTGGTGTCATTGAAATAATGTGCTGTTCTTTCCTACGTATGTAATAGCATCCTCACTTCATTGGCTCCCTCAACCAAACCCTCCAGCAGAAGACACAGTTAAAAAAAAAAATATTGACACAAAATGGCAGTGAGCGTAATGATCTGGATATTTTCCCACTTACCTGCCTGGTGCTGTAGCCTTCAACAGTTTCTGGATTTGTAAATACGCCATTCTAACCCTCAAGCTCTCCCCAGCACATTGCACCCGTTTTGCACAGAACTTGTAGTGAACTGCCAATATATATTTAAGTGAGCTAGTCCAGGAAACTCTGGGTGTTAAGAAGCTGTACAGAGGATTGGTAAGGCATGGCTTAAGGATGCCAACCAATGGCCCTATTTAATTTTGGAGCCATAATTTGAAAATGCGAGACAAAGAGCACAAATCTGAGTTTGTAGCGGCCATTTAAGCCGATAACACAATATAATGGCAGAAAAGGAAAGTCCACTGTTAATCACATTCCCCAACAATCAGGCTGCACTGTATCAAGCGAACTGTATCCGGTTTATTGACTGGGAATCTCCTCAGAGGTTCTCCTGGCTGGCTGCTGAAATTCAGCAGTTGACTCTGATGTCTGGGGGATCTGTTAGCTTTCCAACCAGATTAAAGCTGCCAATAGGGACAACCCTGAGGAAATTCCCAACCCTATTCTTTTGGAGAAGTGACAGAATAACTCTACTGGAAGCACGAGGAAACTTAAAGCCAGAATTCTTTCAGCCATTAACAAACAATGACGGTGTCTATTTTCTCATCCTTACCTTCTGGACTAGAGCAATGCACTTGAGAGCAGCACAAAGTTGGCAACTGTGATTCTACTACTCACCCACGTGATTGGAGAAAAACAGTGGACCAGGCAATATTTGGAATACTTTGTATTAGCCTCTGACTGCCAGAGACATTTATCCTGTTAGATGAGAGCTGACGAGATCACCAGCTCTGTTAAATCATTAGGAATTTAATGGCTGTTGGGGACCTCCGTTAAATTTTATCCTTAACAAAAGCTGGGAAGCCATCAGGCGAGGTTATTCTGCCTGCTGAACTCACCACCACTAAACCCTGAGTTTGAACAAAATATTGCACAAATATACAGCACCTTCCTGGTTTTATTGTCAGAAACTTGGGTGACGGTTGAATTGGATGGAAGACAGATTTATACAGGCATCAGAACTTGAAGGGTGTGCTCTCTCCAAATGAATTCTTGCTCTTTTATTGCTTTTCATAAGATCTATAATAATATTCATATTTCCCTGAGTCTTGTCCTAATAGAGTTCCAGTACCAATAGCTGCTTGTGTTACCCACTCTTCTACCTTCAGTCATCACTGTTGAATTTAACTTTGTGGATTGATATTACCTGTGCTATAGATGCTCAATTTGAGGGGATGAAGGAAACCCATATCTGTCTAAAGTTTTCCTCAAAGACTCCCCACCCATTTGTAAACAATTTCACAACTAAGACAGCAGACAGGTGATCTCCTGCAACTCTGCTGAAGACATTCTCAGACCTGAAATTTCACTCCTGGTTTGGGAGCACGGAGTCAGGACGTTTCCTGACTCTGCAAATCTGACCCGGGAGAAAGTGTCTGGAAGTTAGGATTCTTGTTCTGGGGTGGTGGGGTTCTCTGGGAGTCTGGCTGGGTGGCCTTAGAATGAGTCCGGAAACTGCCGGATGCAGAAGCGGGCTGGGCAGAAGGCCTACTTCAGTGCACCAGCACTTTGTCAAAGATTTAAAAAGAAGTATTCAAACAAAAAACAGCCCTCAATCCCTCACACTCCCCAACCCCATCCATACCAACTCATGCAAACTCATGTCCTCTACCCATTCCTCCATGCCAACCTATACACTCTACCCGCCCCAATAGTCCTTCATACCCTCCAGGCCAATGATGCTCTCCATCATCCCCCAATGGCTCTTTATACCTGTATATCAACTTAGTGCCAACCCATGCCCCCCATCTACCACCCTTTGCCCTTAAAGAATCACGCCAACTCACCCAGAATCCTCCATGGGCAGACCTCAGGAGCCATGCTGAAAGTAAATTAAGTTCCAAGTGTCTATTGCAGGTATTAAAAAAACACTCTCATTCATAAAAACCCATTCACTACATTTACATTTAAATTCCTTCAATTACATAATCCCTCATAAGAACAAACATTTCATTCAAGTGCTTAATCCCTTATAAAAATTAGCATTGAAATTCATTGGCCCACTACAAAGACTCCACAATCACTTGGAGCTGTCAATCAAACAGTGAAATGGAAGGCATCTGAAAGTGATAGTAGAAGTTTGCCAAATCAGTCCACAGTACAAATCCAGTAACAATAACCCTCACCTTATGTTATAAGACAGAGTGAAAGAGCAAGCAATGATTTTTTAACACTCCACACAGTTTTTTCAAAGATTTCAAGGGCAGGAGTTTTAAATGCCTTGACAATTTGACAGTTGCCTTTGACACTTTTGACAGTTTATCTTGATAGCTCCCTTGACAGTTCCAATGAGTTCATGCACTTTTATGCACATTCATGTCCACTTTTAAGAACCCCAAAGGGCAGCTTACCTCACCAAAAGGGCACCTGACCTCTCCAAAGGACCCTGTAAATTTTAGACGTCTTCCTACCAGGTCTAAACAGCATTGTTTTTCGCACACCTAGGTCACCAAATCAGGCATAAGTGGAGGCAGTTGCTGATTTAAATAAGCAGCTGCATCTGCGAAAAATACATGTGCAAAATGCGACCCACCCCATTCCTGCCCCTGCGAAAACGGTATGTGCCATATTTGAAGCTGGGTATTTTGGATTTCAGCCTCTTCCACCATTTTTGCAATGACAGAGGGGCCTCTGTCATTGCAAAACTCCACGCTTCAAGTTCACCATGGACTCCAGCAACAAGCATATTGAAGGTGAATCTCCCAAGGCTTCCCTTGCTGAGAGTTTACTAATTAAATAATGTGGAATACATAACTAGGATTTCAATAGGTTGGATGCACTCTCAGGTTAGTTACTAGCGAGTATTTCTTAAAGTTGGATTACTTTGAATGTTAACAGTTTCTTTATTTATTTTCTAAGTCTGAACTGGCTATACGGTGGATACCAGCGCCATTTTTAAAACACTGACCAGAATCAGTCAATGTTTCTTATGGTAACACTCATTTGACACAGCATGAGTCGCACAGAGCAAGTAAGAGAGGAAGAACGTATGCTTATTTAGTGCCTTTCAAAACCTCAGGACATCCCAAAACACTTTGCAGCCAATGAGATATTTTTGAAGTGTAGTTACAAAGTAGGAACTGCAGAATCCAACTTACACGCAGCTAGGTCCCATAAACAGCAATGCGCACTGACATTGATTGAGGGATAAATATTGATCAGGCCATGAGGGAGTACTCCTCTTCCATTCTGTGAAACAGTGCCGTGGAATCTTTTCCATCCACCTGAGAGGACAGATGGGGCCTTCCTTTAATGTCTCATTCAAAACAGGACGAGACCCTATGGCTGTAACGGATGAAACATCTTCCCTGTATGTCTAAGTTAAAAAGATCTGAACCTACCACACTCAAAACGTTTGGAGTACCAAATTGAAATTTCTCTAAACACATAATTAAGTTGATCATGAGGAATCTTTCTACTAATATTTGTCAGTGTAAATGAAACAACAGTAACCTTCTGATTGCATTTAATCAGCTAACTGTTGTAAAGTGGGGTAATTTCTTAGATGGCAGGAGAGTCTCAGGAGCCTAACAGTGTGAGTACTGTTATTAAAACCAAACAATATGAACCTTGTAATCTTAAGTGATTCGAATTGGGATTTAAAAATGTCTATAATGCATGCTTTGCTTTGCTTAAAATTAAGGCGGGGTATTCATAACCTCTCATAGGGCTAATTGTATTGATTACACAGCACATTTCATAAAAAGGTATTAGCGGCATGAGAAAGAGGGCTTTTATGATACAGCGTTGAAAATTTGAAGTGATTATAAGCAGGCAATCAAAGCGGTTTTAAAATTATACCAGCCACATCTTGCAAGCTGCAGAGTTCACCCAGAGGTCATTACACATTAAATATGTGAACATTTGAGTTATTGTCCTACAGTGAGGCTGTTCCACCACTTTCATTCCACCTTCAGTGAGCTGCAATCAATACCACACAATTTTCTAACTAAGCTTTTTCAATAGGTCCTTTGTGAACTGACAAATGTCATAAAGAAACAGTGAATTATGGTAATTAGCCAGCTGGCCCTGAGCGGCCCTGTATTTTCCTATATTTTTTTTCACCACTATATAACATGTTACAGGATTAACAGAAATTCTTGCATGAGGGCCTTGTTAAGAATTACAGAAAACAGTCTATCAGTTATGCACACAGACATAAAAATTGCTTGTTTTTCTAGGTTTTCAGCTGTGAAACTTTGCCAGAAACAGCCATTTGATTAACAAAATTTCCTTGGCACCTTTCAGCAGAGAAAGAAGTGCTGGAAATTACCCCACTTTAGAAATTGTGTTAAAACGGTGAGCTCGATTTCATTTTAAAGCATATGAAATGCTTCATCAAGAGAATACATGCGATGGCTCTGCTGGTGTCAGTGTTCAGGTGTGTCCATTGGTGCCCTCTGACCCTGCCAAAATATTGAGGGTCAAAGGGACGTCATCTCATTTTAATAATCCTGGCAGGTGCCCATGCCAATTTAAGTGCATCTTGAGCACCTGGCAGACGGGAAGATGGGAAAAATGGAGCTGGGTGCCACTCACACCTGAGCAGGCATAATCTTCTACAGCTTAACACAATCAGCCTCCTTTCTAATAATGCAGGAGGCAAAGACCTCATGAGAGCCCAAGGCAGAAAACAGGCCTGGAAGCACGGGTGGGCCCACATTCGCTAGTCGGATCTGCCACATCTGGTATATTTTGGCACATTGGCGCTCAAGAGGTCAGGGCCAATAGCCTCATCTCCCTCTCTGATTCCATCGGCCATATTTGGGACCCAGCAGGAATCACATCATAAACAGGGCCCATCCGAAATTTGCACGGTAGCTGAAAGCAAGAACTCTCCACTAACCTCCTGGCAGGCTGCTCGAACTGAAATCACTCGGTTTCCGGAACACGTACAGGGTACAGTTATCACCAGAACCTGCAAACACAGACAATGTCACTATGATAGCAGCTACACAACTGCTTGCAGAAGCTGGCCAGAACCATGTTCCTTGGGTGTGCTAGAGTGGACCAATCAGATTGCAGAGAAACAAAACGTAATAGAAGGGGGAGCTGCTCAAAAATCTCCGAGCACTGGAAGGTCTGAAGAAAATCTGGAGCATGCTCATTGAAGAGAAAAGATTGAACGAGGAATTGAAGAGTTAGAGCATGGGCATGCTAACCAGTGTCTTCCCATTCCCTTCTTCTCCCCTTTCACCTCCTCTCCCTCCTCCATCTTCCCTCTTCTCTCTCTTTCTCTCCTTCCACCCCTCCTTTTCCCTGCACTTCCTCCTCCTCCTCCTCTCCCCTCACCTCCCTTCCTGCTGTTTGTGCTGACTATGCCCCTATGTTGCATTAAATTATTTCAAGATATTGAAAACAAAAATAATGATGACAAGTAACTGATAATTGAGATCATTTCATGGGTGGTGAGCGCAGATACACAAGGTATTGCAATTGTATGGGACCTCGTCTACCGGTCACGGTATTATTCATATAGTTGTATTGACTACCGCTATCATATTTTGAATAACTCAGATTTGGAGGTAACAATAGCTATTCCAATGTAAATAAATGGATTTTTAACGCGTAATGTAAAATGTGTAGTAACCTATATCTTTTAACAGATGCAGGGATCATAGGTAGGATTTTTAAGAAGGTTTTTTTATTAAGCATTTTCAAATGCAGTGATTTAGTTTCTGTAAAGAGCTCTGGACAGTTAGAAATTAAGCAAACTGTTAACGGTGTTTATAAACTGTCAAGTTTGGTTTATGGTTAAAAAAAAGTAGCAATTTGTGGGGGGAGAATTTGTGAGGGTTCGGCGGAAGTGGGTGCAGGCGGGCACAAAGCTGATCGCCGCCCGAACGGCTGCGCACCACCATTTTATGTGGGCAGGCCAATTAAGGCGAAAGAGCGCAGAAATCTCCCTGAGGCACGGAGCTGCCTCAGGGGGATCAATTTGAGTTTCAAAAATTTTAATAAAGAAAAAATAATAACCTAGGACATGTCCCCTCATGTGGAAGTGTCACATGAACTAGAACATGCCTATGAATTTTAATGAAAACCTTTATTTCACTGATAAATCATTCATGAAACCTTATCCCCACCCCCACTCGCCAAGCCGAAGATTCTGGCCGTGATTTTTACACTAAATTCCTTGGTTTTTCTGAGTTTTTTCTCATGGTTTATGAAATAATGGGGTTGGCATCTTTTGAATTCTGGGCCAGAATTGGGTCAGAAGGTAAGTTTAAAACTTATCTTTCAGTTTTCTTGTGGGCTAGGATGTGATTGGGTGCTCCTGCAGGACTCACAAGAAAGTTTTGTGCCTCCTGTGTGCCAGGCTACACCCTATCCTGGCCAGACCCTACCCTTTTAATCAAGGACCTAAATCCTCAGGCTCCACCTTTCCCTTTCCTGATTGAAGCCATGAGCTTCCCCCATCCACCCCACTAACTCCCATTTCCCGGTTGTGGCCTTTTCTTAAATTCTTTTACAGTGTGTGGCCATCTCTGGCTAGGCCAGCATTTATTACCCATCCATTATTACCCTTGGGAAGGTGGTGTTGAGCAGCCTTCTTGAACTGCTGCAGTCCATGTGGTGTAGGTACACACACAGTGCTGTTAAGAAGGTAGTTCTAGGATTTTGACCCAGCGACAAAAAGAAATGTGACATATTTCCAAGTTAGGATGGTGTGTGGCTTGGAGGGGACATTGCAGGTGGTAGTGTTCTGATGCATCTGCTGCCCTTGTCCTTCTAGGTGGTAGGGGTCGCGGGTTTGAAAGGTGCTGTCAAAAGATCATTGATGAGTTGCTGCAGTGCATCTTGTAATGGCACACACTGCTGTCAGCACAAGTCAGTGGTGGAGAGAGTGAATGTTTATTGTGGTGGTTGGGATGCCAATCAAGCAGGTTGCTTTGTCCTGGACGATGTTGAGCTTTTTGCGTGTTATTGGAGGTGCACTCATCCAGGCAAGTGGAGAGTATTTCATCTCATTCCTGACTTAATTGTGCCTTGTAGATAGTGGACAAGTGGACAGGCATTGGGGAGCCAGGAGGTGAGTTAGTCACTGCAGAACTCCCAACCTCTGACTTGCTCTTGTAGCCACAGTATTTATACGGCCAGTCCAGTTCAGTTTCTGGTCAATGGTAATGCCAGGCTGAACCTGTTGTCACTTTTTTTGTTCTAGTCCATCTGCCAAGTTGTCAAACTGGTTGGCTGTCAGATGAAAGTGTGCATTCTTGGTTGCTACCAGGGTACCCCTGCATTCCACGCAAATATCAGGGCCAATATGTTACTCGGTCAACAAATACAACTCAAATGATGGACAGACAAATTTCAGATGACTTTGTGTATCCCAGCAGACACACTTTGAAAAGTTAGGTTTGGGACCAGCTGAAAACATTAGGAGAGAAGGCAAGATAAATCAGGAAGTGGTGAACTGCGTTTGAAACAGGTTTTATTCCAGTGGAAATTGGTTTATTTTAACATTCTGTTTTGTGCAGCTGCTTTACAATAATTTCAAAAACATAAAAACACAAAAGAAAGTTATACACATTCAACTTGATAAAGCTTTTATGTTAAATGGAAATTGTGTTTAGAGCCAACTAGGATCATCTTAAAGGGTGGACGTAGCCCTCTTCTCTACTATTAACTTCCCTAATTGCACATAGTGATGGCTACAAGATGATAGCTCATGATGTGAAATAATTAGGAATGGTGAAAGAATGGTTTTGGACTTTATTGTAATTGGTAAGGAAGAATACTTTTTAACAGAATCTGAAGGCATTATTGTCTTTCAATAATGATCAAAGAAGTCTTTCATGAAATGATCAAACATTGAAAAATGAAGTTAGTAACAGAAAACTACATATAAATATCACTCAGTACTTTCCAAAACTGAGGCCTTGATTTTCTGTGCCCACCAACATCAGGCGTGTTCGGTGGCGTGAGCGGACAATATGGCGTGCTCGGTTTCATGATGGCGTGAAACCAGTTTGCGATCATCTGCTCAGCCCGCTGATGGCAGGCTGTATTCTCCAACATTGAACGTTGGGAACCTCATTGTAATATATCAGCATATCATTATTAGACCAGCCCACTGGTATCATCCTCCCTCCACTGGATCATCTGCCCTCATTGGCGGGAAAACATGCTGGCGTGTTTCACAACAGCACATAAGGAATGTGCACTTGGCGGGCTGCACTTTGGTCAGGACTTCAAGGTTTGTTTGCCTACCTTGCTTCGGTCAGCACTTGCAGTCATCAGCGCCAGGCTTCATAGACAGGACCACTTCACTTTAAGGGGGCTCACGAGCAGGTCGCTACCTAACAAATCAGCCATATGTGGGTGGCTTTTCAATGGCTGCAGGGCCAGGGCTTGTTTGGCTAAGGGGGAGATGTGGCCTCAGGCAAGGGAAGAGACTGCAGGGCAAGAGCTGTACTGGGAAAGGAGGGTAACCCAGAGCATGTCTGGGGGCACATGTTGATCTGTGCAAGTGGCCTCAAGATGGTGAGGGCTGAGGAGGCAATCTGAAAAGGAGATGAGGCCAGATGGACATGTTAGGGCATGTGTGTGAGAATGGGTGGTGATGTCCTTTGAGCTGGCAGTGAGTGAGATGCCATTGAATGTGTGGTGGGCTTGAGTGTGTGAGTTTAGAGTGATGAGATGGTTGCCATACCCAGGATGAGATCATTCATCTTCTATGTGTATTGGATGGCCAACGTATTCTGTGCTGAATTGGCACTGACCAATGCTGCCACCGCCTACCAAGACTGGGTGGTCACGCTGCTGCCCATCCTGCGGCCAAAGCAGGGGTAGAGAACATCGCAGGGGGCCTCCATGGTGTCCAAAAGGCGTTCCAGTGACACATCACTAAACCTGGGGACTGCAGTCTTTTTGCCTTTTGTGGACATCTTCCCTGCAGTAGTCGTGGGCTGGGTGCACTGAGATGTGTGCGCGTGGCTGGACTTTAGTATAGCGCCTGGTGTGATGAAGCAGCCGAGGTGATGGTGTGGCGGGCGAATGAGGGCCCACCCGCCATGGAAACAGCATGTGTCCTGGAAATGTGTAATGAATGCGCATGATACGGCGTGAAAACCCGCCATTGCGGCCGGCGGGTAAAAGATCGTTTTACCCACCCACTACTGCATTTAGTGCAAATCTGGGACAATTCTGCCCTGAATTTTATTTTATTGGAATTCTGGGCCAGAATTGGTTGAGAAGGTAAGTTTAATTTTTTTTTATTCAGTTGTTTGATGGCCAGAATGGGCATGGGTGCTTTCTTGTGAGAAAGCTTTGTGCCTCCTTTGAACCAGGCTGCCACTCAATCCTCGCCAGACCCCACCCCTTCTAATTGTGGATCTAATCTATCAGGTTCCCCCTTTCCCACTCCTGTTCTTGGCCATGAACTTTCCATCCCACTGCCTTTTTTTTCATTCATTCATGGGATGTGGGCTTCGCTGGCTGGGCCAGCATTTATTGCCCATCCCTAGTTGCCCTTGAAAGGTTGGTGATGAGCTGCCTTCTTGAACCTCCCTTCATCCCACAGTCATTTTGATTCACACCAAAATAAATCACTAAAAATTGACAGGTCTGCCGTGCCCATGATGTCAAGCAAAGGTTTGACAGGCAGAGAAGCAAAAAGCCATTACTTTCAATTGAATTCAGAAAACATTCAATTTTAATATCACAAAAGTTAAATGGATTTAAATCAGAAATTTTGCTGGAGCTATTTATTTTACAGAGCACTATTGATTTTAGCAGAAATAAATTGTGGCACTGTGCAGTTTTAATCTTTTTAAAACTAACACTTCCAATTATTTCAACATTATTTTTGCATGACTTGATACAAATGTTAACATTTAGCTCTTTTGGCTAGTACATTTTCTATTCACCCTGTAAGTTGTGCATGTTCACTTCATTGCTCTGAGTTGAGTTTACAAAATTGTTATAAAACCATTAGAACTTTGGCTTTGAAACGCTGTGAATATTAGAGTACAATTAAATTCACCTCCATATGGAATTTCTTCATCCATTAATTTAACCCATTTACTTGAAACACATTAAACACTCTGTTAATACAGAGGACAAAGAAATTTCTTACGGGCTTGTTAAGTGTTCATATGTTAATATTCACAAATTCCAATTCAAATCTGGAATTCTTTCTTTTTTACAATAACAATTAATAATAATGATAACAATACAATTAACCTTTTATGTCAAATGTGCAAGAAACTTTGTCACCTGCCATTGTCAATATTCCTTGAGTTTGTTATTCTTTGTTAACTGACATAATTTATCTGTGCCATATAGTAACCATACAATGGATCATTTAACTGGTGGAAAGACATTGGATACAGTTTTATAATTAATATATGTTTTATATTTTTATATATTTAGAGATGGCTTCCCATGGTAATAATTCAGTGAAATTGCTCTTGTAATGCCACAAGCCAAGAGTGTAAACCTTGAGTAGTTTACCAAATGCCAGTAGAAACCTCAGAGTTCAATGGTTTCATGAGCCCACTGTCAAAACCATATAATGCTATAACCTATTGGCTCTTCTCATTGCCATGAGGCTGTTCACTGACCCTGAGTCAAGGCAACCTGACATTGGTGAAGGAGAAATAAAAGTAACAGTGACATAATACCTGAAGGCTTAGAACATATTTCAATTAATGTCTGGGAGACAATGGTTCTTTATGGTTAAGGATGAAGGGAGTTGGGAAGCAATGGCCTAGATATTTGACCTCTTTGCACTCATTTTCCAAGTGGAAGCAGGTTCAAGATGGACCAGTCTTACGGGGCGATGTCCCATGCCCCAAGGATGCCTTAAATATGTCCGACTCCATCAAGATTTGTTCCTCAAATGTTACCCATTTGTTTCTCTTGCAGACGACTGAGGTGGATCTGCAGCATTTTCTGATCCAATCATATATTTTGAGCTAGCTTTCAAAATTGCATAGTGAGAGATTAAAAGACATGATGTGTGTTTGAATACTCAAATTTCTTCATCAAAATCGCAATGAGATGCTGGCTACTAGTTATAACCCTGGTATAAGAAAGCAACATTGTGGTGCTCTCATTTGCACCAGCACAAATGTAGTCAACAAAGTGTCAGTAACTCAGCAGACATAGTGTGTTCCTGTCTTCAAAAGAACTGAAGTGAGTGCAAAACACATTGTTTCCCGTAGGCAGACCAAACTGATAAAGAGCACCGCATTAGCTTCATCATAAAGGAACATATATCTGTACTGAATGGTTGATGTGGACATGAGAGAGGGAAAAAAAGACAAATGAGACCATGCTGAAAACCATGGAGATATTCACTCACGATATCATAAACATGTAGATTTATTTAAAAAATGACATCTAAATATGCAGTCCAACTAAAATGTGTCATAGCAAGCATCAAGACATGATAAATCTGCCCACAAATGAGGCTGACCATAACTGACTTGGACCATTTATCCAATTTCGCTAAAGACCCCGACATCTGCTCTAAATATTCTATAGCTGTTACTGGATAATTTGCTCTCTGTTATGTTAGCTCCAACTTTAATTTTAAGACTGATTACTGCTCTCTGCCAAGTCAACAGACTCTACAAGCTGTGAACCTAGGCAAAAAAATGGTAAAGCTTTACAACTGACAGTCTCCTTTTATGAATTTGTCAGTGGACCCAATCAAAAGAAAAATGTAAACAAACTTTATAAAAGGCTAACGCTTGGAATTTAGCAGTGCATCGGGTTAGATACTGTTCTCTCACTTCTGGGACCTGAGGTCAAATCCAACCCAGATTGACAGAATTCACTGTCGGCCCATGTGAAATCAGTCTGGGCAGTTTTAAACCAGTTCCCAATGGGCAAAAGCTTGCTAGGCGTAACACTAGCTAGTTCAGCAATATCAATATCAGCAATATCAGTCAATCTCACTCAGGGAAGCCTCAGGATGGCTAGCTTGTGGGATGGAGAAATATAACCACATTGGTGTAGCCCTGGATCCTCTTTGGAGGCTGGGTGCGAAGAGGCAGAGGGCGTTTACTCTGCATCTGGCCATGTTATGCCTAGCCAGGAACTGCTCGGTGGTAATGCTGGGATTTCAATTATACCTGGCAGCCAGTTTTCAGAAGTTTTCAGTCCAAATTCACCACTCTGTAAAGAATCAGGCTGTGAATAGCCAACTTCTCACCCGTTCAGTTTGCATGATAGAGTTAGGCCCCATGCCAGGAATTACAGAGAATGTATAACACAGAAACAGGCCTTTCAACCTAACTAATCTATCCTAATGTTTATGCTCTATGCAAACTTCCTCTCACCTGACTTTACCTACTCTGTCTACATATCCTTCTATTCCATTTCCCCTCACGTACTTATCTAGCTTCCCCCAAAAGGCACCCACGTTATTCACCTCAGCTACTCCATGAGGCAAAGCATTACAGCTGACAGTCTCCTTTTATGAATTTGTCAGTGGACCCAATCAAAAGAAAAATGTAAACAAACTTTATAAAAGTCCAACGCTTGGAATTTAGCAGTGCATCGGGTTAGATACTGTTCTTTCACTTCTGGGACCTGAGGTCAAATCCAACCCAGATTGACAGAATTCACTGTCGGCCCATGTGAAATCAGTCTGGGCAGTTTTAAACCAGTGGTTCTTTAAACCAAGTTCCACATTCCAACTATTTTCTGAATAAAGAAGTTTCTCCTGAATTCCTTATCGGGTTTATTAGTGACTGTCTTAGATTTATGGCCCCTATTTTTGCATTACCGCACATCCGGAAAAATCTTCCCCATGTCTAACCCCACCAAACTCCTTCATCAATTATTTAAAGACCTCGATTAGGTTGCCCATCAGCCTTCCCCTTTCTGGAGAAAGATATTTTACATCCAATGGAGAGGACAGGCCGCAGTTTAACAACTCATCCAAAAGATGGCAGCTGTGACAGTGCAGCGCCCCCTTAGCCCAGCACAGGAGAGTCAGCGTAGATTTTGTCCTTGATGTGGGACTGTGAACTGATAACCATCTGACTTAGAGACAGGGTTGTGGCCACTGAGCCACAGCTTCACACTGAGGGTTCCTTGTTATGCTCATCTTTAAGTTGGACCAGGCATCATTTCCTGATCAATAGGGTGGATAAACTCCCTAGCCAGTGTCATTCTGAAACCAACTGCTGTGCTCAGTTGATATTTGCTCCTTTCCTGGTGCCCAGATTATGCATGGGCACTTCGCTATATAAAACAATGACAAAATGTCTCAGAAATCATCAATTGAATTGTAAAACTTTCTGTTCTGGAATAGGTTGATCAACTCTAAGCAGCTTTAGGTTATAAATGCATATTGTAACTAGTCTTAAGCTTTTAAAAATAAACTGGATTAGTAAATGCACATAATTATCCAATTTATGACTCATGTGAATAACTGGATGTGAAACAATCCGAGCTTTACTTTTGTGGTTCTGAACAGGCGTGTTACTTTTCGTTTACTATTTCCAGCTTCACTTGGGCAGTAAAATTGCTCTGAGAAGTTAAACAGTTTGAAGGCTGGACGGTCTCTGCATCCAGCTGCTCTACAAGTCTGGTTTTGATGAAATAGGTGTAAAAACAGACCCACAGATCACCAACTCAAGCAGAAAGGAATGCCCGCCTCTTCACTGATAACATAGCACAGGAAAAGTTCAAAACTAAATTTCACTGCCTTCATTTTCAACTTTTAAGGAACAAAGTGACAGGGTGATAACATAATGCAAGAAAGACTTGATATGCATGAAGCGCAATGTCAAAAAACTAACACTGTTTAATAATCTTATGACACCTTATTCAATGATGCACCTTTTTCAACTTTCTTATCAGTTTTCTGCATGCTGTGAATTCCTTTTGTGAGTTTTCATTTGGCTTATAGTATATAAATCATCACAGAGCTCATAAGAACATATTAAGCAAGTCACAGTGCCAGGATTCTCAGTCTGCTGGTTCGGTGTTCCTTAATAAAGGGTGATGCGATTACAAGTGGAAGGAATGTAGGAGCTATCATTAGTATGTCTGGTAATGGCAAACTGTGCAATTACTGATAAGTTGTTCTTTGATCTAACTATTAAGGGAAGACTAAAGCTGTGAATTTCTCAGCTTTTTGAAGTTAGGGCAAACCTTTCACAAGAAGGAACTTACTCAAAGAAGAGTTCACCTTCCAAGTCTCGAGTCTGATTATCAGTGTAATGTGTCTTACAATCAGAAATCAGGCTGTGGAAACATCAAATAGTACTCCAAAGTTCTCATCTCACACACTTGAAGGCACTGAGTCATGTTGGAATACGGTTCATGGATAGTGACCGTTCCCTGATCCCAGTATTCAGGGTCAGTGGCTGCCCAAGTACTTATCATTCAAGAGCAAGCTCAGACTGACGGTCTAAATTAACTGCTCTCTACACTCCTCTGTCCTGCCAGAATGGTGCATGGGAAGAGTTAAAATCAGACATGTCCAGCAGTATTTTATCTTAAACAAAAACAAAAATACCTGGAAAAACTCAGCAGGCCTGACAGCATCTGCGGAGAGGAACACAGTTAACGTTTTGAGTCCGAATGACTCTTCATCAGAACTAAGGAAAAATAGAAAAGAGGTGAAATATAAACTGGTTTAAGTGGGGGTGAGACAGGTACAGCTGGATAGAGGGCCAGTGATAGGTGGAGATTGCCAAAAGATGTCATAGACAAAAGGACAAAGAGGTGTTGACGGTGGTGATATTAGCTAAGAAATGTGCCAATGGGGATATTAAGGGTAGAAAGCAGGACGAGCAAGGTACAGATAGCTCTCGTGAGGGTGGGGTGGGGGGAAGGGAAATAGGCTAAAAGATAGAGATAAAACAATGGATGGAAATACATTTAAAAATAATGGAAATAGGTAGGAAAAGAAAAATATATATAAATTATTGGAAAAAGGGGTATCGGAAAGGGGACAGGGATGGAGGAGAGAGTTCATGATCTAAAGTTGTTGAACTCAATATTAAGTCCGGAAGGCTGTAAAGTACCTAGTCGGAAGATGAGGTGCTGTTCCTCCAGTTTGCGTTGAGCTTCACTGGAACATTACAGCAGGCCAAGGATGGACATGTGGGCATGAGAGCAGGGTGGTGTGTTGAAATGGCAAGCGACAGGGAGGTCTGGGTCATTCTTGCGGACAGCATTTTATCTTAAATTGACTTAAGTAACTTCAAAGAGTAGCTCCCACTGCGGGAAGGAGAGGCCTAACTTAAATCTAACAGTCCTAATGAGATGACATCTTCAATGTCATAACATGATTTTAGCAAAGACCCAGGAAGGAGACAGGCTTAAGTGTTGTTAAGCCCACAATTGACACCTGGGGAGAAGCATCACTGTGGCCAGATGAAGCCAAGGTCTGTGATAATACTTAGCTTTGGGAGGATTCCTTGAGGACTAGGAGGAGCAGGAGTCTTATTCTGGCCCCCAAGAAGGAATCCTTGAACCTCCCCTGCCCCAGCAATCCTGACAACAGCGTCATTCTATATCCACCCACCCCACCTCTACCACCAGAACTGTCTAACACTGGGCACCGTTTCCGTGGGTGGCTGGTGGCAGCAACCTCCCTGCTAATTCCTACTCCCCCACCTCCCTACCAGCCATGGTGACTTCAGGTGGGGGACCAAGTCCGAAGATTAAAATGAGGCCTAACTTTTAAATCTAACAGGACTTGCCTCCTTCTAAAGACCCAGGAGCACCTAACCCACCGCCCCTACCCCCACTCCTGCCCACTTTGAGCTTCTCACACATCAATCCTGCCACAAATTTAAAGTTCCCGTCTGTCAGTGAGTTATTTACTATGAGGTATCACACCTGACCCCCTAATCTCATCCTCAACCAAAATTCATGTACCCACTCTCTCACTGGTGTCACACGACAGTAATTCATTGTGTGCCATGCCCTGCAGTTTCAGCAAGAGGAGACATTAGGCATATGGAAGTAATTCCTTTCTTTTCCATTATTCTTCAGGAGCAGAAACCCAGTTCATTTCCCCAACCCCACCTCCCCTCACCAGAACCCACATCTTTCTGCCTTTACTAAGATTATGCTAGTTCTGAAATGACAACTCCCTGGTCTGCACAGTCCAGTTTTATAAAAGCAAAATACTTTGGATGCTGGAAAGCGGAAATAAACACGTAATATGCTGGAAAAACTCAGCAGATCTGGAGGAGAGTCATTCTGACTAGAAACGTTAACTCTATTTCTCTCTTCACAGATGCTGCCAGACCTGCTGAGTTTTTCCAGCATTTTCTGTTTTTATTTGGTTCAGTTTTATGTTGGACAGAGGTTTGAACATTAGAGCCATGGAGGGAGCTCTCGAGACTTATTTTTCAGAAAGAAAGGACTTGCATGTACGTTTTACCTTTCACAGCATCAGGACCAAAGTGCCTTATAGCTAATGAAGTGTTTCTGAAGTACAGTCACTGTTGTAATGTCAGAAACATCACAGCTAATTTGCACACAACCAGATCCTTCAAATAGCAATATGAGAAATGGTCAGATATTCCATATTAATGGTGTTGGTCGAGGGGTAAATATCAGCAAGGTCATTGAGGAGAACATCCCTGCTCTTCTTCGAAATATTGTCATGGGATCTGTTATGCCCACCTGAGAGGATAAACAGGATCTCAGTTTAACATTTTTCCTCTAAAAGGTGGCACCTCCAACAGTGCAGCATTCTCTCCGTTAGGCGTAGAAGTGTTAGCCTACTGAGTTTAGCCTTGAATCTCTATTCCCTTGCAGACAAAAGTCAGCTGCTTACCAGTCATATACGATGTCCCAAATCTTCCAGTCTCTAGACAGTCGGACACAGGACATACTACCCAAGATGCACTGCTGGATACCTTGCAAGCTCCAGTGAAATGACTCAGTGGGAATTGCCCAGGAAGTTTGAATTTCTGATGAGTAATACCACTGCTCCCCAGTACCCTCTGAAAGAGTCTCCAACTCTGAGTTAGAGTCATAGGATTTGGAAAGTTCCAACTTAGGTAGTTACCCAGGAAATGTTAGACATATTAAAACCTAGTCTAACTCCTGGATAACTACAGGACTGTGTCCCCTCAGTCATTCACATTCTGCCCATAACTACCCCCTCAAACCCACCTGCTCCCCAATGACTGTCCAACTACCCCCCTAAGCCCCAGCCTTACCCCCAACCCGACCTCACTAGTCCCCATCACTGAATACCCCGAACTCTCCCCTCTGACCTTCCACCCAGCTCCCCCCAACTGACCTGACTACCCTCAACATCCGACTACTCCCCTAGCCCAATCCCCCAGTGACCCCGACCCTTGCGACTCTCTCCAACCCTCTGACTCCCCTCTACCTGACCCAACTTCACCACCCAACCCACCCACTATCCTATCCCCTTACCTATTTATCTTACCTAACCCTTTCACACATCCTGTCTCTTATCCACTTATCTTACCCACCCAGCTCCTCACACACTATAACCCCTTACCGACTCACCTTATCCAACCTACCCCTTCACCCACTCTACCACGTTACCTAGCCTACCCACTTACCTTCCCCACCCTACTCCCTTACCCACTTATCTTATCCACCTTACTCCTCACTTATCCAACCCCTCACCTACCTACCACCTTACCCAATGCCCTTACCTACTCCACCCTAACCCTTCACCAAATCTACCCTCTTACCCATTTACCTTACCCACCCTACTCCCTTACTCACATTCCTTACCCACCCTATCCCTCACCCACCTTACCCCCTTACCCACCCTAACCCCTTGCACACTTAGCTTCTCTCCGTAGCTTTTCAAAGAAGCTTAGGGACATTGAAACTCCTTAATTACGGATTCTCGAGGTTGCTCCCTCCAAGGTTTCCGGCACTGACTGAGTTCTGCAGGATCCTCCATCGGATGGATGATTGTCCTAAAAAAAAAATTGGGGCAAGGTAAGTGGGTATTTCATTTGTCTGCTCAGGGTTGGAAACAGGGGCTCTGACCCTGAATGAACACTGATGTTGTAAACTTGTGATAGAGAGTTCTATCAGAATGTACCAACTCACACCTGCCTTCAATTGATTTTTGCCCTCGAGGTAACATGGTCACAAAAGCACTGAAGATTATAAGTCGTTTATCACTTGTAAATTGCTGCCACATTTTGGGAATTACCTCATGTGTGCATGTCAGTTGACCTTTAAAATGGTAAATTTCTTTTGAATTGTCCACCACAGTCTTGCTGCTATGGTTTTATTGTGCACCTATTGCAGAAATATATTGCTGTAACTTTATTCAGTCAAATCAGTGGCTGAATACATACCAGACATTGCAAGAATGATTCCTGTGAGGTGAATTAGCAACTAGGCTTACATTGGAGAACTTCCATTAAATAAGTGGAAACTTTGATGTTGTGTAGTGAAAAAATGGGATTGACTTGTTATTCTTCACTAGTTCTCTAATGCCTATTGGGGAAGCAGAGATTGAAAAGAAATGTTTTCCTTTTTTTGCTCCTGCTTTATATCTAATCAATCATAAAGAGCGTTTTGGGAAAATTCCTGACAGCTAGAACAATCTGACCAGGGCCAGACTGATTTCAGCAGCATGGCAATGTAAACAGCATTACATCTAATAATTTCATCATCAAATGAAACTGTCTCCTGATATTTCTTCTTCAAATAAGCAACAGTCCCATCAAATGAATAAAGTGAAAAGGCAGGTTAATGATTCAGCTTTGACCTTCTCTCCGAACTGAAAACTGACACATCAACTAGTATTTTAATAGGGTTATGAAGAAATAAAAGTACGTGAAGAAATGACAGCGACTGCCAATCAGAGAGAGGCAAATAATAACAGCAACAACACAATTTACATTAATATAGTGCCTTTAAAATATTCCACGACACTTTAAAAGTGCTAACAAACAAACCGGGTCACATAAGGAGATACTAGCGCAGATGACCAAAAGCTTGGTCAAAGAGATAGGTTGTAAGGCGTGACTTAAAAGAGGAAAGAGGTTGAGGTGGAGATGTTTAGGCATGGAATCAGAAACACTGGCCACAATCTCCCAGATCCTTTAGGGATGGGCTGGGAGGTGAAAAGACTGGAAAAACGGGAGGGGAAGGCTTTGGGAGAGTAGCTTGATGACTTCCCACCACCATGCCATTTTGCCAGCGGCAGGAAATTTGGAAGCCCGTACACCCACCAGCGCCAATTGAACTACATAAGTGGCCATCAAAGGGCTACTTTCCGCCACCATAGGTGAGATTAACATGGCAACCACCGTGCAGGTTCTGGGAGGGGTTCCTCCTTTATGGGCACTCCATGGCACACAATAGAGGTTGACCATTTCTTGCTGTAATTGTGCTCCCAGCGTTCAGTGAACACTTGCCCCACCTGCCCCCACCCCCAATCTGCGAGGCTGGGTTCCAATCTCACCCACCTGACTTCAAGAACGTCTGAAATGAGGTGCCCTCTCTATGCAGCTCAGCAATGGCCACCGTTAGCGATTGGGCCAGAAGCTCTTGGGGGCGCTGCCCTCCTTAATTAGACAGCAGGCTCATGGGCAGCCTCTTCATTGGACACTGCCAAAAATATGCCACCCTAGGTCCCGTTAATGACAAAATCTAGCCTGAAGAACCCAACTATGCCCAGACAAGTAAATTGGTCAATGGTGCTGCAAAGCTAAATGGATATAATCTGACCTCCCTCCACCCTCCCCCTCACCTCACCCATACCACTGGGATTCTGAAAACTAGAGGATAACTCGAATATTTGTATTTTTCAACGATAATTGGGAAAATGCCCATTTACAGCTCATGAATCAAATTACAGTCACAGACCACATTGGTTACAAAGCTGACCATTTTACGGCCAAAATTGCATCAGCAGGACAATTCGTTATACAGAAAAGCAAGCATTCTCCTGTTCTATTTCTCTTGTCAAAAGAATTCCGGGCAGCGTCTCCAAATGTGATGGAAAACATCCAGTTGCTGTGTTCAGATTCATAAATGAGCTTCAGTGCTTTGTATCTCCATCAGCACAGGTAAATTGATTGCAACCTGTGAGATTTATGATAGGCCAGTCATGAGATTCAGATAGTAATCATGGCAATCTCTCTGTCAAAACATCCAGTCCCCTATCAGCACTTTTGCAGCAAAATAAACAAGCCACTCATTAAGAACTGTTCACACATTATTTTCTGTGTATAATCATTTGGCCACAGTAGTTACGAGCTGCTTCTTTTCCTTAAAGCAGAATTTCCCTTGGACGTATAAATTTCAGAAATACAAAGGCCACCTTGCCCCTCTGGCTCATGTTGCTGTTCAGGACCATGTTCAGGACCATGTTCTTCTCATTTGTTGCTTGGCACTATGCCCATATGCTTTGGCTCCTTGTTGAAACAGGAATCAATCCATTTCTTTACAGAATGTTTTAACTAGGTTCTCATTGGCTTTTCTGAAAATCCCAACAAGTCCATTTTACAACATAACTATTCAAAATCTGCTTTGCTTAACTAAGAATTGCATTTCTTAATTTGGCAAAAGGCCTTGTGATTTTAAAAAAAAACATGGGGCAGAACCTTCTCAAACTCAAACGTCTACAGCACATAAGGAGGCCATTCAGCCCATTGTGTCCACGCCAGTGAACAAAGATCTAAGTACACTAATCCGATTTACCAGTGCTTGGCCCATAGCCCTGAAGGCTATGGCAACGCAAATGAATATTTAAATATTTCTTAAATGTTATGAGAGTTTCTAACTCAAGCGCTCCTTCAATCAGTGAGTTCCAGACTTCCACCACCCTCTGGGTGAAAAAAATTTCCCTCTTACCCTTCTACCTCTTAGCTTAAATCTATGCCCCCTGATTATTGACCCCTCTGCTGATGAAAAAAGTGCCTTCCTATCTACCCTATGCCCCTCATAATCTTATACACCACTGGCAGATCCCCTCGCAACCTTTGTTGCTCCAAGGAAAACAACCCCAGCCTATCCAATTTTCCCTCATAGCTCAGACCCTCCAGCCCAGGCAACACCCTGGTAAATCTCCTCTGCACCCCCTCCAGCACCATCACATCCTTTTTATAATGTGGCAACCAGAACTGCATGCAGTACTCCAGCTGTGGCCTAACCAGCATTTTATACAATTCCAGCATAACCTCTCTGTTCTTGTATTCCATGCCATGGCTAATAGAGGCAAGTATCCCATATGCCTTCTTGACCACCTTATCCACCTGCCCTGCCACCTTCATGATCTATAGTTCATCCAGAGGCCAAGACTAAGGCTCTGGAGACATGGGATCAAATCCTACCAAGGTAACTGGTGGAATTTAAATTAAACTAATAAAATCTGGAATTGAAAGCTTGCCTCTGTAAACGAGGCCATGAAACTATCACCAATTATCATAAAACGACATCTTGTTTGCTATTTAAACACTCACTGGCCCTCTATCCAGCTCTACCCTCCCCTCCACCCCCCCCCACCCCCCCCCCCCACCCCCCCCGCCAAACCAGCTTATATTTCACCTCTTTTCTATTTTACTTAGTTCTGTTAGAGAATCATACGGGCTTGAAACGTTAACCGTGTTCCTCTCCGCAGATGCTGCTAGACCTGCTGAGTTTTTCCAAGTATTTTTATTCTTGTTTGCTAATGTCCTTTAGGAAAGGAAATCCTTACCTGGTCTGACCTATATCGACAATAATGATCTGCACAGCAATATGGAATGAACAACAAATGCTGGCTTTGCCAATGGCACCCGCACCCCCCATGAATGAATTAAAAAAAGCAGTGGAGAAGGAAAGAGGTTTAGGTGTCCACCTACAGAAGTCTCTAAAAGCACATGTTCAAAGAGGCTAAGGGAATGTTGTCCTTGTATTCCTCAAAGGAGCTTGAATACAAGGGGGAGAAAGTTATTTTTTCATCGTACAGGTCTTTAGCCAGACACCACCTGGATTACTATGCTCGGCTTGGAGCACCACACCTCAGGAAGGATATATTGGCCTAAAAGGGCGTACGGAATAGATTCACCCAGAACGATACCACGGCTTAAAAGGTGGAACTAAAGCATGCAGGTAGAAACATTCATCGTATGGAAAAAGATTCCCGGGTATACCCTCGGGGCAGGATCTTCAGGCCGTCACACGGGCGTGGAGGTGGGCAGGACCGGAGGGGTCGGCAAACTGTCCCCCGCCCCCGATGCCCCCCACCCCCCCAACCATGATCCATGGTTTCACGCTAGTGGGCCAATTAACGGCCAGCCAGCATGAGAGGTGCGCTGAAAGGGTCAGTGCTGCCAGGGTGGGGGGAGGGAGGAGGGCAAGTGGAAAAGTCAGCTCACGTGCGGGGGAGTGTGCCTTCAGGGAGCTACCTTAGGGAGCTGAACAATTGTAAAATAAAACCTGAGAAAAACGTCCCAACATAGGACTAGCTCACAGTAACATAAGCAGAATAAAAATTCTGCCCCAAAATGTATATTTTTTAAATTTAATTGTGGAAACCTCATCCCACCTGTGGATGAGGTTTGCTAAAACATCATAGGCCGCCTGGTTGATTCGCCCGCCCGCCAACTGTATGGTTGGATGGGCAGCGAAAAATAGCTTTCAATTAATTGATTTAGGGCCTTTATAGGCCTCTGAATTGTCAGCGGGCGTGCTGCCGACTCCTGCACATGTCCATCAACTGAAATATCGGGGTGTTTGCCCGACGTCATCACGCATTATTTTATGCCAGATTGGGTTGGGTGCGCTCCTGCCTGCAGGACATAAAATCCTGCCCTTGGTTACAGATCAAAAGCTGATGGTGGGATTAAATTGGATAGCTCTTTTCAGCCAGCACAAACATGATGGGCTGAGTGGCCTCCTTCAATGCTATAAATTTCCTATGTGACTACGAGGACAGCTTGCATAAACTCGATTTGTATTCCTTTGAGTTAGCAAGATTAGGGGTGGAGATCTAATCCAGGTGTTTAAAATGACAAAGGGCATTGATACAGTGGACAGAATGAACTCTGTTTAGTAATACAGTTCCACACGCGATCTTACCAGTCTTCCTTAATTGGAGGCCCCAACAAAAATATATGCATTTTAATCACTTACCTTCATATGGAACCAAGGGGGCACTGCTGAGGGTCACTAGCAACCCACACCAGTCCTCCCACTTTATTCCTCCCTTTATCGAGAGCTTAGCTGAGACCAAGTTTGGTCCTGAGGCCATTAGCAAGACTACCCCTTAAGACATTAACAGCCTAGAATGAAGATCAACATAAGGCCTGAAGGTCAGTTTCTAGTGACCCTCAAGCCTCTAGTGTTTGATGTATACCTGGTGATTCTTCACCTGTAAGTGTGTCAAGACCAATTTCCACCCCTATCATTTGTTTTGGCATTTAGTGAAACATATTTTTTCCCCTTTAACCACCTTCTCTAATCCTATGTTTTGTTCCTCATAATTATTAATGGCTCCTGTTCTCCCTCTCCTGAATATCAGAAGAGAATTTTAAAATTCTTCTCAATTTTACTAGATTAGTACCTTAATGTCAATTAAGGCATTAAATTCTGGAATTCTCTCCCTAAACATCTCCTCTTCTCTAACTCACTTTCCTCCTTCAAGACACTCCTTAAAACTTACTTCTTTGACCAAGTTTTTGGTCAGCTGTGCTAATGACTCCTTCTTTGGTTTGGTGTTCAATGTTGTTTGATAATGCTCCTATGAATCAGCTTAGGATGTTTTACTATGTCAAAGGTGCTATATAAATGCAAGTTGTTGATTGTTGTTGATGTGTGCTGAAATATAAGTTGCTTAATGTCATGGACCAGGAACTGGGAGAAACTACCGAATTTGTCACAAGAACACTTTCAGAGCTTACAAAGGATGGAGACCTGGGTTTTTCTAGAGTTTAGAAGAATGAGAGGTGATCTCATTGAAACCTACAAAATACTAAAAGGGATAGGCAGGGTACTAAGAGGTTTGATGCTTTCTCTGGTTGGGGAGTCTAGAACCAGGGGACACAATTTCAAAGTAAGGGAGAAGCTACTGAGGACCGAGATACGGAGAATGTTTTTTTTCACTCACAGCATTGTAAATCTTTGGAATTCTCCACCCCAGAAGGCTGTGGAAGCTCAGTCATTGAGTTAGTTTAAAGCAGAGGTTGACAGATTTCTAAATACCAATGCCATTAAGGAATATGGGGATAGTGTGAGAAAAAGGCATTGAAGTGGATGATCAGGCATGAATCTACTGAATGGAGCAAGCTCGATGGGCTGAATGGCCTACTCCTGTTCCTACGTTCCTATGGGAACTGACCCAGGTTTCAGCCTTCAATGGAAAATCTAGACAACTCTCAACAACCTGAGGACGGGTCCAGGGAAGATGCGGCCACTTACTCTGCAATTGGAACATGAGGAGCAGCTCAAATTGTGATGGTGGACATCCAAATCAGACCGCTGTCCGTATATGGAACTTCTGCTCTGATAAATCAATTTTTGATGGTATCACAACCATCCCGAATACTTAAACAGCATGATTTTAACCCATTACTGTCATATGCGAACAATGACATTTTGCTTAGGTTACCTTTGGCAAGATGATTAATCAATCCCAAAAGTATCATTCTGCTGAATTAATCTGCTACAATTTAGCAGCTCCTTGCTTTGAGCACAATTCCCAGCAGCATGCTGTATCAGAGATACTCGGTAGCTGAGGGATTTTAAGTGTGGGTTGGAAAAACTCTAATAACAAAACAACAGCTTTCATTTATTTACTGCCTACAACCTGGAAAAACATTCCAAAGCACCCCACAGAGACATAAGGAAAAATTGGATGCCAGGCTAAAAATAGGACATGGAAGGGGCCCATAAATATAAGATATTCACCAATAAATTCAGTGTGCACTGCAAGAATGGGCAACTCGTTACCACCTAGAGTGGTCAAGGTGAATGGCATAGATATATTTAAGGGGACACTAGATAAGTGTAGGTGGGAGAAGGGAATGTTATGCCGATAGCATTATGGGAAATAGTTGGGGGGAGGCCCCTGTCGGGTATTAACATTGGCACAGACCAGTTTGGCTGAATGACCTGTTTCCATGCTAGGTGTTCTGTATAATTTTATGTATTGTTAGGAAAGGCGACCAAAAGCTTGGATGAAGAGGTGGAGTTTAAGGAGTGTCTGAAAGAAAAGAAATTATGTGGGAGCCAGAGAGATTTCGGGAACCAATTTTGGAATGTGGTGCCTCAGTGGTTCATACAAGCCAATACCCTTGTAATTTTACGGTGTTTATACAGCGGGATGAAATATCCGCAAGGATTCTTTTGCTCTCCCAACATTTACACCAATTTTTAGACAAAGTCCCCATGTTTTTAAATAACTTAAAAATAGGACATTTTCAATTTGCAACCTGCATTAAAAACGTTGTGATCCTTAATACTTGAAGATCATACAGTAGAGTTTGTGAATGGTGAGCTGCCTTAGGCTATTTACCTTCTCTGATTTAAATACACCGACATTTTATGTAACTAGATAACATTCTTCATATTGTCTACAAGCACTACCAACAAAAGGCTTGAAATTACCCTGTGGGAATATTTAGTGTGTGAATGCTTAATGCATTTGTATCGAATTGCATTGCCTACCATTTTAGTTGAGGCATGAACCCATCATTTTAACTTAATTGGCTAACACCTCCATTAGAATATCAGACATAGAAATTATGTACAAAGGTGTTAAATATTCATATCCTAACATTTGGGCAGTATAATTTCAAGGACAAAGAGTTTGCATGTTGAGGTTTTGTCAAATCTAAAATAGCACCCTTGTGGGTAGTTGATAGACATCAATATCATACAAGCCCAACAGGCATTTCCTTTCTGTCAAAGTAATAGGACATTGCCTGTTTCCTGTTTCAAGTTACTTTATAATACATTTGGTGATTCTACGATAGATGTCTTTCTCATGCATTCATGCCTGTCAGTCTTGTGTAAATCGGTGGAATGATAAGATGACTGGAATAGTTGATAAGCTTTTCTGACTTATCAGTAGGGATTTGTGCTTAGCCTGACAGATTCACTTCACTGATCACATTTTTTTAATCAAATGGCTCATCTTCTTTACCTCAGCACTCGAGGATGCGGAAAAGGTATAACAACAACATGCTTATCTGAAGTTCGGCCCTCAATAGGAATGTGTCACAGCATTTCACAGGGCATTGAGTAGACAGTGCTCAGGAGCAGGAAAGGTAGGAAAGATTAGGAGAGATTGAAAGCACAATTGAACAGAAGGGTCTTTAGGAGGTTATTGAAGGCAAGGAGAAAAGTTAAATGATAGAAGCATCAATATTGTGAAAATCCAACGGACAATTCATTTCTGGCAAAGTAATTTGAAATTATCCAATCCTGCTTCAAGCTCTAATATAATTAATTTAATGATAGCTGGGTGAAATTTTACAAGCCCACTGGTCCAATACCCTGTAAAATGCTCTTCTCAAAAATTTCAGTTTAAAACTTTCAATTGACCCTCAGCCTCAAGACGTTTGAAGGGGTGAGGGGTGGGGGGGGTGGGGGGTGGGGGGGGGAGACTCGGGGGTGGGGAGGGGGTGTTCCCGATGACTGCACTGTGTGCGCTTGGTGAATGCTGTTTGGCCTCCTACTGAGCACTAAGTCAGCCAGTGTCTCGAGGCAACACTGCAATCAGTTAAATGAGGGTTAAGCATCAAGTCTGGGTGCTGCCCACCTCCATGGCAACGGGTGCAGACAGGTCGTGAATCATGCCCCTCATGCCCAAAAAATGGCATGGACCAATTTTTAGTCCTTTGAAAATCGGCCAACAGAGGTAAACAACGAACTTCATGGCGAGAAAAAAAAAACTGATTGTAACAATAGAATTTCTTTCCCGTAAATCATCTACTTTATTTTCATTTGTAATTCTAACTTATTTTACTGTTCCTGTTTCTCAGCTCAAATCACAGTGGCCTTTTTTATATTTTTTTTTGTCAATTAAGGTGTCCTAAATAGGGAGCTGAAGGGCTGAATTTTACGTGGGGAGAAGTGAGCTGATCGAATTTAAAAAAGGTTGCTCCAGGATGATAATTCGGGTGACCAGATGCCCCGGTTTTGCTGGGACAGTCCAAGTTTTTCATTAAATATCCCAGTTTCCCAACAATTTCCTAAAAATAGTTCTAATGTCCCAATTTTCATTTTTAACCTTTTTGCCAAATATAAGCCGGTCCTGGGGGGAAGAAACATCGGTGTGAAATTTCATCCTTCTTCCTGTAAAAACAATTGTATTGTCTTGCGTGCAGCAAATTTGTATCCCTCCCCCACAAATCTCATGACTGTCACCTTATTATCATACTATAATAACTTGGGCTTATTTACCATGCAAGACAAAGGGCATCAATCGCTCATAGGGGATTGGGTAAAAGCATTGTGTGCGCATTTATTAAAACTAGGCGCATGAAAACAATTATACATTGGTATAAAGCTTGAATGCATCAGAGCTGTGTGTGTGCTCTTCTCAAAGTAAAAGTGAAACTAAGGGCAGAATCGTCCCAGATTTGCACTAAGTGCCGTAATAGGCGGGTAAAATGATGTCTTACCCGCCAGCCACAATGGTGGGTTTTCATGCCGTATCATCCGAAACCTGTTGCATTCCCGGGAAACACGCCATTTCCATGGCAGGCGGGCTCTCATTTGCCCGCCATGCCATCACCTTGCCCCTTCATCACACTGGGCGCCATGTTTAAAGTCCAGCTGCGCGCACACGTCTCAGTGCTTCCAGCCCATGGCTACTGCAGGGAAGGTGTCCACGAAAGGCAAAAAGACTGCAGCTTCCAGGTTTAATGATCCATCACTGGAGTGCCATTTGGACACCATGGAGGCCCACTATAATGTCCTCTACCCCTCCTCTGACCACAGGATGGGGCAGCGGCACACCAATCCAGCATGACAGGCAGTGGCAGCGGTGGTCAGTGCCAATACCGCACTGAAGAAGTGGCCATCCAATGCAGATAGAGGATGAATGGTCTCATCTGTGCAGCTAGGGTTTGGCAGCCATCTCATCACTCTAAACTCACACAAGCCCATCACTGGCATCTCACTCACTGCCAGATCAAGGGACATCACCACCCATTCTCACACACATATCCTCACATGTCCATCTGGCCTTATCTCCTCTGGAGGCTGCCTCCTCAGCCCTCACCATTTTGAAGCCCCCATGCACAGATCAATATATGCCCCCTGGGATACCCTCTTAGCCCAGTACTGCCCTCGTCCTGCAGCCTCTTCCATTGCCTGAGGCCACTTTTCCCCCTTCCCCAAGCAAGACTTTCCCCTGCAGCCATTGAAAAGCCACCCACATATTGTTGATCTGGAAGTTAGAGACCTCCCCATGAGCCCCCCCTAAAAGCGATGTGGTGCTGCTTGTGAAGCCTGGCGCTGATTACTGCAAGTGCTGATCTTGAAGTCACGAGCGAATTGCAGTGCACCAGGTGCACATCGCTTATGTGCCATTGTGAAACACGTCGGCGTGTATTCCCACCGACATGGGCGGACAATCCAGCTCGGGGAGGGGGGTGGTGGTGAGGTGGGAGGAGCAGTGTCCAACGGGCTGGACTTATAATGATATGCTGATGTATTATAATCAGGTTTCCAATGTCCAATGTCAGGAAATGTGACCCGCCATTGGCGGCCTGAGCAGATGACTGCAATCTGGTTTCACACCATCGTGAAACTGATCATGACATATTGTCCATTCACACCACCGAACACGCCCGACACTGAAGGGCATGAAAATCCTGGCCTAAGACTGGATCACATGATACGTTTCCCTTCTAGTGATGTCATGCTGATATCCCTTAAAACATATTACAACATCCCCCTTTCTTTTTAAAGAAACTTTCCCTGTTTCCAAAGAAGTTTAACAATTTATAATACATACTTACGTTTAGTTACCGTTACATAAGTGCATAGAACTGGTGAATCGATGGATCTTTAAAGCATAGTGGTAATCTGCTGGTACTCCCAGATCTTGTGATAGTAACATTGTCTAGAGATTTCTTTAATTGCTCACAGTGATCTGTTGGATTGTCATTCTTGGATGTTGTTCCTGGTTGCATTTGGGGTCTTGTTCTAGATGCAATAGGACTGTACGGTGGATTTGGAGCTGGAATGGATCTGTTTTTTCCTTAGTTATGCCTCACCATTTGCCTATGTGTGTAATGACTTCATTCATCTAGGGTAATGAGGAGATTCTGAACAAATCCTTGTCACCTCGGCTGGTTGCCATGTACCTTCTACCAGGTAGGTTCCTGGATGCGACTTGTTGCCCGAACGGAAAGCTTGGCGATTCTGTAACTGCATTTTTAATTGAGCTTGTTGGTCATCTTCTCTTGTAGTTTTAAAATTGTTCTCTAGTTTCTGACAGAGTAGTATGGGTAAGAGTAGGTAAGTTGGTACACACTGACAAACATGAGCTCTGCTGGCAATGGAATAGCTGGACTTAAAGGTGTTGCTCTCAGGTGTAACCTTGCAATGTGTAGATCTTGCTGGTCTGTCTACATTTGAGAATTAGGGATTTCACTGTGCAAATTATTCATTCAGCTAGGCCATTAGATCTAGGGTAATGAGGAGATGAAGCAGCGAGATCGAAATTCCACTTCTCACACATATTCCCTAAAGGCTTACCAATAAGGTGCAGACAATTATCCGTAATGATCTAAGTACACCAAATAAACTGGAAATAGCACTTAAAAGTGCACAACAGTGGTGCTTAATATATTGTGCAATTGTCAAATGATAGGGTACTTGGTAAAGTAGTCGATTAGGACAACGAAAATCAGTGCAATGGGCTTGAAAGAATGATTTTGGATTAAGGATGGGTAGGAACTGCATGTGAAAGCAAGGGTGTTTTGTGCTACCTTGGCACATGCTCTTGACATGCCTCACACTTCATGATGATGACTTAAATGTCATTGTTCGTACCTGGCCAGTAGACAGTCTCTCTTGCGAGTCTTCTTGTCCAACCTATGCCTATGTGTGAGTGATGAAGTATGATGAAGAATATCAGGTTGCAAATATTCTGGTAGGATGACTTGCCTGCCTTTGAAAATGACTCACCGCGAGATGCCTGGCTCATCCCAAGAAGGTCAAAGTGTTCTCATGTGTCCGTAAACATGTGGAGTTGAACCAGGCCATCCCATAATGATGGTTTTCCACAGTTTTTGTAGTGTGGAATCTTTTGTTGTTTCATCCTATAGCTGCTGGCATTTGCATTGTGCAAAATGTACCAGATTCATTTGGAGAACACCTTCAAGTTTGATGTCAATTTTTAGATCTAAGGATATATTGTCTGTGTTACACTCCTAAGTGCAGCTGAAGTGACCTGATTTGTACCTAAATCTCACAGTCGTAACCTTGAATCTTTATCAAGAGACATTGCAATCATGGTGATGCACTGGTCAATGTTTTTCATAAAATCATCACTAGTGACTTGTGGTTGGAGTAGTTGGATTGCATTGCGGACAGAGATTTTGAAGCAAATGCAATCAGTTTGTTGATTTTACTTGGATTGGGACATATGCCAGCACTGGAATAGAACTGAAGAAATTGATCTGCTGCTCGTTGATGAAACATTTCACACTGTTGAACACCAATCCATCATTGTGCTGCTTGCACCAATAAATGCAGATTGTGGTCATGTTCTTGCTTTGTTCCTCCCACAACAGTGATATCATCTGTGATAAGATGCAACCTGGTACAGTGCATGTGATGCAGTCCATGTGAGCTTGAAAGAGATCCTGGCTAACAGATAGCCCGAAAGGAAGTCATTGAAAACAGTATTGTCTGAATGGGGTATGGAATGTAGTAAGCTCTTGGGATTTCTCCGTGAGATATACTGACCAGTAATGATGCTTAGCATTAATCTTCCAGAAGAACCTTGCACCTGCAAATCTCAGATTTAACTCATCTAATGTGGGTATTTTGTAAGGATAATGCTTCAAAATTGTGTTTCATCATCATGGATTGAGGTTGTCTCAAGTAATTGAGCTGCGCCAATCTGTGTGCTCTTATACTCTTTTAATGATTCTGTCTTTCTCCATTTTGTCTTATTTGATCTTCAATTTTTCTTGCATGTGGATGCTGTACTTCATTGTACACTAAAAGTTTCACAGTAGCAGGTTTCAGCATGGGCTTCCACATCTGTGGACACATGCCTTTTAGAATTCACAGAGGGAGTATGTTGGCATTTGCCCCTGTGTTAATCTTGGCCAATAATGAATAGTTACCCACTTTTTTAGGGCAGTTAATTTAAATCTTGGCAAACACTTCATATGGTGTGACGGCATCTGTTTTCCATGAGATTGATGGTGTGAAACATGTGTTCACTACTCTTCGTCTCATGGTGCACATTAACATCATTTTCTGGTTTGTCAATCATCTCATGTATATGTTTCTGACAGGGTGCCAGGCAGTAATTCTTCTTGCTTGAAAGTAGCTGTTGTGTATGGTCTGTTTGAATCAGTGCACGGCTCTTTGTAGCTGCATCAGCCTTTGCTCTAGTGCACTGTCACTACCAATGGCCCTTTCTGCCACATGCTTTGCAGAATTGGTGGATGGCTGGGCATTTCCTTGGTGCATGTAGAAGGCCACACGTTCTACATGTCTTGCTAGGTTTGGCTGTTCTAATGAGTGCGTCAACAATTGGCGTTGTACTTAGGACCTGTAAGTTCCGTTGACCTGCGAGGATCACTTCATGCTTAGGTCCACCCTCAAGTAGCTCTTCAATGCTATATGATTTGGGCATGTCTAGATCTTTTTGGAATGTTTCCATGGGAGTGGATGTGATCAGCAACTCAACAATTCTGTCTGTTAGTTCTGTGTTTGACAAATCACAGTATGTACTCTTTTCTCTGCATCTGCTGACAAAATGATCTTTGGGATTCTGTATGCTATTGTCAAAATGACACGAACTCTAGTCAATGAATATAGACGTTTAACCTGAATCTGAACTGGTCTTCCAATGTACTCCATATCTTTTGGGGATCCTTTATCTTTTCTTCTGTTAATCCTGATGTGTTCACCTTGTGTGGACCTTCATTCCCAATTGCTGGGTGAATTTTTATGCTTGCTTGTCAGGTTCAGACACACCTAAATCAAGGAACTAAAGCTCTGCACGCTGTATAAACATTTTGAATTCAGATAGTTGGTCAGCTGTATTCCAATTCAAACTGGGGAATTTTGTGGACATTCTGACAATGTCCCTTTGACCTTCTTTCTTCTGTAGTATCTGGCATGATGTCACTGTTACAGTTTTCACGCGTTTTTCTGAAGTTCCACCCACGATGACAAGTTGTGGTGGGAATACACCACAGAGTAATGGTACATGGAAGTTTCTCAGATTTGCACCAAGTGCAATAGTGGGCGGGTAAAACAAGGTTTTATCCGCCGGCCGCAATAGCGGGTTTTCATGCCGTATTCCCAATCCCCGCCACATTATTTATGCACCCCTGGGAAACACGCCCGTTTCCATGGAGAGCAGGCTCTCAATCAACTGCCCGCCATCACCCCGCCATTGCATCATGCCGCCCACCATATTTAAAGTCCAGCCTCAAGCACACATCTCGGTGCTTCCAGACCACCACTGCTGTACGGAAGACATGGCCCTGGAACTGAAGAAGACTGCAGCCCCCAGGTTTAGTGACATGTCCCTCGAGCGCCTTTTGAATACCATGGATGCCCACCGGGATGTCCTCTGGGCCAACTCTGGCTGCAGGATGGGCAGCAAACAGCACTAACCCAGCTTGGGAGGCGGTGGTAGTGGTAGTCAGCGCCAATGCCCTTCAAAAGAGGACAGCCACCCAGTGCTGCAAGAGGATGAATGACCTCCTCCGTTCTGCCAGGTTAAGTCACTCTTCTCATCACTCTCAACTCACACATTCACAAACCCATCACACATCCAGAGTGATCTCACTCACTGCCAGTTCAAGGGACATCATCTTTCACTCTCTCACACTCACCGTCATTGCCCTTATCCCATCCAGGAGAGCACTCACCACCCATACAGGCCAGGTATACTTATCATCTGGCCTGGCAAGCATCCTGCTTACACTTTCTCCATCGCTATTCATGCAGGACAAGCTGGCACACAACAAGAGAGAGAGGTCACTAACCAGTGGCAGAACACCTGAAATCAAGGTCCTCACATACTATGAAAGCAGAGCCATCCAGCTGGACGGTGAGGATCTGGACCGGTCCTGTGCTGACGGTGAGGTTGGCGGTGCTCTACCAAGTGAGGGTCCAGCAGTGCAACATCCATCAGACAACCATATTGTCAGTGATGTGTCCTGTTTCACAGGCCACTGCCATGCAATAATTTTCTCCCCTTGCTTCCACAGGCACATCTGGGAAACAGATGATGGAGTCCATGATCCAGGGCCTCCAATCAAGCCCTGAAGAAACCTCTGAAGAGGAATCTGGAGGCACCTCCACTGAAGTCCCATCACAGCGCTCACCCACACCCTCCACCAGTGCAGAGACACACACCTCAGTAGGACCTAGCTTTAGAATAGCTGCGGGATCACAATCTGTTGAGCACATCGCACTGTCTGATCCACAGCAGGCGGTGGCAGGGACCTCCCTGACATCTGGCACTGACCATTAATTGGCCAGTTGAGGGCCTCAATAGGCCTAAGGGCAGATGGACTGATGCCTTACCCGCCCACCATATTATGGGGGACAGCTCAGGGGTGAGTGGGAAAACGGTGAGCTAGCCACCCGTTCTATTTTACACCGTCCCCAGCCTGCAAATACACCGGCTATGGAGAGGGGGAGGGGGTGGCGGGGTTCCGGAGAGGGGTGCAGTGGAGGTCTGTAAAATTCCCGCCAAAGTTACTTTGAAGAACACATGGCTGACTGCCTCACTCTATTCTAATTAAACTGCAATGTCTCCTTTTAAATTGCAAAATGACTGTACTGGCGCTGGTCAGCAAAAAAGTATTTCAGGGGTTTTTGGCACAGAAGCCAACTCATTTTACCTGAAACAATCAAGAGCTCACATTGGTGAAAGAAAATAGTCAGATAGCAAGAAAATTGGGCCAAGCTTATTCTCCAGGCCTGTGTAGATCAAAACAACCGATTTACAACATACACAAAGCTCAATATTAAAATCTAGGTCATATTTTAAATCACCTGAAGCTTGCAGTGAAATTACCACCTTTATTAAAAATTATAGGAAAACTATAGGAAAACAGAAATTATGCTCAGTTGATCCAGTCATATCCGCTGAACTGGGAGGGTTGTTCAGCAAGTATAGGTGGAAGTTAATACCCTCCACTGTGGCAAATGTGGCAGTGGGGAGACATTTAGTCAGGCGGGACGATGTGGGGTGTGGACTTCGTCATCTTCCCACCTCTGCCCTGATTGAATCCAGGGCGGGAAGGTCCATGATGGCCTTCCCGTCTTGATATCAAGTGAGGCTCTTCAGTGGGCAGTTAGTGCCCACTTAGGGGCCTCATCCCACCACCGCTGGTATTCTACCAGTAACTGGGTTGGGGGTTATGGGGTAGCCACCACACAGGGAGCCGAAAAAAGCAAGCCCTGTTGTGTTTTCTTGTGGGCGCCTCGGTAGGGGAGTGGGGGATGCGAAGGTTTCCGTCATTGTCAGGCACTGCCCGATCAAGATACCCAGCAACCTAGCATTGGGAAGGAGGGGGTCTGCTGAAAGCCAATCCCATGCTCTTTCTTCCAATCCCCCCATACCCATCCCAGCCAGCAACACCAACCTGCAACCTCCATCATGCCCTCTTTCGCGTGTGGCCTGGGTCTCTCACTGATCCTGGACCCCTGGTGGGTGCATCAGCTGCCATCACTCCCAGTGGTGCTGCCTGCAACGGGGAACTGCCAGCCTCTGATTGGCGGACAGCTCTTGGCGGCTGGGATTCCTGCCCCCGGGGTCCTTGATCCCAGGAAAGGACGGGTTGGCCATTTAAGTGCCCGATTGGCACTTAATACTGTGGGTATTTACCAAAGGAGGTCACATGGGGCACTTGCTAGCTCTCCATCCTGCAGGCGCAGCCCCCATCACCCAGGTCAAATTCTACCCAATGTTTCAGTCCCTGCAGAGTTGAGGCCCTGAATGTGGCTCTTTTACTGGTAAAATGATAGAAATGTAGGGCTGATACCTAATGGGCCAAAGGCATTCAAACAGCAGATGAGGTAACCATGAAGTAATTTGACTCCATATAGTTCCTTATAGGTTGGCTGGTCCTTGTTAGAGTGGGATGGGTGCTTATGGGTTGCCAGAGTGAAAGGGTTATATATGTTATAAATAATTCATTTTGTTTCCCTGCTACACATGTCATCAATAACCTTATTTACAAAACTACATGAGTCCAGATTGTGACAAGATAAATTCATTTGTGGCTGCCTCACCTGCTCTTTTAATGCCCTTGTCTCACCAGATTTCAGTCTCACATTTCCAACACTTCACCACTACAGGAATCACCATCGTGATTTTAAATCCATAGACAGTAAGTGTAAGTGCACTTGGCAAGCAATTGTCCTAGCTTTCCATCAGCAAACATGACTCAACATCTTAAATATTGCCCTCCCACAGATAAGGCCTCGTGGTACTCTAAGTTCACCCTGCAACAATTCTAATTCCTTTTTACCCTGATAATTGTCTCCTTGAACCATCTCAAAAAAGCTCTTTGATGCCTTTGTACAAAAATCAAGCACATCTGTGGCCTGCATCTGCCCAAGCTCCTCACCAGACCTTTCCTCTTCCATGTTTCTGTTCAAATCCCTCACCCTCTCATTCCACTGTTTCTCTTCCAACTCTCCTTTCAAAATCATCAAACTTATCTCTTCCGTACTGCCCTCCACCTGCTTTCTGAATGAAGTCGAGAGGTGCAGAACCTCAGTGTTTTACTTCACTCTGAGCTGTCACCTCTCCCTTCGCAACCAATCTGTTGCCAGGACCTGCTTTCCTTCACATCCCTCCATCTTTACCTCTCCCACTCTGCTGTTGTCCTTATTTCACATTTTTATCACTTTGAGGATTAATATCTCCTACGATCTCTTTGCCAGCCTCTCCACATCCAAAAGGCATAAACTACAAATCCTTTCAAATGCTCCCACATTAACAATGACAGAGAGGCCGAGGCCATGAAGGGATTCAATCAACTATGAGAATTTTGCATTTGAGAAACAGGGAACCAGGAGTCAATGCAACTCAGCGAGGATGAGAGTGATGGGTGAGCAGAAGCTGATGTGGGATAGGATACAAGCAGCAGTCTTGGATGAGCTGGCTGATTGTGAATGTGAAGAGTATCAGAATGGTCATGTCTGAAGATGAGCTACTGAACTGGAGATAGGCAGCCTTTATGTGAAGTGGATATGGGCATCAGAAGCTCAGCTCATTAGGTCAAATAGAACACTGAGCTTGTGAACCATTGGATTTAATTTGGGGTTGTGGCTGGTGATAGGCCCAAATCCCCATCATTGCCCCTCCCTGCTAACCTACACTGATTAAATGACTTAAGATTTTCATCTTCCCTTTAAATCCTTTTATGGTATTTTATGGTAAAACTTATTTCTGCAATACATCCCTACATACACCTTTAGCTTCTTCAAAACTGGGCGATTTCTTGTCCCCTGGTATCTCTGCGCCATCAGCAGCAGCTGCTGCTCCTTTCCATCCTGCAGAATTATCTCCCTTCATTCTTCTATCTTGTCACTTTTCTCCCTGCCTTCAATAGACTCCTGAACTCTCGTCTCTTCAACTGTGCACCTCACTGACTCTGAGACCTCCTTCCTGAGCATTATCCGCTACGCTGTAGAGAGCACTCTGAGACATATCTCTGAACATCAGAAGAAGTAAATGTTGTTATTATGCCTCTTTGCCAACCTTGAAATCTGTGTAAACATGAAGCAGTTGAAAGGAAACCCGGCCAGTTGATATAAAAAAAACAGACAAGCTCTGTTAATGACAACCCTTTGCTGGCCTTCTTTCTACTGGCATTTCGAAATGAGAGCACCCAAGCTGGATTGATAATTCAGCCCTGCTTGTAACAAGCTTTAAAGACAACTAGAAAATTGTTTTATTTACAGCTGCTTCAAGCAGATTAAAAGAATCCCTCAAGGGTCAGAAAAATCATATGATGTATACCAGTGATGTTATAATTCCACAGATTTACACAAGACTGGCAACAACGGATGTATGAGAAAAACATCTGGCTGGTTTTTAATGAATGATCCAAAAGTCCTGATATTCCAGGGTCATTTGTGGCCAGGTTGCCCACATGGGTGAACGGCACTATATCTGTGGCAATCTTCCACTCTGCTGTCAATTAGCATCCGTCTGACTAAGGAGCCAGCTAATAACTGGTGGCTGGTAGGAGCCATTGCAGGCAGGGAGGTTACCAGCACCATTTTTAAAGGCCACCATGCTGCCTTCCTACTTTCTGCACACAGAGAAGAAAGAGGAAGGGGTGCAGCAGAAGGGAACTTGTAGATGAGTGGCTGTAGTGAGAGGGAGGGTTGCTCCATGATTCAGTGATGAGTCCATGCAGGTGGCGAGCAAACAGAAATAGATTCTGTTCCCAGTGGACCGGAGGAGAAGGTTAGCAAGCTTCATGAAGAACATTTGCTTGAAGGCAGCTGAGGAAGTGAGTAGCCGGGCATGGACGTACAAATATGGGTACAGTGCTTCAATGACATACTGAGGTCTAGCAGGATGAGTGGCGTGCATGGTGGCAAGGTAGCAGCCTTGCATGTCTCATGTGGCAGCCATGAGATGTGAGGCAAGGTGACCCACCCATGCACAGGGTCCTTGCGATGAGCCACAGAGTGGTCTCATATCAGAAGACCATGGTCCATCAGAGGCACTTGTTGTTGTGTCAAACATGAATGAGTGCTTGAAAAAGACCTCCCTCTGACGCGATGGTGGCCATTAAAAGTAACACAGTCTGAAGAGCATAATGGATCAGGAGCGTTGTATGAAACTCTGTGTTGCTGCTGTTGCAGGACAAGTGAACTCACAAGGCTAGAGAACGGAGGTGTACAGGAGACGGTGTGGTCTTCATTGCTCTAGTTACACAGCTGGAGGAGGAAGCGAGATTGGATGGGTGGCATCAGGCCAATCTGTCACATTGAGCAAAGCGAGTGTGGAGCCTACAGAGAGTGGGAAAAGTGGTGGTCGTGGGAACCAAACCTTCTCACTCGTGTTTGCAGTGGTGTTTCTATGGTTCTTATGACCACATGAAGCTCCGCATCATGAACATGTGTAAATATTAACGGTTATGGGATCAAGGCAAGTAGATTAAGTTGGGCAGACATGACCTGACTGAATGGTGGAATAGACTTGAGGCACCAAATGGCCGACTCTTGTTCCTGAGTCCCTAGCTCTTCTCTAGCTTATGATTTTAAAATTAATACTAATTTGCACCTTACCTCAAATTGCTCTGGTTGGGCAAAGTACAAGTTTGTCCCCTAATCTATAGATGACACAATGCACTGACATCAATGTCAAGTTGTGGCGAACATTGCTTTGTTGCACATTTTAGAAATCGATGAGCAATAATTGTTCTGTCGATGTGAATATCAAAGACTTTTGCGCTTGATCGATGTTTTCATTCACCTTCTGTTGATGACAGTAATCATGGAAGTGATCAGGGTGATCAGTCTATTGAAGGATTAAACAGCTGGAAATTTCACACATCAATGCAGCCGAAATGAAGGGCCAGTTTGAAGCACTCCTCTCGGAAGACTATGTGAAATAGAGGCAGGAGTGGGCTGCTTAGCCCTTCCAGCTGCACTGTCATTCAGTAAGATCATGGTGAATCTTCCATCTCAACTCCACCATCCCACACTATTGCCATATCCCTTAATTCCCTCAGTGCCCAAAAATCTATTGATCTTTGACTTTCTTACTCTCAATGACTGAGCACCCAGAACCTTCTGGGTCAGAGAATTTCAATTACTCACAACCCTCTGAGTGAAGAATTTTCTTCTCACCTCAGTCCAAAATGCCAACCCATTCTGCAACTGTGATCCCGTGTTCTAGATTTCCCAGCCAGAGAAATTTCCTAACATTCCAGTTTTAAGCCTTTTGAGAATGACTTATGTTCTATTCATTCTTCTGAACTCTAGATGGAGAATTTTCTCCCCGTCGGTGTGGGGGGTGGGGAGGGGAGGGCTGAGCGGGGATGGGTATGGGTGGGAACACAGCCGATAGCTGCCCGTGATCGGCTGTGCGCCGCCATTTTATGTGGGTGGGCCTATTAAGGCCCGCCCAGCGTGACGCTCACCCGGAAGCGCTGAGCGCTCCCTGTGCAGGCAGGGGGAGGAGACTGAGTCAGGGCCTGCGCTTTTTTTGCACATGCACTCGGAAGAGCTCCGAAATCTCCCTGAGGCACAGAGCTGCCTCTTGGAGATTAGTTTGATTATGAAAAATTAAAATAAAGAAAAAAATAATAATTCAGACATGTCCCCTCTAGTGACAGTGTCACATGAGCTGGGACATGTCAATGAATTTTAATAAAAATTTTTATCCAATTTATAAACACTTCATGAAGCCTCATCCCGCCCCTGGATGAGCTTTCATGATAAATACAAAGGCCGCTTGGACTCTTTGCCTGCCCGCCAACCTTAACATTGGATAGGCAGCCCAGACAACCAGCTTAATTAGATTATTAACAGCCTTAATAGGCCTTTGACAGTTCGGCGGGTGCGCAGCCGACTCCGGTGCACATCCACCAAACTGAAGATCTGAATGTTGCGCGGTGACATTGGGACGCAGGCCCAATGTCACCGCGCATCACTTTATGTGTCGGCGTGTGGGGTCCACCCCCACATGCTGAACAGAAGATTCAGGCCTAGGGATATCAGCCTATTGTACTCAACTTCCCCTCACAGGACAATCCTATAATACCAAGAATCAGCCTAGTGAGCCTTCATTGTACATATATCCTTTCTGAGGTTAGGAGAGCAAAACTGTACACAGTATTCAGGCGTTATCTCACCAGAGACCTATGTAATTGCAATAAGATTCATTTCTTTTATACACCAATTCATTTGTAATATTAGCAAACATACTATTTGCTTTCCTAATTGCTTGGTGTACCTGCATGTTAACTTTCTGTGATTCATGTACAAGGACACCCAGGTCCCTCTGCATACCAACATTTTTTTTAGTCTCTTCATTTAAAATATATTCTGCTTTTTTATTATTTTTTCCAACCAAAATGGATAACAGCACATTTCTCCTCATTATATTCCATCTGCCATGTTCTTGCCCAAGTACTTAATGTGTCTAGATCCCTCTGCAGCCTCTTTGCATCCTTCTCATAGCTTGCTTTCACACCTAGGGCAGAATTTTGCCGTCGGCAAGCAGGGGGCGGGTCCCGCTCACTGACCCTTAAAATGATGCGGGATGATGTCAGGTGGAACCCCCGACATCACCCCACCCCATTTAAATTTTCAGGAAGGCGAGGGCGCAGCAAAATCAGCTGCGCACCCGCCAACCTGTCAATGGCCACTTGAGGCCATTGACAGGATCCCTTAAACAATTAAAGGACCTGCCCGTCCAACCTTAAGGTTGGCGGGCAGGCTAGGAGCCCCAGCGGCAACTAGAGAAAACATGAAACCTCATCCAGCGGCGGGATAAGGTTTCATGTAGGGTTTTAAAAATTGTAACAAAGTTGTTCTCTAAATTCTGAATATGTCCCAACTCATGTGACATTGTCACATGAGGGGACATGTAAGGGATTTTTCTTTTCTTTATTTTTAATAGTTTTAAAAGTCGAAGTGATCTCCCTGAGGCTGCACTTCGCCTCAGGGAGATGTGCGTTCTTTCGTGCGCATGCATGAAAGAGCACACTCTTGAATTTAGGGATTCCCCCTCTGCCCACACAGGAAGCACATAGCGTTTCCCGGCAGATGTAACGCTGGGCAGGCCTTAATTGGCCCGCCCACGTAAGATGGCGGTGTGGTCCGCTTCGCTGGCGGCGATTGGCTCCACGCCCACCGGCGATTGATTCGGGCTTGCCAGCCTGACAGGCAGAAAATTCTGCTCCTAATCTTTTATCATCAGCAAACTTGGATATATTACACTCAGTCCCTTCATCTAAGCATTGATCCAGTGATGTCATACCCCAATGGTTACAGCCTGCCAGCCTGAAAATGAACCCTTTATTCCTACTCTGTTGTCTGTCAAGTAACCAATCCTAATTCATGTTAATATATTACGCTCAATTCCAATAGCCCTAATTTTGTGTAGTATCGTCTTGCATGGTACCTTATTAAATGCTTCTTGAAAATCAAAATGCACTACCATCTACTGGTTCTCCACTTTTTACGATCCCCATGGGGATTGTAAACCAAAATAACCAAATTTACTGAACGACCCCAAATGAAGAAATTACGAAACAAGATTTCACTTTTAACTTTTATTTTAACATGAATCAGAAACAACATAAATTAAAAACAAATTAACAGGCAAATCACAGTTGGTACAAACTATAAATTACACATGGAAAAGCAGGTAGAACCAAGACCAACTGACACGGTTAGAAGGCAGTTCACTCTGCCTGTATTGCCCCATCTTCAGCCACAAAATTCTTCTAAGCAGTACTCTAATCCCTTTACTTCAAGAGTTTAGCCCATTCTCCGCAGGTAGCAGCTTCCATGTAAACAGGGTTCCATCCAGGCAACCTTCTGCATGATAGCACAATTCTTTCTGGAACGTTCTCAACTCTCAGATCCAGTCAGCTGTGGTAGTGTGGATATACTAGAATTGCCTTTAGCTTCACACAATGTCGCTGATTCTGGGCATTCAATCACTGGGAAGTGAAAGAAACAGTAGCAGCAGTCCTAAAGATATTTTCTAATCTCTTAGGAATCCAGCTCTGCTTGCTAACCAACTTCCCTCTCTCCAGCTTATCCCTTTCCTCTTTGCTGCCTGCATGCCACATGGCCTCCACATTTCAACTTTCTTCCTGTTGGTACTTCTTCCTGGTCAAGTGACACCAGATTACATGGACCAGTATTTCTTATTACCCAATATTATAATTAATCCCTTTGCAGGTGATACAAACTCTTAAAAGTCTCTTTAAATATTTTTAAAACAACAGATTCCCTGAATGTTTTGAAATAATTACAAATTCTCCTTACTGTTATTGCTTACAGGTCAAAGGTCATTACAACTTATCCACCTTCCTTGTTATAACCTCAAAAAACTGAAATAGATTTGTCAAACATAATTTGCCTGTCATAAATTCATGTTGAATTTGCCCAATCATATTATGATTTTCTAAGTGCCCTGTAACTACATTCCTAATAATAGATTTTAGCATCATCCTGTCTACAAATATCAGGATAACTGGTCTATAGATTCCTACTTTCTCTTCCTTTCCTTTATTAAGTAGTGGAGTTATGCCTGCTACCTTCTAATCCACAGGGACCATCCTAAAACTCTCAAAGATCAAAATCAAAATCAATACATTCACTGTCTTTGCAATCACATATTTTAAAACCCTAGGGTGCGAGGCATCAGGTGTAAGATTTTTGTCAACATTTATCCCCACCAATTTCTTAACTGCTATCTCTTTACTAATATTAATTTATTTAAGTTCCTTATTTTTATTAGACCCTTGGATTCCCATTATTTCTGAAATATTTTTGTATCATCTATCATGAAAACATATGCATAGTTTCTGTTTAATACCTCTGCTATTTATTTATTTCCCCATTATAAACTCTCCCATCTCTGCTAATCTCACCTTTTAACATACCTATAGAAGCTTTCGCAATCTGTTTTTATGTCTCTTGCTAGTTTAGTCATATTCTATTTTCTTTCTCTTTATCTTGATCCTATGGTCCTGTGATGAATTCTAAAATCCTCCCAATACTCAGGCTTGGTACTTGCTATTTGGCTTAATTATAAGTTTCTTCCTTTAACCTAACAAAATCTTCAGCTGTTGGCTAAGGTTTGAGGACTTTTCTGTGGGGTTTTATTCTTTAAGGGAATGTATATTCGTTGTGAACTTTGAATTATTTCTTTAAATGTTTGCCATTGCTTTTCTACTATAATATCTTTTAATCTAGCTTCCCAATCTACCTTAGTCAACTCACACTCACCTTTTTTGTTTGCTTTGTTCAGATTTAAGACGCTAGTTTCAGATTTAACTCTCATCTGCAATCGTGATGTAACTTGTTCACCCAAAGATGGACAGACATCTGGAATAATTTACTAAGGAAGGCCACTGAAGCCTTAATGAATGAAATAAAAACAGAAAATTTTGGAATTTTACAGTCAGTCATGGCTCAGTGGTTGCAATCTCACCTCTGAATCAAAGTATCATAGGATCAGCTTCCATTCCAGGAACTTGAGCACAGGATCTAGACTGATTCCAGTGCAGCACCAAGAGCCCCATTTACCTGCTCAAGTTGATTAAAAAAAGTATCCTATGGCACTAGTTTGAAGAAGTGCAGGGGCATTTTCTCTGGTTTCCTGGTCAATAGTTATCCCTTAAATACCATAACTGAAATGGATTATCTGGTCACTACACATTGCTGTTTGTGTGGCCTTGTTGTATGAAAATTGGTTTTCACATTTCCTCTATTGCAACAGTGACTGCATTTCAAAAATATTTTGTTGATTATAAAGTGCTTTGCGATATCCTGCGGTTGTGAAAAGTGCTAATAAAATGCAATTTTTTAAATTGATCTTTGTGAAGGAGGAAAAAAAGAGGTTGATGTTTCAGGTACAACTCATCAGAGCTGATAGCTGAAGTCTAAACAAAGACCTCACTAAGGTTGAATAAGATGGAGAGGAGAAACAAAAGAAATTCTAATCCCACAGAGAACATAATTGGGTTGAATAGTTAGCCTACAATTGGCTTAAAAGAAACTGTTAGATGACATAAAAGACCATCTGCAAGGTGATGAAAAGACATTGGGCAGGATTTTCCCATGGGCGGGTGAGGGCAGGGCCTGCTCGCCGACACGTAAAATGACGCACGGTGTCGTCGGGCTGAACTCTCGATGTCACCGTGCCCCATTTAAATTTTCAGATAGGCAGGGGTGCAGCAAAATCAGCTGCTCGCCCACCGACCTGTCAATGGCCAATTGAGGCCATTGACAGAGTAATTAAGCAATTGGTGGACCTGCCCGTCCAACCTAAGGTTCCCCGGCGGGAATTAAAAAAAGCATGAAACCTCATCCACCGGCGGGATGAAGCTTCATGTAGGTTTTTAAAAATTTTAATAAAGTTTTTGTCAAAATTATGGACACGTTCCAATTCATGTGACATTGTCACATGAGGGGACATGTTAGGGAAATATAATTATTCTATTTTTAGCTTTTTTACATTTAGATCTGATCCCCCTGAGGCAGCACTTGGCCTCAGGATGATGAGTGTGCTCTTTCGTGTGCATGCGCGAAAGAGCACACTCTCGATTTTGGGAATCCCCCCAACCACCTCCACCCCCCCCCCACCCCACCCCCTGCCTGCACAGGGAGTGCATAGTGCTTCTGTGCAGACATCACACTGGGCAGGCCTTAATTGACCCACCCATGCAAAATGGCACCACGTGCCCAATTGGGGGCGCTGATCGAAAGCGCGCCCGCCCTTCAACTTCACCCCCAACGGGGGGGTGGGGGAGGGGGGGGGGTGGGGAAGGAACCCTGACCATTAAAAAGAGCAAGAGAATGTGAAACTAGCTAAGGTGGTGAAAAATCATTAGAGACACCCATGGAAAGAATTGACTCCACTATCCCTGAAGTCAGTCATGACTGATTAGTTGAGCCTGGTTGAAATAGTGGAGAGTTAACCGTGCAGAGGTTAGAATGGGAATGGCAGAGAGATCTCAAGCTGCACAAATATATGCAGCAATTAACCTGGATTTCTGAAAGGCAAAGGGTTGAGTATGATAATACTGTGGATCAGTAGAGTTATTCAGTAAAAACAGGATAGACACTGGGATTAATAATAACTAACCCTGTTCTTAAATATCTTTCTAACAATGAACTTGGTTATACATGGACATGAGATCTGGACTGAGCTACCTAATTCTAGCTAGGATAGGAGTACATGATGCTACCTTTGTTTTTAGCACTGTTGTAAAATATTGGGCAGGATTCTTGCTTCTGATTGTGCATGTGAAATGCAACTCGCTAAGTCCGAGATAGCATTGATAAGCCACTTAGGCTTTGTCCTCATAGTTTTATTACATCGCCTGAAACCTCAGCAATTTTACTGCCAATCATATACTCTAGCCATGTGCTATCTTTGTTAACAAATCCATGCCAGTTGGTGAAGTTGAAACCAAGGCACAGAGCCTTTCTCCATGGAGAGAGTTTATTGGCTTTGTTCAGTCTAACAACTCAGCTCCCACTCCCCAAGCATCCTAGCTGTCCCCTATTTATACGTGCTCAAGTACTGGATTAAACAATGCCCTTCACCTCTGTATCTTAACAATATCATTAACATACTATTAACAATCTTAAGTGCAGTCTTTGTCCTCATTTTCAAATATCTTCATGTTCTTATACCAATCCTACTTTGAGATCTTCTCCAGCTGTAAGGTCCTACAATGTCCTCCTCTTCTCTAACACTAGTCTACTCTATGCCCCAAACCCTTCCCTCCATTACTGGTCCCTGATTTTTCAGTCATTATCTTTGGGCATTCTCATCCCTTGAGTCTCCACTTTTCCACCTCCTCTTTTTGTCTTCAAGAGCTTCCTCTTTGTCCTCACTTTTGGTTTCTCTCCCGCAATTTTTTTTTCTTTCACTTCTTGCTGCCTCCTAATTGATGTTCATCCCTCCTCCCACTCTGTAAATTTGTATTTCTGTATTTGTGAAACATTATAGTTGCTGTTATTACATCCCATGGAAAGTTAGGCTTCTAAGGCTTGATTTTCAAAGCCTGCGCTATCATTTTGGAATATATATCGTGGATTTGGATATGTATCGCTTTTGAATTATCTGACCATAAAAATAAATGATTGGAAAATCACAAATAATGTACATTTTAATTTCTAGTTCTTCACACAGCTAGCTGGTAGGGATTCTCATTAGCAGGAGAGACTCATAGAATGACTCCTTAGAATGTGATCAGGCTATGATTCTAGATGTTAATATTTAACAAGAGTTCTCATTTTTTCATGCTACCATATCATCCACCTTTAGCTGAAGTGGCATTTAGCTATTAGATGCTTAGCCACTATGTTTGACTTTTCAATATTATTGTATTGATAAAACAGTAATCACTTTCACTATGGTTAATAAACAGTTTCTCAGTTCCCCCAGTGGTTCAATGGGCAAGTTCACCACATACTGAGTGTGGTAATAAGCCCCACAGATCAGCAATATCCCAGGTTCAAACCCTTTCCAGCAAAGGGGGAAAAAATCAGCTAAGAATCCCACTCTGGATTTCTATCTGGTTACTGCTGCTGGAAAGTGCGGCCCGATGTCAGACGTGAGAATAGGACTGGGAACAGCTTAAACAACACTTCCTCTCCATTGAATATCATACTCACACTGACTGGGGGGATATTTGGTTTCTACTGTGCCCACTTTCCAGTCAGAAATCTGGCCCAAAGGGTACTAATTTGTGAATACAATGGCATATGCCTTGATGATGCCTGAAAGACGTTCAACCACATATTGGGTTAGGTAGTTTTTCAGCCATCCCTGGTTCCTGCCTAAAACAGGTGTTAGGCTCCTTACATATGCAAATTTGGTCTTTTTATAGGACCCCTTTGCTAAATTGAGAAATGCCAAATGGAACAGAAACTTTTAGTTGTCACTTCGGTTAGCAGTTTGATGTGAAACCAGGAGAGGAATTCTCCTCTTGGCTCCACACCACTCCCAGAAGCTACTGCTGGCTCATGATCCACCCTCCTGTTGTACTTCCTGGAATTTATCCAACAGCTTCTACCGGCAAGGCAAGTTACCTGAAATTTATCCTCTGGAGGCATGGCAGGCGCCAGGCAGCTTGTCTAAATTAATGAAATTAGGGCCTAGGGCCAACTTCAAGTGTGTCTCAGGCCTCCCAGTTGAGGCATGCACTGAGTGCCACTGGTTATGTGCCCTAAAATAGGTTATAACCAATTTCTACCCCACTGCCTTGCTTTCACAATGATGAACAGGCATTTGAGATATCAGTCGGTTGCCAGCTCCATGGAAATCATAGTCCAAATGGCAACCACAATTCTCAAGTGATGAATTAAGGAAGGGGAGAAAGTTGGGAAAAAAAAATGTAATAAAAATAAAGAAAATTCTGGAAACATATGCAGATCCGACAGCATCAGAAAAGAAAATGGAATAGTTCTCTGTGTTAATGGTTTTGGACTGTTTTATGCTTTAGATATTTTTGCCTTTTGTGCTACTGAGCCTTGTAGGTTAATTCCTCACTTTCTTTCTCCTTAGCAATGTTTTCTCTAGCCCCACTATTTACATTAAAAATATCATATTGTCTTTTGGATAATGAACAAGGAATCTTTTTTAGGTTACTTTAGCTATTGGTTATATCCTGTATCTCAATGGGATGCTTCTTGGATTCAGTGCTACATTAGGTCTTGTTTCATTTAATTGCCAAGAAAAACTTACCAAATAGCAACAGAACAAGCAAATGGCAACAATAAATAAACATCTTTTTTGCAGTAATAGTGAAAGCATAAGAATATAAGAAATAGGAACAGGAGAAAACCATGTAGCCCATCAAGCCTGCTCCACTATTCAATATGATCAAGACTGATCTTGGGCTCGACTCCACTCTCCTGCCTGCTCCCCATATCCTTTGATTCCCTGAGAGACCAAAAATCAGTCTTAAATATATTCAAGGATGTCCAGGTGACCCCTCTCTGATGCATTGTCGCATCCGAAGCTCAGACTCCAGCTCACTAACTCAGAGTTGAAGCTCATCGAGCTGCAGACATCTCCTGTAGGTGTGGTTGCCATTGGATAGCATTGGTGTTCACCAGCTCCCACATGCTACATAGGAACATAGGAGCATAGAAAGCAGGAGCAGGTGTAGGCCATTTGGTCTCTTGAGCCTGCTCCACCATTCAACTAGATTGCCAAGTTAACACTTTCCTTGTTGCACTCAAACCATGTCACCTCCAATCTGTGCTCTCACTCTGCAATTGCAAAACCTGTCTGCTTTTATACTTTTCCCTCACCTGGCTGAAAATAATTAGTTTGCAATGCTGGTATTAATTTTCTGACACTTTTTTTTTCAATTTTTGATCATCTGCTTCAATAAACTCTCTTCAGAAGTTGGAGACTGTATTTCTTTCAAAGGTTCCAAAGCAGTTTATTTCAATAGGATAGGCTTCAAATTCCCTCCAAACACAGTGAACAGGACTTTGAAAATTTATACAACTGCCAGCTAAGGTTCAGAATATGCAAATCTGACATGAACAAGTGACATGCTGGAGAATGAATTCCTCTTAGAACGGTTGCATAAAATGGATGATAGTGATCACCCGCTAACATTCTACCTGATTTTCTTTTCCAGTGAAGTTGATTCACTATCACCCATTTTGTGCTGTCACCCAAGATGAATTTATACCCCAACATTTTTGTATTTTAATTGAATGGTTAAAGTTGTCAATCAAACTTTCATTGTATTAATTAAATTTGGAAATTGGTTTCTGGAATAACAGGTGAGGGGAGAAAGGTTTCACCTCATATGTCCCACTTCAATTAAAGCAGCCAACACTATGTTAAATCTTGGACAAAAATGTTTCATTTTTAGCACCATCTTCATGTGACTGACTTGGCTTTCCTCTTTTCATATGTTGTGTATTTCTAGTAACTTTTGTTTTTATTTTCATTTCGCAGCATTTGTGTTGCTTTTTATTTGACAGAATAAAAAAAACCTTCTCATGTAGCCTCCTAAAGCAGGATTGCCAATTTGCAGTCAAAGGGCCAGCCACATGTGGTCCCAGAGTTCTCGCAGTGCAGCTGACACTATTTAGTCACAATTCTTACTTGTTGATTTGTATTGTGAGTTTTGCAGACTTGGAAGTTTGGGAAGGCCTTTTCTTACTGTCATTATCTCATTAATAAATCATAAATTAGATAATCTAAACACATTCCTATCAATGACTTGAAATATATGCAAGTTAATGGCATAATTGATTTGAACTTTAAATGTGCCTGTCAAGACTCTCCTACCTCCAAGGGAGATCCTCTTGGTTTGTGCCCTTCTTCCTTCCATTTGCCACTTACCCTCTTCCAGATTTACCAGTGGCTCTGGCAGAGGTCTAAGCTGACCAAAACTCAACAGCCTGGACAAGTGAGATGCCCAGTGGGTTTCCAGAGCTCACTGGATTTATTCCAATGAAGCTCGAGGATAAATATAGGATAATCCTCAGAGCATTATCTTCTAGCAAGTGAGCCTATTTCATGCCCGTTATTGTACACTATCAGATTTAGATCTCATAACGATCTATGTTTTTGGGCCTCCCTATGTTATCATGCACTTTTGTCAAAAACCTCGCGCATTCATTTTCAATAAATTAGTGTATTTGAATTAGTCCTCTAGGAAGGTCTTCCATGAGTGCCGTTTCCTATTCTAACTGTGTGCCTGGTAAGTACAAAAGAAACCAATTCAGATTGATCTGAAATGGTTTGACTTACCAGTATGCAGGCAGTACTGACAATGAATAACATATCAAAGCTGTTAGATGTTATCCCTCTAAGAAACTGAGCAAAAGTCAACAGGAGAACAAAATTAGGAATTACAGTACCATCTGCAGATGAAATCAATAGTTCTTGCTTTATTATTTTTTGCTGAGTCAAATTTCCCTTGACAAAAACAGAGAAACCTTTCCCCTTTGATAGCTCCCTGCCTCCACGAAAACATCCCCCCTACACAGCGACTGTCACAACAGCAGTATTGGTAATCTAATACGGCTGCTGGTGATTGTCCCTTTGAAATCTCCATTATTAAGCTGCTAGAATCTAATTACTAGACAATTTACCCTCTCACAGCCCTGTGACAGCAGGAGACTGTGTACTGAAGCTAATGCTTTATTTGGAAGCCACGTGAATTCATTTTTTTGGTTGCTATACAAACACTGCTCTGTAGACACTTAAAGCATTGTCCTTGCAAAAATATTCCACCTTGATTTCTTTCAAATGCTCACTTTCCCTGAAGATTTTTCCCTCTAAATTTTTTTGCTGCTATGGGCAGAGACCTGTGACAGAACACGATTCTACTCCTGCAAACTTCCCTCTGGTACCTTAGCACCCAGCTAATCCTCATGAGTGAGTCTCAAAGTAATTTTTGCAAGGTAAGGAAAGAGTTTGCCTTGAAAAAAACACCTTTCATGAACCTACTGAAGTGCTTTATGGTCAATTCTGAACATTTGACACATAACCGCTGTTGTAATGGAGAAAACATGGCAGCCAATTTGTGCACACAAAGGTCCCACAAACAGTAATGAAATAAAATAGAGTAATCAGTCCTTTTTTAGTGATGTTGTTTGAGGGTAACCTGTACAGGGTGTCCTGTAACTGCAGCTGAACCTAGGTAGGCCAGGGGTTGGGGTTGGGTTTGGGGTGCTCTAAGCCTTCCTGCAGGGTTGGTTAGCTCAGTTGGCTGAACAGCTGGTCTCTGATGTAGAGTGATACCAACAGTGTGGGTTCAATTTCTGCATTGGCTGAGGTTATCCATGAAGGCCCTGCCTTCTCAACCTCACCCCTTACCTGAGGTATGGTGACCCTCAGGTTAAACTCACCACCAGTTGTCTCTCTCTAATGAGAGAGCAGCCTATGGTCATCTGGGGCTATGGTGACTTTCACCTGCAATGCTCCACCATGCCACCTCCAGGCAGCAACCTTGATCTACAGGGACTGGAGGCCAACTGAAACTCCCAGTCAACTTCTGATAAGTGGGCATTGACTGGATCAATTAGCTACCCTGGCTCATGGGCTGGTAGCCCTGCTGAGCTCCCATTTTGCCTCTGGGAAATGGCCCAGGAATGGATAGTGCTAGCTGGCAGTGCTATTTTTGGAGTCTGCCCTCCTTTTGCCCCAGCAGGGCCTAAAAATGCATCCCTCATTATCTCATAGATATTCCTTAAAACAAACATCAGTTCAGAAAGGTGAGGCCCATACAGGTTTTTCTAGAAACACAAATGCGGTCAATGGCATATTTTCCTGAATCCAAATCACCCGAGATTTCATTGTCACCGTGGAAATGGTAACCACCTAATACTTTCATTGGATTGCTTCAGGATTCCAGAAGACAGTGATGAGGCAGCTCAACATAACAGACAGGAAGAAAGCTGACCTGATGGGTCTCTGTGTAAATAAACATTTAACAGCTCAACAAATAGACTCAAACTCAAATATTTTTAAGAACATATATTTTTTCCAGTCTGGAATAGTGAAGCTTGTGAACATAAGGTGCTCCACTTTAACACTGCGATCCACTAAAGTAGAAGTAAGAAACTCAAATGAAATAACAATTTTATGTTAGTGGATGAAATAACCTTAAGAAGTAATCATTATTGTTAAAATAATCTGTGTATGTATCATGTCCATACTCTCCTGTGTGTGGTCCCTCAGTGCAAGTAAATCTAAATGTGACATCCTTTGACCATGGATTTGTCCGCCAGAAATTAGGAGTCTCAGTTTTAGCTAATAGGGAGAGAATAATATTATCACTGACTGATTTAGAGGTGTTCACTCCAAATAATGTTTTTGCTATGGTGTCCAAACAGCATCCATCTTTAAATGTTTTACTTTATCACTCCATATGTCTTTCATTATCAAAAGCAATCTGCAAAATTTAAATCAAAGTGTCATACACATATTATTTTTTTCCCCTGGGGAGTGAGCAATGCAGTAAGTTGGAATGTTATCCTTTCAAGTCTCAGCTTGGCTCAGTTGGCAGCACACGCCTGAATCAGAAGGTTTTAAGTTCAAACCTCGCTCCGGGAGTTGTGGACATAATCTAGGCTGACACGTTTTAAGCAGTCCTGAGAGATGAGTTGCCTTGCAAGTGCACCATTAGCTGATTTGCTAAGTTAGATGAGTTTACAGTATTCTACAGTACTATTTGAAGATGTTCAGAGAGTTCCCTTGGTGTCCAGGCCAGCATTTCTCCCTCAACCATCATTACCAGAAACAAAAGTTGCTGGAAAAACTCAGGAGGTCTGGCAGCATCTGTGGAGAGAAAGACAGAGTTAACGTTTTGAGTCCGTATGACTCTTCTTCAGAGCTAATGAGAAGTAAAAATGTGGTGAAATGTGTACTGTTTAAGGGGGGTGGGGTGGGACAGGTGGAGCTGGATAGAAGGTCAGTGATGGGTGGAGGCAAAGGAGAGATAGCAAAAGATGTCATAAACAAAAGGTCAAAGGGATGTTGATCATCTTTTAATTGAAACCAATTAAACCAAATCAACAAAATTGGGATAAATCAGGTACAGCCCCTAATTCAGGTCAGCTGTAAAACCAAGGACAAAATTTAAAGGAACCTTACAAACTTTAAATCAAAATGTGATTAAAGGGGTCAACAAAACACCCCAGTCCCCGCGGTGCCAACCGAGCACGGAAGGCCTCGAGCGTGTCAGCAGACACCGCGTGCTCCCTCTCCAGGGACATCCGGCAGTGAACATAGCCGCAGAAGAGGGACAAACAATCGGGCGGGACTCCCCGTCGATCGCCCTCTGCCTGGATCTGTTAATGGCCAACTTGGCCAGGCCCAGGAGTAGGTTCACGAGGAGGTCCTCCTCCTTCCCGACCCCCTTCCGCACCGGGTGCCCATAGATCAGGAGCGTGGGGCTGAAGTGCAAACAAAACATCAATAAAAGGTTTTTCAAATAACTAAAAAGGGAGTGCAGCCTACAACACCCTATATATGCATGGTCCACGGACTCCACAAGACCGCAAAAAGGGCACGTGTCCTGAGAGTCCGTGAACCTATGCATCCTCTTATTATACGGGACTGCTGCATGCAACACCCTCCAACCCAGGTCCCCGATAGAAAGGGGGAGGACACCTTCGTAGAGGGCAAAGGGATGTTGATGGTGATACTGGCTACAGGAGACGCTAATGGTGACATTAAGAGTAGAAAGCAGGATGAGCAAGTGACAGATGGCCCTAGTGGGGGTGGGTGGAGGGAAGGGACTATGTGGGGAAAAAGATCAAAATAGGCTAAAAGGTGGGGATAAAACAATGACTGGAAATACATTTTCAAAAATAATAATAGAAAGAGGTGGGAAAAAATATATATAAAAATTAAATATTTGAAAAAAGGGGGTCAAAAAGGGGTGAAAATGGAGGAGAGAGTTCATGATCTGAAATTGTTGAACTCAATGTTAAGTCTGGAAGGCTGTAAAGTGCCTAGTCGGAAGATGAGGTGCTGTTCCTCCAGCTTGCGTTGAGCTTCACTGGAACATTGCATCAGGCCAAGGATGGACATGTGGGCATGACAGCAGGGTGGTGTGTTGAAATGGCAAGTGACAGGGAGGTCTGGGTCATGCACTTTGCTTTTATATTACCAGAAACAGGTTAGCTGGCCATTCATCTCATTTGGTGCTTGTGGGGTCTCAATGTCCACAAACTGGCTGCCAAATTCTCCGGCGACTCATCGGTGAAAGCACTTCAAATTAAGCCATTGGTTGGGAAGTGGTTTGGACTGTTTTCAAAATGTGGTCAAGTGCAATGTAATTGAAAGTTTGCTCCTTTTGTTGACTCTAGAAAGAGTAAGACCTTCAGTTCAGGGAACCAGCAAAGCAGCAAGCAGCAAAACAATAACTACAATCACTTATACAGCATTGCTAATGTAATAAAACATCCCTGATTGTTTCAGGAGCATTATAAAACAAAAGATAACATAGAGCCACATCGGGAGATACTTGGCCAGATGACCAAGTGTTTGGTCAAATATGTAGAAATTTAAAATTGTCTTAGAGGAGGAGAGAAAGGTAGAGAGGAGGAGAGATGTGGGGAGGGAATTCCAGAACTTAGGACCCGGACAGCTAAAGACATGGCCACTAATGGTGAAGTGATGAAAACAGAGGAGCTCAATAAGCCAGAATTAGATGAATGCAGATATCTCAGAGGGTTGCAGGCCTGGAGGAGATTACAGAGATATTGAGGGGTGAGGCCGTGGAGGGACTTGAAAACAAGGATGAAATTTGTAAAATCAAGACGTTGCTTGACCGGGAGCCGATGTAGGTCAATGAGCACAGATGTGGTAGGGGAATGGGACCTGGTGTGAGCTAAGATGCAGGCAGTGGGATTTTGGATGACCTCAAGTTTAGGGAGGGTAGAATGTGGGAGACCAGCCGGGATACTTTGGAATAGTCAAATCTAGAGAAAATCAAAGGCATGAATGAGGGTTTCAGCAGTAACTGAGGTGTGACCGGAAAGAAGTCGGGCAATATTATGGGTGTGGAAATAGGTGGTCATAGTGATGGCGTGAATATGTGGCTGGAAGCTCATCTTGTGGTCAAATGTGACACCAAAGTTGCAATCAGACTGGTTTAGTCTCAGACTGTAGCCAGGGAGAGGGACGGATTTAATAGTGAGGAAACGAAGGAAAGAAAGTAATTCTAGAATTGGGGGGTTAACAGCTGGAAAACTATAGGAAGAAGAAAAGGCTAAGGGGAGTTTGGGACCCACAATGTTGAGGTCTTTGGAAGGAATGAATTAAAACAGAATAGAGCAGAATGTGTCTTGACTTTAGTGCAGTGAGAATACAGAAATGATGACTAGTATGTGATTGTAGATTAGGAGAAACATGGGAGAAAAGGTCAGACAAGCACTCAACACAAGTGCATTGATAAAAGATATTGACACAAGATAGGTTCAACATGCAAGGCATTTAAGATGAGAGGGGAAACAAGTGAAATGAGTTGGAACAGTTCAAATTTAGCTCTTAATGAACTTAGACACAAACTGGCAACAAATTGATCACTTAGGCAGGTATGAGAAATGGTAATGTGACTGATACAACATGTTGGGGGGTCTTAGGGTACGGTGTCTGGCTGATCCAGGAGTGCTTGTGACTGACACTTGGTGCCAAGAATGAAAGTGTTTCAGTTCCCAGACATCAAATTCTTCACTTTAATGAAAACACACACAAACATACAACCCACCATAATAAATGCAAACACAGTATAAAACAAGTGGACATTAATATGTTAATGGGTAAATCAGTGTTTATAATAGAAAAATGTTTGGTACAGTAGGAAGATTTCCTCACTGAAAGCTGTATAGTAATGTCATAAACATGCTTCTCATAAATGTATTTTGATTTAGTTGCCCTCAGAACACCAAGAAAATCTTCCCGGATAAGTTGATGTACTCTTAGAAACAAGTACAATGTAACAACAAGAATTAATATCTTTAAAATGCATTTGTCCACTTGCACTTCCTCAGTGGGGTCTTTGAATGACACCAGAAATAAGTTTTAAAGTAGCCTCTCTTCCCATTCCTCTCTAGTCTCGTATTATCTTCCTGACAATGTACATTGCACAGGCAGGTACAACAGGCCCACAATCATGTTAAGAGCAGTATTGAATGGGACCAGCTGCAGCATTTGTATCTTGCTTATAATGTGCTAGGAACCCTACATTTGTATGTCAGAATGATGTGTTCCTTCTTTAAGTGTGCATGCCACTGGTGAATGTTACGCCCATACACTATGCATATGCTGTCACATAGGAATTGTGATCATTGGATGAATAGTTGTCACTCGTGAAGTATTAATATTCGTGCTTCTGCAGTGATTGAAGAGTCAATGCAAATCAAAGGGCCAGTTTCATTTTTATTTACTGCTAGCTGAATGGTAAGTAGAGAAAATTGGTAGAAGCTGGGAGAAAAACCACCATTTAGACAAATTATGAAAATGGAAGAAGGGAATAAAGATGAAAATGAAGGGAATAAAATGATAGAAATAAAACGAGGGATTTTGTGAATAATGTGGGGAGGGGGTGGTCCTGAGGAGGAGACAGTGAAAAAAGAGAGATCATGAGAAAAAGTGCAGAAAAACATTTAGAAAATTGGATGTAGGTCTTCCAAAAAAAATAAATAAAAGACATTGGGAAAATAAAAGGAAGCACTTCAAGAAAAATTAAGAGAAAGGCCTTGTGGAAAAATAGGAGAATAGATGTACATGGATAAAAAATTGGTTATCCAAAATACACAACCACACAAAAACAGGGAGAGAGAGAGAAAGGCAGATTATGATATTAAAACTTAACTTGAGACACTTGTACTGCAATGCTCCATTCATTATTTACTGTATTTCTTTCTGTCTGTCCAGATTTTTTATTTTCATCTCTCCTCCTCTGTCTTCCTCTCCTTCCCTGTTGCTTCCCTCTTATGTCAACTTGGCACTCATGTTTAAAATGATTGGCAACAGTCATCGGGGTGTGAGCTGAAGATAGAAAGAAGAGAAAGATCGAAAACAAGGGATAAAGAAGCTCCTAGAGGTGAAAGGGAGAAGGGAAAAATAAAGCAAGCTGGGGAACAAAGCAGCAATGATCCAAGGGAGGGCTGATACAAACAACGTACAGAAGACACAGATTGAGGCAAGTTGGAACAGAGGAAAGATTCTAAAAAAAAAAATTTAACAGCCTGGAACGTAGGCGGGACAGATTGCTCATGGAAGGGAAAAGAGATTGGACAGGTTAGAAACAGTATACAGGAGGGTTGTTATATGCAGTATTCCAGTAGGAGTACTCAGAGCTGAAGGGATCCAATCACCATCTGTGAAGTAAGTGGGGCTGGCTCCTCTTCCTTCTATGTTTGAAATCAGTGAAATAGCAGCACACCCATATATTTACATTCCACAGGAATGCAGTCAAACAGAAGGGGAAGCTTTTCTGGGAGCCAAATGTCCTTTGGAAATGTACAGTCCTGGCTGACAGTCAGAGCACAAGCAAGTCAAATTCTAATGTACTCAGTCTCAGGGAATTTCTCATGCACTATTTACTCTGAAGCTACTTGATGCAATGAATCTACAGGGAACTTGGCCAATAAACACTGGCCCTGCAGCACCATTTCAAAGTCAGGTGTGGAATGGTGCCCAAATATGAACCATTGTAATCTTGCACAAGACAGAAAATCTTGCTTATGATTTAAGATGGTTAAAGCCATATTGGTCCACTGAGGTTCATATTATGAGTGTTTAAACAATCATGGAGCTTTATAATTATAAACTATAACAGCTTCCAGCAAGATAATCTTCAAATAAGACACTTCAAGCTCACCACAGCACAATATTATAAAACTAATCAATCTGGGCTTCGTAGCTCATGGCAGATTTTGCTTTTAACTAAAAGTAAAAATTGCATTGCACTAACTGGAATGAACATTGAATTGTTTTAGCCTTATAAAAATGCATAGACTGATTAAAACAAGTGTTCTACAGCGGGTAACATTCTATAATTAACTCTTAGTGATCGAGGTAATTTTTGTCTCTTTTCCAAAGATAGTGAGCTATGGTGAGATATGGCTCCATTGGAAACAGCAGCCATTGCTCTGATCAACATGCTTCAAGGACAAGTGAAGCAGCTGGCTATTTGACTGTGAAGCACCAAAGCTGAGTCTGATCCTGTTCTCATCCAATGTTCACACCTGTATTGCTTTCAACAGGGCACCACAGTAAAATGACAAGGACCAGGAAGACTGTTTCCACACAAATCACCCATAATCCAGGGTCACTGAGACCAGCTGTAGCCCCTCTACTGACCTCCCAACTGAAATTGGTTAACTGTGCACAGAGCAGAGATAGTTGCTCAAAACCACTCAGGACATGCATCTACCACTGAATCATTGCAAGCATCCTTGGAGCGGAGCTTATGGCACCTACAGGCTAAAGCATAACAAGAACAATAACTTTGTTTTATGACAAATATAGTGTGTGAGCTATATATTTATGTGACTATTAAAATGCACGTTTTTAAATAGTCATTTGGTAGTAGAGAACTTGCGTATTGCTGAAAAAAGAGACACATCAAAGCTTCAACTTACGTCTTTCTTTCAGCAATGCATGTATTTTTATTGAAATTGTATCTGTATATATTAGAGGGTATCTAAAGACATAGTAGCTTTCGGGAGCAGGAAAAACCTAATTAATCAAGCAAATCATTCCTCCTTAATAGATCTCGATCCATTTCTCCACCTTCTCATCAGGGGATAAGGATTCTTCCTTATGTTCATTATGTGTAACAACACTGCAATTAACGTGTTCACCATAAAATCAAAATGAGAACATTTTTATGATGCAATTTACATTGCTGCTACACACAGGCACCAGAGGAATATTTATTCCCATCCTCCTCAAACTCGTATCTCTCCAAAAACATTTATTGTGTCTACCTCAATGAGCTTCCTTGGTAAACTTGTGCACAAATATATTACAAAGAAAGAGGAAAGAAAGATGTTCCTATATGGAGCATCTTTTACACCCTCCTGGTAAACCTTTGGTGGGTAGCAATTGTTTTAGCAATAGTGCAAAGTACTGGTATTTGGCATCATTACTTTTGCAAGGATGGTTGATGCATGGCGGGCCGTCATGTTTGGAACTGTGAAACTTTGGAAGGTTCACCTTCACTCTGTTGCTGGCAAGAGGGAGGTTGATGTCACAATCTGAGCTGTGGTGGATGTGGGTGTGGAGAAAACTTGACAGATTGTGCCTTCTCTTGATGACCAAGTCTAATTGGTGCCAAATCTAATTGGTGCCAATCTCCAGACATTGGTTGATGCCATGATACTTGCAGCAATGTCTACATTGAAAGAAAATGTTGGTGACATAGAGTTCATTCAGCACCTTGCTGTGTGGCTCTGAAACGGAGAAAAGAAGCTCAACAATTTCCATCTTCGTTATTTGTGGCAGATTGTGGGCATACCCTGGCAGGACAAACTCACAACTCCAGCAGTCCTTTCAAAACAAAGCTCCCAAGTTTGTTAGCACTCATCAGGCAGAGGTGGCTTCCTTGGCTCAGGCACACGTGCAGGGTGGAAGACAATCACACACCCAAGGGCTCTCTGCGTGGTGAGGTAGCCGAAGCCTGATGACCAGTAGAACACCAAAAGCTCCACTCCAAGGATGCTTGCAAGTGTGACATGAAGGACATAGACATCACTTACTGCGCCTGGGGGTCACTAACTGATGACAGAGGAAAATGGTGACACCTCCTGTGGGCTGGAATGCACCACCATGATGAGTGGTTACAGGAGTTTGGCAGCAGATGTCAACACCGGAAAAAAACAAGCCTCAACAACAATCGGTAGCTTCGTGTGCGGCACTTGTGGCAGAACCTGCCTCTCGAGAATTGGCCTCTTCAGCCATCAGCAAGGATGCACCATGTGAAGACGCGCCATCCGAAATGCTTTTGTTTGCTGTGCACCCGCAATCTTTCATAGTCGGAAAAGACCAGAAAAAAAAATCACATCCTCAGGACATCCCAAAATGCTTTACAGACAATTAAATACTTTTCCGAAGTGCAGTCACTTTGTAATGTAGGAAACGCAGCAGCCAGTTTGTACTCAGGAAGCTCCCGCAAAGTGCAATGTGATACTGACCAGATCATTTTTTTTTGGTAATGTTGGTTGAGGGGTAAATATTACCAAGGACACTGGAGAGAATTCCTCTGCTCTTTGAATAATCCCATGGAATTTTATTTACATTTATCTGACAGGGCACTTTGGGTGAAAGAGCTCTATCTAACTTTTTCAAAAAATAAAAGCAAAATACAGTGGATGCTGGAGGACTGAAATAAAAGCAGAAAGTGCTGGAAAAATGCAGCAGGTCTGGCAGCATCTTTGGAGTCAGAAACAGAGTTAACTTTTCGAATCCAATTTGACTTCTTCGGAACTAACTTCTTAATGTTGGCTTCAACGTTCATTCTTCTTCAGTGCTGACATTCAGTATTATTCTGGCATGCATTTTCCTTCTTCTTTTCATTTAAGTTTTCAGATTGTATTCATTTTGTGTCCCAAAATAATTCCAATTACTTGCTGTTCAGTGCTGTTCCTTGTAATGTTAATGCCTGCCGCATGTGCCATGCTCTGAACACATTTAGTAAACATTTCAGTTGTCCAACAACATCAAGAAAATAATAAGTCAAGCACAAAATAAAGCAGGGCACTTCAGCATTTTCTTATTTTGAGCAAATATAACTGGCAGCATTCCCACTGGAACATTCTCTGGCAAACAACTACCCTACCAATATAATGAAAGCAAAATACTGTGGATGCTGGAAATCTGAAACAAGAACAAAAATTGCTGGAAAAACACAGCAGGTCTGACAGCGTCTGTGGAGAGAAAGACAGGGCTAATGTTTCAAGTCCATATGACTCTTCTTCAGAACTACCCTACCAATTCCTCCAACACCCACTTCCTGTGTTAGGCAGAAGTGCAAATTGTAGCATTCCTGTGCTTTTTAGTTTCTTTTCCTTTTCAGCTGCTGCACTTTTGCTTTTCTTCATTGTCACCTCCCTCTGTTTAGTGAACTGCCAATCATTTCCATATCCAAATACCAGAATCATGCATCCGGGAATATAACACCTACCTTATACACCTTTAAGGTGATCGATAAAATCCTCAGTCTATGGGGGACAACTTTGAATTCAGTCAATAGTGTGGTATGAGTGATATTGATGCAGGCATCCATTAACTTCAATAGAAAGGAAAATTATTGCACATTGAGTCATTATTGTCCATTTTAAACTATCACCCAAAGTCCAAATCCATCACAGCATTCACCGTGTGTGGGTGAGGCTTTATGATTCTTGAACAAAACTTTTATGAATCCATCATGGTCCCTCATGGGACAGAATTTGTAGTTCATAATGTTATAGCTTGTAAATGCTGATATTCTTACTATTTGATGTCTTTATTCTACCATTTAATAATATCTGTATAAACTGAGCACTAATTTGGTTAAATAATATCACAGCCAGGAGCTATTTTTAAAATTGGTGTTGAGATACCACTTCCCAGCTACATAATCAAGAAGGGTCTAATTCTGCATTCATATTGTATTGGTAGAACAGGCACAGCACCTCAGAATGTGACATATGTCATGCAATGAGAACAGGAAACTGGCTGGGCAGTAATTGACTTGAGCTAAGAGAAAGGGTATTTTATGAACACAGCGCAATGAAAAATAGTCTCCTCTGTGAATCAGTCCTAAGCTTGCATTCTTTCACTCTACATATTAGTTAGCTGAATGTGGAAATGGTAAGCATATATCCAAATATTGGTAATACAAAATTAGCATGTATAGTGAAGAACGGAGCAGAAATTATCAAGAAGACATTGAATGGTTGGACAGACAAATGACAGCAGCAGTCCAATGGAGGAAAGTATGAAGTAGTACACTTTGGACATATGAGTGGAGGAGGAAATCACATAAATAAGAAAATTTGGGATGGCAGATTTAGGGTTCCGGGTGCAGAGGTCATGAAAAGAAATTGCAGGTACAATAGTGATCAAAAGGCTAATGTAATCACAGAATCACAGAATTGTTACGGTGCAGGAGGCGGACATTCAGCCCATCGTGTCTGCACTGGCTCCCCAAATGAGCATTATGACTTAATGCCATTCTCCTGCCTTTTCCCTGTATTCTTGCACATTGTTTCTATTCAAATAATCATCCAATGCCCTCTTGAATGCCTTCTGGGCTTTATCACTAGAGGTATAGAACATAAAAGTAGGGAAGTACTAGAGTACAGATCAGACATAATGTGAAATGCTATGTTCAGTTTTGAGCAACGAATGTTAAGAAGTATATACTGACCTTGCAGAAAGCGTAGTCGCAGTTCAACAGGACGATATCTAGGATGGAGAGCTGAGCTATAAAGAGGGATTAGACGAATCTGAGTTACATTCTCTGGAGCTGATAAGATTACGGGATAGTTGGACTGTGGTGTAGAAAAGAGAATATGAAGGTAAAAATGAAAATGCTCATGCACTTAGTAGGGGAATCCAGACATTATCTGAATAAAGCTACAAGCCAATCTAATATTTGTGACACCTTGGTTTACTTTGCACCAGGAGGACATAGATGGCAATAGACATGCTCAAAGGTGAGATAGATCATTATTTAGGAAGCAACAGTATTAATGGAGCTGGAAAAGTTAGGGTAATTAGGGTAAAGATGATAGAAGATAGAGCTGTTTATGACTAAGGAAATGGCTGAATTAAATGGCCTACTCTGGGTCCTATGTACACAGAAAAAAGTTAATTTACAATGTTTATTTCTCCAAAGTCCATGTTTAGTATTAATTGAAAAATGCATCTAACCTCAGGATTTTTAGACTATACACAGAGCATGGGAGTTAATGTTTCTTGATGAAATCTCTAACTAAAATATCCTTTTTCTCAAACCCATGTCCTTGTGAAAAAAAACTATTCAACCCACCTAACCAAATTTCCCACATTGCACATATGATCTGGCCTTATTAGGCATCCATTTAACCCAATTAATTTCCCAAAGAAAGGTTCTACAAATCCTTTTTTCTGAAAGAAAACAAAAACTTGCATTCATGTTGCACTTTTCAAATCCATTGGATGCCTCGAAACACTTAACAGCCAACACAGTACTTTAGAGCAAAAACAAAAACCGAATTACCTGGAAAAACTCAGCAGGTCTGGCAGCATCGGCAGAGAAGAAAAGAGTTGACGTTTCGAGTCCTCATGACCCTTCAACAGAACTTGAGTTCGAGTCCAAAAGATACGGAAATCTTGTCGCAGAGAGGAACAGAACTTCTTCAAGGAGGTAGGCATTTCTTGAAGAGCAGTGGCAGTCAATTAAACACAGAGATAAAAACAAAAAAACTGCGGATGCTGGAAATCCAAAACAAAAACAAAAACAGAATTACCTGGAAAAACTCAGCAAGTCTGGCAGCATCGGGTCAATTAAACACAGAGATAAAAACAAAAAAACTGCTTTAGAGAATATTCACTGTTGTAATGTAGGAAACAGAGCAGCCAATCTGCACACAGCAAACTCCCACAAGCAGCATTGTGATAATGACCAGATAATCAGGTTTTGTGTTGTTGATTGAGGGATAAACGTTAGTCAGGACACGAGGAATAACTCCTCTGCTCTTCTTTCAATTATTGTCATGGGATATTTTATGTCCATCTGAGAGGACAGACCTCTCCCCTCATCTAAAAAATGGCACCTTTCTTAAGATTGATCTGATACCCGTCTAACTTTCAGGGGTTGGTCTGTGTATTATCACGTTGTCTGTAAGAAGGGCAGACTCAGACATAATATGTGAAGGTAGCAGAACAGAAAAGAATGTAATACAGAAGTCAACTATTGAATAAATGTGGTTTCATAGTCGGCAACAGGTTCAAAAGTTTAAAGCTTGATTAACATGGAACCAATAATTAGAGAAAGCAAGCACCATTCCAATGAAAGATTGGAATGAAGAGAACTTCAGAACAGCTTCTCTGGTAAAACAGAAGGGACAGCCTTTGACTTGTACCCAAAATGCATATGACATTGGCAGAGTAGATGCAGTGCCTTCCTGAAGCTGGTATAGGAGGACCAAACCATTTTTAAATGCTGGAGAGCAGTGGGCACCAACTAGCGCTGGCAACTACAGAGGGCAGAAAATTAAATGGCTCCCCAAGCCATGATATCAGACCTGGGATGGAGATGGAGGCGATCCTTGAGGGTGAGTCTGGTCTTGCCCAGGCTGGCAGTGGGACATAATATTTTGTGTGAACCCAGGAGGAGGAAGCTTGCTCCTCCTGGTCCCACAAAAGGAAAAAAAATATGACCAACTGTTGAGCGTCCTCCAGCAGTCCTGAATGATTAGATCACTCAACACCTGGTCAAAATGGAAGAAGTATGAGCAGTGCACCCTCTGTTCTATTTGTAACTGAAAATTGAAATTGCAGCAGCTTAGAGGAGGTCATATGGTGCAGTGGGTAGTGTCCCTGCCTCTGAGCTGGAAGCCCCAGGTTCAAGTCCCACTTCAGGACTTGAAAGTCAAGGAAGGTGTGTTCATAACTCAGCCAAACAGGTTAAGTAGCAATTTGTAAACCTTTCCAACATGAGCCAGTGACAGGTGATAAGAGTGGGATTGATTCCTGCTCAGCTATGTGATGGAAAGAAATTGAAGCCCCTACCTTCCTATCCATAGCTCCAGGGTATAACATGCATATAAACTTTGTAAAATTTGCTACAGCAACTTGGACTCCTTAGTGATGGGGGCAGTTGGCTGGCGCTAATAGCTTGTGATTCGACCCCTGTCTTGGCTGGGAGCAGATTCAGGACCAGCCTCCTTGCCCTGCCTATGGTGGAGATCATACTGCTGTGGTTAGACCTGCCTTTGGGTAGGTAATTCAAGGAGAAGAAGAGAATAGGGTGAGGATTTTCATATTTAAGAAGCGTCTTGCCTAAAGTAGGCTGGAGTTTTCTTTGTTCGTTGAGAGGACCGCCTGAAAATCACATGAATTGAATGTCGATGATGTGGCTCTAACCCATCCTATTTTCAATGGGCATTTGGACAGCACGGCCCACTTTGGGCAGAAGTTGAAGGATTCTGTGGGATTCACTGTTCTCTGATAGAGGCTGGTTTCCCTCTCCACGTAAAATTCCTCTGCGTGCGTTATTTGAATGCAGTTGCTAATCTGTTGATTCCAAACAGATTAAGGGATGGTTAAAGTACAACACGTAAAAGAATCACGGTAATCAATGGACTACCAGGAGGGAAATTCACAAATGTGATGATGTGTTGAAACAGATGAAGGGAACATCAAGATAGGGTGGAAGTGACCAGATACACGAAAAAGAGTGGGAACAAATGAGAATGAACGAGAGATTCAGAAGAGAAAGTGTAACACCTGCCAGACTTCACTATACTGGGCATTAGTCCAACTGAGCAGGTGAGAAGTATTCTTGTTGGTTACTGTGCCTTGAATAAAAATGGTTGCGTTTAAACCACGACTATTTCCACGCAAATGTCACCTACTCCCCCAGTTTTACCAGACTATTTAAGGAATCATTTTCAAAGTTCCTTTACGGCATCGTCTGCTCGTAAAGCGTCACCTCAGAGATTCCCATGAGGTTACGAACTCCTTTGCAAGGGAGTGAGTGCTTGGATGCCTTCCGGGTAAATGGAGAGAAATAATCTGAATGACAACTTATTCCAACTCAGCCAAGTTTACTCAGCGCAAGAAAGACACACCGAGACTGCTCGTAACACCCTCCTCCAAAGCATGGCACCGTGTAACTTGACTCCATCTGAGTTCATCGGAAAGACAGCTCTGGCAATAGCCGACACATTCAGGGCGCGATGAGCGGTCTGGAAGAGTTAAGTTGCACTTCGTGGGTTGGTGAGATCAGTAAGTGGGCGTTTTCACATTTCAGACTTGTGAGTCCACGAGTGCCTGAACTTGCATTCAGTTCCCAAGAACTCAACAGGTCTCTCCCCCCTCCCCGCCCCCTTCAGAAGAGTAAAGTGGATCTCTGTGTGTGTGTGCAGCAGCAAGCGACCAGATACCGGGAACTGGTGCGATCATTCAGGTAAGCGTTTATCCTGTAATGACTCGCAGTTGTAAATTGGCATAACTGAGGCAGAGGGAATGCCGACCATTGTATTCTGCACTGTATAAAGCTGCAGGCGCATTCTTCATTCACAAAGTATTAAGTCGAGTTACTTTAGAAGTCAGCAACGCTCTCAGTCTTTACATTGAAACCCCGCCGAGCTTGCTGTGAGACACGTAGTGGAGTCGAGATGAAGTCGCGCATTCTGTACACATTTCTAAGCACTTTAGTTAAGTTTACACCTATGCGATCATAAGATCAGAACATTTAGTACTGACTGTAATTATCATGGACATTCAGTGTGATAATGGGGACATTTCAGGGGCTTTTGTTGAAAGTGGTAGGTTCACTCACTCCCCTTTTCCAATTGCCCTCTGTTTCCTTAAGCGTTCTGTCTTCCTCACTCGTGTCTTTTTCTCGTGTGATCTCCTATCCATCTGCATCGCGCCAATCCATTCATACGGAACGATTATCATTTATTTCAGGTTCCGATTTCTCTTCCAATAGCTGCACTCGCACCATGGTAAAGTCACCGAATACGTTATCGAATGAATTGCTGGCTGGAATCACAGGGCGTGTCATGTGTGTGTACATGTGTGTCTGTGTGTCTGCGTGTGTATATCTGCATGCGTGTCTGTGTGCACATGTGTGTGTCTGTGTCTCTGTGTGCGTGTTGTTTGTGTGTGCCTGTGTCTCTGTGTCTGTCTCTTTTGTGTGGCTGTATGTGTGGCCGCATGTGTGTCTGTGTCAATGTGCGTCTGTCTTTGTGTGTGCATGTATGTGTGTGTCTGTGTCTGCGTGTGTGTGCCTGTGTATATCTGCGTATGGAAGAGCCAGGCTAGTTTTTCAGGTGCACTCTTTTCCCAGGATGTTTCTAGCCAAGCGTCCACACCTGAAGCTACTAATCATCTTTTTTCTCAGATGTTGGGGGGCCCTGCCGTCTATTTCCCGCACTTCTTCCCGTTTTTTTTTATCCCGGATTTCAAAGCTTATGTCCTTTTTAAAAAATCCTTGCCTGCAAAATGCATCGACTGCAGAAGTTCTGTCAACGCAATTTTCATCTTCCGCGGCTAAAATTAAACCACGGAGGTACAGGAGGAGCTCCTGGTTGCAAAGACATACAAAAATAGAATTACCTAAAAAAAAAGTGGTCAGACAACTGTTACCTAACTTCTATTTTGTGAGTGGAATAGCACCCAAAGTCTTATGCCCGGGAGTTAGGTCACTTCAATAAGCAGACGCATTAAACTGTATTATCTATTTAGACAAATCCGGACCTCGAAATGAGCCCATGTGCCGGGGGTAAGGAAACAAATGTTTCAATTAAGAAAAAAAGTTGGATTTTTTTTAGCATTCTCTTCTACAGAAACTTCATTTTTGCCAAAGGTTAAGTCCTTTAGACCCGCAGTGAGTAAATGCTTGGGGGGGTGGGTAGTCTTCATTACTGGTCCCAGATGTCCAGTAGGGTCCAAGAACATATGAACACTAAGTACGTCCTTTTTTTTAAAAGTTCCCTTATTAATATGACCTTTCATCCACTGAGTCCATTTGTTAAATCACTAAGAAGAACGTGGCCTACGATGGGAATTAATATTTCAGTCTGTATTAGATGCGGGCCACAGCACTGACAACTGCCATTATAACTGTTAACCGAACAAGTTAGGGCTCTTGGATTTTTTTTTTAAATGGGGTGACCTGATAGAAGACTTTACAATTATGGAGGGGTTTGATAGGGTAGACAGAAAAAAAAATGTTTCCAAATATAGGGAAGTGCAAAATTGGGGGTCATTAAGAAATCCAGGGCAAATCTCTTTATTCAGAAAGAACAGTGTCGTTAATGTGGAGCTTGATGCGGGAGAAAGGAACGGGCGGATATGTTGTTGAATTCGATGAAGGGGGAGGGAAGCATAAATAGCTGAATAGCCCAAGATGGACCGAATGGTCTGTTTCTGTGGTGTTAATTGTACATAATTTAATGCAAGATCATCGGTGGTGTTAAGATCACTTATGGTGTTAATTGTATATAATTTAATGTAAGATCATCGGTTTAGCCAGCGGAACACACATTAACATATTTTAAAAGAATGATGCGTGCAGTGACAGGAGAAAAAAAAAACACAAACTCCCCGGTGACAGAAAACAAATAAACTGACTTACAATGAAACCCAAAGAGGAAACCACATTTACAAAATAAATCCAGTCTAATAAATATTAACACGAGACACAGCAGAAAGTCTTGAAATAAGAGAAACTGAAACTTCCAGAGAGAATTCACTTCGTCTGCACCGAAGTTGATTTATAAACCAAAAAAAAATTAAATCCAAAATTTCAAGGCCTGCCTATATTGCGTTTGTGTTGATAATTTTGTATTCGCGGGTTTAAAATGGGCTTGAACAACTGGTACTTTGCTAAGTAAGTATGCTTATTGACCCATGATGGCAATTTTAGACTAAATGCAACATGCTTCACCATTTGATGGATGGGTGTCATTTTACTTTTTTAAATGTTTAAAAACCCCTGCACCCCTCAAACTTATTTTATTAAAACAGTTTGATTCTGTACTTGTCCACGATGCCTCAATAGTGAAAGACGAAATCCGATATTGCCTGATTTGCTTTAGTAAGTGACTTAAAGTATTTCTCCTACTACCTTTCCTCTTTGACCTGTGTAACAGCTTGGATTATTCCAGTCCGTACATAAAACTATGTAAGCCTGTAGTATACAAGCAGTCTTAATGGGATGGCTGGATGACACTAGGAGTTTGAGAGGCTGTTGGGAGAGATATATCATGCCCGTCGTGTGCTGTCCTTTTGTGGGTTTTTTTTTTTGACTCATCATGTGTGAAGCCTCCTGGCATGTGGAGACAATTTAATGACAACAGAGCTCCTCCAGTATGCACTGGCCTGACGATAACTGTGTTGAAATGCTGCTGTTTTCCTTCCCACCATTCATTGTTGTTTACTTGTTTATTCATCTGACCAACAGAAGCGACACATTCCAAAAGCAATATCGGGTGCTGCTTCCTTGAAACTATTTTTGGAATGTCACCAGATTATTCCCCATCCCTGTTCTCTCTCTCTCTCTCTCTTAAACACAAACATTTTATTTATAATTCTTTCAGACGCTTGTACACTTTGACAGACCTTGTCGCTTCTCTTTGACACATTAAACTAGAAGTCATGGCCAACTGTAAAATGTTCTATCGATCCTCATTCTCAGCAGTTCATCCTGTCAGCGCACTTATCTCAGATAGTTGGCAGCGAGAGCTATTACATTCGAGCCATTTGTCTCGCAGTGAATCTGAGTCTGGCTGTGAACTTCACAACGTTCTGCAGCCTGCGCTGAAGATAGCGAAACGCATAAGAAAGAGCGCTTTAAGCATTAATTCAGCAGCTGGTAGGCATAAATAGGCGATACTCTTAGTCTCTGACTGTGGGCTGGCTGAAGGTGATGTTCTGTATCCCGCTGATGCCTGGCATTTCGTACATTCAGCAGAAACGGCAGCAAACACTTTTTGCAGCTACATCAGTGTGTAACATGAGGTGACAACCTGGGTGCCCTTGTTTTGTTTATTTTACAATAGTTAGATTGTTCAGTAAAATACATTTCACATGTACAAGCCTTTTTTTTGTTTTACCATTAATTGAGCAATTGGGTCTCTGATATGGTACACCTTAAACTTTCAAAGATGTATTATTTTAGAAAATAGTTACCAGAAATTTAATGCATTAACCCTATTCATTGGCACAAACCTATATTCACAAATACACGTCAGAAGCATTATACTAGTTGTGTAGCCAGCATACCATTGGAGAAATGTACATTATGCACACGGCTGCTGTCATCCTTCTAAGGTGTTAGATGCTGCTTTGTTGTCAATGCAGCCTGTCCCACTCTCTAATATCAACATTTTTGCTGTTGTGGGCACATAGTTTCCCAGGATTAGATGCATTGCATGTGTAGGAGTTGAAAATGAGACATAAATGAATCATTTCATATCTTGCAGATGGAAATGCTTCAGCTATAACTGGTCCATAATACAGGTTGAATCAAATACACTATCAGTGCGATTGGTTCATGCACAGATTTGCATGAAATTCATACAATAGCAGTGATGTCAACTCATTAATGACTTGAATGGGTTAAATCTGATTAGTAAGTGGTTTTGTTCATTGCAAAGCTTTAGAATGTGCAGTTTGAAAATAACATTTATCCACTCATGCGAATGATTATAAAACATTAAAGTCATGCAGCAGATGTATTGGCTCACATTTCTGTCAACTCAGTTTCATTGCCACGATCCAGCAAGACCCAGCGAGATTGAATCCAAACAATATGCTCTAAAATTCCAGGAGGGCTTCCATTGGTCTTCTACTCATAATATCAGTGGGAGACTGGCAGGGGATTCAGTTGCATCCAGCCTATTGCCATCTCTGTGAGTTTCTGGGTTGCTTCATAAAGATTGGACTGCATATCTGCCTCTTACAGGGCATGTGCCTCAGCTCCTGATCCTAAGCTGGGAGTCATGACTCATGACCTTGGAAGGTGGTATTGGTGATTGGAAGTACACTGTGTTACATCAGGCATACTGGCCTTACCAAGATTGTTTCCAAGCCCCACCAATAGGCTTCACCAGCAGTCTGAACCCTCTGATGAAGGGGGACAAAAACACCTTAATTGCCTGTATCTTCTCATGTACAGGGAACAATCTGAGCAGCACTGGGGTTGGGGACGGGAGGTTTGAATAATACCTCCCCACAGGTGGGTAGGCCATAACATTTCTGTGTTTTATGATGTAGATGGGGGTCAAAGAAGTGCCGGAAGAGCCAGTTCCATACGAGTGAAGTGTGTTCCCACTAGCCCTATAATCCTACGTGAAAATCAGTGTTGGAAGGCACTGATGGTCATGATCTTTACAACCATTTGAAAAATGCCTGTAAAATTTCAAAATGGTGTATACATACTTAGGATTATTAAGGGATAGAGTAAGAGATAATGTTATACCTTGACTTCAGCAGTAAGGAAGATCATGTGAGTTACATAAAGGGTGACTGATATGCTACTGTCCACTTTGTACTCCATGTCAAGGTTGAATTTCCTCCTTGTGTCTGGGTGTTTTGACAGATTTTTCCTCTTCCTGAATGTATTGGATTGCATGGGTACAGCAACCAGATGAGTTGCACGCCTGGAAGGGAATCACTCAATTTTCCATTCATTCAGTTACATGGACGAACTCTCTGATTTGTGCAAACCCCTTTCTTTAGATTTTCTTCTGTGCTCTGCTCACATGCCCAGAGACAGGAACAGGGATAATGTGCCCTCAATACAGCTGATGTGATCATGAGAATTTCAGCAGAATATACAACTTTTTTTTTCTCAAAGTAAACTTTTTATTTCTGCCATGTGATGTGTGGGAATTTAGTACAGGGTAATGGAACACTTTGCATTTTAAACACAATACCGTGTGCCTCAGGTCAGGTCAGCTTTGACTTAAAAGGTCTCCCATGACTAGAGATGCCTGAAGCAGGTGAAGCACATACTTCTGTCTGTTTCCATAGCTCATGTTTTCCTGGAACATGTTGCTAGCCTGAAGCCAGGGGCTATAGCTTAAGGGGCACTCTTTATCAAGCCTGGCTGACCAGGATACTTTTCTACTCACCATAGGCATATTGGAAGGATTTGCAGGTTGATAATCAACCACTTTGGCCATGTTATAAGTGCATCTTACATGGCTATCAGGTCCTGGAACAGGACCTGAACCCTGAGCTTCTAGCTCAGAGGTAGGGACACGACCCACTGTGCCCACGAGACCTCCCTCTCAATGGAGAGTGAAACCTAATTGGTTCTGCATCAACAATGTTTCTCAATCTCAATCTTGATTGAGTAGCTTCAAAGTACCAATATAAACTGTTTCCATTGTCCCTGTTAACCAATCTGCATCAATGCTGATTTAGTATCAATTGGGGCCTAATTATGCCAAAGGCCCTTAACAACTGGACTAAGACAGATAAAGCTCACTTCATGTAAGCTGCTTAAAGCAGGTAGACATAAAAAAAGTCATCCCATCAATTTACAATGAAAGACCATTCTCTATTTTACTGCATCACCAAACCCTGGCAAATTGTATTATTTTTTCATTTCGTTAATGTCAGGGAATGGAACATTTTCCAACTTTCATCACCTAGTGACAACATAAAGCACTCCACGACCTGGTATACAGTAAGTCCCCCTTTTATATTGCCTCATTCAGTGTAATTTTGCTTTAGTGTTGCCGAAATGTTCGGGTGAGAATGCACACTTAGCATCAAGACTTTCGCTTTAGTGTTGTTTTGCGCCAGGGTCAACGTGATCCAATTGGGACCATTTTGAAGCAGCTTCTCTACTCGCTGAGACTTTCTTCCACTTGCAACTGTCCCACTTGCTGCTTCCCTCCCTGACTCTCCCACTTGCAGCTCCTCTCATCCCTCACATCAAAGGTTCAGAAGAGGAAATGGTGAGCGGGGGACACTTGGGCAGGGAAGCAGCAAGTTGGGCAGGGGGGCAGTGAGCATGGCCTGCGTAAGAGAGTTGATGAAGTGAAGGTAAGTAGAAAGATATGGCATATTTCTTTCATATTTTTAGATTTATTTTTTTAAAAGTTACTTCAGTTTCAAATCTAGGAATGTATAGTATTTCAACATAGAGTGTATAATGTTTTAATGTTCTTTCTCACGGGCAAGGTCCTACAGAATGTAACTATAGCATTTATATTGACAGTAATAGGAAAATTTGATTCGCTTAAAGTTGTTTCACTTCAAATAGCACTTTCCAGGAAATTAGCTACAACTGTAAGTGAGGACTTATTATTGTACATGACACATGCACAGTAAGGTTCCCTCTATGTTGTCCATTAGCCTTAGCTTCAGAAAAGTACCCTATTACTCAATCAGTACGATTTTTTTTCTGCTTCTCATGCAACAATGACCCTTGTGAGTCAAGTTGCCAATTTATTATTATTAATTATCTTACTATCAACTTAGAGGAGAAGCTTTCATCTCATCAATTTGCATTGTATTTAATCCAGATCCCAGAGATGAAAGAATCTTAAGGTACTATGTAATCTCTGTACCACCGCATTTCTAGAATGCACTACTTCTGAAATATATATTGTCCAATGTAGTCTTGCACTGTATTTTATACATGTCCTAATATTTGAATAATATTGATCAGGTATTAATTCAATCCTAAAATGGCTAACATTCTGTACTAGTTTTTACTAGCAGTCTTACTGTGGCAGCATTATGATCATATGTGTTCAAATTTAACAAGTGTGTACATAGGTTGAAATTTCATTAAGATCTTGCATTGTATATCACTGATCCATATAAATGCTCCACATAATTAAACAAACAAAGCATAAACATGTCCAAATACATTTTTCAAGGTTAAATGGAGTTCAAAATATTGGTCAACTAAAGCTTAGCAAGTCCCACTGACAACAATTAAGCTTCTTATTAGAGCTTCCCACTGTCTTCAGTTAACTCAGCTGTAGTTATCCCACAGGAAGAAATGAGCTTTATTGTGTAATTAGGTTGGAAGAATGAGCAGACAAACAGTAGGGTGCTTCTTGGGAAGCAAACAAACAATGTTCTGAAACTGCTACTGTTAGACCTCAGCATTACTCACAAGATAAATGAAGCTCATTACTTATAGACTTTTCCAAGTAACAGTTAAAGGAAAAGTCCCTGTGATTGAACAACCACCACTTGGGCACTCCTGAATAGTGGACAAGAAAAGTTTGTCATCTGACAGCCAGTTCTTCCACCAGCACTAATCTCCAATTGCTCTCTCTACATCACAATTTTTATGGTCTGAGTTTTCAGCTCATCAGGTGGACGCGATCGGCAGGCCCGGGAGTGATCAGGAAATGGACCGCCGACCGTGATTGTCCCCCTGACCCCGCGTTTCACACTGGCTAGCCAGTTAACGACCAGCCAGTGTGAAGCACACGCTTATATGATCAGCACTGCCTGGGTTGGGGGAGGGGTGGGAGGAGAAGTTGAGCGCTGTAGTCAGTGCGGGTGCAGGGGAGTGCAGAATGAAAGCTCCCTGGAGGCAGAGCTGCCTCAGGAAACTGAAGAACTTAAATACAAAAAAAAATAAAGATTTTAGAAACTGGGAAAATGCCCACGCATCAGAAAGCACCTGAACATATACAACATGAAAATTCAGTCCAAACATTTTTATTTATTTTTTATTTAACAATGGAAACCTCATCTGCCCTTGGACGAGGTTTCCTGAAATATACAAAGGCCGCCTGGCCAATTCGTCTGCCTGCTAACTGGACGGCTGGATGGGCAGCAAAAAATCACAGCTAATTGTGCCATTAATGGGCTCAATTGTCGGTGGACGCGCTTTCAAGTTTAGCATGCGCCCGTCGACCGAAAAATCGCGCGAGTGTATGATGATGTCGGGATGCTCGCCTGACATCATTGCACTCTATTTCATGCTCCAGCGAGTTGGGTGTGCACCCACACACCGAGCAAAAAATTTTTCTCTCTGTATTTGCCTATTTTATCGATACTTCTATTGTTATTGCCGCTCTGCACATTTTTCATTCATTCCTCCCAAGCTACTTGCATCCCCACTGGTTTAAATTAGGGCTCATTGCATTATCTACTACACCTGTTCTTTCTTTCTCAGGACCTTAGATTGTCAAATTTCTTACACCTTATTGTTCCTTTACTTCTACAATAGACAAGGCTTTAAGATAGCTCTCTCCCTTTTAAGTTGATTGTAGGTCTAAGCTCAATTCCAGAGACTTGAGTACATGAGTACAACTCCAGTATTGGAGTTGCTATCTTTCAGATGCAATGTTAAACCAAAAAACTGCCCTTACTTTGGATGTAAAATATTCCATTGCATTAGTTAAGGAAGAGCAGAGGAGTTATCTGTGTCCTGGCTAATATTTCATCTGGCCGTCATCTTCTTGTCACTCATGGGACCTTGCCGTGTCCAAGTTGCCTGTTGCACTTCCTACATTACAAGAGTGACTATACTGCAAAAGTATATCATTGACTGTAAAGCGCTTAGGATGTATTAAAGTTGTGAAAGGTGCTATATAAATCCAAGTCTTTTAATATCATCAGTATTGTAGTTCTGCCAGATTTCTTTAACTATTGTAACAGCTGCTAACCTTGTGTGAGGCCGTTAGACAAAAAGAGGCTTAAAGAACAGGGGGCCTGAAATGGCCTGTGAAATAATTATGATTTAAGATTATCTTCATGATCTGACAAAATTTCACTCCTTGCCCCAAGAGACATATTGGCGTACTATTTACAGAACAGCAAATTCAGGTTTGATTAGATTGTACCCTCCCTTCATGCTCAGATAAACTTAACAAATGTAAATCTGGCACCTGAACCTTGTATATACAGTGCAATAACTCCAATGTGTCATACAAGCATAAAAAGACAGAAATTACAACACAGAAACAGGCCATTTGAAGCAACCAGCCCATTCACCCTCTGTGTGAGCAGATGGTTCCAATTACATTGACCTGCCCTGTTCTCAAATCACTTTATTTAGATTTCTTTCACCTACCTTTAATCCAATATAATCTTTAATAATAACATAGTTTCTGCATCAGTCACAACATTTAGCTTACCACATCCTACTCTTTAATAATCTGCAAATCTTTACACTCGAGCCATGGTCCTTCACTAATGTTTCTCATTACTAGAACAGTTCAGTCTGCTGGTTTTGGATCCTTCTTAGCCTGAAAGGAAACTGTCCTTAATTAAATGGCTGGCCTATATTAAATTTAGAAGGTTGCCCATTTGATGGGCATGGAGAAGGGAAGTGGAGTTTCTTTGGCTTCAACTTAGCTTCAGAAAAACCTGCCTGCATGGAACTGACTTGATCCTCAGCTCAGCAATCTGATACCCGAGGCATGTAAGACTGCAGTACTCCATGCTGATGATGATTCACCTGCCAGACTGATTTACTCATGAGGCACAAAAGGGTGGATTTGTCACTGGGAGGCTGGAATTCTTCCAACTCAGATTCAGGCAGCCCTGCTAGGAAATACCCTAAAATTCCTAAGTAGACAAAAATAGCAAAATTGCCAGTGTTCTGCTCTGGATACCTATACAGTTTTAGGCAATTACATTCCAGCAGTACCCCACGGGTGCACCTGAAGGAATGGGCAGTCTTAAACCTTTGGTTTTTGTTAATGGGCATCCAAGTTCTCTAGGTTTAGCGAAGTGAGTTGCCTCCATTTGCAAAGACACTAGGTTGACCACAAAACAAATCACAACAATCTAGTCAAACTAACAATGCACGTCAGGGTGAGATTTATTATTTATCACCTACATTAGCCTCTGGTCCACCAAAGTCTCATTTCTAAGATCCTTAATGGTCTCACTGATTCCCTTTCTCAATATTCTTCACCAGCCCTACACCCCTCCGAGAACTTTGTGTTCAAACTCCAACTTTGGCCTCGCATGCACACTCCACTCCTTTTACCACTCAGTTTACAGCAGGGCCTTCAGGCCATCTAGATCCCACACTGCAGAATTCCATCCTGCCCTTCTCAACTTTCCCCTCTTCATTTACGATCCTTTTTAAGGCCCACTTCTTTGATTAAGCTTTTAGTTGCCCCTCCTAATATTGCCTTCTGTGGTTCAGTACCCATTTTTGTTTAGGTGAAGTGCCTTGAGATGTTTTTTACATTTAAAGACTAAATAAATGGAAGTTGTTATTGTTTATTATTATTATTATTTGTTATTATTTGTGATCAATTGATGCAGGTATTGATTTCCACATTATGTTCCCTCACAGGCCTTGAAACAACTGAGAGAAAATTAGCTCACAAATGCTCAAAGACAAGTTTCATTTCCAGTGTAGCTTCACCATAGTAAAAACATCCTGAGGTGCTTCAACGAGGGGAGAACAGGCACTGAGCAGTGATAGATTTAGGGTAAGAGACTAAAACCATGGTCAAAGAGATAGCTTTTAAAAATGAGTTTGAAGGTAGAGACAGGGGAGCAAGGTTAGAGGGATTTACAAAGAGACTTCCAAAGTACAGTCCAGAATTTTGTGCTCGTAGAGCGGGGGTGTGCTGCGGTCCCGATCGTTCGTGAAATGGGGCGCTATGATGTCGAGAGGGCATCCTGATGTCATTGCGCTGCCTGGTGATGTATAGAAAAGTGAGCGCGTGTGGAAGCTGGAAGTGGCTGCCGACACTTAAAGGGCCAATTGAGATAATTTAAAGGGCAATTGACTGGGATTTTAAATGGCCCATGTGCTTTTACACTCAGTGCAAGGGCCATTCGGCTAGGCAGCCTTCATATTTTTCATGGATTCTACATCCAGGGTGGGGTAAAAGACCCACAGGGAGATGCAAAGGTGAGTAGTTAAGAGGTTTGGCTGTGAGTGGTGTGGAGCTGGTTGACAGATAGTTTTGGGCATTTTTGTGGTCTTTAGGAAAACTGATTTCTTATCATTTGCAGAGACCTTCTACCAGTGAGGGAAACATCAGCACAAAAATGGGGATTGTTTACTCTGCTGGAGGGACCTTCTCCGAAGAGGGGGAGAGTGCCAGAAGGGAGAGGAAGCCAGTTGCCTGCAAGCAGCATCCGAGAGTGGGACCCATGGACCTAGGCGCAGCCAGGAGGGGTAAGGGCCAGCAGGAAGTGCAAGGCAGAAGCATCAGGAGAAGGTGCCATAATCCAGCAGGTAGAGTATACAGGTAGCGCTCCTGCTACCCAGACATATCTGAGGTTTCATGCTGAAGAAGGCTCCACCTCTCCAGGGACACTGTCACCTCCATATGAAAGATGATTGGTCCAGAGATCACCTCCAACTGTGTAGGTGGCTACCCTATGTAAGTAGCTTTTAAGGTTACAGTGGCCTTGAACTCTTACAGATCAGGTTCTTTCCAGGGATCAGCAGGAGCTATATGTGGTGATTCCCAATCGGCTTCCCAAAGCTGCATCAAGCTGGTCAATGATGCTCTGTTCCGAAGGGTCAGTGCCTTCATTCACTTCCAGACCAGCCAGGCTTAGAGAGCTAGAGGCTTCGCTGCAATTGCAGGATTTCCCCACATCCAGGGGGCCATTAACTGCACGCATGTGCCTATAAAGGTCCCCGCGGGGGAGCTGGTTGCCTCATCAGTAGAAAGGGCTTCCACTCCCTTAGCATACAGATTGTAAATGAACACAAGGGTCAGATATTGCAGGTCTGCGCCAGGTATCCTGGGAGCTGTCATGATGCCTACATCCTCCATAACTCCTAGGTGCCAAGGCTCTTCATTGCTCCAGCTCGCTTGGATGGTTGACTCCTGGGGAACAAAGGGTGCTTGCTGAAAAGGTGGCTCATGACATCAATTAGACACCATAGAACAGAAGCTGAGGAGAGCTATACTCGCAATCATGCCTCCACAAGGGCAGTAACTGAGAGGACCATAGACCTACTCAAGATAAGGTTTCACTGCCTGGACTGCTCAGGGGGCTCACTGCAATATCCTCCACAGCATGTTTCCCTTATTGTGCAGTGCACAGCAGACAGCAACAATCTGGCTCTGTCAAGGGGGGATTCATTGGAGGATGAAGACAGTGATCCTGCTCCACAGGATCCACAGAGGATGACTCAAGTGCTGGGTCTGAGAAGAAGCCAGAGGAGTCCCAGGGTGATGAGCAGGATCCCGATGTGAGGAGACAGGGAGGCCTTGATCCAGAGGACTTTCAGAAAGAAATCCAAAGCAAGGAGTCAAGCCGATGGCAAGGGGTACATCACCTTACTGATCTTTCCTGATGAGGCAGTTCTGTCAGCCTTAAGTCAAGGTCCGACCTCTGAAATAAACTTTGCAGCCCTTCCTCTGTGTCACACGCGACTTCCAAGCCTCCTCTCTATCAAAGGCATGAAGTACACCAAGGCCATTGTGCATAATGAGACATTTTTATAATAAGGGCAAATATACAAATGAACCAGTACACATGTACCAAGCAGACATAAATCACCTGTGACAGCACCTTATCTGATCAAAGTGACTTCAACTTCCTTTAGTGAGTGTTACTGGCAGAGGGGCGGAGGAGCTGCTGCCATCATCCAGAGTGCCCTGAGAGGAGCCCACAGATGCAATCTCAGCTCGTCCGCAAACATGAGGTTGGTTTTGAATCTCCCTGCTCACCATAGATGGATGGGCAGCTAGCAGAGTTTCTCATCCATTTCTCACGTTGGCAGTGACCTGTGTCACTGCCAGTGTCTGGGCTTGCAGGTCGGAACACAACCCAGAAAACTTTGAGTTCCTAGAGCTGCTTCGTCATGAGAGTTGCCTCTCTCTCTATGGAGGAAGCTGTCCGTTCTGAGCTCTGGTCAATGCAGTGCTCAGGCTTCGCATGGACTCCTCCAAGGTGTACACCATGGAACTCAGGCCCTCGGGGGTCTCTGCCAGGTCTTCCAGTGCATCCCGCTGGACATTCAGCATCTGCCACCTGATGGACGACTCCATAGGCTCATCATCTGCCTCAGATTCAGCATGGTCCTGGTCTCCAGCAATCCTCCGACTGCTAGCGCTCTATGGACTCTCTGCCTCTGCCAGCTCCTCGGGTGAGTTTAATGTGCCTTCACGACTGCACTATGAGCTGAGCCAAGGTGCCTATGCCAACTGATGTGCCTGTATCTGGGCTGGTGTGTGGTGCAGAGGGAGGATGTGAAACAGGTGCATTCAGCAGCTGTTCCATCTCGGGGGTCAAGGGGGGGAATCCTCAGGGTCCTCCTGGGATCATGATGATGAGCTGCCTGAGGGAGGAAGCAAAAATGTCAGCATCGACCAACATTACGAGGTCAGAGTGCACTCAGTGTGCCTTCTCATTAGAATGGACATCTAGCTGAGCAAATACTTTTGAAAAGAAGAGTAACAGGAATAACTACATTTCACATGTCAGTCTTACAACCACAGCCCCACATCGCTCAGACTCTACACCAATCTCGTCCCTTTCCATTGGACTCTTATCCTTATCCAACACCCCTGGCTCTCTGCGACCTGTGGTCCTGGCTCCATGCTCGCAGGCCATTTCCAAAGCCTGCTCCTCCGCATGACTAAGGATCAGTATGTTTGGTATCCCCCCATCAGCCCATTCTCGTTCCACCGATTTGTGATTCCTCCTGTATGGTAAAAAGTGCTCCTATTAATTGCCCCCAACATACCGCCACATTGCAGCCTCCCCAACCCCAAAGATGCAGGGACAGTTGCCTGTCACACTGTGAAACATCCCCCCTGACCTACATGCTAGCCATGGTCTGTCAAGGCACATAATTATGAGCCACATTGCGCTCTGTATTTCACATCCCAGAGCACCAACATGTGCTGCTACCCACAAAGACATCTATCAAAGGTTCCAACTGGAATCAGTATTCACCCTGCCAGAGCATAAGAAGTCATTGAACCTTTTTTAACACTGGGTCCAGGTTCTGCACACTACACCATGGCCACTGACCAAGCCTATCACCTCCATGCAGGCCTACTTCATGACGTGAGGTGGTGTCCTCTCGCTGTCTCTTGGCAACAAGATGTGATGACGGTCATTTACTGCCTCCAATAATACCATCAGTCACTCACTCGAAAAATGCGGTGGATCCAGACATTCCTGTCACGCCTGGCATGAGATCCGGGCATCGCTGCCATCTTGCACAACGGAACAGCACTTCAAATCTGTAATGGAGATCAAAAAGATTCCCACTGCAAACCAGCTCCCTGAGGTGTAAGCGCAGATTTCCAGCCTGCAGGGAGCTGTATTTAAATCCCCCCACCTATACCCTTCCTCTTACCGCTGCCTGCCCTCTTCCTGCCCCACCCCCTCCCCCGCCGGCAGCACTGAGCCTCACCCGGAGTGCTTTTCACACTGGCCAACAGCTAATTGGCCAGCCAGCGTGAAATTGAGTTCGACAGCCCATTGCAGGAGGAAGTGGATTCCACGTCTGCTTCCCGGTCCACTGATCGCACTCACACACCGCTCTGAAAATTCAGGCCATAGGATCTAGATTTCTGAAGGTGAAGTGGAGGGGATATGAAGAAGCCAGAATCAGTAGACTAGAGGGTGCAGACCCTCACCTAGGACTGGAGAATATTGGACATGTAGAATTGGGCAAGGACATGGGGAAGGATTTGTAAATGAGGACCAAGATTTTGAACTCAATGTTAGAGGGCAGGGAGCCAATGGATGTTCATTAGGACAGGGTTAATAGAGAAGTGTGACATTAGTACCTGAAAGGAAGAACTTCAGATGAATTGGGCTCTGTGTAGGGTGGCGTTTGCACAGCTATATCCCATCCCCAAAATAGGGGCAATGAGCAATCACCACCCCATCAGTCTACTCTCAGTCATCAGCAATATGATGGAAGTGGTCATCCACAGTGCCCTAGAGCAGGTCTCACTCAGCAATAACCTGCTAATCATTGCTCAGTTTGGGTTCTTCCAGGACCACTTGGCTCTAGAACTCATGACAGCCTTGGTCTAAACATGGACAAAAAAGTTGAATTCCAGGCGTGAAGTGAGTGTTACTGCCTTTGATAATAAAGCTGTATTTGATCAAGTGTGGGAAACCCTAATGAAATTTAAATCAATGGGAATCAGGGAGATAAATGCCCAACGGTTTGGAGTACTACCTAGCACATAGGAAGATGGTTGGGGTTATTGGAGCCCAATCATCTCAGTTCCAGGATAGTGCTCTAGGCTCAACGATCAGCTGCTTCATCAATGATTTTCCCTCCATCATAAAGTCAGAAGTGGGGATGTTCACTGATGATTATGAAGTGCTTTGTTCTATTTGAAACTTTTTCAGATAATGAAGCAGTCTGTGTCTACACGCAGCATTCAGGCTTGAGCTGTTAAGCAGCAAGTAACATTCATGTCAGGCAATGACCGGCTCCAACAAGCGAGTCTAATCTCCTGCCTTTGATGTTCAATGGTGTCACAATCATTGGATATCCCCACTATTGGGGCTGGCGGGAGGAGACACCATTGACCATAAACTTAAGTGGCACAGCCACATAAATACTGTGACTACAAAAAAGAAGCTCAAAGGCTAAGTATTCTGTGGCACATGACCTACCTTCTGCCTCCCCCAAGCCTTTCCAGCACCTACAAGTGATAAATCAGGTGTGTGATAGAATGGTCTTCACTTGCCTGGACGAGTGCAGCTCCAACAATACTCAAGAAGCACAGCATCATCCAGGACAAAGCAACCCTCTTGATTGGCACCCTATCCACCACCTTAAACATTCACTCCCTCTTGGGCCAGCCAGGGCTGGGAGAGAAATCATATACCCTGTTGCTCCTCTAATTTCTGGGCCCCTTATCCCCTGCCATCTTTATTATTAAGGGTGAGTGAAGGGGAGGGGGAGGAATGGTGTGAGCCCAGAGAGAGTAATGTTGGTTATTAAACCAGGGAAATGTCCTTCAACATGAGCCATGGGATCTTTAATCTCCTGCTGAAACAGCAAGAGAGGGAAATGGCTCCTTGGTTCAGTAGCATCTCTGCCATTGCAGTGCTGAAGATGGGTGAGCTTTAACCTGGAGGCACACTAGTCCTGGAAACAGTGGGGCTTTGAAGCCAGAGGCCTGTCACTGGCGGCTCTACTAATCCCCTCCCACCTGTAACACCAGCCAAAGCCCATTGCGGGATAGAGATCTCCGCCAGCGCAGCCCCGGGACCAGCTGAACTGGGAACACATTCACATGGCTCAGTAATGTCGGGAGTGCCTGATATTACCCAGTCTGATTCCTACCTGCTCTTCTGCCATCCCCTCCATCTCTCTTCACCAGCCCCTGGCGCCTCGCCTTCCCTCAAGCCCCAACAGCTCCCTGGGTCTCACCCTGCCCAGCATGTGACCATGACCAACTGTCAATCACCACCCACGAAGTGCTCTACACGTGATCCCATCATCTTCCACAGTCCTAAAACATGAGACACCCATCACCGCCCCCTCACCTACCCCATCACAACCAATCACCAACAACAATTCTGCAACATGTGACTCTCCCCCGCTGCTCTCACCGCTGCCCAACATGTGACTCGTCACCACCAACTGTCAACTGGGGCCCGTGAGCTGCCTAACCTGTGTAACCTTTCACCACCAATCACTACCCGTTTGCTAATCCATTCCCTTCATTTTATGTGAGAAAGGTATTTAATTCACAGTATTTACTGCCTTGGATTTCTATATTTCTTATTCTCCAAGGATAAAATGTGGACGTTCCAAGTGCAATCTGCCAGCAATAAAAACATAGCCCCCCCTCCCGACGGGATTTTCCATTTGCCTCTTTGACCATCTTTGATATGGTAAGCTTGGGCCTCCCATGGCATTGTTTTGCACCTTGTTCACTCCTCTCTCCTGGGTTTTGCCACCAGCACACCATGGCAGCAGTGTGTACCATGTATAACAACCCACCAAGGTTTCTTTGACAGAATCTCCAAAACTCATGACTGCCACCACTTAGAAGGACAAGGACTGCAGGCACAGGGGAACACTGCCACCTTCCTCTTAGTCACACACCATCCTGGCTTGGAAATATATTGCCATTGTCTGCGGGTGACGTTGCTGGAACTCCCCACCTCCCCGTCCCCCCACTGCCTCCCTTCCACCCAACACCACTTTGGAAGTACCTGCATCTCCCAGAAAGCAGCAGTTTAAGAAGGTGGCTCACTGTCAACTTCTAGAGGGCAATTAGAGATGGGCAATCAATGGTGGTCTTGCCAGAAGTGCCCACATGCCAATGAATGAAGAAAAAAAAACCTTGGGAGGTCAGTAAAAAGAAAATTGGAGGAGTTGAATCTGGAGGTGATGAAAATTGGACTGAGGGCTTTAGTGCTGGCAGAGGAGAGCTTGGGATACTAGACAGGTAGATGGTGCAGATGGAGAAATAGGGACTCACAGTGATAGATTAAGAAATGAAGCTTGAAGTTCGACCGAGGATAAAATAAAGACATCGAGGTTGTGTTGAATGAGCAAGCAGGGAGAGGTTTTAGAAGGAACTCCAGATGCCAGTGAAGCTGCATACAACTCCTCTGTCTGTTATTTCACAGAATTCATTAACCATTTCTAAGTAACTGGGTTTGCCCCTACACTGAAATGGTGCACAAATGAATTGTGTGCTAAGTTTTGTGGCATAATTTAAATAGCACAGAATTTTGCAGGAGGACATCCTGACTGCATCCTGCATCTCTCCTTTTTAAAAGCTCAGTAATCTAACCATTAAGTCTTTGCGGCTTCAAACAACTGCACGGTCAAGTGACAGGCATGTTTAAAAAATCCAATATTCAATGGAAAAAAAAAGAACTTTTATGTGTGAAAAGTTGGTGTGAATCTGCAGCAAATGTGTAAATGGGGTACAAGATGCTATTCTGAAAGAGTGGGAACAGCTGTTCACACTGCAAGGCAAATTTACTTGTGAAAAATATCAGGTATGTTAATTAATATGACAGGAATTTTACCTTATCCAGGTTCCCTGCGCAAAATCAATCTATCTGCACTTATTCCATTAAACGTCGATAATCTATTGTTAAACTGCCTTCATTGCTATCATGACCTAATCTTAGGAGTACAGTTTCACTGAAGTGCAGCAGTAAGTAATTGCTATGTTAGTCAGGTGAAGTAGTTGTATCTTTCCTCAGCAATATCAAATATTTTATTGATATTGAGGCTTCTCGTCATTATGATTTGCAGAAAATTAATATCAATTTTCCTTTATTCTGATATTTCTTCTCAAGCCATACCAACAGCAGCTTATCTTAAATAATATTGTATTGGTGGTAACTGACCATACTTAAAATGTAAGAACTTACACTTAGCAGCTTTAATATAGAAAATGCTTCATAGGTGTGCAAGAAAATGGACCAAAGCAGAAAATGGGTTGAGACAGGTGTCCAAAGCTTCATCAAAAGAGTGGGTTTTAAGGAAAATCTTGAAAGAGATGCAGGTGGAATAAAGTTTCAGAGAGTGAGACCTAGGCATGGCTGCCAAGGGTGAGCCAAAGTATGGCCAGATTGAGAGAAATGGTGAGTATGAGAGTTAGGATGGCCTTTCATCTGGTTTTATATTGGATTGTCTGGTTTTCAAATGGACTGTCCAATGTTCAGTACCCATTTTGAAGAGAGTCAGGGTATATTCTAGTGCTGGAGTATGTAACTGTTGTGTTTTTATAACGATATAAAGGCACCAATCATTCATAAGGGATTGGTTAAACATGTTGTGAGTTAATTTATTGAGACTAGGTGCATGAGAACATATATACGTGGACATAAAGCTTGAAGACATCAGCAGCAGTGTTGTCTGTTTGTGTTCTGCTTAAAAGCAAAAGTGAAAGTAAAACTGGATCACATGACATTTTCTTTCTAGTGACGTCATGCTGCCATCCCTTAAAAACTTATGAAAACAGCCACCTCTTTTTTTTAAAAGACATTTCCCCCCCCTTCTAAAGAAGTACAACTATTTGCAAAGCATGTTCATGCTTAGTTACCATTACATAAGTGTATGAAACAGATGAATCTATGAGTCGCTAAAGTCTAGAGGTAATCTGCTGGTACACCCTGACCTTATAATGGTTACATTGTCTTGTCGTGTTCTTAATTGCTCACCACGATCTGTGGGATTGTCATTCTTGGATATTATTCCTGGTTGTATTCAGGATCTTGTCCTTGATGCAATAGGGCTGTATGGTGTTTGAGGAGCTGGAATGGATCTGATTTGCCCTTGGCTAGACCTCACCGTTGCACCTTTATGTGTAGGATCTTGGTTCCAAACAAATCCTTGTTACCTTGGCTGGTTGCCACACACTTTCTGTGAGATCCTGAATGTGAGCTTGCTGTCCCAACTCTAAACTTGGCAATTCTGTACCTGCATTTTTATTGTGTGCGTTGATCATCTTCTCATGCAGTTTTAAAAGTTGCTATCTAGTTTCTGAGAGAGTAGAACGGATAAGAGTAGGCAGATTGGTGTGCACTGGTCTGCTGAAAATGAGCTGTGCTGGTGAGGGAATAGTTGCACTAAAAGGTGTTGCCCTTAGACATAACATTGTAATTGTGTAGATCTTGCTTGGTGTGTCTACATTTGAGAATTAGGGATTTCATGCTGCAATCTCTTGTGAATCATTCATTCAGCTAGACCATTAGATCTAGGGTAATGAGTAGATGTAGTGTGATCGATATTCCACTTCTCTCACATATCCTGAAATGGCTTACCAATAGATTGTGGACTGTTATATATAATGGTCTCTCTAGGCACAGCAGATAGACTGAAAACAGTACTTAGAGTGTGTGCAACCGTTGTGCTTGACTTATTGTGCAATTGTTGAATAATAGGGTGCTTGATAAAGCAGTCAACAATGATGATAAAGTCAGTGCCATGTACATGAAAGAGCATGGATGCAATTTTGGACCAAGGATGGGTAGGAACTTCATGTGGAATTGATAGCTCTTTGTACAGACTTGGCATATGCTCTTGACATGCGTCGCACTTCTTGGTGATGACTTCAATGTCATTGTTCATATCCGGCCAGTAGACTTTCTCTCTTGTGAGTCTTCTTGTCCGATCTATGTGTAAGTGATGAAGGATTGGGAAGAGTATCAGGTTGCAAAGATTCCGGTATGATGACCTGCCTGTCTTTATAAATGACTCCCTAGGAGAGGACCCCAACAAAGCCAAAATAGTCTTTCATGTTCATGGGCATACTGAATTAAATTAGGCCATCCTTCAAAGATGGTTTTCCACAGTTTCTGAGGTGTGCAATCTTTCACCATTTCTTGTTGTAGCTGCTAGCATTGCAGTGCGCAAAATGTACCAGATCGGTTGATGGACTTGCATTCTCCTGGAAGCGTAATGTTGTAGCTCCCTTGAAACTGCCAATTTTGTCAACCCTCTGGATGTTTCGATGTTCGGGTGTTAGAAATTGAATTAATAGGAGTAGTTTCTGAAGTTGATCTGCCTGGTGATATCTGACTAATTCAATGGATTGTCACTAGTGTGAGGTCACAGCATGCTGGTAGACCTGTGATCACCTGGAGTTTAGTCTTCACACTGCATAACATTGGTGGCAACCAGGAGGATTGATTGCACCAGCACTCCAGTACTATGGATCCTGTGCATGGAATTAGTGAAATGTTGTGTTTCGAAAGTTTCACAGCGGTAGGTTTTTCCATGGCCTTCCATGTCTGTGGATAGATATCTTTTAAAATTTGCTGTGGTAGTTGGCAATTGTCCATGTCAATCTTGGCCAAGAATGAGTAGTTACCAACTTTCTTAGGCAGGTAATTTGAATCTTGGCAAAAACTTCAGATGGTGTGATGGCATCTATATTCTCCACAAATTGACCATATGAAACATATGTTCACCACTCTTCGTCTCGTCATGCACATCACCATCATTTTCTGGTTTGTCAATCACCTTGTGTATGTTTCCAACTGGATACCAGATGGTCATTCTTACAGCTTGAAGGTACCTGTTGTGTACGGTCTGTTTGGATCAGTGCAAGGCTCTATAGCTGCATCACCCTTTGCTCTAGTGCACTGCCACTGCCAATGGCCCTTTCTGCCACATGCCTTAGAGAATTGCTGGAAAACTGGGCATTTTCCACTTTCTACATGTCCTGCTAGATTTAGGTGTTCTTGTTGGTGCAGCAGCATCCTAATTTAAACAGGGGACTTTTGTGGATGTTCTGACAGTGTCCCATTGATCTTCCTCCTCCTATAGTGCCTGGGATGAGTGTCGCTGTAGCTGCTTTTGCGTGCTTTTTTGAAGCCCTGCCCATTATGATCACAATGTTCTCTGACCCAACTTTTATGACTTTTTTACTTGGTTTGACTCTCCCTTGCTTGCTATCAATCCAGCCCACACCCTGATTGCTCGCCTTTCCTGACTGAGCTAACCCATTGCTGGTCCTCTCGACGCACTGTCCTACTCACTGAGTTGACTGGCTATGCGCTGCAATCTTAGCACAAGGGATCTTTATTTGAGCACTGTCATGGCACTGTGTTTTCAAAGCCTTTCTGTGCAGTCACTGTGCTGCGATTTCAGCACTCTCCAGTGCTGCAGCTCTGTTGCAGCCTGATGAAAATGTCAATTGTTGTCTCATGCTAGATAGCATGATCTAAGACTGTTCACCATTTCATACCTGTACTTGATCCTGCTGCCAGGCTGAGCACAAGGTTCTCTAGAAGGAACCACTGCTGCACATCATGTCATATTTTTACAATGATATAAAAGCCCCAATTATTCATACGGGATTAGGTAAACACGTTGTGGGTACATTTATTAAGACTAGGCACATGAGAACATTTATACAAGGATATAAAGCTTGAAGGCAGGCTTGTGTGTGCTGTGCTTAAAAGCAAAACTAAAACTAAAACTGGATCATCTGGCACACTTCCTTTTCAGTGATGTCATGGTGCAATCCCCTAAAGGCATATTACAACTGTAATTAAAAGGGGGAGGGGTTATGCCATTGGAAAGATTTAAATACAAAGGTGAGAATTTTAAATTTGAAGCATTCGGAGATGTAAGTCAATGAAGTCAGGAGTTGATGTGTGAACAAAATGACATTACTGGAGAGTGGAGTGTGGAGGCCAGTCATGAGAACACTGAAATCATCTAGTCTAAATGTGACAAGGTGAGAGTTTCAGATGGGCAGAGGATGTTTGCAATGGCTGAGTGAGCAAATGGAAAGGAAAATTTAGCAGAAAGATGGAAGTAGGCCATCTTTATGATGGCAAGGATAAGTCGACAGGAACTCAGCTCAAGTTTGAACATGTTGCTTAGGTTGCGAACAGATGGGTTCTGTCTGAGACAATGGCCAGGGCACAGGATGGAACCGATGATAAACATATGGAGCTTGTGCTGCAGGCCAGACAGGTCATTCAGTTTTTTTACCAGGATGATCCTGGCAGTTTAGGCAGAGAGGACTGAAACCCAGTAGAGCTTGATGTGGTCAAGCCAGTCCTAGCCATTGCTTCAAGTATGGTTAATGGAGCATATAAATATAACTATCTGTGGTTGAATGCCATAACCTCTCTGCTGACTTCTGTCTTGATAACATCACTAGCCTCCACTCTACTCCACTCCTTTATTGTCGAAACAAAACCAGTTCAGGGGATCACATAGACCATGTGCTTGCTATCTGTAAATCCACTTGCCTTCTATATGATGTGATCACTGACCCAGCCAAAAATTGGTCCAATTCCATCTTGAAAACATGCAGTCAGCCAGCACCCACTGTACAAGCTGGGAAGGCATGGGGAGATCTGTTAGGTTGGGCCTTGCAACATACAATTGTTATGGAAAGGGATGTCCATCATATATTATAATCCTAATAACTTCCTAACAGCACTGATACCCAGTTAACAGCTGAGAAACTGCTCAGAGAAAGATTTTATTTGACAGTATGGAGATTCAGGACTTCAAGTAGAACCCTTCCCCCCACACTCCCATTTGCAAGGTTAATTATTAATCACAGGACTGTATAATCTTAGTAAAGTATTCACATTTTTTCCCAAGATGCAGTAAATAATGATAACGAAAATCTTTGCACTTTACTTTTTGGAAAAACTTCCCAGCCAAAGGGTTGACATACAGATGGTCTGAAATACCTGGCTCACTGTGTCGTATGTTTACCTTCAACCAACCAGGTGTCATGCTGCTCAGTTTGTGATGATAAATTGTTTAGATTTCAGAATTTGCTGTGCAAGGTTACACATGGCCAAAAAAGAGTTTCATTGTACCATAGTTAACAGTTAAGACCTTGAAACAGCCAGGGGCAGGAAGCTGTCTGCAGCAAAGAATCTCGATGAATATTAAACAAAGACCCCTGACATAGTTTTCAAATAATTGTGAAGGAACAGCACATGGAAACCAAAATGTCAAGCACACTGTAGTTGTTTTTCCCTTATTTTTTAATTTAAAGTATCTAATTAATCATTTGCCCTAGCTAAAATTAAATATGAAAACCTTGCACCATATACTTCAGCTAGCACAATAAAGGATGTGAAAACTATAGTTGTTACATGATTTTGTGCCTCCAGCATGGAATTCGTGCAAATTGGGAGTTGAGGCATACTTTACTTGATCTTTCTTTTTATCAATTCAGTTGAATGAACTCCTGGAGGCCCCACTGACTACCCATGTTCAAGTTCCCAATGTATGCTTGGAACCGAAAGTGCAAATTTGTAAAAAAAAAATCTACTGTACTATTGGACTCTATGAGCTTAATGCACCTTGTAGTCTGGTACTGAGCCAGAAGGCCCCAGGTTCTATCCCCATTCTGATGTTTTCACTGTGGGTGACTTCAAAACTAGAGGTCGTATGTATAAGATAATACCTAATAAGCCCAGTAAAAAATTCAGGAGCAACTTCTTTATCCAGAGAATGGTTACAATGGGGAACTTGATACCACATAGAGTATTGAACGGAATCTGGATGTATTTAAGGACAAAGTAGATAAGTACATGAAGGAGAAAGGAATAGAAGGTTACGCTGATATGGTGAGATGAAGTAGGCGGGGGGAGGGTGTGCACAGCATAAACATTGATAGACCAGTTGAGCTGAATTGTCTATGTTTGTGCTATAATTTCGGTGTAATTCGATTTAAAGCCTGCACAGAGTTAGTTAACCACAAGTTGTGGAACAAGCGATTGAAACTATTGATATGTTGGCCTTTAGAGCGAGAGGACTTGAGTACAGGAACAAGGATGTCTTATTGCAGCTGTACAGTGCCTTGGTGAGACCACATCTGGAGTATTGTGTGCAGTTTTGGTCTCCTTACCTAAGAAAGGATATAATTGCTGTAGAGGGAGCGCAGCAAATGTTCACCAGACTGATTTCTAGGATGACAGGATTGTCGTATGAGGAGAGATTGGGTCGACTAGGCCTGTAATCAGTGGAGTTTAGAAGAATGAGAGGGGATCTCATTGAAACATACAAAATTCTGACAGGGATGGACAGACTGGATGCAGGGGTGATGTTTCCTCTGGCTGGGGGATCTAGAACAAAGGGTCACAATCACAGGGTACAGGATAGGCCGTTTAGGACTGAGATGAGGAGAAACTTCTTCACTCAGAGGGTGGTGAACATGTGGAATTCTATGCCACAGAAAGCTGTGGAGGCCAAGTCACTGAAAATATTTAAGAACATAACAACAGAAGAAATAGGAACAGGAGAAGACCTTTCGGCCCCTCGAGTCTACTCCGCCATTCAATAAGATCATTGCTGATCATCTTGTGTTTCGATTTCCACGTTGCTGCCTAACCCTGATAACCTTTGATACCCTTGCCCAACAAGATTCTATCTACCTCTGCATTAAAATTATTCAATGACCCCACCTCCACCACCTTCTGAGGTAGAGAATTCCAAAATCACACAACCCTTTGAGAGAAAACATTTCTCCTCTTCTTTGTCCTAAAAAGGCAACCCCCAATTTTAAACCAGTGCCCCCTAGTTCTGGACTCACCTTTAACAGGAAATTTAAGAAGGAAACAGATAGATTGCTAAAGGCATCAAGGGGTATGGGGAGAGAGCGGGAGTATGACGTTGAGATGGAGGATCAGCCATGATCATACTGAATGATGGTGCAGGCTCAAAAGGGCCAAATGACCTACTCCTGCTCCTATTTTCTATGTTTCTAATGTTTCTAAACCATGTCTTTGGGTAGGGGAATAAGCCAGGTTTCCTACTCTCGACAGCATATTTTTTAACCATCTCAGTTTAATCAAGATATTAAGATTTACTGGATGAATTTTAATCCTGGTCTGTCTCCTGATTTTGGAATTGCATTCAATGGTTTGAAAATACCCCCCTTGCTTAAAATTGATCGCAATACTCGATAAATCTCCTGATTTCTCCAATTTCCAAATGACATGGCTCTGAAACACTTACAAAAGCAAGACACTTAGAAATCTGAAATAAAAGCATTAAATGCTGGAAATACTCAGCAAGTCAGGCAGCATCTGTGGAGAGAAACACAGAGCTAATGTTCCAGGCTGATGATCTTTTGAAAGGTCTTTGACTTGAAATGTTAACTCTGTTTCTCTCTCCCCGGGTGGTCCCTAACCTCTGAGATTTTTATTTCTGGATTGCTTTGCCTCACATTCCTCAAGATAGGCAGAGTAACAGTATAGTGTGTAAATGTTTAAATGTGCATACAATCAAATGACAACAAGGTGCTAATCCTCCGACTGAAAAGTGTGAATAAACAAGTTAAAGCATTTCAGCTTGGCAGACCAAACTGCAGCCTTTTTGATAAAAGCAAAATACTACAGATGCTGGAAATCTGAAACAAAATGCTGGAAAAACTCAGCAGGTCTGACAGCATCTGTGGAGAGAAAAACAGAGTTAACGTTTCGAGTACATATGAGTCTTCTTCAGGGCTAAAGAGAAGTAAAAATGTAATGAAATTTATACTGTTTAAGGGAGGTGGAGCAGGTGAAACTGGTTAGGAGGCCAGTGACAGGTGGGGGCAAAGGAGAGATTGACAAAGATGTCATGAACAAAAGGACAAAGGGGTATTGATGATACTGACTAAAGGAAGTGCAGATGGTGGTATTAAGGTAAGAAAGCAGAATGTGATAATAGCAGGATGAGGGTAACACTCTGGAAAGAACAACATGAACAAGTGACAGGTGGCCCTTGTAAGGGTGGAGTGGGGGGGAGGGGACGGTGGTGGGAGAAAAGATAGAAAATAAGATAAAAGGTGGGGATAAAACAATGAACAAAAATAAAAATGAGTGGATTTAAAACAAAAATTAGAAAATAAAAATGAATATTGAAAAAAGGGGATAAAAAAGGGGGTGAGGATGGAGGGCAGAGTTCATGGTCTGAAATTGTTGAACTCAATGTTAGGTCCAGAAGGCTGTAAAGTGCCTCCTCGGAAGATGAGGTGCTGTTCCTCCAGATTGCATTGGGCTTCACTGGAACACTGCAGCAGGCCAAAGATGGACAGTGTGGGCATGGGAGCAGGGTGGTGTGTTGAAATGGCTAGTGACAGGGAGGTCTGGGTCATGCTTGCAGACAGACCGAAGGTTTTCTGCAAAGAGGTTATCCAGTCTGCGTTTGGTCTCTCCAATGTAGAGGAGACCGCATTGGGAGCAGCGAATGCAGTAGACTAAGTTGAGGGAAATGCAAGTGAAGTGCTTCTTCACTTGAAAGGAGTGTTTGGGCCCTTGGACGGTGAGGAGGGAGGAGGTGTTGCACCTTCTACGATTGCATGGAAAGGAGTCATGGAGGCAGGATGAGGTGTTGGGGGTGATGGAGGAGTGGACCAGGTTGTCCCAGAAGGAACGGTCCCTACGGAATGCCGACGGGGGGTGGGGGGTGAACGGAAGATGTGTTGGCTGGTGGCATCATGCTGGAGTTGGCAGAAATGGCGGAGGATGATCCTTTGAATGCGGAGGCTGGTGGGGTGAAAAGTAAGGATAAGGGGAATCCTATCATGGTTCTGGGAGGGAGAGGAAGGTGGTGGGGCAGACGCAGGAGATGGTTCAGACACGGTTCAGAGCCCTGTCAACCACAGTGGGTGGGAAACCTCGGTTAAGGAAGAAGGAAGACATTTCAGAAGCGCCGTTTTGGAAAGTGGCATAATTGGAACAGAGGTGATGCCACTTGTTTTCAATATTCATTTTTATTTTTTCCACTCATTTTTATTTTTATTTATTTTCATTTTTATTCATTGTTTCATCCCTACCTTTTATCCTATTTTCTAAGCTTTTTTCCCACCACTGTCCCCTCTCCCCACCCCACCCCCACTAGGGCCATCTGACACTTGTACATATTGTTCTTTCCGGAGTGCTTACCCTTGTCCTGATATTACCACATTCTGCTTTCTGACCTTAATACCACCATCAGCATCTCCTTAAGCCAGCACCATTACCATTAATGCCCCTTTGTCCTTTTGTTTATGATATCTTTGTCAATCTCTCTTTTGTCTCCATCTATTGCTGACCTTCTATCCAGCTTTACCCACTCTACCCCCCTTAAACAGTTTAAATGTCATCACATTTTTGCTTCTCTTTAGCTCTGAAGAACAGTCATACGGATTCGAAACATTAACTTTCTCTCCACAGATGCTGTTAGACCTGCTGAGTTTTTCCAGCATTTTCTGTTTTTGTTCCATTCGTAGTATTTCGCTTTTATCTTAGTGATCTTCCCAATCTCCTCAGATTCTGGAATGGTCCCAGTAGATTGGAAGGGAGAAAGTGTAACACTCCTATGTATGAGGAGGAGAGAGAAAACAGGGTGTTGCAGGCTTGTTTGCCCGACACCAGTAACACATGGCAGAAACTATTTTTAGGAATATGATAAAAAAAAGTACTTAGAAAATCATAATGTGATTAAGTAGTCAACAATTATGAAAGTGGACTTAGCCTCCAAAGTTGAACACACTTAGACAAGCTACCCAAGTGTTTCTGATAATGATGGAGCCGTGACTACAGAAACTAATGTGCAAAAACAGAAGCAAAAATAAAACCTCACATTGGGAATGTAAAAGCTTATCTCGAATGAAAAGAATCATAGAATGGTTGCAGCATAGAAGAAGGCCATTCAGCCTATCAATTCCATGGCAACTTTCTGAAAGAACAATTCAGCTGGACCTACACTCCCTCCCACCCTTTTCCTGTAGCCCTGCAAATAATTTATTTTCTAGTGTTTATTGAAGTCTCTTTTGAAAACCATGATTGAATCTGTCCCCACCACACTCAGGCAGTGAATTCCAGATACTAACCACTCACTGCTTAACTTAGCTTTTCCTCATGTTGCTGTTGGCTCAAAGAATACAATAAAATAACCCATAGAAAAATAGTTCCTTTGGATTCAAACCCTGTATTTCTGTGCTTCCGTTACAGAAATATGGTATGAAGTTTCAGTGGCGGGGTTAAATTTTAGTTACTAGCAGTCAGTAACAGCATAAACAAGTTATGGGATCAACCAGTCTTATTTGTCCTGTACTATCGCTCCATCTGAATAGAACTGAACTAATTAAGTGGATATGGACCTGGAGATAGAATAGAATGTGAATAATGTGAATTCTATCGTGTCTAAGTATTACTATTGCATTTTCAATGCCTCTTGAACCAATAGATGGAGACTCAGTTTAACATTCCACTTGAAGAACTGGACTGCTGACAGTGCATTGAGTACTCCTTTAGTAATGCACTAAACCTTCTGACTGCAGGATACTATCAACTGAGGCTAGTTAATAGTCCATAAGTAATTCCTCTCATTCAATGGGATTTGGGATAATTAAGTAGAGGGGCCATGGAACTGAAGATGCAATATAATGTTAATAATTGTAAGACACACTGAATCAGGGAACAACAAAGGTGTTCATGTTAATCTTAAAAAGTGGAAAGTAGCAAAGGATTCAAAGTACCTCTTGAGTGTATCCGGTCAATATGAAACTTACCATTAACGTTTATCAAACACTGAGATATATCTGAGGTGATCTGATTATAGAAGGTGAAACAGCTTATTTTTGTTATATCGAGATCATTGTTCGTGTCATAATTATAACGTAGTAAGCACCTTACTTCTTAAAGGACACTGATGCACTGGTGAAAGTTCACAGGAAAGCAAAAAGGATTATTCTGCATCTTAAAATTCTCAATTATGAAGAGGGCCTCACAGACTTGTTTTACTTTCCACTGGAGGAAAATAGCTTAAAGCTTAATCCACATCTTCAGAATACTGACAGGCATTGATAATGTAGATTTAAGTAGATTGTTTAGCTTGGACTGTAGCCACCAAATCTAGAAATATGAAGACAACCTTAACACACCTATAATAAATGTACAGATTAGAAAAAAGTGTTTTTCCCACAGAATGGTGGATATGTTGAACAGAGTCTCAATAAAAGCTATTCATTCTGAGTTTACAAGCAAAAGAGCTGCATAAATATCAGCTGGAAGTGGTGTTAAGGATTCTAAAGCACAAAACAAAAGTGTCAAACATTCTTGTGCAGGAAAATGACTACTTTACTATTAAGATCAAAGGAATTCCACATTATGAAAAAACAAATGTCAGCTGAATATTATAGGTTCAACACCATCTTAATCCACCCCTCTGTGTTGGAATCAAAGCTCATTGCAGTTATGAGGGTTAGAATTAAAGAGAAGGCAGAGGTATGGGTCAGTGCTACAAGAAAAGGGCATGCAGGAAGAAAAAGAGATTATTGAGAGTACTCGGAAAGAAAAACAAAAATAATTTATTTATTTCCTTTCCCGCTTTCTCCTCACACATCATGTAGCTCTTCGCTGTATTGCTTTGTGCTTTATCTGTTTCAGTTTGGAGGGGGAGGGGCAGCAGGAGTGAACAGGGAAGTTTCACCTGGAAGATGGTGAAATCATCCACTGAGGGACATAGTGGGCAACTGCCCCTGAAAAGGAGGCTTCGGAAACACCAGCCAAGGTTTGTCGGGCTACAACATTCAACCCATCCAAGAAAGTCTCCTTTGAGAGACCTGACCTGTAAATATTTATTGTGTAAATAGTTAATGGGCAGAATTGTCTGCCTGCCGGGTGGGTGGGCCCAACCCAATCTCTGGTGGGCGGGGAGCTGATCCCCGCCGGAGAAGCGGGCCCTGCCGCCATTTTACATGGGCAGGCTAATTAAGGCCCGCCCAGCGTGATGTCCGCCGGGAAGCGCTATGCGCTTCCTGTGCAGGGGGTTTAGGGATATCTCCAAAAGCGAGAGTGCGCTCTTTCGCGCATGTGCAGGAAAGAGCGCATGTCTTCCTGAGGCTAAACGCTGCCTCTAGGGAGATCGCTGACAGTTTTAAAAATATTAGAAATAGAAAAAAAAAATCCTTAGCATGTCCCCCTCATGTGACAATGTCACATGAGATCGGACATGTTCATAAATTACACTAAAACTTTATTAAACTTTTTAAATCCCAACATGAAACCTCATCCACCGGTGGATGAGGTTTCATGTTTTTCCTATTCCCCGCTGGGGCTCCTGGCCTGCCCAACAACCTTAAGGTTGGATGGGCAGGTCCTTTAATTGTACCAACGATCCTGTCAATGGCCTCAATTGGCCATTAACAGGTCGGCGGGCCCGCAGCTGATTTTGCTGCGGGCCCACCTTCCTGAAAATTTAAATGGGGCGGGATGACGTCGGGGTTCCCTCCGATGTCATCCCGCGCCATTTTACGTGTCGGTGAGCGGGCCCCATCCCCTGCTCACCGACAGCAAAATTCATCCCAATGTGTTTTAGGCCTGTTAGTTGTATCTTTAAGTACACGGGGAGGGATGTGGTAAAGTGAGGTATACTGCCCCTTTAAGAGAATGCACATGTACTGATCATGTGACAGCACTGACGAATCACTGTACAGCGTGGGCAACTGGAAACTGTAAGTCTAGTTCTGGAGGTTTCTGAGTGAGCACGTATGCTCTGGTGCTCTCTTATGTCTCAATAAACCATCAATGATTATTCTTTATATCAGCCTCTCCCCGTTATTGATTGCAAGCAGCAATTGATGAGAACATAGGAAGATGTGCAATTAGAGTTCGGCTGGCCAACAAACTCATTTACCCAAGACATAAAAACTAAAAGACAGAAATCTTGATACTCCCACCCACACTCCTGTTGATTGAAGGTCTGAGTTGGGAGAATCATATCATGGAATCATCCCTAGATATTCCACCTAATAGCTTCAACTGCACAATGTTAACTGTTACGTGCCACAAATTTTCTGCTTGCTCCCTTGTAGATCATGCTGGGGTTTGAATACTTAAGGGCTAGTAGGCTCCATTATGTAGTTTTATTGGATATTCTTCTGGTCTAAATCTGTTTAGGAAGTGATGATGTGATATTTGACAGCGGGAGGGAAAGAAACATCAGAGTTGACCCTAAACTTTCATAGAATTACATGCACTGTACTATGCTGAAGCAAGCCTTTGGCCTACAAGGTCTCTACCAGTGCATCTGCTCCAAGTGGACCTCCTCCCATCCATTTCAACTAACCCTAGCAAAACATCTTCCATTCCTTTCTCATGCATGTATTTGATGCTGGATCAATTGCTAATTTTATAACTAAGATTGTTAGATTTTTGCTAATCAAAGGTATTAAGGGACATGGGGCAAAAATAGGTAGTTATATGGAGTTAAGTCGCAAATCAGACATGATCTTATTGAATGTCAGAAAGGTTTGAGAGGCTAAGTGGCCAACTTCCATTCCTATGTCCCTACCTAAATTCCCCTTAAATGCTTCGATTACATTCACCTCAACTAATCCTTGGCATAGGGAGATCCACCGAGCTCTATATTCTAACTACTTTTTCGGTAAGGAGTTTTCTCCTCAATTCCCTATTGAGTTTCTTAATAACTAGAGGCCATAAATATGAGATAGTTGGTCTCCCCTACAAGTGAAAATATCAGCTCCATGGGCAGAATTTTCTGCCTGTCTGGTGGGCGGAGCGGGCGCGGACCCGATTGCTGCCTGTGATCAGGTCCGTGCTGCTATTTTACGCGGGTGGGCTAATTAAGGCCCGCCCAGCGTGACTAGAGGCTCCCAAGGACAGCGGGACTGGGCGGGCAGCGGGGGGGCCTGCCATGGCTGCCGGGTCCAATGGCGACCCGGCGGTCTGTTTAAAAAAGCTGCTGCAGCCTTTCAAAAGCTGTGAGTCACGGCCAGTGGAAGGGCTCCCCAGAGCGCTGCTGGTGAGCAGGCCAGGCAGGAGGATGGGGCGGGGGGGGGTGGCACTGTGCCCCTCCTTTTTCTGACGATTGCCTTGCTGCCCTCCTCGAGGAGTTGGCAGCACAGTGGGAGGTCCTCGTACCCCAGGACGAGAGGAGGAGGCCCCTCCACATGACCAAACGTACCTGGGAGGAGGTGGCGGATATAGTGAGCTCCCACGACGTGGTGCAGCATACCTGCATCCAGTGTCGCAAGCGCTTCAACAACCTGTTGCTCTCGGGAAGGGTGAGCACCATGTTGGCATTGGTCACTTAACTCGGCAGGCAGGTTTCCCCCTGGTGCACCCCTCCCCCCCGCCACCCCCATCTACTCTGAGTGTAGTGACTGCATTGAATCATTGACGGCATGTGTCCTTCGCTGGGTGGGCCAGCAGATATTGCCCATGCCAAGGTCACTGTGAGAGGGCAGTGAAGAGATGGGTTCTGCACCCGCAGCATGTCGTACACTGACACCCACATGACTGTTTTGGGGGCAACCTGGAGGAGATGCATCTAGGCGCAGTGCTGGAAATCCAGGACATGTCAAAGTCAGGGTGATGACATGTTGGGAGGGGAGCTTCAAAGTGGTGTGGGACCAATCGATCTGCTGCCCTCTGCACATCACATGCTTGCGCCTCCTTGCTATGGAAGGTTAGACTGTGTAGTCTCTAATGCGTTGTAGGCAGCATTTGGCCAAGGGGGTTGGGGGCATGGGGACAGGCCTGGCATCTTTGTGTGAGTGTTCGGCAGCAGTGGGGTGAGGAGGCACTGGAGCCCTGCAATGTCCCACTCTGGTTGGGGTGGGCCGTCCGCGAAGAGAGTCCAGGTACAAGTTGCACTAATCAATGCTCTTCTCTCCTTTTCAGGAGAAGAATACACATAATGCTGCCGAGCGGGTGAGGACTGGAGGAGGGCCGGCCCAGTTGGCAATTCTCAGCTGCTTCGAGCAGGAGGCCCTAGATTTGGAGAGGCGCCATGTGCCCAGGTCAACCGGTGTCGGGGAGGCTGGGGTGCCACAGGCAGGTATGTGTGCCCAGCAGTGAGTCACCATTGTTCTCCCAACAGCCATGGCAGTGCTGACTGTTCCGTGATTGAAGTTTGCAACATAGGTTGACCATTGCTTATGGAAGGATGAGCGCATAATGATCTGGAGGACAGAGATACAAATTGACATTGTCTCCACAATAACTGATTCAATGTCCTTGTTCTTCCTTTCAGCATCAGCAGAGCAGGGCCGGGAGGAGGAGCAGCAGGGGCCTTCTCTAACACCTGAGGGCCCTGAAGTCAAGGGCTCACCAGCATCACACCATCTCTGCCAGGCAGGCACCAACGCAGATATTAGCACCTATTGGCTAGTGTCCCGGGGCACAGCAGGAAGGGCACTTCACAGTCGCTGGAGGAGCTGGCAGAGACAGAGAGTGCCCATGGTGCCAGCAGTCGGAGGACTGCAGGAGTCCAGGCACATGCTCAGTCGGAGCCTAATGATGTGTCTCTGGAGTCGTCCACGACACAGCAAAAGCAAGAAATGCAGCAAGGTGTGTGGGAGCATCTGGTGGAGATACATGAGGCTATGCTTGGCTTGGTGTCTGTGGTGGAGGAGCCTATGTGGACCATCGCCGATGCAATGAGCCTCATGGCCGAGTGCCTTGCATCCTCCATGAAGAGAGTGGCAACTCTCATGGAGAGGCTTCTCCAGGAGACCCATCAGGGCTTCTGGGGATGCGCTCTGACCAGCAAGCTCTCACATCAGCATTGACCTCAGCTGGTGTGGGAGATGGTCTGGGCACCAAGTTTCCCAGCTCGATGCCCATCCACTCATGGTGAGCAGGGAGGTCTGAAGTGACCCCACATCGGTGCAGCAGCTGCCTGTCGTCTCTGTGGGCTCCTCTCAGGGCGCTCCGGATGAGGGCGGCAGCTCCTCCGCCCCTCTGCCAGTGACCGTTGCATCTGCTGAGGCTGCGGCAAATGAGAAGCCAGCTGTGGAACTGGCAGCTCCCTTCCAGGCGGGGCCAGCACAGGATCCACGGGCCAAAGGACGACCGCCAAGGTCATCGAGGCCAACAGGACAGCAGAGTGAGCAGGCTGTCTCAGATACCACGCCCAGCGAGGGGGCAACACCAAGACGTAGCACCCGAAATGTAAACATAAGGCACCTTTGGCACAACATGGGTTTATCACTGGTGCTTTTGTGTTGGCCAGCAATGAGGTCATCATGAGTTGGTCTGATTTTTAACACCTTTGTCATTTTGTTTCATTAAGTTTCTTTGGTTGTAATATTAAATTCAGACATGTCACAGAATTACAGAATCACAGTGTAGAAGAGGCCCTTCGGCCCATCGAGTCTACACCGACACGTGAGAAACACCTGACCTACCTACCTAATCCCATTTACCAGCACTTGGTCCATAGCCTTGAATGTTATGACGTGCCAAGTGCTCATCCAGGTACTTTTTAAAGGATGTGAGGCAACCCGCCTCCACCACCCTCCCAGGCAGTGCATTCCAGACCCTCACCACCCTCTGGGTAAAAAAGTTTTCCTCACATCCCCCCTAAACCTCCTGCCCCTCACCTTGAACTTATGTCCCCTCGTTACTGACCCTTCAGCGAAGGGGAATAGCTGCTCCCTATCCACCCTGACCATGCTCCTCATAATCTTGTACACCTCGATCAGGTCACCCCCTCAGTCTTCTCTGCTCCAACGAAAACAACTCAAGTCTATCCAACCTCTCTTCATAACTTAAATGTTTCATCCCAGGCAACATCCTGGTGAATCTCCTCTGCACCCCCTCCAGTGCAATCATATCCTTCCTATAATGTGGCAACCAGGACTGCACACAGTACTCCAGCTGTGGCCTCACCAAGGTTCTATACAACTCCAACGTGACCTCCCTACTTTTGTAATCCATGCCTCGATTGATAAAGGCAAGTGTCCCATATGCCTTTTTCACCACCCCATTAACATGCCCCTCTGCCTTTAGAGATCTATGGACACACACGCCAAAGTTCCTTTGTTCCTCAGAACTTCCTAGTGTCATGCCATTCATTGAGTACTTCCTTGTCAAATTACTCCTTCCAAAATGTAACACCTCACACTTCAGAGTTAAATTCCATCTGCCACTTATCTGCCCATTTGACCATCCCGTCTATATCTTTCTGTAGCCCAAGACACTCAACCTCACTGTTAACAACCTGGCCAATCTTTGTGTCATCCACAAGCTTACTAATCCTACCGTCCACATAGTCATCTATGTCGTTTATATAAATGACAAATAATAGGGGACCGAGCACAGATCCCTGTGGTACGCCACTGGACACTGGTTTTCAGTCACAAAAACATCCTGCTGTCATCACCCTCTGTCTCCTACAACTAAACCAATTTTGAATCCACCTTATCAAATTACCCTGTATCCCATGTGCATTTGCCTTCTTTATATGTCTCCCATGTGGGACCTTGTCAAAGGCTTTGCTGAAATCCATATAAACCACATCAACTGCACTACCATCATCTACACACCTAGTCACCTCCTCAAAAGGTTCAATCAAATTTGTTAAGCATGATCTCCCTCTGACAAAGCCATGCTGACTATCCCTGATCAAATCTTGCCTCTCCAAGTGGAGATAGATTCTCTCCTTCAGATATTTCTCCAATAGTTTCCCTACCACTGACGTGAGACTCACTGGCCTGTAGTTCCCTGCCTTAACTCTACAACCCTTCTTAAATAGCGAAACCACATTAGCTGTTCTCCAGTCCTCTGGCATCTCCCCCGTGGCCAGGGAGAAATTAAGAATTTGGGTCAGAGCCCATGCGATCTCCTCCCTTGCCTCCCTCAGTAGTCTGGGACACAAATCATCTGGACCTGGAGATTTGTCCACTTTTAAGCCTGTCAACACCTCCAATACCTTGTCACTCCTTGTGTCAATTTGCTTAAGAACCTCGCAGTCTCTTTCCCCGAGTTTGATACCTTCATCCTCATTCTCTTGGGTGAAGACGGATGTGAAATATTCATTCAATACTCTAGCGATGTCCTCTAGCTCCATCCATAGATTGCCCCCTTGGTTCGATATGGGCCCTACTCCTTCCCTGGTTATCCTCTTCCCATTGATATACTTATAGAGTATCTTGGGATTTTCCCCACTTTTATCAGCCAGAGCTTTCTCATATCCCTTCTTTGCTCTCCTAACTGCTTTCTTAAGCTCCACCCTGCACTTTTTGTACTCCATTAATGCCTCCGCTGATTTGCTTCCCTTGTACCTGCTAAAAGCCTCTCTTTTCCTTCTCATCGTAACGTGGATATCTCTGGTAATCCATGGTTCTCTGGGCTTGTTACTCCTTCCTCTCACCACGGCTGAGGGTGCCTCTTTTCTTCTGCAGGTGGATGGTTTCCAATAATGTTATGAGTGATTTGTGGGACATTCAGCTTTATTAACAAGGCCCTTATTTAATGTTCCTATCCATGCAGATTTTGTACTTAGGTATCAAGTATGGAGCCTGCAGCCCAGGCTTGTCCTGCAGATCCATTTGTGGTGTGCTAGCTGAAGGTTCATTGGAATAAAGCCTCCTGAGTGTCCCTGCCTCCCAGGAGTATGCTCAGGTTAGCATCTACCCCCTCAGCACTTCCCTGTGCATGCTCATCCTCAGACCCGATCATCTGATACTGTTGACTGGCTCCCTTGAGAGACGGAGCCTCCTTTAGCACTGCGCCTCAGATATGTTGAGGTAGCTGCTTCGCTGCCTATATATGTGGTGTCTTCTGCGGCCCCTTCCGCCTTGGTCTACCTCTTGGCCCTGCACCCCTTGTGCCTGCACCTGTCCTCCCAAAGGTGGCTCCCCTGAAGGCTGAATGTGCACTCTAGGCCACCTCCCCCTTCTAGCCCTCCCTTCCTCCTCAGATGAGTTGCCTCCAGTGGAGAGTTCAGCTCCCATTCCCAGGCTAAGGGAAGGCTTCCTGAACCTTGCAGGCCCAAAAAAGATGCCTCACTGCAGAGTGCTGACCTGAAGATTGTGAGTCCAGACCAAGCAGCTGATATGAGTTTTGAAGTATTGCAGAACACACAGGCAAGTATCAGTAGCTTTGAAAAAACAATATTTGACAGAGCACATTCATGACCCAATTGAGCCTCTTATCCCGCCCGTGGATGAGGTTTATACAAATGTGTCCTACCTGCCTGCCCGTTGCGCCCGTGCGCCGATCCGGAGTCCGCACGGGCACCGAAAAATCTCCGTCAATTGGCACCTCAAAGGCCCTAAGTGGCCCGTTAATTAATGGCGCGGGCGCATCGGAAAGCATCACCCCTGCACGCCAACAGGAACATTCTGGCGTATGTCTTGTCCTATCAAACACTTTTGTAAAGTTAAAGACCTCAATGTTTCAGAGCTGTAAATTCTATGTAAATGTAAATCATTACACTGTCTTTTTATTTATATAAGTAATTAAAAAGAAAGGTGGCTCCTACCAAAAGATGTCATTTACCTTACTGAACCATTTACGGAGAATCTAATCTCAGCCGAAGTAAAAGTAAACTGTGTATGACAGTACCTTCAATGTCGATTCATGAGGGTAGTAAGTCACTATCGGAGTTCATTTGATATATCAGTAAAATGGCATCTTCTAATTATTTTTTCACCAAAAAGCACTCAAAGTAAAAAAAACTGAAGCTGTCAGCTGAAAAATTCTGCTGAATAGTAATTGTTGAACTGAAAGAATGAAGGAGGGTGTTAACCATTTGTGAAGACAACTGTTTGAGTGAAAGCTGTGGAATGGAACTGGTACTTTCTCCATCACCCATAACAAACTTGTATCTTGAGAACAGCTCATATCACCATTGCGCTACAAATTAAACTTTTAGGCTTTTTAAATGTTAATAATCTAGACAAGACAAATAGTAATTATTTTATGTAAAAGATTTGTTTGATTTGATTTTGGATGTTAACACTACCACTCACCAAAATAAAAAGCAAACAACAATCTTGTGTGGGAACTGCACTTAATAACATCATGTAGCAATATTGAAAAGATATAGCAGAGTGGCATTTCAGTCACAGATTCAGGAAATGAGAAACAGAAAGAAAATCAGAAGTAGCTGAGCAGAGCTGGGAGAAGGACACCAGAATGTTATTACCAATGCTAACAGTGGAATCCTGCTGTGCATTTTTGCATAATGATGGGTTTAAACTGTATAAGTGAGTAAAATTGCTGAATATTTCCTTGGTACATGGCTTCTGAATAAAGAAACCACGTAAGTAATAGCAGATTCTTGAATTAACAGACAAAGTTATTTCAGCATTATTTACGTCAAGATATTCAAATAATGTCACTGTGACCATTGGCGTAGGAGATGGCATAGACTCAGATCTTGTCATAAAGCGTCTGACAATACACAAGTGCAGACATGCACAAAATTGCAATTTTATTTGAAGGCAGAGTGCAGGTCATCCCACTGAACATTTATGACTTATTGTATCACATTCTCGGTTTATTGCATTGCGAATCATTGAGGAATACATGAGAGATTTAAAGGGCACTTCCTTCATGAGTATACATTTGATTTTTTTTCACTATCAAAAGTTGCTTCATTAAGGTTTTGTGAATTATTAAGGAAATGATTACTTTCAATAAAAAAAAACATTTTTACAGAGACTGCTATCCCATTTTGGATGTGCAATACTGTGGCAGGAACGCCACAGGGTGGTGGGCCACCAGCTACACTACAGCCTAAGCAGCATGTCAGCGTTGGCCTCCACTATTTAGACAGAAGGCAGCATGATTTTACAGAAAAAGAAAACTAGCATGCCTAAAAAAAACTGTCGCCATCCCTGTACATTGAGACAAATGCAATTTTCTAGTGGGATATCTGTGATTAGAATATAGCTCTGCATGTTCAAACACACCAGTATAATGCTTCTTTTATACTGAAGGTGTTGATACTGTATCAGTGCCATGTGTCTATCAGGCAGTGTGCCCAGATATACTGGGAACTTGTAACGCTTTGAGGAAAATACCGGAGCTCCAGATGTGAATGCACAAAGTCATGAACAAAGCATGATTCACTGACCTCCTGCTCTGTTGCTGTATTTTTGGCTGAGTGTAAAGAGCCAATGGAACAGTTAACCCTTTGGAGTCAGAATAAAATAGCAGTTTGTATCTGAATTTTGCTTAGCAAAAGGTGAGTAAAATGCAAGTGATTGTTGACTACAGTATTTTTTAACTGGTTACACATTGCTCTGCTGATACACTGGTTGGGCACCCATTAGGAACGGTGCCCAGATGAATTAGGCTGTAAGTCTCACATCCGCTTTGGACCCCACTCAGATCTGAGGATGTTGATAAGAGTTCTAAGGCCTACTGGCAGCTATTTTAGAGCTGTAGCCAGAAGGCTCTGTAGCCACTGGTCATTTCCCCTGCTGCAGGCACCAGCCCGAAACTTTAGGTGCAGACCTGTACCCAGGGAATGGTGGGCCAATGCTTAATGCCTTGGATCCATGTTGGAATCAGGTCAAGTCGGATAGGCCGCAATCGGGTGTGCTCCATCTGACCCAGGCCTTGAGGGTGGGGTGGAAAGAGGAAAATCAAAGCCCAGGACTATGCCTAATTACCTGCATTTTTGGGATAATTATCTACAGTGCTTGCATAGTCACATAAGTATTCACCACCAAAAGTGAATTATTTATATCCTAATGATATTAGTCTGACGTGCACTGCATGCTTCAGTTTTAAGAAAATGGCTGATTTAGAGGTATCCCTTTATTGATTTATTTTCATTATCAATGGCTTTCTCAGCCATTAGTGTAATATTTTGCTGCTGCCTTGTAAAAGCTGTATATCAACATGACATTTATCTGTGGGAGTCTTCCTTCACGGCCAGTGGCTGTGGGTTAAATCAAATGGAAGAGATTGAAAAATAATGCCAATAAATTGGATGGAGCTGCTCAAGATGTTAATTAGAAATCTTAATTTCACTCAGAGGAACTTGCAGGGCTATGGTGAAAGAACTGGAGATTGGAACTAATTGGATTGCTTTTTCAAAAAGCTGTCACAGACACAGATGGATGAATGGTCTAATGAAGCAACCCATGCCCGCGTGCAGGTAGACCTGGACAACATTCGGCTTGTGCTAATACCTGATGGGAATGTTACAGCAGGTAGGAGGCAAGGCATTCTGTTGCTCACCTCAAATTCCTCAAAGTCTTTCCACCACCCACAATTCAGTGTGATGAAATATTCTCCACTTGCCTAGATGAATACAGTTCCAACAACACTGAAGAAGCTCAACACCAACAGAGCAAAACAGCCCAATGATTTGATACTCTATCCACTACCTTAAATGTTCACTCTCCCAATACTGCTTCAACATTGACAGTAGTGTAACAGCTACAAAGTAGATTGCAGCAACTTTTCAAGGCTTCTCCCATTGAATTCTTAGCACCTAGAAGGACAAAGGCAGTAGGCGCATGGGGACACCACCACCTGCAAGATCCCCTCCAAATCACATACCCTTCTTCCTTGGAAATATATTGTTGTTCCTTCATCATCACTGGGTCAAAATCCTGGAACTCCTTCACTAACAGCTTTGTGGGAGTACCTTCTCCTTGTTTGTCCTTCGAGGGATAGATGACTGTGTTCATCAACCATGGTGCTTGTTAGGGTTCCGGTGAGTATGGTGGGTTACTGTTAAGGGCGATCTGCACCCAGAAGATTCAGCTGCAAATAGGGCAAGGATCCGCAGATGATTGAGTTTTGGATGAGTTGCTGGCTCGGGATTTCCTCTGCTTGTGTTTTCTCTTTGCTTCTTGCATTCGAAGGAGGCCACACCTTCACCCCACAGACTGGAGCAGTTCAAAAAGGCGAGTCACCAACCCTTTCTCAAGGGCAATTGTAAATGCAGGTCTTGCCTGTGATAGCCATGTCTTGTAAATGAATACATTTTAGAAAACAAAACACAAAACACCAGCAGCCTTCTGACTCTAAATTCAACCAGGACCACCCTACTTGTTGGAGCATTGGTTTGCAAATACTTAAATGGGAGGATTCCCAAACCTCAGTGATAGTTCTATCCCTCAGGTTGCATTAGTCTGCTAGGCTGTCTTGTTAATCATTAACCCAGTGCCCTGGATTGAGATCAGAGGAATGAAATAATTCCCTTTGTTCCTGATAGTTTGAAGTGTGGTGTGTGAAACTTGAGATTCATAACTTTTTTTATAAAAAATCTCCTGTGAAAATACTTATGGCATCATTGGTCGATGGTTTTATAAGGAAAGGCATATTATACCAGATAAAATTCAATTGATGTATTATTTTTCTAAAGTATAGGTGTGCCTCCCCTTAATTAAATATTTGGCAAGTTTATACAAAGGTTAATTAACGCTGAAGATACGGTATGTTCAGTTGTCTGTATATGTCAGTTGATTACATTTTGTTTCTTTATGGTGTTTTTCATGTAAAACATAAACATTTCCATTACACAGTGTGCAGTGTGCAAAGTATGATGGATAGGGGGTTCCTATAACGTTGTAGATCCATGTTAGTAAATCACAGTTACTCATGGTGATTCATAGTCGATGCTGCACTCTGGGCTGGTTACGGTGTGGTAGTGAGGCAGAGATGGGCATGAGAAGAAACAGCAATAAGGGCGCAAAGCAAGAGTTTTTTGCTTGGTTTCTGGAAATTATATGAGCACCACAAATACATAAACATAATTTACTTGAACAATCATTGTTCAACTGAGGAGATTTACTGGGAGTGTGGGAGGAACAGTTAAGAAAATTCCATGGGCTTGGCTTTTGCTGAGAGGAGCAATAGACTGGCTTTCACCGCCCGTTTCATGTACAGTTGCCCAGAGACTTTTTGCGGACTTGTCTGAAAAGATTTCCCAGTTTTTTTAATGTGGTGCCCTGTACAGGAGATCTGTTGTATCCATGATCAGGGCAAGCAGCAGGGAGGTTCTTCAACCTATCAGATGAAAAATTCTGAGAGACACGGAGACTGCGAAGCAGGAAGTTATTGTTTTTAAAAAAAACAAACATAAGTTACGTTTGTATCGCCATACAGGAAGTGAAAAAAAGATTGAGACAAACATATGGGATTAAGGGACGAACATGAAAGAGAAAAGCAGAAAAATGAAACAAATGATTTTAATTCTCATTTTAAAAGGATCTGCAACATTAATTGTCTTAGAGAATGGGACACCACACTTAGAAATTATTTTTTTCAGAAACAGAGAGGTTTTGCAGCAATAATTATCACCGTACTATGTCATTGAAAGCTCAGTTACTCCTATTGAACAAACCCTAACTTTTTTATTGGTGAGAACAGTAGGTAATTAGCTTAAATGCACACTATTACAGTGATCTCTGGGCAGACTTCATCAACAAAGACCTCTACAGCACGCCATGTGGAGAAGCCGGGTATCACTGACAGCGACTTCTGGATATTTGTTTTCAACTATGATTTTGCAGAGGCCAAAAGTTGCTGTCAGTTTTACCATATAGTAACAGTGAGCACCAATGGCCTTGCCATTACTAGTACAGCAAAATGTGAACCATAATTGTTTTCAGAAATATACTTGTCTCAACAAATGGATATAGACCTAGTATCCATATTGGTTTGCATACATCCACATAAAAATAAAGCAGGGCTCATGGCTAGTCAGAACTGAAAATCTAATATCCTTGATAAGTGGCAGTGGGCAGAAAGGGCTGCATATCAGTATTCTTCAGCATAGCAGAAAACACTACCCAAACAATTGCGGCAATCTCATTGGTGGGCATATATCAGGATCATGTAAATTGTAATGAGGTGTTGATTTTCTAAACGGTCCTCTTGTAAGCATTTCATGCTTTTGAACTTCAAACTAGCCCTATTTTGTATAAGCGGAGTGACTCTAAATTCAGCCAAGAAAGCTCTTTGCAGTACTCAAGGTCTAGACTAAATATCATGGACCAAATTGTATACTGAGCAAAATACTACAAACAAACGTACACTCGTGTTCCACTGTGCAACATCCTCTGTCCATCTGTGCCCTATCACGTGACTTACAGATGGTTTAATGATCTACATGGACTATATAAGACAATTTCTGAGTTCTCATTTATCTTAGTCCTTTCCTCTATGAGGCCAAATTGTCAGAGTGAACATTTCTTCTTGTGCCATGTGAAGAATTCTAAATTTGAGTTTGAACTCGAGTCTACAAGAAATGATTTTTAACATGAACTGATCTCAGGAATAAAATGCCGCTGTGGCTTGCTATGACCTATATTTACGCGTCTGTGCATCATAGAGACAATTTTTTTAAAATGTCCAAGTCAGTTTTTGTTTTCAGTAATGTGCTTTAGTAATGAACTCTGTAATACAAAATGTTTAATGTACAAAGTAACTAGTTACATCTGGTAATGTAGACATTTTGGCCAGACTATAAAACAAAGTCCAAAAAAGAGGTTGCAGAGGGAGGGGTGGGGGGGAGGGCGGAACTGCTTGACTTGTTTCTCTGTTGCTCTGCTAATTTTCCATGGAATGTTGGCTCACAAAGTACATTTATTTTATTTGAGTTAAACTCTATGGAAACTTCTATGAGAGGGCTGCAGAATGCAAACCAGAACCATCGGTATAATCTTGCCAGAACATACTGCAGTAAAGAGACACACTGGCCAGCCCATGACCTGATTGCTGAAAAATACAATCCTATGCCCTAATTTTTGCATGGAACAGCATTGCCAAGAATGTAGGAATAAAAGAACAGGGATCGGCCATTCAACCCCTCGACCTATTCAATTAAATCGTGGCTGATCTGTGCCACACACAAATTTACCCACCTTTGTTCCATATCACTGGCATAGACATGATGAACCGAATGGCCTCCTTCAGTGTCATTGGTTCATTAGAATCAGAGGGCAGAATTTTACGCCAGCGGGATTTTACAGTCCTGCCGAAGTCAATGGACATTTGAACAGCTCGCCTCATTTTGTGGCCCCGGCCTGCTGCGACAAGGCTGTAAAATTCTGACCAAAGAAAGTTTACAGCACAGAAAGAAGCCACTTGGCCCATCGTGTCTGTGCTAGCCAAGAAACGAACCACCCAGCTTAATCCCACTTTCTAGGATTTGGTCCGTTGCCTTGCAGGTTACAGCACTCCGGGTGCATATCCAGTCACCTTTTAAATGAGTTGCGGGTTTCTGCCTCCACTACCCTCTCAGGCAGTGAGCTCCACTGGGTAAAAAGATTTTTTCTCATCTCCCCTCTAACCTTTCCACCAATCACTTTAAATCTATGTCCCTTAGTTACTGACTTCTCTGCTTCAGTAAATAGGCCCTTCCCATCCACTCTATCTAGACCCCTCACAAGTTTGTACATCTCAATCAAATCTCCCCTCAGTCTCTTTTGTTCCAAGGAGGACAACTCCAGTCTATCCGACAGTTCTCCATACCTGCAAATTTCCAGTTTGGCAACATCCTTGTAAATCTCCTCTGTACCCTCTCTAATGCAATTACATCCTGTCTGTAATGAGGTGACCAGAACTGTACACAGTACCCAACTTGTGGCCTGTTTTATGTTTTATATAGTTCCAGCATAACCTCCTTGCTCTTATATTCTATGCCTCGGCTAATAAATGAAAGGATTCCATATTCCTTCTTGACCATTTTATCGACCTATCCTGTTACCTTCAGGAATCTGTGGACATTCACTCCAAGGTCCCTCACTTCCTCTGCACCTCTCAGTATCGTAAATGTTCCATGTCGTAAATGTTCTATGATTCCGTGGTCTTTTAATACCCTTACCAACAAGCTATTGATCTCAGCCTTAAACATTTAAATCGACTCAGCATCCACTGCCTTTCAGAGGAGCGAGATCCAGATTTCCATTGCCCTTTGTGAGAAAGTACACTTCCCAATTTCACTCCTAAGTGGCCAAACACTAATTTCAAGATTATGTCCCCTTGATCTGGAGTCTCACAGCAAAGCAAAGAGTTTCTCTGTATCAATCCTATCAAAGACCTTTATCATTTTGCGCATCTTAGCTGGATCATTCCTCAACCTCCCCATCATACTCAAGGAAATACAAGTCAACTTTATGTATCCTGTCATCATAATTTAACACTCCACTGAATAGCCCTGAAAAATGGGAGAATGGAAAGAATGGAAGAACTTGCTTTTATATACTGCTTTTCATGACCTGGGGACATTCCAACCCCCTAAGTACTTTTTGAAGCATTGTCACTGTTTTAATGTAGGGATTACAGCTGCCAATTTGTGCATAACAAAGTCTCACAAACAGCAACGAGATAACCGACCAATTGAATGGTTTTATTGATGTTTATTGGAATAAGAGTTGGTGAGGACACCAGGAGAACTCTCCCCCACTCTTTTATCTCGAGTTGAGACAGAGCATCTTGTGGCATTGAAACAGTCAGGAGTGCATTGGTGTGTCCGCTGAGATTGTGTGCTTGAGTCCTACAGTGGAGCTTAAGACAACAACTTTTCAAGCCAAGAACAAATAATCAGCAGCTCCTAAAAAAAATCACATCCTCAGAAATTGCACTCATCTCAGCCACATGTTGTCTCAGCATGTTTTGTTGGTGGATTATAAATATGAAGGAAAATGTGCTTTTATCTGTAATTTAAGAAAATAATTGTAGTCCTTGTTGAAGTTCTGTATCAAATATAATCTTTTGACATCTCATTTCAATCTGACTTTCGGCAGTTAGGGCTGAATTTTCCTCTACTAGCTCACAAAGGTAGACATAGTGGTGGAAATATTGATAAAATGGGGAGGGAAGGTCCACCTTCCTGCCCTGAGCTGAATTTTCTTCTCTTTGCCTCAACTGGAACCATTGCCAGCTTCTCTTACCCTTCACTCCACATGGTAAGAAGGGAATGCTTGGACTGGACTCCTGGCCAATCTCCGAGATATCAGCGTATCAGCAAGGAAAGCTAATTCAACAACATGGAATTGGTGAAACTTTTAAAAGACTATAAATTGTAACTCCTTCACTTCTCTATCCCCCAACCGTCCCTGTTGAGAAGTGCTGAAGCTCCATTCTGCAGTTTTCTGGGATGGCATAGTAGGAATGAGAAGCTCACAGTGTGGAAAGTAAAAACACAGCCTAGGGCTGTCAATTCCTTGTGGTGTCACCACATGTCTGCCTGCCTCCAACTGTCTCGCCCCCACACTCCTCCATTGATTGGCCAACATGTCCATACTAGCCCTCCCATGCTTCTCGGAACAGGAACAGACTGTTTGTTGCCTGACTAGATGATTCTTTTGGCTGTCAGTCAAACAACCTGTTTTTCCATGTTAATATTTTTATAAATAGAAACCAAAGCTGTTGAATGGAAGAGACATTGAAGACAATATTTTCATTGTTCCTTTGAGTTTCCCTGGTTGGTCGCAATAATCCTGTAGATTAGTGTTCAATTCCAGAAGACTCCAGGACAATCCTGCAGCATTTGCAACCCTAACACAGACCCATTTTCCATTTGTTATGGAGCAATGTTGGACCATTAAAGCAGGGGACACAGTTTAAAAATAAGAGGTCTCCATTTTAAGATGGAGATGAGGACAAATATTTTTTTCTAGGGCTGTTAGTCTGTGAAGTCCTCTTCCCCAAAAAGCAGTGGAGGCTGGGTCATGAAATGTATTCAAGGCAGAGTTAGAATTTTGAAAGACAAGAGAGTCAAGGATTATGGGCAGCAGACAGGAAAGTGGAGTTGAGGCCACAATCAGATCAGCCATGATCTTATCGAATGGTAGAGCAGGCTCGATGGGCCAAATGGCCTACTCCTGCTCCAAAGTCCTATATTCCTAGTCCTCAAAGCAGCCTTCAAGCAAGCCACTTGGCTCTCCTTAGATTCAACCCTTCCGTCTCCAGGTGAACTCCTCAATGACGACCAAGAAGCTATCTATAATATTTAAACAAAACTAAAAATGTAGTGCATTGCAAGTGCCACAACAAAAATGTCAATCTATTGCCTCATTCTTGCAATTTTTGCAAAATCATATACCCTGTTTGTAAGGCATTTGAACTGAGCAGTTGGAATTGTTTTAAATTTGCAATTTGAAACATCTCGAGTAATAAAAATATTTTTCTTTGAGTACAAATCTGGCACAATTAATGTGTCATAAGTCTGCATGAGGTTTTTTTTTTAAATCCCAATTATCCTCTCTCTCTCACATCCGTGCCTCTTGCTGAAGAAGTCAATAGCTATTGGTGTGGTGGGAAATTTGTACAGGCAGCGATTTCTATGAGCCTGTGCAAATTTCCCAGGGTTGGAAAAAATTAACCATAAATCAGAACAGGCTTCTACAAACATCCAGGGAAATCTGAACAAGCAGCTTGTACAAATTTCCTGTCACACTGTTGGTAACGTAGCGAGTGGCTTTTCTTAATGTGTGAGCACACAAGGCACTTTGACTACACACGCGCGCGCACACACACACACACACACACACACACATGCAAGAGTCTGGCAGTTCAGTGATAGATACAGACTACTCACTTGTAAAAAAATCAGGCTAGATCACATGTAAGTCACATTCTGCTCTTACAACATCCTCACAAATAGTGTTCAACAACAGTAACTGTACAGCGACAGACTTTTTTTCCTTTTCCCTCATCCCAGCTTAGGTGTGCACAGGCAAATATGGAGTCCCAAATCTGCTTGATCTTTCTGCTTGTAACATGCATTTTTACATTTTTCAACAGGAAATTACTAATTTGCCCACTGGCAGAGGAATTATATATTGCACAACTACTAACAGACAAGCTAACATAATTCAAACATATGAAATAGGAAGAGATGTAGGCCATTTGACCCCTCGAGCCTGCTCTGCCATTCAATAGATCATAGCTGATGATCTTGTGTTTCGATTCCCACATTGCCATCTAACCCTGATAACCTTTGATTCCCTGGCCTAACAAGAATCGATCTACCTCTACCTTAAAAATATTCAACGACCCCCCCCACCTCCACCACCTTCTGAGGCCGAGAGTTCCAAAGTCGTGCAACCCTCTGAGAGAAAAAAGTTTCTGCTCATCTCTGTCCTAAAAGGGCGCCTCCTAATTTTAAAACAGTGCCTCCTAGTTCTGGACTCAACCACAAGAGGAAACAGCCTTTCCATGTCCACCTTGTCAAGGCCGTTCAGGATCTTGTATACTTCAATCAAGTCACCTTCTAAACTCCAGTGGAAATAAGCCCAGTCTGCCTAACCTGTCCTCATATGACAACCCGCTCATTCCAGCCGTCAGTCTAGTAAAACAAAATCAATCTAGTAAACCTCCTCTGAACGGCCTCCAATGCATTTCCTTAAATAAGGGGACCAAAACTGCACACCGTAAACGTTGAAGAAACGGGCCCAGGATTTCCATGATTGATTTCCCCGTGAAAGCTCTGAGTAAGCAACGTAAAATCTTTTACCATTTATGTCATTTCTCTGGGATTCCTTCCAATGTGCCACCGGACAACCCCAAGAAATGTTCTAGGCAGTGAGGCCCCAAAAAACAGGAACGAACCAAATCTGTGGCAAATGTGGCCGGCAATGTGTGGTGCATGAGTGGTGTGTAGACAGATGAGTGGGCGACCATTTTGCTATGGGTGGCTGTCAGATCTTTTTCCCCATTTTTGCTATTTCAGAGCCTATCAATATTTTCGTGAATCTCCTTTGATAAAACTGAACATGCTAACCTTTGGAATTCCAACTTTATTGTCCAGCTGTTCTAAAATAACAGTAAAGTGACTCCGCTGTGAGATCAATATCTCAGTAAGTTTGTGCGCAGCCACTTGGGCCTGGTAGCTCAAGTAGATTTTTCTGTGACCTTGGGAAGGATGCTGAAAAGATCATCGTTTCCTGAACATTACTATTCAACAGTTCCAGACATTCCCTCACTGGGTGACCTTTTGCTGGATTTTCACGACACTCACTGACTAACACAGCCTTCTTGTTGAAGTCTAATATTTTTACAGCTTGTAGCAGATGACCAGGATGTAGCCAGCTGAAGCAGTGATCTGAATTTCTTTCCACATTTAATTTGCTACTGACTGTGTTATTTTACTTAAATAAATAACACCAAACAACTTGGATGAACACCATCCATTTGGCAAAAATTAAATGCCATATGCCTTTTAAACTATTGCTCCATATGTACATTGCTGCAAACAGCAGAACTATATTAGTACCCTTGCTGGAAATAATAGTATAAATCTCCTATTGCTTTATTACACTGAGAGCTTTGGCTCTGCTGTTTCGAATTCACATTGAATAATCTTTATAATTAAACTTTCCTGTGCATCGTATCTGTCATCTATGCTTTGTTGATTTTCTTCCACTTCATTGGTTAGGGTTTTGTACTTTTCTCCCTTCTAATTGATTACTTTGCCCTTTTGTTATACACCAATCATTTACATAAAACCTTTCTCCCCATTGCAAGGCTCTCTTCATTCACCTTCCACCAAATGACTTCACTTTCCAACACGTAACTTGACATGCCATGAAAGTTTATTGTGTGTCTAAAATTCAAAATTTAGCACTTAACATTTAAATAAAACTCGGACTTACCCATAAATTGGGGCCTTACACTGGCACTAAGCATCCTAGGCTGTGACAACATTGTACACCTGTGAAAGCGAAAGGAAGTGAAAGATTAGGTGATTTGTTTTTCAATGCAAACCTTTGTTATTGAATTCTCTACCAAAAGCCATTATGGAAGTAAAATTCATAAAAGTCATGGGCAGCATCTTCTGGTCGGTGAGCAGGGGTGGGGCCCGCTTGCCGACACATAAAATGATGAGGGGATATGTCGGGCGTGTGTCCCGATGTCACCCCGCGTCGTTTAGATTCTCAGTTTGGCCTATTAAGGGCATTAAAAAAACAATTAAGATTAGTAATGGATCTGCCCATCCAACCTTAGGGTTGGCGGGCAGGCCAGGAGCCCTGGCGGGCTTTGGAAAAAATATGAAACCTCATCCACGGGCGGGATGAGGGTATTTAAATTTTTATGAAATGTTTCAATAAAAGTTATGGACATGTCCCAACTCATGTGACAGTGTCACATGAGGGGACATATCAGGGAAATTTTTTTATCCCCATTAGTTAAAGTTTTAAATCGGAGCCGATCTCCCTGAGGCAGCGCTTTGCCTCAGGGAGGTCTGTGAGATCTTTTGCACACATACATGAAAGTGCGCACTCCCGGCTGAGGGAATCCCGCCCCCCCCCCGACTGCACAGGGAGCGCACAGCGCTTCCTGGCGGATGTCAGGCTGGGCAGGCCTTAATTGGACCACCCACATAAAATGGCGACGCCCCTCCCCCCTGACCGAGGGCGCCGATCGGAAGGCCGCCCACCCGCGCCCACTCCTGCACTTCCCCCGCAACGGGCGGTGGTGGGGGGGAATGTTGCCCATGAAAAGGGAGTGAGTAAATATTTGAAAAAAATATAAAGTTAAGGAAAGGGTCTGGGAATGGAACTAAAAGAATATTGCTTTGAAAGAGGTGGTGTAGGCATGATGGGCCAAATGGTGACCTCCTGTGCTGTAAAATTCTACGATGGAAGCCACTGTATGCACAAAGGAACTTGTTTATTTTTACATGGAATCAGTGGCATTCCTTACATGCATATGAACAAAAGTCTAACCCATTTGGATAAGTACCTAACTGTATTTACTTCAGTGGAGACTGTGAATAGGCAGACTGGAAATAAGTACTTTCAGTGATTTTGAAACATACGAGGTGGGGCAGGACATGCCAAGAGGGTTTTTGCTTATTTGGAATTTAGCTGCGCTTGAGCAGCAGGGATGTTGGGAGAGTCGGACTGAAAACGGCTGAGATCTAGAGACAGGTAGAAGTTGAGTCAATAAGGAAAGTAAAGAGGTAAAGGCAAGGATGATGGGGATTAAAACATAGAGAAATGAGAGAAAGGGGATGAGGGGGAGGAGAGAGAGAATAATCAAGAAACTGCATAGAGAGAGGAAGGACATGGAAACATGGATGGAACATGGAAAGATATACTTAGAGAAAGGGGGAGAGATGGCATGAAAGAGGGGAGGGGAAGATTGTAGTGATCAGAAGCAATTGCAGAGACACAGGCAGACTTCCAGAGAGAGAAAGAGAAAATGTTACGAAAATCATAGAAATAAAAGTGGGATGGCGAGAAAACAAGCAAACTGCAGACAGAACACAGATTGGGACTGATTTGATTTTAATTTTCCTACATGTGTAGATATCAGACATTTGACATAAACTAGACAGTAAGAGAGAAAACAGGAGCTAGATAAAGAACAAAGAGTGGGCATTCAGTTGAGATAGAGAAAGAAACTGAGTACTTATGTGGAGGAAACAGACAAAATAGAGGGACACAAAAGAGAGAGACCACATTGGAAAAAGGGGAGAGATAAAGAGAGAGAACCAGTTGAACAAGAAGCAAAATGACAAGAAAGAAATATCCTGTTCTGAGGGGTGGTGAGAGAGAAATTGTTGAGGGGATCTACCCTCTTAGAGGAGGCAGTGAAACAGAGATACCTTGTTGCACAGAAGGCACCTCTAGTTTGGATGGAGCAGGTGCTCTTGGGGTTTAGTGGGGGCATGAATAAAACAGCATATCTCCTGACTTACTGGGACCAATGCTGTTGTAGATCCAACCCTTTTTTTAAATGTAAATATAGTAATGCATTTAATTAGAGGTATGCTGTAACAAAGTTCATCTGCCGTTAGTCATTCAACTGCTGCAAGGCAAATTAAACTTTAAATATTGGAAACAGAATTATAATGAAAAAGTAACAGTATCAATTTTCTGTAGAGGCTATTGCTAATTCATGTACTGCTATAGTAGTCACAAAGTAAAATGAGCTATGTGATAAATGAGCATTTAAGACCTTGAAATTATGCCATGTGAATATTAGCTTACGAGTTTTAACACTCATAAAAATCCCTTTGTTCACTATTTCAGTAGAGAGGTTAGTCAATTTTAAACTGGTTTTATCTCCAGACAAAGAAATGTTATACAAATGCCTCATATTTGCACATTGAAATTTGCACAGCAAGGCCTGAATCTTGCCAATTTGGTGTAATATCAGACCGATCCAAGTCAGGAATTGCTTCATCCTCGACTTTTGCAAGGCTGTAGAAAGGGACAGGAATTTTCTGTCTCCCAGACTGATATTGTAATCATGAAATGCACACTGATTATACCATAAACAACAGCTCTAACCCCTGTTCGAAAACTCATGCAATTTCAGTGACATTTAGAAAAGTAGCAGCTGGACTGACACCCAGGGTAGAAATATAAAAGGAAATGTGAAACCTGAGCACAAAATGAACAACACATAAAGAATGAGCAATATAAACAGTACAATTGAAATGAAACACTGACAGTGATCCCTTCCATTTAGCTCCAAGCTCCAAACCAAATTGTGTTTCAGAGAGTTAAATGGTTGGCCTGAGAACACATCTGACAGCGTTGATTCTGAAAGTAGCAAATTGCTCAGACATTCGTTCTTGGGGAAAAGGCTTCGGAATATATAATTATTACGAATATTGAGGTGTACAAACTTAAGCTGTCAGTGTAAAAATATATTGTCCATCACGCGGTCATGACATAGTGGCATTCAGCAGACAATATCAAAATTTAGCACTTTGCTCTAAATGTCGCTATTTATGTATTTTTTCCAAATGTCATTACATTCTACTGCATTCTGTACTCCATCAGTGGTCGTCATCTTCTACTACCATGTCTGAACCCACGGCAACTCCCACTTTAAATTCTTCAATGTCTTCTCCGTGCTTTCAAAAGTCATCTAAATGATCTCTTCAACTGACTTTTAATGACAACTTAGTTTCTCTCCCTCCACCCACCCACTCCTCCTGGTTGCCTTCCCTCTCCCATGTACAGTATTCTGAGGTACTTTTCCTCTGAACTGAAGAGTGCGTCTGAAATGCAAATCATTGATGTTTTGCCGAGGTGACAAGTGGATGAAGCTTTTCAAACTCATTAAAATACTTGCTTTGATACAATTTTCTTTTAACTCCTGACAGTGTTTAAAGTAAGGTTTCAAGCTTGTCAACAGAATACTGTTTTTATATGATCTAGTGTATGGGTAACAGATCAAGGTGGGCTCATTGCATTTGCTTAACATTATATCATTAATTACCTAGACATTAGTGTACAAGGCACCAATTCAAAATTTGCACACAATATGAAACTTGAAAGAATTGTGAACCATTAGGAGGATAGTATAAAACTTCAAAAGGACATAGACAACTTGTTGGAATGGGTGAACAAGTGGCAGATGAAATTTAATGCAGAGAAGTATGAAGTGGTTCATTTTGGTACGAAGAATGCAGAGAGATAATATAAAGTAAATGGTACAATTCTAAAGGAACAGAGGGACGTTGGTGCATATGTGCAGAAATCATTGAAGGTGGCAGGACAGGTTGAGAGTGCAATTATTTTTATTCGTTCATGGGATGTTGGCAGTGCTGGGTAGGCCAGCATTTATTGCCCATCCCTAATTGCCCTTGAGAACGTGGTGGTGGGCTGCCTTCTTGAACCGCTGCAGCCCATGTGGTGCAAGTGCACCCACGTTGCTGTTAAGGAAGGAGTTCCAGGATTTTGACCCAGCGACAGTGAAGGAACGGTGATATATTTACAGGTCAGGATGGTGAGTGGCTTGGAGGGGAACTTCCAAGTGGTGGTGTTCCATTCCAGGTGTTAATAAAGCATATGGCATGCTGGGCTTTATCAATGAGGGCATAGAGCAAAAAAGCAAGGAAGTTATGATAAACCTGTATAAAATACTGGTTTAGCCTCAATTGAATTATAGTCCAGTTCTGGGCACCACACTTTAGGAAGGATTTGAAGGCAACAGAGAGGATGAAGAAAAGATTCATGGTAGTAGCTCAGGGGAAGAGGAACTTTACATGGAAAGATTGGAGAAGTTAAGATTGTTTTCTTTAGAGAAGGCTTAGAGAAAATTTGATAGTGGTATTTAAAATTATGAGGGGTTGAGGGGTTTAGACAGAGTAGATAGGGAGAAACTGTTCCTATTGGTGGAAGGGTCAAGAACAAGTGGGCACAGATTTAAGGTAATTGGCAAGGAACCAATGGTGATAGGAAGAAATCATATATCACACAGTGAGGATCTGGAGTGCACTGCCTGAGAGTATGGTGGAGACAGGGTCAATTGAGGCTTTCAAGAGGGAATTGGATAATAACCTGAGAAAGAAAAATTTGTAGGGCTATGGCTATGAGAAAAGGTAGGAGAGTAGCACGAGGTGAACTGCTCCTTCAGAGGACCAGCACAGAGATGATGAGTTGAATGGTCGTCTTCTGTGCTATAACCATTCCATGATTCTATGATAGAGGTTTGAGAAAATCCAAAGGATTATTGTTGTAGTTTCCATGATGACTTTCCTCTGGTCTGATCCAGCTGCCTAGCTATCTGGTCTGTGCAGCAGCGCTAGGATGATAACTTTCCCTGAGCTGTTTTATCTCATTGCACTTGCACATTTTTTTGGGTGCATGTCCAAATTCAGACCTCTCTATCCCACCCTCTAAACTACACCAGCTATGGTTCAGTGGTAGCAGTCACATCGGAGTCAGGTGATTGTGGGTTCAATTCCCACTCCAGAAACTTCACAAAATCCAGATTAACACTCAGTTCAATATTGTGGGAGTGCCACACACTGTTCGAGATGGCATCTTTTGGCTAAGGTGTTAAACTGAGGCTACTTCTGCCATTTCTGAAGGACATAAATGCTCCCATGGCATGATTTTTGAAGGACAGGGGAGTTCCGCATGGTGTCCTGACCAATATTTATCCCTTAATCGTCATCATTTAGAAAAAGTTTATCTGGTCATTATTACATTGTTGTTTGTTGGTCGTTGCCGTATGCAAACTGGCTGCCACGGTACCTGTCTTACTAAAGTAACTACATTTCAAAAATTACTTAATTGGCTGTGAAGCACTTTGGGATGTCCTGAAGTCATGAAAGAATGCTATACAAATGCGAGTTTGGTCTTTCACTTATACACATGGTGGTGCCATACTCTGAGATGGTGGCTGTCTGTAAGGTTGAGTGATGGCTCCTGTTGTGTAGTGCTGCCCTGGTTGTCATCACCTTCTGCTTCCTGAAGGCTGATTGGAGCTGCTGGAGCTAAAATGCAAACAAAAAAAAGGGACGAGTGGCATGGGTAAGCAGAGATGGACCGTTAGTTTCTGAAAGCAGCAGCAACTTCTTGTAGTGACAGTCCTAGATCAGTCTGAGTCAGATAGCTGTGGGTTCAAGTCCCACTGTGGACTTCAGCACAAAAATCAGGACTGATACTCCAGTATGGTACTGAGAGAGTGCTGCACTGGCGTAAGGTGCTGTTTGAATAAGACATTAAACTGAGATCAGTAGGGAAGCTACCACAGAGATAAAAACAAAAAACTGAGGATGCTGGAAATACAAAACAAAAACAGAATTACCTGGAAAAACTCAGCAGGTCTGGCAGCATCGGCGGAGAAGAAAAGATTTGACATTTCGAGTCCTCATGACCCTTCCACAGAACTGGTTCTGTGGAAGGGTCATGAGGACTCAAAACATCAACTTTTCTCTTCTCCGCCGATGCTGCCAGACCTGCTGAGTTTTTCCAGGGAAGTTATCACTGTTGTTCTGCCAAATTTATCCCTCAATCAATATCATTAAAACAGATTATTTGGGTCATTAACACATTCATGTTTGTAGGAGCTGACTGTGCACAAATTAGCTTACATGTTTCCTTTATTATAACATTGAATACACTTCAAAAGTACTTCACTGGCTTTAAAGATTTTGTTGCCCTGAGGTTATGAAAGGGACTATAGAAATGCTAGTTTTTTTTCTTCTTTTTGCATCATATGCAAGGTTAGCTTGAAAGGAGGGAAAGATGGTACTTGTGTGTGAAAATTGGAAGAGGTGTGATAAGGAAGGACTAACAAGGGAGAATAACAGATGCAGAGGACTGAAGTAGGAACTTAAGGGGGTGGCGCGCGATTGTGGGAGTGCCACATTGTTCGAGGTGGCATCTTTTTGCTAAGGTGTTAAATGGAGGCTACTTCTGCCCTATCTGAAGGACATAAATGCTCCCATAGCATGAGTTTGAAGAACAGGGGAGCTGTGGTGATTGTAGCAGGGTAATGGGAATGGGGTTTAGTGAGTAATGAAGCAAGAGGTAGTGGCTAAACAGTGAATAATGAGCGGTACCAGTTAGGAGGCTTGGCTTTGCTAACCTGGTGTGGTCATTACATTTCTGGGGAGGGGGTGTTCGTGGCCATGTCCTTCTGCGCCCAGATGCTCCACCGTCTCCCATGTCTGCTCAATCCTGTCAGGTAGCTAACCTAGATATCTTCCTGGGGGTATAACATCTATCTATCAATCTGTAAAAGTCACTCGACGCGACCCGCCCTCCTCACATGCACATTACTTGTAGCAGACGTCACGTCTGTATTAGAGCAAGATGTGGCTGCAAGACTGGAGTTTCGGACAAATCACCCTCTCGGCTCATTCAGAAGTCGACCCTCCCTGAAACGTCCACGGGAGGGAAAAAAAATACAGAGCTAATTCTGTTTTTTTTAGGAAGAAAAACAAACTTCCTCTTTTTTCTCGCAACAACAAATGCGCGCTCCCCATTCAGAGAGCCGAGTGCGAGAGGAGTCTTGTCAGCTTAATCCGCCGCTCGGCTCATGGACAGGCCGGCAGCTCGATCAAAGCAGAGCGGTAACTCCAGCCGCACAGTAACATCGCTAAGAGTTATTGTGACTTGTCAGTGGCCAGACACTTCAGTCTTCTTGGCGTCAGGCAGATGTTTTATTTTTGGGTGGGGGTTTGGCGTTGAACAGCCGGGGAAAGGGAGAATAAATCTCCCACCCAAACCAACGATTTTAACCCTTTCAGCTCCCGCATTTTCACAGCCCTTCACCCCGCGAATCAGTGACTCGCTGGTTGAAACTGGGACGGACGTGATCCCGAATACAGTCCCACTCTTCGTTGTATTTACTGATTCTAAAATGGGAAACCCGCTTTTAGGCTGGTGCTCCTGGCAAAGAACACACGATGCTGAACCTTTTATCATCGCCGGCAAAGGGTAGACCACAACACACTACACCGACCCACAAAAGCAACGTGACTGTAAAAATCACAAACCTTTAAGGGGGCCAGTGCCATTTCGCGCCAAAGTGCACGTTAGAGTTGCCACATGGAAATCACCACACCTTTCTACAAAATATAGGGACTATTAATATCCATTAATGAGATTTCGTCCCTTCATTCCCCGCCCTGTCCCTTAATGTACTTGTCCCCCCACACAGAAGCAGAGTCTCGGTGTTTGTTCTTGCTTATTGAGCACTTCTATTTCAAAGTGCTTCATTTCTCTCGCTCTCTCTTTCCCTGTGCAGCATGTCAATGTATCTTTTTGTGTCTTTGGTTGGACGGCGAGATTCAAATCATTTACGACAGCTGCGCTTTGCAGGGTCCTCCATTCGCACCAGCTCACCGCACAGTAACTGGGCTGACTCTCCCTGTGTCGCACTGCCACCTCGCTATAACCTACCGCGGTGCAGGCACGAAGCATTTCGCCTGTAGCACTTGTTAACGCTGTGCGCACGTTAACCCTAGTGCGATCCCGCTGCCCCAGAAAGGCTTTTCTTTTTTTAAACACACACACACACACACACAACCTGGCTGCACTGCATTTTCACTGGACCGCACTTGATCTTTCTCTAATCTCGGGCAGGCACAGACGGATTTCTGAAGCGTTCGCCCCTCTGTTATAGTAGGACGTTTGGGGAACGGCTCTAATCATTGGGATCTTAACCCGAGGACAGCAACTTGTGAGTTTATAGTCACGCCTTCAGGTGATATAATTTGTTCGCTGCCAGGCCATACAGTAAAAGTTGCAAATTGTATAATACATTATGAAATGCATACTGACCGCGCAGTTCCGAGGACTAATCTTCCTCTTTGCTTGCATGAAATTTTAATATTCGAAGAGATACGTTTTAAGGGTCCAACATGCAAGGGGGAATACAAGATCCCTCTAAATTGCTGCTGAACAGCCAATCTGGCATCGAATTATTTGAATACACTACCTACCACAGCGTCCCTGTGGCTACTAAAGGGTCAGGGGGACGAGGACATTTCTGGGCGAATTGCTCGATATTTTTCCTTCTGTGCACTTCAAAGTGCAAGCCGCTTTTTCGGGCCACAGGCAACAACTATGGCCCAGGCAAGTCCTATTAAACAAGAAACAGCTTAGATGGTTAATTTGATCGCAAAGTAAATTGTTTATCAGATTTGCGAGTAACATCCCCCCCCCCCCCCAACCCTTCACAGTGGAATCTGTCAAAGTCTCGATGTCCTCTGTTGAATAATGATCAGCGATTGATAAAGGGAAAATCAATCGTCTAATTCATAATTAACTCCCCCGCCCCAGTATAACCGCAAGCATCCGTTTAATACTTTCGTTTGCTGCCTGTTCAGGCAGCCTCAAGATTGTAGCTGATTGCTGAGGAAACCTTGCGTAACTGTCAAGTTTGTATAATTTTTTTTAAAAAATCGAACAGTAAACCCAAATTTTAAATGGACCCTTCAGCTATTTGACTGCCCGAGCCAATTATATTTCCAGGCGAGCTCAAGGTCAGAGGAAATGGGGGCTTTGCCAGGGGAAATTTGAGGGGAGGCAAAATAAAATTGTTCATCGAACAACTCCACAGTTTGTCAAAAAGGAGTGGACAGAGACGCGCTGAGGAGCTCCAGCATTCGCTTAGTGCCAGAGGAAAGCTTTCTCGCTGGAGCGCAGAAACCTTCTTCAAATGGGGAGAGAGAGAGAGAGAGAGAGATGGGAGGGTCTGAGAGAGAGAGATCGCTGTCAGCTGAATTCATTACTGTAAACATCTCCCAGGGGTTTTAAGAGGGAAAGGGAAGACTTACGTTAGCAATAAACAGTCTGATCAGACGCATCATTACTGGCATATCACTGCGTGCACCAGGAATTCAGGCTGGGGCGCTGGAAGACTGATAAGTGGCTGAGGCTCTTTCTTGTTTTACTTAACGTATAAATCCTCTCGTCCCTAGAAGAGAAACCGCGGCAGAGGCGACTCTTGAGGGGTTCCAGTGCTTTGAGGGACCCAGGAGAGATAGAGAGAGAGAGAGAGGGCGTCAAAGCATGGCCAGACTGATGAAGCAGAGCCCTCCGCTGGGCTGAGCAGAGACGCTGTTCAGTGATGACAGAAGCCGAGTGGAGTACAAGTCAGCCTAACCCAACTACTGGGATTGTGCTACCCTGGCTCAGCCAAGATTAACTAACAAACCACGAAAATCGTGAAGAAGACGGATAAAAAACAGGGTATGACCGAGGCACAGTATCGGTCAGCAACGTAAAGGTAGTTATAATTCTGTTTCTTTCAAAAAAAAAAGAAACCGCTAGAATTTTATACTGCAATCTGATTTAATTTTTTATTATCTGGTGCTAACATCCATCACTAGTAATAATCACCATCGCCACTGTTTAAATCTTAGTCAGTCTCAGGGCTGGTGTTTTTTCCCCCGTCCCTTCTGAACTGGCTTTTTAATAGTCTTATTTTATTAACTGGCGTGGAGTAAACTGAAGGCAGTTAATGGTATACTGACAGCCCATAGATTTCTCCAGCAGAGGCAGCTCTTGGTTGAAAAATGCATCTCTGAGAGTATGTGAATCCAAATGAACTGTTCATTTATTTCTTGTGTGTGTTTTTTTTTAATGGCATAGGATTCTAGATGTACAAGGCAAGCTGAGATGACACCCCTTTCTGACTTGGAGCAGCAGTGTGTGATGAAGAGACTCCGGATTTAATAAACCCACCAAATGCTGCTGGGCTTTGTGCTTGCGTTTATATGTGCAATTCCAAATTGCCAATCTCCAGCAAAAGCAAAATGTGATGTGTGTTAGTCGTCACCGAGTGTCCTGGTTTAGATGGAAGAATTTTCAGAGCACAGCTCTAGTTAACAAATTGCTGCTTCCACTCTTAAGTCATAAAAAAAACGCACACAAGGATTATTCTCACCAGGCACATGTACTGTTTCTCCTCCCAAGTGTTTGGATGAAGCAAACACCGGCTTTCCATTCACAAGAGCTGCCTCTGGCATTGTGGATTTTCTAAACGCCTGCTGTTTTACAATTAGAATTCCTTAATTGTTAAGAGTGATGGGAATGTCACGGACCAGAGTCTGTTTCATGGACTGGATTACTTTATTGCAGTTATGGATTATGTTTCTATTGGGACTGTGTGCACAAATAGCCGGGGCGGATTTTTGTCCTTTGGAGTGCCGTTGTGATAGGAAATTTGTTTACTGTAATGACCGTGGTTTGACATCAGTGCCTGCTGGGATACCAGAGGGTGCTGTTATTCTCTACCTCCAAAACAACGTCATCAACAATGCTGGATTTCCTCTTGACTTGCGAAATGTGCTCTCTGTTCAAACGGTATACTTGTACGGCAATGAACTGGATGAGTTCCCTGTAAACCTACCAAAAAACATGAAGGAGCTCCACTTGCAGGAAAATAACATCCAGACTGTCTCCAGGGAAGCCATCAGCCAGTTGCAGAAACTTGAAAAGCTACATCTGGATGACAACTCCATCTCAACTGTTGGCATTGAAGATGGCGCTTTCCGAGAAGCTACCAACCTCAAGCTGCTGTTCTTATCCAGGAACCATTTGAGCAGTGTGCCGATTGGGTTACCGTTAGGCCTGGAGGAGCTACGGCTAGACGAGAATCGGATCTCCACTGTGTCAGAGCTAGCCTTTCGGAACCTGACCCTTCTTCAGCGCTTGGTCTTGGATGGGAACCTCCTGACTGACGGAGGGATTGCCGAGGGAGCCCTGGAGCAGTTGATGAAGTTGACAGAGCTCTCGCTGGTGCGGAATTCTCTCACCGTGCCCCCACCGAACCTTCCAGGCGGCAACTTGGTGAAACTCAGTTTGCAGGAGAACCAAATCAGTCAGATTCCAGTTGCTGCCTTCACTCAACTGAAACGACTCGAGAAGTTGGATCTTTCCAATAACCAGCTCCGGATGCTGGTGAAAGGAGTTTTCAATGGTATGACTAGTTTGAAACAGATTCTTTTGAGGAATAACCCCTGGCATTGTGACTGCAACATAAAGTGGGTGACCAAATGGCTGCAGTCACTTTCGTTTTCTATAAACGTGCGTGGGCTGATGTGTCAGGGGCCCGATAAAGTCAGAGGAATGGCTATAAGAGATCTGAATATAAACCTAGTATCCTGCCCAGTTACCACCCCTGCTCCTCACGTCACACCCATCCCCCCCGCCCCTTTGCCATCTGCCATAGTGACTGTCATCCCCACTACTTTTAATCCTGCTAACAACACCTCCATTCTCCCCTTCGCACCGGGGTCGACGTCCCTTGTCCCTACAAGAGACAAAGAATTCACGGACTCTTTGCCAGTCGGCCAACTGCGACTCACTGTTCAATTTGTGAATGACACCTGCATTCAAATCAGTTGGCTGGCCATCTTCACGGTGACCAAGTATAGAGTCACGTGGGTGAAGCTAGGCCACAGTTTAGTCGGTGGCATTATGCATGAAAGGATAGTTAGTGGGGACACGGAGCAGCTGAGCTTGCTGAATCTGGAACCCAAATCGACCTACAGGATTTGCATGGTTCTCCTGGATGCCTCAAATAACTTTCACCCCGAGGATGATACAGTTTGTTCAGAAGCCACTACAAAGTCGTCATCTTTTAACACAAACATGGCCTCGAGTCCCGAGCAGGCGACCCAACAGGATCTGAGCTCCCCTTTACTGTTGGCAGGGCTGATAGGGGGAGCAGTGATCATCGTACTGGTTGTTCTACTCAGCATTTTCTGCTGGCACATGCACAAAAAGGGGAAATACAATTCACATTCGTGGAAGTACAATCGAGGACGGAGGAAAGATGACTACTGTGAGGCGGGCACTAAAAAGGACAACACAATTCTCGAAATGACTGAGAACAGTTTTCACATAGTCTCATTAAATAATGAACAAATGCTTAAGGAGGATTTTAGACTGCAGTCGATATACCCTCCAAATGGAGCGATTAACTTTACAGACTGTCACACCAGAAGCAACAGCAGATACTGTACTAGTGGGGCTCCAGATTTGGAACAATGTCATACATGACCATGCAGTATAAAGACCCTGCAGTTATGGGACTTTCTAGAATATATTTGTGAAATATTGTCCAGACAGATTGTGTCTGCCTACTGTGTAATTTATACAGTGTAAAAAAAAATTGCTATCTTTTCTATTACAAAAAATAAGTAGCAACAATTTTGTAATGCAGTCAAGTGGTTTAAAAAAAGAGATTAAGTAAGCTGTATAGTTGTTGCTGTACAATCAAGGCCTATGTTCATAAATGATTTTTTTAACGTTTGACAGCATTTAATGACGTAGTTTCACAGTCGGGGTTTAAAACATCTTTTGAACAGTTACACTGGCACCTAATTTAGAAACCAACAAAGACTGATAGTTAATCTGATCTTCCCAAACTGTCCTCTACCATGTTTGCTCACCTTCCTGTTTTAAAAATGTTTGTCCTTTGCTGTGGTATAGTTTTTCCTGCCATTGGTACCTTGCTCCTCATGGCCATATCGAGTTGTGAGCCTAAATGTGAGTGTAAGCAAATGGCCTCGGAGGACAGTCCAGCCAAGCCCAACATCCACCTGTTTTCCAGCAGGGGGCCACTGCATAGCAATTAGGCATTTGTAGCTTCTGATGATTTCCACCCCCCTGCCCCAGCCCCCACTATCTGTAGCCCAGGGCATTGTGAACTGTTTTAGCATTCAGACACTCAGCTAGGAGCAACTAACTCAGCTCAGTTCAGACTGGAAGTTGAACTTGGGACCTATGGTCTCCAAGACTGGAAACCACATCACACATCTACCTAACGACCCATTTCAGGAGCTTAATCAGATGCATCAATTGACTGTTCAGTACTTTCAGTATACTGTATGTACAATATAATTTAATACGCTCTTAGCAGAGTCTCCTTAAAACTCCACTTAAGCTACGACCTTCCATTTTATTCAATGCTTTGATTAGATTTCCCCCAACAATTAGATCAATTAAGTTTTTTAGACTTTGAACTCCGCAATAGTCAATATTTAATATATTTGAAGAGCGTGGTGGTTTCATAATAATGAGGTCAGAATCCATGTGGAATTTGCTGCAATGACATTTTGCATGTTACAGCACATTTGTCGATTAACTGAAAACAAATAAGGCTTATTCTCAAACAACAAAGTAATTAATTCAAAGGGTGCATTGTCTTCATTGTTGATTTGTTAAAATTTTGCAGTTCTTTATTGAGACCAAGAAGTTTTCAGGAACACTTTAATAAATATGATTAACAGCACTTTGACCCAGAGCTAACCAAACCATGGCAACAGTGAAGCATTAGGATGTCAACTCACTGACCAACTCTGTACTGGCGAAACTAATCATATAACACATTCCGTAGGGTTCCCACATGTAATAGTTACACTTACATCTCTTCCATTCAAATGGAAGCCATTTGTTACATTTCATACTTGTTGCACAGATGAATGGGCTACGATTGGGGCGTTGAATTATTATCAGATTGTTGGGACAATTGCTTCAATATTCAGGTACATTACAGTTTGACAAAAATGGCCTCATTTCTTAGTTTAGCGTGCAGAGGATAGCTTTCACAGGAACATGTTGCTGTCCTACTGAATGAATCTTACCCAGATAATTCAGATTGGCTAGTTTGCATCTAATACCTTTATATTCTAAACTGAGGGTGTTTATTTCTTTCTCCCTTTGTCTCTGTCTGTCTCCCTGTGCCTTCCATGCCACAAGCAGGACGACCTGTTTCCTTACCCCCCCCAGATTTCTGTCAGCTCTGTTGGCAGCCTGAGGGAAGGGTGTAAACTCCACCATGGCATGACCGAGATCAGGAACTCGTCATGCATAAGCACAATTTCACCCATGTACTACCAGAGCTCCAACACTTGGGGCTATGTGCCACAGTATGTTATTTAGTTAACGCAAAGGACAGCTTGTTAACTGAAGAAATGTGACTCCATTTTAATATTAAGAACACTGCATTAACAGTAATCTGTACAATGTTTGAATGATAACAGTGCTCTGTACAATACTGATAGGTAAAATATTCACACAGTACCTTATCTTGGACATACTGATGTTAATGAAAATTGAAGGATTAGCAGTTCACTTAAGTTTCTGAAGATCATACGTTTAATTGATTCAATTTGATTAATCCACGCAAACATTGACCCGATTGAAATGTTCATTCTTTGTACCTTCCACTTGGCAGCAGACAGTTCTGAAATTAAGCCAGTGTTGGGAATAAGCAATACTGGTAAACAGGCATTACATCTAAGGTGAACAGAACAATAACAAAAATCCAGATTCATTTTTTTTAAAAAATGCCTACAGCAAGAATGCTTAAAAATGTATTAAAATCAACGACTACTTTTGTAATGCAGATGTCAGAACATGTTTGTGCAAATGACAGTGGCATTTTGGTTTAATTTTTCCTTTTGTTCCAAATTTTCCATAGTGCAAGGAACCAAAGTTCATTATCTTGCACCCTTTTGGTGTATCATGTATGTGCCTTGAATTTAAATCATAATGTTGAGTCCTTGAAACCTCCTCATCTCCCCACCCCCCACCCCAGTCTTTTATTTTACAGAGAATGTATGAAAACATTAAAGAAACAAAGCTTTTATGAAACAATAAACAGCTATGAAAGTTGAATATTTCAACAAAAAAAAATCATGTGAATCATTTTAATTTCAGGTAAAGATAACCCTGTGACCTTTATATTTGTGCAGTCTTGGAGTTCTTCTCTTTGGTTCTGAGTTGTTACAGAAGCAACAAGTAACCCTTTTGGGACTTAACGACCGCTTTTTACCATTTTAAAGTACTTCTAGAAAAAAGACTAAAATGATTGTGTTTTTTTTTAAATGAAAACTAGTACATTTTTGTAGTAATTTAAACAAATACAGTGACCAAGCAATTAGTCTGTGAAAGTAAGCATTTGTGGACCAGCACATGATAACCCCTGTCGTGGTTATTTATTCCCCTTCTAAAATAAAAATAACCTGAGCATTTACTAAATTGGACAGTGTTACCCTATACAGTGCAGCACATTCCTTTAGATCCAACATGCACGGACCTGTTACCACAATTGACAACCAGTTAATCCTTGTTTTCTAACAGATCAATGCACTGCTAGCTTTTTATTTTTTTACGTAGCTGCTTCAAAGCCAATGTTGTAATAAAAATAAATCCTTTCAAAATATTTTTTCTACTGCAAAAGTGAATTGAAAAAAAACACTTTTTTTTTACAATGGGTGAAAAAACACATTTCTGAACCATAGGGAGTTAAAGGGAGCAAGGTCACTTGTGCTCAGCTTTACTGTTTAGCCTTATCTAGAGCAGAAAATCTCACGTTGAAAGTTCAACAGTGCATTTTATGTTTTGTATATATTTTTGTCTTGTTAAGGTGGGAGAAAGAAATCTCATGCTTTATATATAAAATGGCTACTTGATGTAACTTATAATAATGCACAGATATACTTGTTATACTGACAGGTTGCAGATTCCAGATAAACTCTGTACCTCACTTGCATATTCCTTACTTTCAACAAATTCTCTGTATTTCTAAAACATTGTTTGAAGGATGTCCATAACCAAAATGCAAAATAAAGTATGGTCACAACGTATACAGTGCTGGCATTAAAATCAGCTTTATGTTATTTGGAATAAACTGGAGATGCTGAATGGGTCAGGCTTGTGAATTTTTGGTTGCATCCAAATCATAAACTAGCAATTCCACTGCCTCCAGGAATTTTGTACAAAGTGTGGCAGCAAATCCTACTTTGAAATAATTATAGAGATACATGGGAATTGTGGATACTGCAATGCCAGAGGTCTCTTGCCCGATAAAAGGGTGGAGATTTAGTACAAGACCAGTCTGATGAAGGGTTTCAGTTTGCATCTTCAACTACAAAAGCAAAGTCCCTAGTGTTGGCGTTTTATCCAAAGACTGAAGATTGAATTGCTGCCTGTGCTCATCTGTCAACTATCATTTTTTTAATATTCTGCCTCCAAAATTCGATGGCTGAAGATGACAGTTGTTTCATTGATGCCCTGCAGTGCTAACCCTCCCACAGTTTGCAGGGTCAGTGGTACAGCATTGCATTTACCTAGGGTTTCAGAATGTCTTTGACATTTGTCTGGCCCTGGAAAATCTCTGTTCATTCCCAGCACTGGAAACAGTGAAGAGGGCTGGCAAGACCTTCCCAAGAGTTAAAGCAGCTCCCTCAAGCACACCTGCCCCTCCCCCCCAACCCTATTTAGGAGGACAGGCACAAAAAAAAACTTCTTTTGTCAGATGGCGTGCCCCTCCTACCCCCACTAGAGCAAACCTCTACCTTATTGAAGCCAGCATACCTCACCTCTCTTGGTTAACTGGACTCTCAGGAGGGGAAACAGGAATTCCTAGGGTATGACCCCTGACCCCCGCTTGTCACCCTTGGAATCACTGACCTTATAAAGGATGCACAGAGGTTCCACCTTACAAGGCTGAAACGAGTTGCACTTTTCTGGTTTGTTGCCCCTAAATTCCCAAGGGTGTATCCTTTTAACTAAATCATCTACATCTTTGCTTCAACCACTATTGAATGATCATGCAATATAATAGAGGACACCATTGAAAAATTTGGTTCCAATGCAAAATGATGCTGAGCTTCACAGAATATTAGGTTCTTCTGCGTGGGATATTATAGGGAATTCATCCTGCTCCATATATCAAGCAAAAGCACTTAAGACACTTACATTTAAGCTGAGACTGGATCATCCTTGGTAATACAGAACACAATTGACCTTTTTGTTGACATTTGATTCCCAGGAATTTTTCAGCGCATTGAATATTATGGCAATGTACAAATAAATAGACATCTGTAAATTCTAATTTAAGCAATACATTTTTTCCTTGATTTACTCTCTAATAAAGGGAAGACATACTGTCTTTTTTGCTATAATCCTCTCAGCCATTCTAATATAATTTCCAAATCCCAATCTACCACTGATACTTAATTTAACATGTTTTTTTTAATGAATATACTTAAATTTTGATCCCATTCTTTTAAGGGTGCTGTCTTATGCCCAAGTACAGTTGCATAGCTGGTGACTGCTCTCTAGTGGTTACTCTTCATGTTGGAAGCTTTTGACAGTGAGTGCTTGCAGAATCCATTACCACAGAGGGAATCACAGCCATGCCCAGTCTGGTGCATATCACATTATCACACTTTCCAATACAGGACCTTGTGTAATAATCAAAAACAGGAATCCTAGAATGTTTTAGATCACCCTCCCCAACCAAGGGTACTGATATCAATTGTAGCACCTCCCTTACTGTCCAATGATTGAGCTTGGTAACCCTTTGAGCTTGTACAACTCTCCGCCATACTGAGAAAAACATTTACCCACCTTCACCTGTGAAGGTGGGGAAAGTTGATGAAACTGCAGCTGACCCTGTTGCAACCTGTCTCCTTGCATTCCTACAGTGCCTTTCATGACCACAAGATATCCCAGAGTACTTTACAACTGATGGTGTACTTTTAAAGCATAGTTCGTGTTATAATGTCACTGTAGTGGCAATTTGTGCACAGCAATATCCCAGAATCAGCACTGTGATAATGACCAAATAATCTTTTTTTAGTGATATTGATGAGGGCACCAAGAGGATAACTCTCCAGCTCATATTTGAAATCGTGCTATGGGATGTTTTATGTCCACCTTAGAGAGCAGGCAGAGCCTTGGTTTAACATCTCATCCGAAGGATGTCACTCTGACAGCACAGGAGTCCCTCAGTACCCCACTGAGAATATCCAAGTCAGATGTGAACCCTTAAATTTCTGATTCAGAGACAAAGGTGCTACCAACTAAGCCATGGTTGATTGCATAAAAAGGCTTTACCGCAACTTGGTACTTCTCTGTGCAACATTGCTCCTATATGACTATTAAGTTCAACTTTATTACTGACTCAGTCAATTATGTTCACATTCCTATTCTGGAGGGTTAACAATAAAAGATAGTTTTTGGTAATTGGTAACAAGGGGACATGAACTGAGAATTAGCACTGCAAAGGCGAACTTAGAAGAAATTTTTTATATACAAAGGTTCATCAGAACAGAGAATGTATCTTCAACAATGGCCTGGATTTTCACTGAGTTGGGTTGATTCGGGAACCCTTTAATAATGGCTGGTGAGTCCAAATTTTGGATTCCCAACCCTATTCCTGGATGCGGGCTGGTTCCCTGGCATAATCAACCTATCTCTATTGTGGAGATAGGCATGTCTTAGTCCTCTGCCATTTTCATAGAGACGGACCAGGTTTTTAAAGGGTCACGATTCACGGCCCTTCTGGGGAGTTGCAAACCCTAATCTGCATGAGGAGAGCTTTTAATAGGTAAGTTCAAAAGATTGCCCTCATGCCCCCATGCCAATTTAGCCCCCCCATCCACCCCCTATGTCCCCTCAAATCCCCTATGCCAAGCTTTGCCCTTCTAGTCAACCCCTATGTCCTTTCATACCTCCTATGCCAAGCTATGGTATTTCCATCTACATTGACCCACTGTACACTTTCTAGAAACAATGAACCCTGTAGTGTATAGTGGGGTGTGTAAAAGAAATTGAAACATTGAAAAAAAGTGGTTAATTGAGAATTTTCTGCCAAGTTTAAAAAATGTCTGCCCTATAAGCTAATAAAGGTGCCAATCATTATGAAATTGAGCCTCATTATGTATGCTTGGCTGAGATCCCAGACAGCTATTAGAATATTAGAGCACCTGCTCCCCAGTGGAATCATGGTTTGATTGACATCTCAGGCTCTCTGATCTCTGCTGTCAATTTCACAATGTTTGCTTACACAAGTTAAGTGGTTTCAAGGGTTTGTGGCTTTTCAGATTTCAAAGGGCCTGGATGATTGGCATTTATATTAGGTTGTAGTGCAGGCTTTTTTCAAACATAGGAGAAAGTTCTCAATGAATTGCTTTTTTTCAAAGCTTTTTTTATGCAGACCACTGTGCACTATGAGGTTGATTGATTCTAAAAAGTGTACAATGGGTCAACCGGCTTGTAAGTGCCATAGCTAGGCATAAAGGACATGAGGGAAGATAGAGGTGGGTGGAAGGGCAGAGCTTGGCATAGGGGGAATGAAAGGACAATAGGGGATTGGTGGAAGGGCAGAGCTTGGCATGGGGGCATGAAGGGACATAGGGGATGGGTAGAGGGAAATAGAGGGCATGAGGGACCATGGGGCATAAGAGTAATGGATGGGCCATGGGGTGTCGGTGGGGTGCCATGAAGTGGCATGGATGTGGGGCATGGGCATTGATTGTTTGGTGAAGGGGGTGTGAGGGATGAGGGATGGAAGGTCTTTGTGTTTATATTTTCACTGGGAAAAAGTCCCACAGCACCGAGGTGAGCCTTTACAACAGCCCATCTCCACACACGGCAGCCCCTAAGGTCGCTTCTGCAGTTCCTCCCAGATTGGCTGGCCCGACTTCAGCCCATACCTTCCTCCAAGCAATGAAGATCCCACCTTACCAGGCATTTTCTCCCAAGGTGGGCAGGCTGAGCCAAGAATTTCCCCAACTCCCCCTACCCGCCTTGAGGATGAAAATCCAGGCCAATGACATCATTCAAAATTGAATTTGCTAAGTACTTAAAAAGAAGACTGTAAAATAGTGGAGTGAAAATGGAAGGAAATGGGATTACAATGTATGAAGAAGGAGCTCAAATGTATGCAGTACTTTTCATGACATTGCAAAGCGCATCGCAGCCAGTGAGGCACTTTCAAAGTGATGTCACTGCTGAAAATTAGCCAAACTTGGTAGGCAGATTTGTGCACTGCAAGCTCCCATAAATAGCATTGAGATAAGTGGCCAGATAATCTGTTTTACTGATAGTGGTTGAGAAATAAATGATGGCAAGACAATGGTAAAAATTCCTCTGCTCTTCTTCAACCATTACAGTGTTAGCTTGTGCATCCACCTGAGAGTGGAGATGTGGGTTCTCAGGCTCTCTGATCTCTGCTGTCAATTTCACAATGTTTGCTTACACAAGTTAAGTGGTTCGCAAGTTCTGTCGAGGAGTCATGAGGACTCGAAACATCAACTCTTTTCTTCTCCACCGATGCTGCCAGACCTGCTGAGTTTTTCCAGGTAATTCTGTTTTTGTAGTGGAGATGTGGGCCCTGGTTTAATATGTCACAATACAATCTCCCAGTGCTGCACTGAAGTGACATTCTAGGTTATGGATTGGATTTGACGGAGTCCCTGTCTGCCCGGCTAAAAAGCTGGGGAGTGGGAGAGGCTGCCCACAATCCCATTGGCTGCCCAGCAGCAATTTAACTCTGGGAGCAGTGTTAATTGCTTTAAAAAGAGACTTTCATCCCTTTCTTGGAAGGTAGTCCCGCCTTAGAGAGCTGTTGACCAATCAGATTGGCTGGCAGCCCTGTAGTCGCAGGAGTGCCATTCGGGAGTGGTGGCCATTGCTGGACTACAGGCAGTCCCCAGTTAAGTCTGGGGATGGGGGCTCGGTGAACTGGAGGGTGCCAAGGGCAGTGAGGGGGACGGGCTCAAGTGGCTGGGGGTGGAGGGTGGGTGGTTAAAGGGAGGAGATTACCCTTGAGTGGAGGGGGGGCACCTCCGATGGACACTGGGGCCCGCAAAGGAGGTTCTCCCCCCTTGCATGAGATGAGGGTGCCAGGCTTCCTGCATGGCATGGCCCTCCTGTCCTCCACCCCAACCAGGGGGAAATACCAGCAGTGGCAGGATGAGGCCTTTAAGTTGCCATTAATTGACTGCTTAAGGACCTCAATAAGCCCAAGGCCAGGCGGGCTTTCGCAGCAACCCCATAAATTTCAGACAGGTCGGGGGGGTGGGGGGCAGGGTAGGAAGACCACCTGCTGGATTTTACATGCCCCCACCTTCAACCTCGTTGACAGGGTAGTGTAAAACCCAAATCAATATGCTAAACCCCTGGAGGTGGGTTTCAACCATAACTTTCAGACTTACAGGCACGAGTGCTAACACTCAGCTAAGGCTGATGCTTAGATAGTATGATGGCTCCCATTGTAGATTGAAGCACAGGCATTAGAGCTTGAAAGGCCTCCTTCAATGCTGGGATTCCTTTTGAAGGATTTGCACATATTCTTCAATTTGGATAAATTAATAGTATTTTACTATACTTCTAATAAATTCATTATTTTTTGATCCAATCCAGTATCTGGGATAGTCAGAACACCACAGCATAACGATATGTCAAGGTGCATAATTTAGGAGAGATTTTCTACTCGAGCATTCCCAGTACCTGTTTGGAAACTGAACAATCCAGCCTGTGACTTCCCATCCATTATCGATGCTTCAGACCACACCAATTCCCAACGTATTCTCCTGAGTGATGCTGGAGTCACCAAAATTTCCTTAAATTTACATTACTTAAAATAAATAGGCTGTAAAATTTGTCTCCATAGTGCCGGAGGCGCCAGAGTTATGGAAGTCTGAAACTTCAAGAATGTCAGCCAGGCCAATCCTGGCATTGCCCACATGGCACATTCTGACAGTAAGTACTCTAGCTTAGGCGTGCCATGTGTGTGCTGGAAGCATGCCGAGTGGGTGGACTGTGATGTCAAACAGCGTCAGATGCTAATTTAGTGCATGAGCTCCATTACCAATCTTTCTCGTGCCATCCAAGCCTTCCTGAGACAGCTCTAAAAGCTGCCCTAGCCTGCGTGCACCTTCTTTTATGCTAACCACGCATGCTGATGTGTCTCCCTGAGCTTGCAGCCAGTTAGCAGTACATTCCATGCTGGGTTGCACACTACAATCATGAGCGGGCAGTGTAAAGTTTCTGTGCTCCTTGCCTCAATGGGATTGGATGCTGGGTAACTGAGCATTGCCATTCCTGGACCCAAAATGGGCCACATCAAAAATTTCCCAAATCGAGCCTTCACCAGACAATGCCCAGAGGTAGTTTGACAATAATAATATACAATTTGAATCAAACTGCATATGCACGTAGGAACAAATGGGATACTATTTTCTGAAGATACCCAACTCTACTGCATAAATAATATTCCTCATTTTCAGCTTCTATTGATGTTCAGTCAGAAATCCTTAGATTTTAAATTGGCTCAAAAATTTCATCATGCAAAATTGACAGTGCTGCCAACAAAAAAAAAAATGAAGGCCAATGGTCTGTCAAAGTGTCATGGACCTCACTTCCTCTCTCTAATGTGTACTTTGTTTTTTTTTTATCCTCTCTTGTCCTTCTGCCTCATGTTAAATTAGACTTTTGTAATGGAAGCCAGGCTTCCATTACAAACTATATTCAGAAATAGAAAAATGATTTGCGCTCAGTTACAATAGTTAAAAACTAGAAATTTATTTTCAATGATTTTCTTTACTTCTGAGCCTTTGGCTGAAAATGAATTTAAATTTATTATTCTTTTGTGTTATTTATTAGTTTGCTGCCATTTCCTTTTAACAGTCAAATTGAACCTAATGATCGTGGAATTTAGTGCTGGGCAATGGGTCATTAGGCTACAGAAATCATTTTGCATAATATAAGCATTATATTACAAAATGTTGCTTTGGTATAACTTTCATTCTGTGTATTGATGTTACATATGGTAAGAAGGTACTTTAAAATATTTGGGACCCGTCAAATGTAAGTAAAAGCAGCATAAACACTCATGGGTATCATTTTACTGTAATTCTAATTAACAATAAATGAATCCAAAGAGCACTGACAGTTTTATTTTTCCACCCAGGGTAGAAGTTGGCAACTGCGTGAAAAAAATGACTTTAGAGGACAGTCTTTATTGAAATATTAAAGACCTTGGATTTCCTTTTCAGGAGGGCTGAATATAATAAGTAAATTAGGATTTCCTCTATTTTCATTTTCCATGCTTAAGGTAAGCTCACCTAGATTAGTGCTTTAAGCTAACTGTGCATTTGTGTTCCACAGGTTTAAGGCTGAATTTCACTGCCCTTTGGAGATGGGCTAATGGACGAAAGTGGTGGTAAAGTGGTGTCAGGAAGGAAGGCCAATGTGATCCATCCACTAGGGGATATTCCCAGCATTGGGAGAAGCAGCTGATCAGCATGGGCAGCCAATTAAGGCAATTAATTGGTCGATTTCCAGCCATTTTACCAGAGCCGAAGGATTTATCAAAGTCAAAATGGCCCCTATCCACATGGTGAGTCTGCCAACTACATTGACACAGCCTCCTAGCAGCTTCCTGAGTTGTTGTGAGGAGAAGGGGTTTGGGGGGGATTCCTTTCCAGATACTCCATACTCCAAGAAGGGGCCTTCTGGCAGCACCTTCAGTTCCAATGCTACTGCTGGAAGGTTCACTTCTCCAATGGCCAGGGACACCTGCCTGACCCAGTGCATCATTTAATCACAGGTGCTTCAAGGGCACCTCAACATCTATCAGTAACCCCCTGATTAGAGTGTAAATCAGCTGAGAAGGTTCAAACTGTTTCTGAGGCAAATTCTCCAGACTCCCTCCTTCACAAGCTTCACTCTAATTCAATTCAGTATCAGATCAGCCTCTAACACAGGACTGAAGTTGCATCAATGCTAATTTTCCAATCACTGGTGGCACCTCTCAAGGAGCAGGTAATTGTTTGGACAATTACAGCCATAGCCTCCTGGTAAACCTCACACTCTAAGTGACATTTTGTTAACTTGACTGCAGCCCCAAAGATCGGCCCAGAAGTTGGGCAATCCCACCTTGGCTGTTTTCGGTCATCCAGCAGTTAATTAGTTGCTGTCGAGGTTCCTGTCCCTTAAAGGACATACACCTGCCCCAAGGAGTGCCAGCCAATTGGAGAGCCAGCAGCTCAGCAGTCTCAGCAATGCTACTGGTGGCCACAACTGGGACTATGGAGCAGGGAGGATGCCATGAGAGCAGGCCACCTTCCCGACCAGGTTAGTGGAGTCAGAGGTTACGGGAGCCAATCAGGCAGGCTCCAGTCAAGGGATTGGTGGATAGTGAGGGCAGGGGGGAAGGGTTGCTGTGGGGGCAACTGTTGGCACTGGGGGATAGGGGAGTTCCTCTGTGGGTCACAGAGTGCAAGGCCCCCTCCAAACCTACAGGGAGGCCACCAGGGTTCATTGGATGGTCCCTCCACGTGGCAGAGGGCCCACCCATTGCTGGTAGAATTCCAACAGAAGTGGGAAGAGAACCTTAATTGGCTATTTAAGTGGTTCAGTTGGTCTCAGGGGATGAGGGCTCTCCTCCACCTTCACTGCAGCTGGCATAATGCCATGGTGGTGGGAAGATAAGGGACACTTTGCCCCATGCCTTCCATTGCCATTTAACATCCCCTGGTCTTTAATTTAATATTGATTATTAATTTAATTTAAATTATTAATTTGAACAATTTAATTTAATTCTTACTTGAATATTATAGAATTTTCCGTTAAGTTTGAAAACAATATAGTTCAATCCGAAATTGGGGTCTTACATCTAAACAAAAGAAATTGTGAATGTAAGAAGGACATGTTGACTGTGATGGATTAGGAAAATGCATTACAATGTATAATGGTAGACAAGCAATGACTAGTGTTACGGACAGGAGGGGGGTCAATTTAAACTGCACTAATTTCTCCTCTCACCACCCATCCGTAAACAGAAAGGTGTTGTTGATTTGCTTCTCCCTTCTAAGCGGCAGTGTATTTCACAACCCCTCAGTTTTGGTGTGATACAATTTTCTATTAATAACCCTTCAGCAAACTCGAGATAGAATGAACTCAAAGGGTTAGTTTATTTGTATGCACTCAAAACATATTGGGGGGTCACAATGTTGCCCCCTTTTGCATTCATACAGTAAAAGCGGGATTGAGAAAAGAAAGATTCATAGTGCAGATACCACAGAGCAAAGAAATATTGTTCCATGTGGGTTCCAGGGTCCAGAATCAAAGTCCAATGAGGTATTCCTTCAGAGATCAGCGGGCTGAAAACCGATGTGGCATAATTCACTTTTCCAGTGATGTTGTCTTCATACAATGAGATAGTCATGCTGAGATGAATCAGTATTGTAGGTGATGGTACAGACATTCTAGAAGAAACAGTGTAGATGTAGTCAGATATTCAGTCTGGGCAGAGCCCCTTTTCTGTGAGGCTGCTAGTTAGATAGTAAAATGGCAGACTGGGTTTGCAGTATAACAAGACAATATAACCGGTTCCACCAGCTAGAGGTCCATGTCATGTGACTACCACCTCTCCACATTGTCTTGGTTCTTGAGATGGTTAAATGTACCAACCATTTAGACTTGAAAGGAAGGTTGTGGGACCCTTTGTCCTGGAAGAGAAGTAGACTCCAGTTGGCCAACGTGGGTTATGAAATTCAGATGGCCTTTGTGTAGCTCTCTTTGAATTTGGTCTGTGCAGCCCTCAGTGGTGTTGTTAGTGTCTCTTTAGGGATAACCAGGTGTGAATATCCCTGATACTGCCAGAAAGCTTCTTTTGTTCAAGGGTCACAGACAGACATGGCTTCTGTCATGTTAAAAGGTCTTTGTCTTGTTTATAAAATTTCAGAAACAGCCATGAGGATACCTATATCTATTTTATAAAAAAATATATAGGGTGAGGTCTTAGTGTCCTCACACTAGAGTTTAAAGAATTAATACATAGGGAAGAATCAACCCAGCATTGAACTAAATGCAGTAGCGGGTGTGAAAAATGACGTTTTACCTGCCAGCTGCAATGGCGAGTTTTTGTGCTGTATCATATGATTCTTGCTTCACTAATTATGCAGCATCTTGCTGGCGGGCAGCCTCTGAATCGCCCACCATGCTGTTCCCTCATCATTTCCTCATGCTAAACTGTAGCCGTGCACACAGTTCTCGGTGCGTGCAACCAGGTCTGCACCAGTGAAGACATGGCCCTGAAAGCCAAGAAGAGTTCAGTGACCCGTCACTGCCTTTTGGAGGCCTGTCCTGATGTCCTCCAGTCCTGTCCTGGCCCCAGGAGGTTCAGTGGTCAAACCACTCCAGCTTGGGAGTCAATGGCAGTGGTGGTCGGTGCCAACACTGCACAGAAGAGATTGGCCATCCAGTGCAGAAAGAGGATTAATGATCTCATTTGTGTAGCCAGGGTAAGACAACCACCTCGTCACTCTTAAATCACACACCCTCAAGGACATCACACCTTTAAATCATTGATATAGATTGTGAACGGCTGGGGCCCTGGGAACTTTTATTTCAGATGCAATATTTGTGTCTGATTCATTATCATTATTGCTAATTGATTGAAAGAAACACTGGCAGTAAAATCCCCTTAATGCCATCTTTATCATCTTCCCAACAAAGGGCACATATCTCTGTTAGGCAAAGGGGGGAAAACAAATGAGTCTCAAAGTGAATGAGCGTTTAGCACAATCCTTAGAGTTTATTTTCTAATATTCAATCGACCCCACTCGATCTTCATCTATTGATTGTAATAGTCATTGCTCGCCTGGCTCTACTGCAGTAAAAACAAAATAAATCTCCTGGGCTTTTTCTTTCAAATCAAACCCACTGCCATAAGGAATGGATCTAACTAATTACATTAGGTGCTTCACAGTAGTTAACACCCTGGGTAAATAAAGGAAAGCAGATCTTGCCACTAAAGCTTGCTTCATTATGCAATGAAAATGTTTATAGAAACTATAAGCTGATAAATGAGTGGTGGGTAATTGTCCACATAAGAATGTAAATCAGTAAAACACCTCGGCTGCAAAATCAAATGTTTATCAAATTTTACTCAAATTGTAATAAATATAATCATGTACTGGGTAAGTATCAACCAAAGCCTTAAAACATTTCCTCTAAGGTTAGCAGTGTAATGCTTGCCTGCATGTAGAACAATTGATTTGAGGGCAGTGTAACCTCATTGAGAGATTCATGCAACATATGAACGCAATGAGCAGAACCAAATGATTTTCATACTACAAGGCTCTCCCCCCCCCTGATGTTGTGTGAAATTGGATGGTTTTGATAGAAGGAAATCCCATTGAATTTGAGATACATTGTTGATATTCAGTAGTCCCTCTGATCTCACCAGAACATCAGTTACTCGCAGAAATAAACTGCAACCATGCAGCCGTAGAAATGAGTTTGAGGTTTGGATTATTGTGACTGTCCACAGGGCTCTCCTTGCAACTCTCGCTCAGGCGTGTGTTCACTCACTCCTCTGTGATTGAGTTCACTGCAGGAAGGAAAGGAAGTTTTGCATTTATATAGCGCCTTTCACAACACCAGAACATCTCAAAGCACTTTGGTCTAGTTCTTTTTGAAATGAGGTCACTGTTGCAATGCAGGAAATACGCCATCTAATTTACGCACAGCAAGCTCCCACAAGCAGCAATGTGATACTGACCAGATATTCTGTTTTTTTTATTGTTGTTGGTTGAAGGATAAATGTTGGCCAGGATGCTAGAGAGAAATCCCTTGCTCTTCTTCAAAATCGTGCCATGAGAGAGCAGATGGGGCCTCAATGTAATGGCTCATCTGAATGACTAGATGCTGGGTACCATCCTACTCTCCAAAGAAGCATGATTCAGAGAGCAGGGCTCCCCCAAGAGAACAAGCAGGCTAACATTACCCTTATTTGCAGAGCTCCCTTCCTGCATCAACTCCCCTTATACCCATGACACCGGAATAAAATGTTGCAAACAGTTATTCCTCCTGTCATAGAACGGCACTAGAAATATGATTATCACAATAGGAACCTGATATGATCTGATTACTGCAATCCTCAGATCACAGAAGGTGAGAAATTGGTTGGTAAAGCATCAAAAGTAAATCTGTTAAAAGGTGAAAATTTTTAAAAGTTTTTATATTTTTTAAAAAATAAGCAACAATTGAGAGTATATTAAAGGCGCTACACATTCAAACACTTCTTTTTGTTCTCTGCAAAATTACTACAGGAATTGCAATGACTAGTATTATAACAAACTGTACAGACCCAGGAGCTTCCTGGCTTAAGCCACAGCCTGTGCTAAGTTAACTGATTCTGGCTGAAGTACTATTGACTCAGTACCCCATGGCTAATGATTTGGGATGGGGGAGTGGTGATGGGAGGTTTTCAGGTGGTCCTGGGGAATCAGACTTCTCCTGTTCCCATTCCGTGACACCTGCTGCGAAGTATGTGTCTGTAGACCTTTTCAGATCAGGACAGGTTCAAGTGGCAAGGTCTCATACAGTGCAATAAGTTGTCAAAATTCAGTTTCTAAGATCTGTCACAGCCACGTGATAGCCATAAAATATGACTCCCCTGTCCTACCACCCTCAAGTCCAACCTCAGCAGGGTTTGTTGAAGATTTAGAAGGATGAAGTATTTTACTCAATGTCTGTGTTTAACCATTTACCTACTGATTGCAAAGAAATGATTCAAATAGGCCTCCTTGAGGCTTAAAGCAAAAAGGGGTTAGTTTTTACTGAGTTAAAATCCTACTGAGGTAAAGATAGCAATATATTTAGAAAGGTAAACACATTCTTCTCGAACTTTCATGACTCACATTCACACACATGCAAAATTAGCAAGTTATCCTGTGGATAGTTATAGTCTTAGCAAAATTAAAGTTCAATGTTTGAAAGGTAAAGAAATTGCGAGTTCACTATTCGTGAGTCTAGACTGAATCACTGTGGATGCGGCAGAGATTTTTCCAAGTTCCTTTAGATTCTAGGGTTGAGTTGAAGCTCATGTAACTGCAATTGCTAAAGACAATTTCTTTTTAATCCATAACTCATCCCTTCCTGAAATTGATGGGTTTTGCACCTGAGTTCCTTTCAATAGAAAATTCAATATCTCTGTGCTGGATTTTTAAACTGTAAGAGATAGAGTCTTAACTTGGGAGAGGAGAGAAGGGAGCAACCACTGCTCCATTGGCAGCTTTTCCAGATTACTCCACACTGTTTGCAGCTTGCATGCTCTATTAAAGTGATCTCAAAATGGTTGCTTCAGTCACATGACCTCTCTTTCCCCATAATGGTTTCTGAAGGTGCTTGTTTATCTGAAGTCTGAATTGATAGTTGCTTTTGTTTCATGGCTAGGTTTGGGGGCAGGGCTGAGTGGATTCTGTAATGTCCCAGCCATTAACCATCTGAATGAATCATTATCCATTTTGACAAGACAGGAAGGGATATCTCCATATAATCATTGTTCTAGTAGACTTTCTGTCTCTGCTGCAGAGGTAGTCTTATAGAAATGTAAATGCTATGCCCACGATGTTTCAATAGATCCTTTGAAATAGTTCTTGACATCCTCAGATGTGAAATTCATGCAGGATGCTTGTCTGAATTTTATTCCACAAAGTAACTTTCCAGGAAACTGGTCAACTACAATACCAAATGTCAGGTGACTTGTGGAAGCCATCTTTAGCAGTATCTTTTCTTGTCTTTAATAAGTCCTTTTTAAACATTTCAGTATATGTTTTGTCAGCCGTTGAAATTATAGATTAGTATCACTCGTACAAAACACATCGTGACAGATGACACATGGAAAATGGACAATTGGACAAAGTACTGGAGGGTTCGACAGTTCCCATGCAACAGTGGCACATAAGAGAGGAGGACACTGGGGCTCGGGGCTGATTTGATGAAGGGATAGTGCCTGGAGGTCGGAATCAGGAGTGAGGTTGGGGACTTCCCGACTAGGACTGATGGTGATTAAAATGAGTTTGAACCTTTTTTCCATTCCGTGCTGCTTAGCATTGGTTTCGTGGAAGCAATCAGCATTGGTGCTGGCTGCCTCAGGCATAAGTCAAAGTTGCATGAGGAAGTCCAGCAGGCCTAAGGTCTCCTACTTGCCTATGTTAGTGGTCTGGCACCTGCTTCTGACATGGATAAAGAACTCCTTCTGTTTGGTGCCAGAAATGTGTGCGAATGGCATAATTGACATTTTGGACACATAAGCACCCATAGCGTTGAAAATCCAAGCGCTACTGAATTGAATATCTGGCCCTTTATATTACAACTAGACTACTGAGGTTGAAAATAATACATCTGATTGCATTAGAAAATTACTATTTATCTAGAAGGGTATTTTGACAAAGCAAATTAAAGTAGAAATTTCTAAAATTAAGGATTGTGAATAAATTTGTAGTTTAATTTGAGACTCTCTTTAGCTACTAGTGTGATCTAAAGAATAAAAAAATATATGGGAGTATGGTATATTTCAAACCATAGTGTAAAGCAGATGATAGAGAATTGGCAACCCATTTGACATCGCTCCTGACTTTTATTTGCTGTGCCTTTAAAATCTCCCCTGCTATGTGCAATGCTTGATCCTGCAGAGTGAGAGTGTGTGACAGAGTAACAGCTGGGCTCTAAGGTACTTAGAGTGACAACAGAGTGGGCACCAGTGCATATTATAAAATTCTAATGAGCTAATTAGGTGGAGTATTATGGGCGGTACTCCCGCAATTTTCCAATGTGCATTTCTCCACCCTGTAGGGTAAGGGCTGGGTGATGGTGTGTGACAGATTGACAGTTGGGTATACACAGAGTAACAACTATGTCAAATGTATGGTATTTAAGCTAACAGATGGATGGGAGTATATGGCATATATAAGGATATTTAATGGCAGTTTTTATTGCCAATTTGAAAATAATTCTCCCCCATATTTTCAGAATCTTAATGTAAATTAAATGGGGTAAACATTAGACAAAAAATAGATCCTGAGTAAATTCAGTAAAAAATAGTTTCTAATTCTGACCATTGCAAAAACTCAAGGAAACAGTCAAGCTAAATATTGTTCACAGGGATTACTTTTACAGGGCTCCTTTTTAAAATTAAAATAAAAGTGAATTGAAGAACCAAGTCCTGAGTTTCACAGGGTTTTCCTAAACTTCATCCTTAACCTTGACAGGAGGTCAGCGGAAACATACAAAGATATGAGGAAAGCAGTCATTTTTAGCCATGTACACAATCCTTGCTCCATATCTGATTCGGAATGAAAGACTGATAAAGAGAATTATCCTGTCAGCAGGACCAAAAGGTGATTCAAGTCCCCATTAAAAAAAGCACTCTAAATTGTACAGCTTTCATTTATTTTCCTGCTAAAAATCTAGCCTTTTGTTGACATCATGAATGCAATGGATGACATCTCTAAACCTGATTTTTGATAAGGGAAGAGCACCTTTTACCAATTCATTGCTTCCCAGAGAATCCGATAATTTATTGGTGGAAATCAGTAAAAAGTGATTTAAATGATTGCTGGAATTTTTTGAGTAACAGCCGATGTAAGTGTGTGATCACTGGCTGAGAGTGTGTAATGTCTGAAACAACTTCTGGTTTGCAACTCATTACAAATTACATGAAATCTAGAACCAAGCACCTTAGATTCAGCATCATCTGCCTGGGGGAGCAGGTCATACAGAATAATAATGGCTGAGTGGGAATGTGGTGCAGAACAAATGATACAATTGAATAGTTCTGAACTCATAAATGATGAGAGCAACACACAGTATCTGGTCAGCTGATTTCTATCATACATAACTTTCTTTCTGGACTGGGCTTGAGGTTTGTTTGCTAGTGCAGAAACCCTGAGGCTATCTTCCTACACAATGTGTTTTAGAGCTTGTCTATTTAACTGAGGCAAGAATGCTTTTTGCATTGTAATAAAAACAAGTGACAGTGAGATGCACATCCTGGTGAAAGCAAATAAAGCAAAATAATGTCATCCATGAAGTTATAAGGTGTGACAGGATTTTTTTAACGCAGTTTGTTACTGCATTACATATAGCTATTATTGGATAATGGAGCCCTGAAGTACTGTAAGTCTACTGTACCACCAGAAGTCAGGCAAGACAGGCCAAGCAGTCGTCAGTCCTGCCCAGCATTGATACTATTCCAGATCCCAGTGATGAGCTTGTTTATGCAAAGGGGGAGGGTGCTTCTTGGATGATCGATGGCAGGATGGGGAAGGGGACCTGAACAGTTTGCTGTTTTGTGGTCAGGGGGAGCAGGGAAAAGGGAAGGGAGAGTTGTTGTCAAAGGCAGGGATATTCTATAAATTAGCCTTCAGTTGCCCCTGCCCTAAAACCAAACAATCATGTCGCGAAGTGAGCAATGTCATTGTGGGCCCCACTTTACACTTAGCTACAACGTTGATGCCTGCACCATTCATGTTAGCTGCATGAGAAGCAGAACTGTGGGTATTTTCAACTGCCAGGCAGCTTGTTCCAAATCTTTCATGGGTTTCAGGGTGAGAGAAGCATTGGGCATAAGAAGTGCTCAGCCCTTTTTCCATCAAAATTTTGAATTGCAGGCTCAGTCAACAACACAGAAACAGGCCATTTAATCCAATTGGTCAATAGTCCACATGAGCCTCCTCCTAACCCTGACAGAAACACTTCTATTCCTTTCTCCCTGGTGTGCTTATCTAGCTTCATCTTAAATGCATGAAAGAGGCAGAGATCTGGGCATATTCCAAATACCCCTCCAGCTGCAAAATCACAGTTATTTCACGGATTGATGGTAGGCTTGTGATTTAATCATACTGACTTCAAAAAGATCAAGAGAAAATCCAAAGGCAACATGTTTTCACCCGGTCTCTGGAGCAGACACTAGCTTTTTTTGCAATTGATTGTTGAAGAAAGTCCCCAAATATTTCAATTCGAAAATCTCAGCACACACAATATGAATATTATTGTTCGAACTCGCAACATTTTCAGGTGAAATTCCTTCGCTCATTCTTTTAGCGGAAGTATGAACCTGTTTACCTGAGATTTTAAAAGCCACAAGCAAAGGGATTAATACAAAGTATTTGCTATTCATATAGTAAAATTCAAATATTGTCATTTAAATGGAAATAAAAATCATGTGATTCATGTACGAGTGATCTATCTAGTTTATGCCTGGGAAACAAGTTGGAAACCTAAACTCTCCTGCACATGCCTATATGATACTTAAGTTGATCCCTGTGTTCTCTCAGGATCACAGAATTTTAAAGCACAGGAGGCCATTCAACCCATCTAGTCTGCACCAGCTCTCCGAATGAGCAATTCGCTTATTGCCAATCTCCTGCTTTATCCCCATAACTCTGCACATTCTTCCTTTTCAAATAACAGTCCATCTTCCTTTTAAATGCTTCAGCTGAACTTGCCTCCACCAGTACAGATACCAGGCAAATTTAATGTGATTTATTGACACTGTGTAAGAAGGCTATTGCAGTGGAATTCTTTACCGCAGAGGGCTGTAGCGGCTGGGTCATTAAGTATATTTAAGGCTGAGGTAGACAGATTTTTAATCAGCAAGGGAATCAAGGGGAAAAGGCAGGAAAGTGGAGTTAAAGATTATCAGATCAGCCATGATCTCATTGAATGGCTGAGCCCACTCAATGGGCTGAATAGCCTACTTCTGCTCCTACATCTTATGGTCTTAAGGAAATTAAGGACACTTGGAAATAAATGGTGGCAAACTGTTCACTGTATTTTTGGCTGATTACCCAATCTCATTCTTATGATTTCATGAGGGTCATAAGACCTTCCTGCTCTACGGATGCTACCTGACCCCCTGCATTGCCAATCCCAAGGATTGTCCTGGCATCTTAAGGAAATGGACATTTGGATGGGTGCTTGAAGAAAATAAGCTTGCAGGGATATGTGGATAAAGCACGGGAATGGGACTGAGAGGATCCTTGAGCTGTAGGCGGACAGCTGAATAAGGTACTGTTGGGTGGTGATGGTCTGTGTTATCAGGGTACATTAGATGGGAAGGAGGGCAATGAAGGTGTGTCGGCCTAGAGGGGTTGCAGGGGATGTTGCGGGAGGTAGGGGAAAGAGTGAGGTGCTGCAGGGGTCATGGAATAGGTGAGGTGGCTTGAGAGCGGGAGGGTGGGAAGGGTTGTGTAGGATTATGGACAGTGGGTTGTGCAGGTGTGAATGGGCAGTGAGGGTGTGTGCAGGTGTGAACGGGCGGCAACGGTGGGGGAAGGTGTGAAAGGGGTTCAGAGGGAGGGGGTCTGCTGTCAACTGATGAATCCTGGGGGGATTTCTGAGGGAATTGTTGGTATGAAGGGATGTTGAAGGTTAAAGGGGGCAGTGAGAGCCAGTAGGGTGGGAGGGTGAGGTTTTGGTGATGACAGGTGAAGGGGCGCTGAGTGTTATTGGAGGGATAAGGGAAGCAAAAGTGGATTAAGGGGGTCAGCAGAATGAGGGAGGCAGATCTACTGTCATGGGGGTGGGCTCCTCGGTAAAGTAGGGGACATAGATATTCACCTGCATGAGTCAAAGGATAATGTTGGGGTGATGGGGGCGTGGTTCAAGGGTAACTGTGGGAAGGTCAAAAGTTACACTTGGGAGGCCAATGGTTATAGCGGGCACGATGTAATTCACAGGGGGAAGGGTAAATGTATTGGACTGCATATTGAACATAACATAAACCATGGCCGCTCATAACTATGCAGAGCCTCATGGTGGAGATCTCGAGATGTTGGATGGGAGGTGGGTCATCGGGGGTGGGTGGAGCTGCAGGTTATCTCAACTGGACAACTGAAGGGGAACCTCTGCATGTAGCACTTATAGTGCTGGGGCATTGGAATAGATAAGCACATGAAGGGCAAAGGCTCAGCGTGCATGGGATGCTTCTTGCACATGGCTCACAAGGGTCCAGGCAGAGACCTTTGCCTCCTTGCACATGATTCCATATGAATACATGAAATAGGAACAGATGTAGGCTGTTTGACCCTTCAAGCCTGCCCCACCATTCAATAAGATCATGGCTGATCTGTGTTTATTACTAATTCCACATTTCCATCTATCCCCGATAACCTTTGATTCCCTTGCCTAACAAGAATCTATCTACCTCTGCCTTAAAATTATTTAATGGCCCTGCCTCCACCATCTTCTCTCATCTCTGTCCCAACAGGGCAACGCCTAATTTTAAAACATTGTCCCCTGCTTCTGGACTCACCCACAAGAGGAAATATCCTTCCCACGACCACCTTGTCAAGACCGTTCAGGATCCTATATACTTCAATCAAGTCACCTCACTCTTCTAAAACTCCAATCGAAACAAGCCTAATCTGTCTAACCTTTCCTCATAACACAACCTGCTCGTTCAAGGTATTAATCTAGTAAACCTCCTCTGAATCACCTCCAATGCATTTATATCCTTCCTTAAATAAGGAGACCACAAAACTGCACACAGTATTTAAGATGTGGTCTTACCAATACCCTGTACAACATAAGCATAAAGTCCTTACTTTTATGTCCAATTCTTCTCATAATAGAGGATAGCATTCATCAATTACTTGCTGTACCTGCAGACTAACGTTTTGTGACTCATTCACTAGAACACCTAGATCCTTTTGCACATTGAAATTCTGCAGTCATTCTCCATTTAAGTAATACTCTGCTTTCTTATTCTTCCTGCCAAAGTGAACAACTTCACATTTTCCCATGCTATACTCCATCTGCCAGATTTCTGCCCACTCACTCAAAATATCTAGACATTTCTGCAACCTCCTTATGTCCTCTTCAGAACACACTTTCCTACCTATCTTTGTGTCATCTGCAAATTTAGCTACCATGCCTTCACTCTTCTCATCTAAATCATTGATTTAAATTGCAAAAAGTTGAGGCCTCAGCACAGACTCCTACCGTACTTTACTTGTCACATCCTGCCATGGCCCATTTGTGTATGGTAAAAACAGAAAATGCTGGAATGCTGAAAATGTTTTCACCCATTTATGCATACTCTTTGTTTTCTACCAGCCAGCCAATCTTCTATTCATGCTAATATGTTACCAACTTTACTATGACCATTTATTTTCCGCAATAACCTTTGATGTGACACCTTGTTCCAGATGACATAGACCTAGCCTGGGGTGTCCCCCTGAAGATAGGGGATGTGCACAGGCTTAATGAGTAAGAATTGCAATGAAACCACACCAGAACTGATTAAAGTGAAAGTCTAGTCTGTTTACAGAAATGTATGAACATTGAACAATAATAGTGCACCTGCCCAAGCATATGTGAAATTAGAACTACTTAATTTTGCATACCCTGCCACTGCATGTAGGTTCTCCCCCAACCTCTGCAGCAGGGGTGGAGGCAGCCTGCTGACCACTATCCCCTGTTGTCCTTTATGAATTTGGCAGGCATCCTCTGTGTCCTTGAGTCCTGGAGATGCCTGGCTTATTTTGGGTCTCTTGATCTGGTGCAGCTTCACCCTCTGCACTCAAAGAGGCCGTGACTAATACCGTCACAAACTGAGGGGATTCCAGAGGGCCACAAACACTCTTGACAGTCTTGAGTAGAGGTCCCAGGGGGGTCTGCCTGCTGCTCCTCTTCCTTAGGGTGCCCGAGGGCCCCTGCCTGACTCCTTGAGGAGAAGGGGCATCTGGATGGAGGTCGAGGTACCCCATCACCCTCTCGTGTTGCCACTGCAAAACCTCACCCATGGATAAGGCGATGGAGTGAAGGTCTGCTTGCATCTCTGGCAGAAACGGATCATTCTGCTGGATAAGAGTCTCCATGGTGTTCGCTACCCTCCCCATGTAGACCTCAATGCACACACATGTCGTTACCACTTCATCAGAGAATAGGCAGGCAGACTCCTCCACCTCATGTGCCACTCTGTTAAGGGCCTCTGACACCTCTGCCTGATGTTCCCCCCAGTCCTGCATGCATGTCAAGCATCCTGTGTAGGACGGGTCTCAGAGGCTCATCATCTGACTCAGACTTTGCAGGGGCTTCTTCCCCAGCAGTCCTCCGACTGTCAGTGAACTTGGCTCCTGCCTCCTCCTGCTGCAGAAGTGTGTTCATGCAGTGACCACCAGAATGTGAAACCCTGCCTGGACTAACTCTTGGACCCACTAAGGTGTGTATCTCTGGGCTGGGGGAGGGTGCAGGTGACTGCTGTGACGTTTCTACAGGCGAAATGTCCTGCTCGCCCTCATCTGTGGACTGCTGGGTGTGGTGGACCCGGCCTCAGGGCCTGGCCTCACCCTCTTCTTGGTGGCACCTGCAATTGCGAGAGGAGAGAGTGAGTGACTGCATGAGTTGCCACCAACATGGCACCACTCATGAGCCTTAGATTTTTAAGTAGAGGCATTAAGCATTGCCCCTTAGTGGATGGAGGTCCCAAGCCGACCTTGCCATCTCCACATACCTGGCCCTGATCCTCCCCGTAGCCGGCTCTTCATATGGTGTTAGGTGCCAGAGTTCAGCGATGGGCCCCCTCCTGCCCTCCCTATCACCTTTGTTGTGTGCAATGTGTCCTGCATAAGGAGAGAAATTGAGAGTACTTGGGATGCAGGTGGCATACACATGCTGCCAGTCGACAGCAGCAACCCTCTGGCTACTCTTTTTTTTATTCGTTTGTGGGATGTGGGCTGGCACTCATTTATTGCCCATCTCTAGTTGCCCTTGAGAAGGTGGTGGTGAGCTGCTGTCTTGAACTGCTGCATTCCATGTGGTGTAGGTACACCTACCCTCTGATAGCACCCTCCCTCCTGACTGTATACCACTGAGCCACCACCTCTGGTGGGTCTGTCTTGCCGGTGGAACAGGACATACCCAGGAATGGTGATGGTGGTGTCTGGGACATTATCTGTAAGATATGATTCTGTGAGGATGACTATGTCAGGCTGTTGCTTGACTAGTCTGTCAGACGGCTCTCCCAATTTTGGCACTAGCCCCCAGGTGTTAGCAAGGAGGACTTTGCAGGGTCAACAGGGCTGTGATTGCCATTGTCGTTTCCAGTGCCTAGGTCGAAGCCGGGTTGTCCGTCTGGCTTCATTCCTTTTTTGTGACTTTTAGCAGTTTCATACAACTGAGAGGCTTGATAGGCCAGTTAAGAGCCAAACATATTGAGTCACATATAGGCCAGACCAGGTAAGGACATCAGATTTCCTTCCCTAAACTACACCAGTGAACCAGATGGATTTTTACAAAAATCAGCAATGGCTTCATGTTCATCATTAGACTCTTAATTCCAGACTTTTATTGAATTCAAATTCCACCTTCTGCCATGGCAGGATTCAAACTCAGATCCCCAGAGAATTACCCTGGGTCTCTAGATTACTAGTCCAGCAACAATACCACTATGTCATCACCTCCCCATACTGCATGCCATGTGAAAGCTCCACTGCACCTAGAGCACTAGGGTTCTCGAGAACAATGAGCTCATGCGCATAGAAGGAATAGTCATGAGGAGACACAGCATCTTTGTTGGTGTCCTCTTTGCCAGACCCCGACCTCCCCTATCACACTATGAGCTCTCTGTGTGGCAGGGTCAATAACCTGCAATCGCCTCTGTAATCGCAGACTCGATGGACTGGAGTATGACTATGAGGCATCAGCGCTTCACGTTGATAAGCCCTTTGTGCATGGGTAGCACCGATGGTAGACTGTCCACTGAGACCCATCACCTAATTGTGTAAGTTGGAACAGTAGAGGGTTTGCTTACCCTGATGGCACAGGTGAGGTCGTTCATCCTATTCATGAACTGCAGGGCTGTCCTCTGGTGTGCACTGTTCGCACTCATCATCCTGGCGACTGGTAAGTCAGTTGGACCCCCTCCTTCCATCCCTTGCAGGGGTCTGTCCTCCCCGCTACTGAATTCAGCAGCACCTCCAGGAATCTGGGTGCCCATGCAGCTTGCTGTCTCCGGGCTCTTTCCTAGACCACTGTTCAGATTCGGCGAGAGCACCTTTTAAACATGGCGCCCAGATGTGACGGCAGTCCGCGCCACATCCTGCTTGTCCCGCCGCGTAAAATGTCGGGAACCCTCCTGCTGCTGGAATTGGAGGAGTGCAGATGTCAGAAGATTGTAGGGCTGGAAAATGTTAAAGAGATAGGGAGAGGTGAGAGCAAGGAGGAACTTGAAAACCAAGGGTGAGAATGTTAAAATTAATGTACTGCTGGATCATGGGCCAATTTGGGTCAGCAAGCAGAGGTGTGACGGGTGGACAGAACTTGGTGCAAGTTCAGATATCGGCAGCAGAGTTTTGGATGAGTTCAATTTTTTTTATACTTTCATGGGCTATGGGCATCGCTGGTGTTACTGACAGGAGAGGGTTTTAATTTAACCAGCACTGATTTCTCCTATCACCACCTGTCCATAAACAGAAAGGTGTTTTGATTTGGTTTCCTCTTTATAAGCAGTGGCTTATTTTCCAAACCCTCAGTTTTTGTGCGATCCAATTTTCTATTGATAAACACACAGCAAACTCGAGATAGGGTGACCTCAAAGGGTTAGTTTGTGTGCTCACACTCAAGATGCTAAAAGAGGATTCATAATGTCCCCCTCACCTACAGATTATAAAGAGAGGGATATAGAAAAGAAAGATTTACAGTACAGAGACCACAAGGGAAAGAAATATTGTTTACCATGGGTTCCAGAGTCCAGAATCAAAGTCTAATGAGGTATTCCTTCACAGAATCAATGGGACGAAAACCGATGTTGTAGAATTCACTTTTCCAGTGGTGTTGACTTCATACGATGAGATAAGCATGCAGAGATGAATCAGTCTTGTAGGTAATGGCACAGAATTTCCAACAGAAACAGTGTAGATGGGAACAAGTGTTCAAACTTGGCAGAGCTCCTTTTCTGTAAGGCTGTTAGTCAGGTGGTAAATAGCAGACTGAGTCTATGCAGTTCAGCAAGACAATATCACTTGTTCCATAAGCCAGAGGCCCATGTCACATGACTCCAGGCCCTCTTGCTCGTATATGGTAAAGATTAGAAGGTGGGGAGGTCCTCTATTGAGCCTAGGTCAACTGACCTCGGTGAGGTTGGGGTGCCACAGGGAGGTAAGAATGCAGGGCACTGAGGTCAGAGCAACCATTCCACTGATGCCTCTATACTGATGTCAGCCTTGAACATGGAATCCCCATTGATAATGGAAAGACGAGGGCATCCTGATCTGGGTGCCAGGCATGCACAGTAACAGTGTAACGACTTCAACTAATGACATGTCCTTGTTCTTCCTTTCAGGCTCACCAGAAGCCCATCAGGGTCAGGAGCCTGAAGGAAAACCGCTCCAGAGGACACAGACGATAGAAACGCACCAGCATCACACCCGCTCAGTCAGGCAGGCACCAGCGCAGATACCAGCACCTGGGTGGGCATTAGATCATCAGATAGTACCTCGGTGCACAGCGGTGAGGCCACTTCACACTCACTTGAGGTGCAGGTGGAGGCAGAGAGTGCCCAGGGCGCCGGCAATCAGAGGACTGCTGGAGACCAGGGACATGCTCAGTTGGTGGCTGATGATGTGCCTCTGGAGAGGTCCCTGAGGCAGTAGATGCTGCAAGTCCAGCAGGGTGTGTGGAAGGATCTGACGAAGATACATGAAGGAATGCATGCCATGGTCTTTGTTGTGGAGGAGTCCATGCGGACCCTCATGGCCGAGCGCATTGCCTCCTCTATGGAGAGAGTGGCGACTCTCATGGAGAGGCTGCTGAATTAGGGCTTCCTGAGGGTGCGCTCCATCTTGCAAGCCCTCACACCGGCAATGACTTCAGGTGGTCCCTGTCAGTGTGGGAGATGGATTGGGCACCCAGTATCCCAGTTCAGTGCCCATCCATTAATGGTGAGCAGGGAGGTCCAAAATGACCTGACGTAGGCATACGAGCTGCTTGTTGGCTCTGCGGGCTTCTCTCAGGGGACTCTGGATAATGGCAGCAGCTTCTCCACCCCTCTGCCTTTGACCATGGCAATCGATGAGGCTGCGGTGACTGGGGATATGCCAGCTGTGGCACCGGCTGCTCCGTCCCAGCAGGGCCAGCACAGGCTCCATGGGCCAGAGTATGCCCGCCAATGTCATCAAGGCCAACAGGACAGGAGAGTGAACAAGCTGTCTCCAATGCCGGTGAAAGAGAGGAGGGTGAACTTAGACATAGCACCCGTAAACGAAAACTTAAAGCACCTTAAGCACAACATGGGCTTATCACTGGTGACATTTTTTTCCCCCACTTTTACATTAATTATGAGTAGGTGTGATGGAGAACACCTTTCCATTAGATTTGTTTTATCTATGCCAGGCACCACACCATTAAACGCATATCTGTTCAACAAGCCTCTGGGTATTTCATTAGTTCTGCAGGTGCAGGGTCACCCATGATGTTATGAGTGACTTGTTTGTCGTTGAACTTTATTGAAATGGCACATAGTGCATGCTGTTCACCAAGCAATTGTTCCTGTCAAGTATTGAGTATGGAGTCTGCAGCTCTGGCATGTGGCAGTGGTTCATCTTTGGTTGGATAGCTGAAGGAGCGTTGGATCAAAGCATCCCGGGTGTCCCTGCCTCCCTGGAGGTTGCCCAGGTCAGCGTCTACCCCCTCAGTGTTCTCCTGACTGTGCTCGTCCTCGGACTCACTATTGGACTTATCGTCCGCTGTCAGAGCAGCTGTGTTAACATTTTCTTCCTCCAGTGTGTCCCCTCTTTCCAGCACCAGATTGTGGAGAGCATAGCTTGCAACCACTATCAGTGACACACGATCTGGGGTTATTACAGTGTGCCCCCTGAACGGTCCAGGCATCAGAAGTGCATCCTGAGAAGACCGATGGTTCTTTCTACCACTGCGCTTGTAGAGGCATGGCTCCTATTGTACCGCTGCCCGGCCTCTGCTCTTGGATGGCGGAGAGGCGTCATGAGCCACCTTCTGAGGGGATAGTCCTTGTCACCCAGCAGCCAACCATCCAGCCGGGCTGGAGCACTGAAGAGCCTCAGCACCTGGGAGTGTCTCGGGGGTAAGTGTCATGGGAGCTGCCTGGGTGCCTTGCACAGACTTGCAGAATTAGCATCCTGTGGTCAGAGACTATCTGCACGTTCATGAAGTGGAAGCCCTGTTGACGAAGGCACCGGGCAACCTGCTGGTGCCTTGATGGCCACATGTGTGCAATCGATTGCACTCTAGATGCAGGGGAACCCAGCAATCATGGCAAAGCCTCTGTCTCACTCCGCCAGGCTGGTCTCGTCCGTGCAGTAATGAATGAAAGTCAATGCACGCCTGAACAGAGCATCTGTCACCAGCTTGACACAGTCATGGACTCCACAAAGATCACCCACCGACCCCTGGAAAGAGCTGGAGGCATAGAAGTTCAGGAACACTGTGACATTCAGTGCCACTGACATGGGGTGCCTACCCACAATGAGCTGATCTCAGGGCTGGTCCTCTGACAGATGGAGGTTATGCTCTCCCTTGAGTGAAGAAGCCTCCTTCGGCATTGCACCTCAGACATATTGAGGTAGCTACAACACTGCCTGTAAACCCTGGCAGCAGGATAGTGGCGTCTTCTGCGGCCCCTTCCACCTTGGGCTTCCTGTTGGCCCTGTACCCCCTGTGCCTGCGCCTGTCCTCCCACAGGTCACTTCCCTGGAGGCTGAATAGGGACACCTGGCCTCCTCCCCCTTCTAGCCCTCTCTTCCTCCTCAGAGGAGGTGCCTCCAGCAGAGACCACAATCCCCATTCCCACGGTAAGGGAAGGCTGTCTGATACCTGGAAGGCCCCAAACGTTATGCCTCCTCCAGTCCTGAAATGAAGCCTGTTATTTCTGTCAAATCAGCTCTGAAGCGAAATGAAGTTGCCCGGTTCGCACAAGCGAGCAGCAGTAATTTATCAGCTAAAGTACTATTCGCATTAGCGAGCCTACTCAACCCTCTTATCCTGCCCGTGGATGAGGTTTTTGAAAATGTGGCCTACCCGCCTGCCTGTTGGGCCCATGCAATGCTCTGAAAATCACACGGGCTGCATAAAATCAAAGACAATTGATGCCTCAAGAGCCTTAACTGGCCTGTTAATTAATGTTGGGCGCGCCTCTGTCATTGTCGTGGGCCTGCCCTAACAAAATATCACAAGGGTGCGCGATGACATCAGGACGCACGCCCAACGTCATCGTGCGTCATTTTATGTTCCGGTGTATCAGGCCCGTTCCCGCACGCCAAATGTAAAATTCTGCCCCTGAAACCGAATGTATTTTTGGCGCACCTCCAGGGATCCATTCAATCAGGGGATGTGTGGCTGGCTGAGTGTTTCCAGGATTTTACTGTTTTTCTTTCAGGTTTCCAACATGTACGTTTTTTTTTAATCATTTCTTTTTTTTTAGGATTCTTAATAACCCAGCATTGGAGGAAAAGGTAAAACCATCGAGAGTCATTACTGTTTCAAATAAGTTTGCAAGCAACAGTATTCAGCAACTCATGATAGGTTACAAACTCCAACAAGCAGGATTTGTCAGGACTGGATCGAATGAGATGGCTAATTGTAACATTAGTACAACACTGACTGGTGTGAAGGGAACATCTCTTGAGTTCTTCTGCTGAAAACTGATATATTGCTGCGTGTGTCACAACACTATAAAAAGCTTTTGGCCAGAATCAATTGCTGCCAAAGCATGGGCAGCCTTCTCTTGCTCAGAGTCTACACTTGGGATTCCCTCCATTTGTAGAGAAGTCATAAATGTGTTCTTTGTACACATTATTACTTTCTAGGAAGTAATGAACAGTGGAAATGTTCCCATTATATTGATTGGGTAATTGTATCCTCTCTAGTGCAAAGTATTCAAAGGTATTTCTCTCCATGTTTACAGTTATAAATGCGGTGGCCAACTGAAAGACTTTGCGCCATCACTACCATGATTGTATGCCCTTTATTTGCATTCCTTTTGACCAAGATAAACCACAGTGGTACACCAATGTCCCTTTAAAACAAGCTGACCTAATGTTCTGGCTGGAATAGAACTTAGCAAATGAATTCTGAATGGTAGCTAGCAAGGCTGCTTCTCAGCAGCATCAGTGCAGTACCATGTAAAAAGAAATGAGGATTGTGTTATTGGTTCACAAATGGAAGGGTGCTGCAGTGTCTTTTTTTATGTGGCATATAATTTACCTTCCTTAAATTGTTATTCAGACTATTCATAAATGCAAGTATTCAGTTACATGACAGCAATGTGTTTGATATGCATAATAGCCCCTACAGCAACACATTTACACCATAGCACTGTGGCAGGCCTAGACGGTGTGTTCAGAAACCTTGTTTAAAGATGGTAATCAATACAAATAATAAAATAAAAATCACACATGGAATAAACCTATATGTTGACACCAAGTGAGTTTTTCCTACCTTCTGAATACAAATTGCAGATTGAATGTTGAGTGTGGTGCTTTGTCCTGATATACCCAGATATATAAATAATTGTGGGCATGCTTCACCTGCAAACATACTTAAAGCACAGAACAAACCAGCAACCAAAACCCATATATGATTGTGTTTTAAATAAACTTGAAGGGCCCAAGTCTCCATCAATAATGAAATCCAAACTTAAAATAAATTGGGGCTGATATTAGGCGGTTTACGTTCAAAGAGAAACATGGAATAGACTCTGGGGCATTCGAGTGAAAACCTTCAATGATTGAACTAACAATTAGATGCTGCAATGGGAGAGTCTATAGGATCTTTCTGCGTGGATCAATTAAGGTGGAGTGAATTGCCCCTTTCAGCAATAATTTACCTTTTGATCTTATTAACGCCCATAACCCTAATTTTCCCAACTTTATTAATATGCTTAAATCTTTCATATTGTTAGAACCCTTGGTTTGTAGCATATCTTGGATCCTGATAATATCAGGGAACCAAATTAAAGTACAGTTTCAATCAATAGCACCTGATTTGTTTAGTTCCAGAGACATAGGAGCAGGTCGGCAACAACCAAAGTTTGGTGCCAATGCAACAAAAACAGAAAATGCTGAAAAATCTCAGCAGGTCCAACAGCATCTGTGGAGAGAAAAACAGAGTTAACTTTTCAAGTTCGTATGACTCTTTTTCAGAGCGACTCTCCTTTAGTGTCACATCTTTAGTGACGATGCCCCTACCTCAGCCAAGTCTGCACTACTGGTGTTTAAGCTAAAACTGTGAAGCTTATTAGCTCCCTGATGGTTGTGTAGTTAGAACCATGCTAACTGGCTAGAGCTAAGTGGAAGCCAACCCTCAGTGACAGGCCCATCTGTAAAAATCCTATCACTAGGAGATTCTCAAGCGCACACTCACATGCATGCGAGAAGTTCATGCTAGCCCCGCTTGCTGTCTTCCCCCGCCTGCACAGGCAGTGCTGAGCTCTGCCGCTCGCGTTTCACACTGGGTGAGCCTTATTTGGCCAGCCAGTGTGAAATCGCCTTCTGGCCTCGATTGCGGGCAGCGGTCGGCTTCCTGAGCACCCCCGCCCACCCCACCAAACCCACCCGACAAGGGCAAAATTCTGCCCCAAGTCATAAGGTAAGCAATATTTTGTACACTGTGGGGTTATTCCCTAAGAGAACAGAAAATTGTCTAGCCTATGTTGAAGGGAAACATGGTCATTACTGCCTAGCTTGTCATCTAGCCAATACTGCTGCAAAGACATCTTCATAATCTGTACACTTCTCTCTGTAGCACCATTCAGTGCAGGATGATATGGTGTTATTAGAGTGTGTTTGATTCCATTCATGCTCAGAAATATTTCAAACTCTTCTGATATAAACTGTGGACCATTATGTGACACCAACACCTTTGGCAATCCATAACTTGCCATCCAACTTCTCGAAACCTCAATAGTTTTGGCACTTGTCATATTGGGCATAGACTCAGCATTTATCCACTTACTATAGCTGTCAACCAAAACAAAGTACTCTTTCCCTTCCCATTTAAAGAACTTGATATGTACTCATTCCCACGGTTTGGTTATGAAACTAAAGGAACCTTGGTTGGATAATTTCTCATTCTGAGACACAACTTTTCACAACTGTTCACTAAATCTTCAATATCTCTAACTCTAGCTTCTTGCTCCTGCTTTCAAGAGGACTACCCCTGTTTGCGCTTGATGAAATTCCTCTAATAATCTCTCTTAAAATCTTGGCAAAATAATGACTTAAATGCCATAGAGGCAGCCTTAATCTACTCTCAGTTCAATTCTAAGTGTGAATTACTCCTCCAATTTCTCATCATCACATTCTTTAGGCCACTCTTTCATGACATAGTTGAGCACTTTCCTGAGCACCACGTCTTTGCAAGCTTCTTCACTTATTTCTTGGTAGATATTGGCATGTCATTTATGTATGGAAAGTAATTCACGGGCAATTCACTAACTGGATATGAATCAGTCTTTTGAAATTTCAAAAGAACATCAACATTAGCATTATCAGCTGACTTACAATGTTTGATAGCATACTGACGGGTCATAAATATCAATGCTCATCTTTGAAGCCATACTGCTGCTGGGGATGTACTCTCTTCTTTGAATGATTCTAAGGGCTTGGTGATCAATTAGCAAAGTGAACATCCTACTGCGCAAAACTCAGCAGGTCTGGCAGCATCGGTGGAGAAGAGCACAGTTGACGTTTCGAATCCTCATGACCCTTGAACAGAACTAAGTAAAAATGAGTAAAACTGTGCCCTTCTCCACCGATGCTGCCAGACCTGCTGTGTTTTTCCAGGTATTTTTGTTTTGGATTTCCAGCATCCGCAGTTCTTTGCTTTTATCCTACTGCGCAATTGTTTGTGGAACTTGGAAACACCATATATGATCGCAAAAGCAATGTTCTCAACTTGTGAGTAATTTTGGCTTTGACTTTGTTAAAGTACGTGAAACATATGCTACAGGCTTCTCCATACCATCTTCCATTATGTGAGATAACACCACACCTAATCCCTGTCATGATGCATCACACACCAAAGCCAATTTTTTCTTTGGATCATAGTGGGTCAAAAAGGCAGCTGTTGTCAGTATTTTCTTCACTTCTTCAAATGTTTTCTAAGACTCTACAGACATAGGGACATAGGACTTAGAAGCAGGAGTAGGCCATTCAGCCCTTTAAGCTCACTCTGCCACTCGATAAGATCATGGCTGATCTATTTGTGGCCTCAGTTCTATTTTCTTGTCTACCCCTTGGCTCCCTTGTCTATCAAAAATCTTTCTAAATTATTCTTCAATAAGTTCAATGACCCAGTCTCCACTGCTTTCTGGGGAAGAGAATTGCATATACTAATGATCCTCTGAGATAATTTTTCCCCCCTCATCTCCATCTTAAAAGCTAGGCCTCTTATTCTAAAATTGTGTCCCATAATTCTAAGAGGAATAAGAGGAAACATCCTCCTAGTGTTTACCCCATCAAGTTTCCATAGGAACTTACATACTACTAAAAATTCACCTCTCATTCATCTAAACTCCAATGGGTAAAGGCCCACTTGTTCAACCTTTCTTCATAGGGTAAGCCCTTTATCCCTGGAATGAGTCAAGTGAATCTTCTCTGAACTGCTTCTAACACAATAATTATATTATTTTTCAAATAAGGAGACCAAAACTGTACATAGTATCCAGATGTGGTATCACCAAGGCCCTGTGGAGCTGCAGTAAAGCTTCCCTACTTTTATATTCCCCATGCAGTAAATGCCAATATTTCCTTTGCCTTCCTAATCACTTGCTTTACCTGCATCCTAATTTTTTGTGATTCATATACCAGGACACCCAGATCCCTCTATACCACCAAATTCTCCAATCTCTTTCTATTTAAATAGTATACTGCTTTTCTATTCCACTTCCAATCTGTTCCACCTTTAAGCAGTTGATACAGTGGAGCGCATGTATTAGCATGACCTTAGAATAATACACAACAATCTCTATGAATGTTCTACATTCTTCTAAGTTCTCTGGTCTCTTAGTTTCCAAAATCCCCTCAACCTTCTCCTGGGTGGGTGGAAACCTTCACCAACTATTTGGTGACCCAGGTATATTACACTTGACACCATGAAGCAAGACTTGTACTTTTTAGCTTTGATGCCATACTCTTGAAGTTGATCTCTTTGTTCAACCTTACAATGTGCCCTTTATCTCTTTTACTGCTAATTAGAATGTCATCTAAGAAGCTCTCCTTTCATCCCACTTAGTACTTGATCCGTGATGGTCTGGAATAATGTGGGAGTAATGGACACCCCAAATGGTAACCTTTTGTACTGGTACAATCCTTGTGTGTATGAATGGTAAGCAGTTCCTCGCTCTTGTCGGTTGATTGTAATTGCACTTTTGCATTTGACAAATCTATTTTACTGAACACCTTTCCATTGGCTGAATTAGAAAACAAATCTTCACTGGTAGGCAGTGGGCAAGTATCATTCTCCATCACCATATTTATCATTTGCTTATTGTCTCCAATGGACCCATCTGCTTTTTCAACTACCACCGTGGGTGTGGCCCATTCACTGCTTTTCACCTTTTTAATTGGTCTTGTTCTTTCTAATCTGTTCAGCTCTTTACTTACTGCTTCTAACTGTGCTTAAGGCACTCACCTTGAAAAGTGTCGGCTGTACATTGTCCTTTATCTTGACTTTGCCTTGTAAAGAGAATGACTTTATCATTTGGTTCTCCTTGCTCAGAGACCATTTTGCACTCTCTTCACACTTCCTCAATGTCAAATGTATGCTTACTGATCTCTACTGTAAATAGTTTGGTCCAGTTTTACCATATCTTCTGAAGCCAATTTCATGGAGATTTTTTCCCTCCACCTACTACTACCAATGTTAAGTGAATGATGTATCATCATATTCCACCCTAACACTAACTTGACTTAACAATGGATATTGTTATTGGAATAACTATTCAGTTTTGCACTAGATTTTGGTAAGGGGACTTTGGGATTTCTTTCACCTTCCTTCCAAGATAACAGACGCAGCTGCAGCTGTATCAATGATGAAAGTAAATTCTGAACTTCTGACTTCCATTTCTACTGTGGGCATAGGAATTTTATCTTGAGCCCAATACTCTCATCTTCCATGTGCTGTTATTTTTTTGCTCTCTGATTGAATACAACTCTTGATCTTCCTGTTTGATAACATCAAGTCCTGTTTCTATATGCACAGTTGAGAATTTCCAGACTCCTGAACTAGCTTGATATCTACAATGACCTCGACCCAGTACATTGCTCTGACCTGGATCTTTACTATGACCTGTAGTATTACTGCTTCGTCTACTCTTGAATGCTGTCTGGATATGACTGACTGTCCCACAAGCATGGCGCTTTGACTGGAAATGGGGACATTTAAATAGTTGGTGGCTACCCTAGCAATGGTAACAACTACATTTCTGATTCTGAGACTGTGAACTTGGCTGGAGTGGCCTGGATCTTGCTGAAATCTGGTGGATCTCTTGTGCCAGCTCAGGATAAAGAACTCTCTTGCAATTTGCAGCAATCTCTTTCTGCCATTCCCATGGCTCTGACCTGGAATGAGTTGATTGAGCCTCCTTTGAACTGCTTCTGAGGCAATTATATCCTTTTTCAAACAAAGGCCTCCTTCCACATCAGCTTCTTTTCTTTACTCGAAAACTTGGCCTGGATTTTATTGTCCTTTAGGCTTTCTACAAACATGTCTGTACGGTTAACTTCTAAGTGTGTGCCATACCCTCAGTGTCAAGAGAGTTTCTTTAATTCGAGAATGTAATCTTCAACAGTCTCACTTGGTAACTGCTTGCTTTCATGGAATGCAAATCTCAGTGCATTCTCACGCTTAGTTGTGCTGCAATATGAGTCCAGAGTTTCAATAATTTTGAAATAGTCCATAGTACTTGGGTCTCAAAGGCAACATTGATTAAACACCACCTCCAGAGCATCATGATGAGGAAACATTTACTTTATCCTCATCTCCTAATTTATTCACTTTCAGCCAAATTTGTAACCTTTATTCATAATTATACCAGTCTGCTTTGTTAGGGCTGAAGTCCTCCATTTTCCCCAAATTTGCCCTCAGTGCCATTTTTTTTCAGTTACATACTGTGCTGACTCACTCTGGACCTGAATATGATGTGCACACAGAGATTCTTTCAAATTGCTGAAATTTCCACAAAGTCAACTTTAGGAGTTTCAAAAGTGTGTCACAATATTCCTCACTGCTTAATTTCTCAAATGAAATGTAGAAAAAAGAACCTGATCCTATCCTTGTTGCCATCTTTCTGTTGTGTATTGCACTAAGAAAAACGCATATTCAACTGCAGGCAGCCATTATTGAAATAACTTTATTTACACCTCCCCAACAGAGAGGGCAGCAGAGAGAGCAATATGATAAAATGCTTATATTACAATTTACTACAGGGCACAATATCCATTAAGTGTATTAAGTGCTGTTATCCTCCAACTTAGAGATACATTGTATTGAATTATATTGAATGGTGGCTCCACATGTGTGGCCTCCAACAGTTGTCTTGCCAAAGATTATAGCACCTCCTTACCTATATAATGGTAATTTGCATTCAGCAGAGGCAAGGTCCTATGCAGGACATCCTTTAAAGTGCCAAAAAGTTTGAAGTTCTGGACGTACGAGTCCAAAGTCATCATCCAGTTTTACTGACCTCCCATTGCTCAATTCAGGCCCGTGTGCAAATGTGTGGGCAGAATTAGGGTTTGGCTCGATGACTCAAAATGTTATGAGCTGTCATTAATTGTCAGGCTTACAGATGAAGTATGATGATGTTATGGATTGGATGATGCATCTGCAAAATGAAGTCCCAGTGCAAAACACCACTTTCATGGAGGAAAGGGTAGACAGGGGAAGGCAAAGAGAAAAAGAGTAGGAAATTAAGATGAGCTTGTTTTAGAAACGCTTGAACCTTAAACAAGAATGATGTATGTAAGTCAGGACTCAGTATGGTAAAGATTTCTCTATCTACTTGGAATGTGGAACTTGCTACATGATGGAATAGTTGAAGTAAATAAAACAGGTGCCTTTAAGGGGAAACTAGATAAACAGGTGATGTTGAAAGGAATAAAGGATATATAAATAAAAGAAGCTTTAAATGAAGTGGGATGGAATAAGGCTCACGTGGGACATAACCAATGTCATAGGCTAGTTGAGCCAAATGGCCTGTTTCTGTGCCATAAATTCTATATAGATCGCCGTGGTAATGTCGCCTTTTACTTTATCCTTGTTTCCAAGATAAAATGAATACAGTGTAGTAAGATAATACACATCTCTACATAGCACGAGTTATCAGAGTTGTAACATACAAGCAAACCATGATCAGCACAAATTGGAAGCGTTTGTGGGTAATGCCTATATGTAAAATGCTGCGGGGCCTAACTTTAAATGTACTTTGAAGCAGGTCTGCGTGCATACTGATGACAGAGATGCCTGTTCATATATATTCACGTCATCTCTATTAGTGCTGTCATTACCATATGTAAATAATATATCCTGTGACACACTGCCACCTTCAGTCACTGCAAGAGGGAAAAAGTGGCTACACAGTGTCTGCAATGTATTTGAGATTTTAAGAAAAACAACCTGGAAAATTTGTGGTGTGATTTTAAGCAGTATTTATTGGAGTTTTTACATGTTATAATCGCACTGTAGCACAACAGGTTACAGATGCGGCTCATTATACCACCTGCATACAATATGTCATTTTTTTGTCCTCTTGCAATTTGCTTTGCAATTGATTTTGTAATTCACACTTTCCTTACTAATTGACTTGCAAAACTCTGACAATAACCTAAAAACGTCTATATAAAGGGCTTTCAGAAATGACATAACATAGAGCTGCACCTTCCGGTCGGCAAACAGGGGCGTAAAATGACGTGGGGTGATGTCAGGCAGACATCCTGATGTCACCCCACATCATTTACATTTTCAGGTCGGTGCGCATGGAGCTAAGTCAGTTGTGCACCCGCTGACCTGTCAACTGCCATTTAAGGCCATTAATAAAGTAATTGAGGTAATCAATGGACCTGCCCGTCCAACCTTCTTAAGGTTGGCAGGCAGGCAAAGAGCCCAGACCGGCTTCTGAAAAAACGTGAAACCTCATCCACGGGCTGGATGAGGCTTCATGAGGGATTTTAAATGTTTATATAATGTTGAAATAAAAGAAATTGACATGTCCCAGCTCATGTGACAGTGTCACATGAGGGGACATGGCAGGAATTTTTTTTTTCACGCTTCTAAAAACTTTTGAAATTTCCTGTAATCTCCCTGAGGCGGCACTTTGCCTCAGGGAGATGTGTGTGCTCTTTCGCGTGCATGCATGAAAGTATGCACTCCCGACTCAGGGAATCCACCCCCCCCCGCCGTGCCTGCACAGGGAGCCAAGTGGACGCCACGCTGGGCGGGCCTTAATTGGCCCGCCCATGTAAAATGGCGGCACATCCGCAATTGGGGGCACAAATCAGGAACCCCGCCCGCCTGCGCCCACTCCCACTCCCACACATCCAACCCCTCCCCCACCGATGGAGGGAGAAAGTTGCCCATAGTTTACTTCCTATGTAATAACTTTATAATAAATGCAAAATTAAAACAATAGTAACATTGTGAAATCACTTTTGTGAATTCAATTACTGATCAGTTAAGAGAAAATAAAAAGTTGTAAAAATGTGTCTCAGTGTGGGCTGTCAAACAATGTATTTCACCACAGTCCCCTTCCATTTATAGATGTTTATCTTCCCTTTCATCCCCCCAGGCATCTATCATGCTGTTCTGTGGCCTTTTATGAAAAAATGCACAGAAATGACAAAAGGTCAGTGGATAAATATTGGAAAAATAAATATGTAAAAAGGTTTTGGGCAAAAGGACATGGGGAATAGGACAAAATGGATAGCTTTTGCAAATAGTCAACATGCTCATGATGAGCTGACTGGCCTCATTCTGTGCTGTAACATTCTGTAAACTGCAGTCCAATTCATCCCCCACCTCCTTCAATGGTATATGTCTGGTTGCGACAGGCACATGACACATATGGTGTGCGATGAGCTGAAACGACCTCCTGTTGATCATTTTAGCAAATAAAGAATCAATCTGAGTATAAAATCTTTTCACTAAAAATGAACAATTTCAGTCCCATCATGTGAGCAATAAATAAACATAGGCATCAGAACTATGTCACCCCTCTCTGTAAGACACTGCATTAATATAGAAACACGCAGAGTGTGGTGGTGGGGAGTTTGGGGTGAATACATTTATTGTTTTCAGTTTGTATGAGAAATTAAACCTGCATTTCTTGATTTTCTTACTATTAAATTATGGGTGTTTTCGTATTCTTCCTTTTGTAAGGGTTGAGGCTGTGGCAAGAATTTCATATTGTGGCTTCATTGATGCAAATGATCTGAGGCTTGAGTCAATTTTGAAATCTACAGCTGTCAGTGTTATAATTTACTGTTTAGCAACACCATTAGTTCATTGGAAAATACACAGAACAGAGACATTCATAAGGTGCAATTAGTTTATGCTGTATTTTATTCAATGAACTTCGCCAGAAAATCTGTTTGATGTCACGATTAGAATTGAGCTCCTGACTTCCAGTGGTTGTGAATGTATAGCCACATTTCTTAGATTAGGCACAAGGGGGCTCCTTGCATAAATACAATCCATCTTTATTTTCTGTCTGCTGCAGGGTTGAATGCTTGTGAATTCACACACTCCATAATGCTACAGCAACAGCTCAATAATATTAGAATATATGATACATGTTGTTTTTTCAATGGCTCACTTCCGATCACATTCTGCCTCACAAACTAAGAAATTTTCCCAAAAAAATCCCTGTTATCAATTTATGGGCATAACAGGGGGTGTCTTATAAGTACATCATCATTTTTGCCTCAGTAATCTCAACCAAGCTTGAGAGTGAAGCACAAGCAGTAACAAAGTCAAATTCCGGGGAGAAATTGCAGACTCTGAATTGCATTGGCGTACCAGTTATTTTTGATAACATAAGTATTGCCATCAATGTTTCCAGCATCTGTGGTGACATCAACAGTGGATTAATTGTACCCTGTTGTTTTAAGGGCTAGAAGGAAAAGTCAGAGAAAAATCATTTCACTCTATCCCTGCCAAACTGGGTGATAATGCATAAAAACAGACAAGCAAATTCCGTAAATCGTAAATGAGATTGTAAGTGTTGACAACACTGTGCGAAGCTTATGGTGGCCACTTAATACCATTATGGGGGAGGTGGCAGATGGCATTGTGGACACCGCTGATTGGTGTTGTCCATCTTGTTGATACGTGACAGCATCAGCTTTGAAGGATCAATGGTTTTCGATGGAACTACTGCAAGTTTCATTGATCAATGATCAGCTGTTGATGACAGTGATCAGCATGGTGTGAAAAGCCGATGGATGTGATTTTTAGGTTATGTCCATCTTTGCTCAATTAACCTTTGACTCTTACTGTATGTCTTTACATTCTATCAGTTATTATATATATATATAATCAGTTTACCTGCTCCTTTTGGTAATCATGAGCCAGTTTTCTTTTTGAAACAAAATCTTATCTTTCTCCCTAGTTTTTGACTCTCCTTTCTTTGCTGGCTGCCTGTTACTACACATCATCAACCAGCTGGAAAAGCAGGAAAGTCCAGGCTGTAAATATTTCCGTGACTGTAATCAATGTACTTCCTTGACAGGCCTGCATGAGGAGGCACAGTTCTAGCTGGGAGAGCCAGACAATGGGCCTATTTACATTGAGCAGCTGAGTAGTGAGGGACTTTCTCAGCTCAGTGGATTATACAGTGGAGTGGCAGAAGGAGGTCTATTCCTTGTTTATTTGGCAGGATCAACAAATTTATTAACATTTGTCAAAAAAAATTCAGAAGGCTGTAAATCACTCTTTTGCACTTTTACAATTGAAATAACATTTGCATTCAACTAGTACTGGCACATCATGGAAAATGCTCATTTATGTTATTTATTTTACAGAGCCTCCAAAGAGAGCAACAGTAATCTATGTGTGAAGGCATAAAGCCCCTCATGTAATAGTTTCCCTCCTTGCCACCTGACACACAAAGTTCTACCAGTGGCAAATGTAAAATAGGCACCTGAGCCACCACCATATCATTGCTTCCACGTGTGAATGTTCCCTGAACAAGCCTTGCACATGGGAAATGTTGCCATCAACTCTGCTTCAGAGTGTAAATGGAGCACATTCAGACTATCAGGAGCCCCATCATATCGAGGGACACTTCATATGGACTTCCGAATTTTTAATGTGTTATTCCCATGCATCTGATTACGATCAGGTGAGGAGGGGTCGAATGGTTCCCCTCTTTTCCTTCTCCTTGTTTGATTGCAGCCGGCTTTTGCTTCAACATATAAACATGTGGACATATGAATTAGGAGCAGGATTGGGCCACTTGGCCTCTTAAGCCTGCTCCAACATTCAATAAAATTATGGCTGATCTGATTGTAACCTCAGCTTCACTTTCTCGCCTACCCCAGATAACTTCTCGCCCCCTTGCTTATCAAGAATCTATCTCCCTCTGCCTTAAAAATATTTAAAAACTCTAATTCCACCACCTTTTGAGGAAGAGGGTTCCAAAGGCTCCTGACTTAAATGTGTGACCCCTTATTTTTAAACAGTGATCCTTAGTTCTAGATTCTCCCACATAAGGAAACATCCTCTCCACGTCCACCCTGTCAGGATCTTATATGTTTCAATCAAGTGGCCTCTTACTCTTCTAAACTCCAACAGATACAAACCTAGCCCACCCAACCTTTCCTCATTAGGCAACCCACCCATTCCGGGTGTTAGTCTAGTAAACCTTCTCTGAACTGCTTCCAATGCATTTACATCTTTCCTTAAATAAGGAGACCAATACTGTACACAGTACTCCAGATGTGGTTTCACTAATTCCCTATGTAACTGAAGCATGACCTCCCTACTTTTGTATTCAATTCCCCTCACAATAAATAATAACAGTCTATTAGCTGTCCTAATTACCTGCACATTAACCTTTTGTGATTCATGCACTAGGACACCCAGATTGCCTCTCAGTCTCAGAGCTCTGCAATCTCTCACCATTTAGACAATTTGCATTTTTAAAATTCTTCCTGTCAAAATGGACAATTTCATGGGCGGAATTTTGTGGCCCCATCGCAGTGGGGGTGGGGCTGTAAAATGCGGTGAGCCATTCAAAAGTCCATTGACTTTGGCAGGACTGGGAAAATCCTACCAGTGTAAAATTCCATCTCACATTTTCCCACTTTATAGCCCATTTGCCAGATCTTTGCCCACTCACTTAACCTATCCAGATCCCTTTGTAGCCTCCTTAGGTCCTCTTCACAACTCACTGCCTTCCTACCTTGGAGTCATCAGCAAATTTAACAACCATACCTTCGGTCCCCTCATCCAAGTCATTTATATAAATTGTAAAAAGTTGAGACCCCAGCACTGATCCCTGTGGCACACCACTCATTATATCTTGCCAACCAGAAAATGACCCATTTATGCCTACTCTCTGTTTCCAGTTAGCTAGCCAAATCTTGCCAAAATGTTACCCCCAACACCATGGGCTTTTCTTTTCCGCAATAACCTTCGATGTGGCACCTTCTCAAATGTCTTTGGAAGTCTAGGTACAGTACATCCACTGGTTCTCCTTTATCCACAGCATATGTTACTTCTTCAAAGAACTCCAATAAATTGGTTAAATATATTTTCCCATGCACAAAACAGATAAATGGATAGACTTGCCAATTCCGTGAGTGTTTAACTGTTTACGTGCAGTGACCGTAAAATACACTGAGTGTGCGACCTCAATAGAGGTGTCAGTTTGATGAGCTGAGGGAAACTTAAATATCTTTCTAAAAATCTAAATCATTTGTATTTAACATTTAACTGCAAGTCCTGTTTAACTGCAAGTACTATTTAAATTCTAAGTCTCAATCAGGGGCCTAAGCAGGAAGTTGGAAGCTAACCACTGGCAGCAGCTGAAATAGGTAATTAAGGAACCAGCTTGAATTGGTCTTGCTGTACCTGGACTCAGTTAGTCCCTTTGTTTAGAACATATAAATTCAGACTTTCTCAGTGATACCAGCACTGAGTGTGCAACCTCAGTGGATTGTGAGAGTTTAGTGAGCTGAGTGCATTCGGTGAGGAGGGGAAAGAGGTACTCCTTTGGTTTTTCTAACTCCTTCACCCTGTAGGAACTGGTTCTTGCTCTACTACAGGGGAAGAAGCTAACTGTTTGGTGAGCATCAGGTAAATGGACAAGGTAAAGGTCTATTCTATTCCTAAGGTTTAAAATATGCAGCAATTTGTGATAGGATTAATAAATATATAAAATGAAATAAGTAATTAATTAAAATAATTAAGTAATTAATTAAAGCACGTAAGGATGGTAGGGCAGGTGATGTGTTATGGCTGTAGCAGGTGGGAGCTCTTGGATCCCAGTGTTATCCAGGGCAAGCACATCTGCAGTATGTGTCTGTGGCTTGAGGAACTTAGGCTCAGAGCCACTGAGCTGGAGGCTGAGCTGCAGACACTGCGACATCAGGGAGGAGGAAAGTCACCTCGACGCATTTTACCAGGAAGCAGTCATATCCATTAGGATAAGATCTTCTGATTTGGAAGGTAGTCAGGGACAGGAGGGTGTGACTGTAGCTGAGGCAGATAAGGGGACCCAGAGGGCAGGAGTGCAGATTACCCTCTGTAATTGCCCAACAGGTCTGAGACTTTTTCAGCTTATTTGGATGAGAGTGCGGGCTGCGGGGTGGATGAGCTGACTGACCATGGCACTGAGGTACAAGAAGCTATTCAAGTGGGAAGAGCACAAAGGGATGTGGTGGTAGTAGGAGACAGTATAGTGAGGGGGATTGACACTGTTCTCTGTAGCAAGGAGCGAGAGTTCAGCTGGCTACGTTGTTTGCCCAGTGCCAGAGGTCAGGACATTTTCTCAGGGCTGGAGAGGAACTTGCAGAGGGAGGAGGAGGATCCAGTGGTCATGGTCCATGTAGGTACCAATGACATGGGTAGGATAGGAAGGAGGCTCTGCATATTCAGTGTGAGGAGCTAGGCACCAAATTAAGAAGCAGAGCCTCAAAGGTAATGATTTCTGGATTACTACCTGAGCCATGTGGAAATTGGCATAGGACAAATAAGATTAGAGAAATGAATGCATGGGAGAATTGAGTTCTGGTTTGTGGGGCACTGGCACCAGTATTGGGGAAAGTGGGATCTGAACCACTGGGATGGTTTACACCTGAACCATTCTGGGGCTGGTGTCCTCATGAGCTGCATAATTAGGAAATTGGACAGGGTTTTAAACTGAATAGTGGGGGCAAGGGATCAAATTTGTGTAAACCAAAGAGTAGAGACAAGACAAGAGAGAAAGGGCAGAATTGCCCCAGATTTGCACTAAGTGCGGCTGCAATGGCGGCTTTTCAAACAGTGTCGTCTACCCGCCACATTGATTATGCATTCCCAGGAAACATGCCGTTTCCATGGCAGGCAGGCTCTTATTTGCCGGCCACACCATCATCTTGCCATTTCATCACACTGGGAGCATTATTTAAAGTGCAGTCGCGCGAACACCTCTCGGTGCTTCTAGCCCACAACTGCTACAAAGAAGACATGGCCCTGAGAGGCACAAAGACTGCAGCTCCCAGGTTCAATAACACGTCCCTCGAGTGCCTTTTGGGTGCAGTGGAGGCTCGCCAAGATGTCCTCTATCCCTGCTCTGGCCACAGGATGGGCAGCATCCACATTAATCCAGCAGGGGAGGTGGTGGCAGTGGTGGTCAGTGCTAACACCCTGCAAAAGAGGACAGCCACCCAGTGCCGCTTCCAGATGAATGGCCTCATTAGTTCCACCAGTGTAATTCACTCTTCTCATCACTCTCAACTCACAAACCCATCACACATCCACAAGGGTCTAACAGCCCAAGGGACAACACCACTAACTCTTACACACACCCTCACATCTCCATCAGGCTCATACCCTTTTGAACTCACGTCCTTATCCTGTTCATAGCTCCGCTCACCACACAAACGTTCCATGCACTGCTCACTCTCCATCTGGTTCCATGCAGGATAAGCCTGCTCACATCAGCAGGGAGTGGTCCCAGCCTGGGGGTGAAGTGGCCTACAATAGGCCCCTCACTCACTTTGAGGAGTGTGTCATCACGCTGACTGGTGAGGGCATGGACCATGCCTGCAGTGACGGTGAGGTTGATGGCGAACACCTTTGTGAGGATCCTGCATCACATCATCCCTCTCGCAACACGAACGTGAGTGCTCTCTCTCCTTCTTTTGACTCTCCTGCCATGCACTACTTACCTCTACTTCAGTTCACAGGGAGCTCTGCCAAGTGACCGACACACTCAGCCAGCCAGTCCCTCAGCTCCATCTACGTCCTCACCTCCAGCCAAGGGGACACCTCCTCCGTTGAAGAGCTGGAAATAAGCAGCCTGGAAGACCTGTTACAGCGCTTACCCACACCCTCCACCAGGGCAGAGACACACACCTCAGTGGGACCTAGATCTAGAGCAGGCTCGAGTTCACAATCTGGTGGTCACCGCATGGACACATGTCCGCAGAAGGAGGAGGCAGATTCATGCGACCTCCCCGACACTCGGAGGACCACTAGGGATCAGGTATCTGTGAGGTCCGAGTCAGATGATGAGCTTTTAGATTTGGCCTCCCAACTCATCCTGGAGAGTCAGCAGAAGGCAGTGGAACATCACACAGAGCTGTTGGGAGCCATCAACGGAGTGGCACACAAGTCGGAGGAGTGCATCTGCCTGCTCTGTGATGAAGCGGTGCCCACATGTACGTGTACGGAAGTCCCCATTGGGAGGATGAGGGTCGCCATGGAGATCCTGGGCCAGCACAACACGGAGATGTGTGCAGACCTGCACTCCATCACGGGATCCATGGGTGAGTTCCTGCCGTGGCAACATGAGAGGGAAACGGGGCACCTCCATGTCCCTCCAGGTGCTCCTTCCCCTCAAAGAAGTCAGGCCGGGGCCCCGGACACCCGAAGGGAGGAGGGATAGCAGCTGGACATCCCTGGGTCATCCATTCAGGAATATCAGAGGCTGTCCTCTCCCTCTGAGTCCTCCTTGCCTGTGACCCCTTCAACCTCATCCTCTGCCACCGCAGAGGGAGCTGCTGGCCAATGAGTGATTCTGGAGGGCAGGGCCTTTCTGAGCCTCGTGCAAACACTCTACCACACATGTGGATCCCTCACGTATCACACTCACCTCAACGTCCTGAGCATTTTGATTTCAGCCTGCTGGGGTTCGCTTTCAGTTGCCCATCTGAGCTGGCCTGCATCTCCACCTACGCAATGTTCACACTCATGAGCACTTGACCTCTCCCACCATGACTGTTGGCTCACTTTAGATTTGGACAGCATGGTCTCGGTTCACTTTTTCATGCGCTCCCCCGTCTTTTCCCTTCCCCAGTCACCTATTTCCTTCCCCATCATAGTTGGCTCCCCTGGCATCATCTTCCACCTCCCCTCTGTGACCAACCAGCCACAACCCTTTTCCTTTGGGGATGTCCAGGTGAACGTACACGTGCCCTCCCTTCTCTAAAATCCCACCCCATCCACATTCACCTCCCCAACCTCCTCCTTCCCATCCCCAGGGACTGTGCCTCTGAGTCCCCACCAACCACCTTCACCATCCTTTGAACCCTCACCCTCCCACCCTACTGCCTCACTCTGCCCTCAGTCATTCTCACCATTGTCTCATACCACGCCCACCATCAGTTCATTCCCCAGGAGACAGGCATGGATCCATCAGACCCCTCCCTTGCATGTTCACCTGGACATCACCCTATCCTGACCTTTCCACCGCCCATCACCCCCCACCCCCCCCAACCGAGCCCCTTCCCCTCCTGAGCCTCTTCACCCCCCAGAACCCCTCCCCCCCTCCAGAGCCCCTCGCCCCCGGAACCCCTCTCCCCACAGAACCCCTTCACCCCCCAACTTTGTCCTCCCACCCCAGACTCCCCCCACCACTTAGATCCTCCCTCTTCCTGACTCCCTCAGACATCCTTACTTCTTCTGCTACCCTTAGTCCTTCCCCCTCCCGACTCCTTCCTCCAGCCTTACCTCTTCCTCCAGCATCACTTCTTCCTCGAGCCTTACTCCTACCCCCTTGCTGACTCCTTCCTCCAGCCTTACTTCTTCCTCCACCCTTATTCCCTCCCCTCTCTGCACTCCTTCCCCTCTCTGAACTCCTTCCATTACACTTTCCCCCCCAACACCAGTTTCCATCTTCTGCCCCATTAACTCCTCCTCCTCCTGTACTTCCGCCCCCTCCAACACCTTCATTCCACCTCCCAACCTCATCCCCCGACACCTTCATCACCCCACCCTCACCCCACCCCAACACCTCTTCCTCTCCGAGTCGATCCTAGACGTTCATCTCCCAGCCCCTCGGCCATCATCCGTTGTGAACATCATTGGTGATTTTCCAACTTCCGTGAGCTGCTTCACAGCAGATCCATGTCCACGAGAATCCACCCAGCATGCCATGGACATTTCCCCAGGATCCTGTTAGTATCAGGCTCCAGCAACTTCTGCTCCTCGGATGTCCGCGATGTGAGCAAGGCCCCGGTGGTATCTCCCAATCTCTGCACGTCACAGTTGTCAAGACGTGTTCTGTACCAGTGTGTTTTCCCACCAACGTTGGTGGATGATCCAGCGTGTGGGGATGAGTCCAGTGGGCTGGTCTTATAACGATAAACTGATGTATTACAATGAGGCTCCCGACATCCGATGGCGCAGAACGTGGCCCGCCATTGATGGGCTGTGCAGATGATCACAAACTAGTTTCATGACTGTGAAACTGATTTTTGGCTATCTCGCCATATTGTCCGCTCACACCCCTGAACACACCAGCTGGCACTGAAAATCCCAGCCTCAGGGATTAATGTGGGAAATGATAAACAGACATGACTGGAAGGGGCAAAGGGTACAAATCTAAGAGTAACTCAGCAGATAAGGCTAGACACTGCAAAAATAATAAAAGAACAAAACTAAAGGCCCTGTATCTAAACACACGTAGCATTCGAAACAAAAACGGATGAACTGATGGCACAAATAGAAATAAATAAGTATGATCTAATAGCCATTATAGAGACAGGATGACATAGATTGGGGCCTGAATATTGAAGGGTACATGACATTTAAGAAGGACAGGAAGTTAGGAAAAAGTGGAGGGGTATCTCTGTTAATTATGATGATATTAGCACAATAGAAAGGGATGACCTAAGTTCATGAAACCAGGATGTAGAAGTTGAGTTGTAGTAGGGTTGAGATGAGAAATGATAAAGGCAAGAAGTCACTTGTTGGAGTGCTGTACAGGCCCCCTAATTGCAACTACACGATAGGACGGAGTATAAAAGAAGAGATAATGGGAGCTTGTCAGGAAGGTAAAGCAATAATCATGAGGAATTTTAATCTACATATAGACTGGAAAAATCAGAGGGCAAAGCCAGCTTAAATGAAGAGTTCATAGAATGTTTTCAGGATAGTTTCTTAGAACAGCAGGTTCTGGAGCCAACCAGGCGTTCGGCTATACTAGACCTGATATTGAGCAACGAGATAGGATTAATTAATGACCTCATAGAGAAGGCACTCCTAGGTAGCAGTGATCATAATATGAGTAAATTTTACATTCATTTTGAGGGAGAAACGAGTGCATCCAGACTAGTATTTTAAACTTAAATAAGGGCAATTACGAGAGCATGAAAGCAGAGCTAGCTGAAGTGAATTGGCAAATGAGGTTAAGGGATAGGTCAATAGAGGTTCAGTGGTAGACATTGAAAGGGATTTTTTAGAACACACAGAATAGTTACATTCCAATGGGAAAGAAAAATTCCAAGGAGAGGGCCCACCATCCGTGGTTAACTAAAATGTTAAAGACAGCATCAAACTTAAAGAAAAAGCATAGAATTACGCAAAGGGTGGCAGAACAGTGGATTGGAAAGAATATAAAGAATAGCAAAGAATGACAAAGAGATTAAAAAGGGGATGAAATTGGAGTTTGAGAGAAAGTTAGCTAATAATATAAAGAGAGATAGTAAAAGCTTCTATAGACATTTGGAAAAGAAAAAAGTTAACAAAGTAAGCTTTGGCCCTATAGAAAGTGCATCTGGGGGATTGATAATAGAAAGTAGGGAGATGGCAGATGAATTAAACAGGTATTTTGCTTTGGTCTTCACTACAGAGGACACAAGTAACATCCTTAGCTGTAAGTCAGGAGATGGAAGGGAGGGAGGAACTTACAAAAATTACAATCATTAGGGAAGTGGTACTGAGCAAACTGTTGGGGCTGTGGGCTGACAAATCTCCAGGTCTGGATGGGCTTCATCCTAAGGTCTTGAAAGAAATAGCTTGTGAGATATTGATGAACAGCTTTTAATTTTCCAAAATTCCCAAGATTCAGGGAGGGTTCCATTAGATTGGAAAATAGCAATATAACTCCTTTATTCAAAAAGGGAGGGGGACAGAAAGCAGGAAACTACATGCCGATTAACATAACATCCGACTTAGGGAAAATGTTAGAAGCTATAATTAAAGATGTTATAGTAGGGCATTTAGAAAAATTCAAGGCAATCAGGCAGAGTCAACATGGTTTAGTGAAAGGGAAATCATGTTTAGCCAATTTATTGGAGGGCTTTGAAGGAGTCACATGTGCTGTGGATAAAGGGGAACTGCTGGATGTATAGTACTTTGATTTCCAGAGAGTATAACAAAGTTTATTACGGGAAAATGAAATCTCATAGTAACATATTGGCATGGATAGTAGATTGGCTAGCTAACAGGAAGTGGAGATTTGACATAAATGCATCTTTTTCTGATTGGTAGGATGTGATGATTGGTGTGCTAGAGGGATCAGTGCTGGGGCCTCAACCTTTTATAATTTTTATAAATGACTTGGATGAAGAGACTGGATGGTTTATTACTGGAAAAAGGAAAAATTTGCTGATGAAACAAAGATAGGTAGGAAAATAAATTGTGAAGAGGCCAAAAGGAGGGTACAAAGGAACATAGATAAGTTAAGTGAGTGGGCAAAGATCTGGAAAATTCAGTATAATGTGGGCAAATGTGAAATTGTCCATTTTGGCGGTAACAATAAAACAGAAGCATATTATCTAAATGGTGAGAGATTGCAGAGCTCTGAGATTCAGAGGGATCTAGTGTATGAATCACAAAAGGTTAGTATGCAGGTACAGCAAGTAATTATGGAAGCTAATAGAATGTTATTGTTTGTTGTGAGGGAAATTAATTACAAAATTAGGGAGGTTATGCTTCAGTTGTACAGGGCACTGGTGAGACCACATCTGGAGTATTGTGTACAGTACTGGTCTCCTTATTTAAGGAAAGATGTAAATGCGTTAGAAGCAGTTCAGAGAAGATTTCCTAGACTAATATGAGGAATGGGCGGGTTGTCTTATGACGAAGGGGTGGGCAGGTTAGGCTTGTATTTAGGCTTGGAGTTTAGAAAAGTAAAGGGCGACTTGATTGAAACATATAAGATCTTGAGTGGTCTTGGCAGGGTGGATGTGGAGAGGAATTTCCTCTTGTAGGAGAATATAGAACTATGGGTTACTGTTTAAAAACAAGGAGTTGCTCATTTAAGACAGATTAGAGGAGAATTTTTTCTCCCAGAGGGTTGGGAGTCTTTGGAACTCTCTTCCTCAAAAGGCAGTGGAAGAAGAGTCTTTGAATAATCTTAAGGCAGAGCTGGATCGATTTTTGATTAACAAGGAAGTGAAAGGTTATCAGGAGTAGGCAGGAATGTGGGGATGAGGTTACAATCAGATCAGCCATGACCTTATTGAATGTTGGAGCAGGCTTGAGGGGCCGAATGGCCTACTCCTACTCCTAATTTGTATGTTCATATGATCAGACAAGTTTCCCTTTGTTTTTAAAAAGAAAAGAGGTTGGCTTTATTGTACTTTACCCAACCTAAGTAAAATAATAAAAATGCTCAGACTTTCACACACACACACAAATAGATTTCAATGTAAGCAGGGATAGATCAAGTAATTTAGAGACAAGTAAAATTAAAGGACTATACGGTCTTAAAGTTTGGTGAGTCAGCTGGCTTCAAACTGAACTGGGTGGTTCTGCTGCTTTTGGCATCAAGGTAGTTTAAAGCTGGAGACAAACGATTTATCTGTTTTTCTGAAGACAGCACTGGGCTCTTCCGAAAATCTCTGTCTGTGGCACCTGGATAGTCAAAATCAGCAGACAGGGTTCAACTTACAGGTTAGATTGAGAGTAAGTGAGAGAGAGAGAGAGAGAGGGTGGGCAGGTAGTGGAAGGAAGGAACTCACTCAGGGTCTTGTTCCTTTAGCCTCTCAGTTGCTTGTTCTGTTCTGGAGAGAAAACAGGTGCTTAAACACAAAACAAAAACAGAATTACCTGGAAAAACTCAGCAGCATCGGCGGAGAAGAAAAGAGTTGACGTTCCGAGTCCTCATGACCCTTCGACAGAACTGGGCAAAACACAAAATGCTGGCTTGTCATATGACCTCTCTCCATCTGCCCAGACCCAAATATGGCCATAGCTAGTATATTCCAGTTACCTTGATTAGATCATGGCTGGGAATTCTTTTCTCAGCCAGGGTCCCATTGTCCAAGTGATTTTGTCTAGTCGTTCGTCTCCACCCAGTTGAGTGCCCAGGTGATTTTCTGGACTCTATGCAAATGGGATAGGAGATGGCCTTGATTCATCTCTTTCAAGGCCATTGTTCCTGGTGTGGCTTTGCAGACAGGTTGTCTCCATTTCAGTAGTTTTAGCATACATAAAGTACAGTGATGCAAAAGTGCAGCCATCTTTGACTGCGATCCCAAGTCACTGGAATGCAGCTTTAGTATTTTTTGAAAAAAAATCAATTAGGCGTTTCCAGCCAGTAAATTCAAAAATCATTTTTCTTAATATAAAGCATGGTTTCACAACAATTGTGTAGTATTTAACAATTTTTACAATCATGAAAGTTATGAAATTAGGCAGATCTGATTGGAATATTGTATTCCCTACTTGATTCTCAGGAGAGGTTGGAAAGTCAATGTTTTGAAAACTTAAACCTTGCATGCAGATTTCTTAGCGAGCTTTTGTTGATGAATGGTGCAGTTTGGTCTTTCCATTGTGTTCTGAAAGGCATCTCACAATCAATTTGCAGTCTTCATGCAAAATTAGATGGATTTGGGGGATACAGTCCCCCAAACACTGATTAAAAAAAAGCCCAAAATGCAACACAAATGTATATAATCTGATGCAGCTGTAAGTCAGCGGCACTTACTTACAACCCTCTTCAAACTGTGGAATCTTTTGTGACAACCATAAGCAGTTGTATATATTTTAAATGATTCTCTCAAGTAACAACTTTGGTCCATTCCTTAACATGGTCAGGCGCTAGCATTAAAATGGAAGGTATTTCACAATATGATTTGTGTACAATCATTCTAGGATTTCTTTTGTAGCAACTTGAGAGTTAGCTGCCATGCTTCCTCTAATTTCTGTCAACAGGGCATAGCCAGCTTGTTGCACTGCACGGTACCTTCATGCACTGTTTTCACTTTGATTCTGATGTTGGTTGAAATTGAAGCCATTGAATCAGGTGTTAGTTGGTTTTTGACAAATTTACCCATGTATAGGATGCACATGAATTGCTTGACCTCTGCAAATGTTCTGACACTATGCTAATGGGAGTAAACACTGAAATGACGGGTGACAAATGATACAGCTGGTCACGCTTCAATGAGCTTATATAATAATTGTTGAATGTGGGAACTGAAAAAGCTCTTTTCTCGAAGCAGCTTTGTAATCAGTACATTGCTGTGGTAAGAAATGGTCCAAAATTATTGAAAGGCAGAATTTTTTAAGTTTTAAAGCCACCATGATCATGATGGCTATAAGATGTAAGTAAGAACATAGTGGATAGGTCAAAACTGAAGCAGTCAGTTATAATAAACCACGGAGAAAATTGCTGACAAGCCCAGAGGATCATTGCACAGATTTTTAAACTTATGAGTGATGATGACTCCACCTCCTCCCCTGAGGCTACAGAATCTGGTGAGCAAGAGAATAATTCCCCTGTCATCTCCAATAATACATAATCTAACTGTAAAGTCCATAACATGTACTTTCATATGCATGCCAACAGCATATAATAAAGTCTCTTAACGCCATGAAAATATTTTCTTGTGCACTTCATCATATGTTATTTTCCAAGAAATCTATTTAAGAGCTGACATCTGCCGTCATGGAATATAGCTGGACCTGGTCCTAGAGTTGGCGTAGGCCTAATGTTGGAATGATAATGAAGCACGAAGATGTGTTCAGGCCTCAGGCCTCACTTTCGCCATTATTCATCCATTTTGCATGCAGCAGAAGTAAACCAGAAGAAATCAGATTTGGCGGCTTCTTTCGCAACCTCTTTGCACAGGTAGGTCTAGGTCTATAGGATTGCAGGGAAGCCCAAATCTAAATGTAGACATGCTGACCTTTCCTTATTTCAACAACAACCCTACGCCCCTCCCAGGATGATCTTAAAACCTCAGGGGCTTCTGCTTGCTGCCCAATCCCACCACAAATCCCTGTTAGGAATTGGGCCTATGTCAGAGGTGCAACTGAGCTAATCAAATGAATCAGACAGGAAGACATCTCTTTCCTCACAGGAGCAGTGCACCTCAGACATTTTTTACATACTGAGGCATTCACAGCCCCAAACGTGATCAGCATTTGTAATGGTGCCTCCTCATGCTGAATATACTTTCTTGCCTTTCTGTTTTGGATACAAAACCAATGGACTGAATCCATGCTGCTGTGTAGCTTATGCATTTGTTCAGCATTTCTTGACAGTCTTGCTGGTACCAGGAGAGGTTCATTTCTCACTACAGGATGACTCTTTTCTCTGTAGAATACCTGCCAGCATCTAAAGTTCAACCTCAGTAGGATGGGGTAAAGCAGGTTAAGCACAAAACAGCAATAAATTACACTTTAAGGATATGTTTCTATTACATTTTACAGTTCCTTGTAAGAAAGGCAAAATACCAATATCTAGAAAGCAGCAAATAATCTTAATCAGGTTGGATTCCTCTGGGTTCCTTCATGTCCCAGCTCACATTGTATGCCGCACTCATCACCTGCTGTTCTTTCCAGCATCAGACTGCAGCGGCCCTACTAAAGTGAGCTATTAGTATCAGAACGCTTTAGGACATCAGCAGTTCCTATTGTGGACTGCAATCTGATCACTGACATGTAAAAGGATGAAATTGCGGGTCTACATCAAACGTTATAGATATGTCAATATCCTAATTGTAAATCTTCAATGCAAATATTTTAGTTTCCCTTCTTCCCAAGTCTGAGCTGCCTTGCTTGTGCGTGCAATGCATTCCCTGCCCTGAAAGAGTCCATCAGATGCACTTAGTATAATTTTAAACACTGACTGTTTTCAAGACAAATTTTAATTTGACTGGGAAAAGGCAAATTTAATTTAAATTAAAACATGATAGAAGTATGTCACAAAACTATTATAAGTTTCATAATATTATTGTGGTTTGTTGTAAAGTAGCTTTATGGGTGTGAGTGTATTTGGTTCTATCTGGGTGATTTAATTAAATTAGAGTCAGATAGGCTGCAAGCTTGAAACTATCAAAAAGAAGTTGGGGTAACAGGCACTTGAAATGCTAATGATTAAACATGGGTGAGGTTTTAGCATGTGGGGTGTGAAGAAAATATGAATTTTTAGATAAGTCAATTAGTTTTTTGGGTTTCCAAAGGGATGGTAGGGTGTTTACAACTAACAAGACAAATAGGGCAAGGTTATTACGTTTATTTTTCCCAAAAAGTTGCTGACCATATTGGCAACAAGAAAGATTTTTGTATTATGAGAAAAGTACATTTCCAAAGACATATAGAACAATGTAATGTATAGATTAAACAAAGAGAAACATGCATTAAGAAGGAAGGAAGGTGATGTTGTGGGCCCATGTAATATCTAACAGGATTGTGTGAAACAGCCCTGGGGAAGCTTCCAGCCACTTATGCAAAAGTCTGCTGTGTCGAGTAACTAAATTTAGAGAAACGGCTTTGGAATTCCGCTGTTGAGAAGGCACTGTGGTAAACATGCTGGCTTGTTATTTAAATTTAAAATCTATTTTTGGACTGTTGCCTGAAAAGAGTTGTGTCGTTGGAAGCCAGGTTAGTTAGGAACTTTGGGATTTGTTATAGTATTAAGTAACTGTCACCTTGTGCATGTGCTTGAAATATTTTCTTTTGTTAATAAATATTTTAATTTAGTTTTTAAATTATCTAAAGATATTTGTGGACTTGTTACTTCTGAATTCAGTGCCCAAATCTTCTCATAATAATTACAAATTGCAAAACTGTTGTGATAGCTTGACCAAGTTCTCCTTGTGGATTTGGTCCATGTGTCACATATCATTTGCCTCATCATAATAAGCATCAGGATCTTAATTGGATTATACATATCAGTTGCAACAGGACAGAGGGCAGAACTGAATGCCCTCCCCCATTGTGCATTTGGTGGTGGTGGGGGGCATTTAATCAGGTGGGACGGTGGTGGGTGGGGACCCCATTGCCTTCTTGTCTCCACCCTCATTGAGTCAATGATTAACTGAAATAAATTAAGCACAAGATTTCATGTTTTTAAACACAAACAAACTTTATTGTATATATTAAAGAATAAGAAAGCAAGGACCATTAACTTAACAATATAGTATATAACTACATAAGCTATAGAATCTAGTTTTATTTTTATACTCCCACCAACCCCCCCAACCCACCCACCACTCACCCCAAGAGCTCCTTTATCTTACGAAATATTGAAGGTTCATTCAGTTTCCTTGGAACCAACCCAAAGGTATGCCATAGCCCTTTAGGATTCACTTTGATTTCTCCTCAGTGTTCCAGCTATTCTATGAGGTGTGAAATTTCATTGGGGATCCTTCTATTAGCTTTTGGCTAAGCAATTCTTGAATTTTTCTTCTAAACCTCATGACTGTGGACTTCTCATCTCAAATTTAAGTTTCACGACATCCTCTAAGCTAACTGCTTGCTTTCACTGTGAGGATGACTATAGATTTCTTGCTCTGGTTTCAAGTTAGGCAAACCTTACCATCTCTCTTTTCCTCACAAACTCTAAGTGAACTGCAATCTGCACAAGACTAAATCTGCAATTGCCTTCTACAAGAACAAACCTAGATAAATTAAATGAAAGAACCCTCTAACCCCCACAGCCCACCTCCATGGCAAAGTGCCATACTTAGGGTGTTCCAAACAGAAATGAAAATTAACCATCTTATACCTTCAAAGCCAATCCCTCTCAATCAGTGACCCACATGAATAATTTAGATATATAATGGACACAAGTGCGTTGTTTCCTGACTTCTGAGTTCTACTAAAAGATCCAGAGATGGGTCACCCAATTTTTTGAGTTTACTCACTTCCAACATTGACCTTGTAAGATAAACAAGGGGTACTTTTTAACTTTAATTAACCCAAGCTTGTTTGTTTTCTATTTAAATTAAATTTGTCTACTAAGTTCTTAATCAGACTTTCCATTTATCTTACATTTAACACAGTAATCTCCAACCTAAAAGTTATATTCCTCGTTCAGGCTTGCAAGTGAACAGCACAGCCATGCTAAAAAAAAAGCTGTGAGCAATGTCACAGGATATTTAATAATGTTAGAAAAAAGATTTCATTTCTGTCACTAGCTTCAGTGGTTGAAGTATTATGCTCATTACCTGGAAAGAGGGAGTCACTCTGAGAACTAATTTAACAAGAAACCTACTAGAAGTTATGAGAAGACAAGGTGATACAATACCGCGACGAAAATTCAATTGATATACAAAGCAAATATGAGGATTAGGTATTTATGAATGGTCATCTCCAGCTGCATTACTGCTGCCAGGAAATTTAGGAATCCTTGTGGAGCTCCTGAATAACAGATCATTAGCAAAAAATTTTCCAGATGAAGAAGTTCCACACAATATGCCAGGAGTGTGACCCATCTTCACCCTTACTTCAGCCTCTCGGCTGCTACAACCCTCATTCATGTTTTTAGTATCTCCAGATTTGACTATTCCAATGTTCCCCATGTCATCCTTTCACCTTTCACGCTCCAAAAATTTGAAATCATCCAGATTCTGCTGCCCATATATCATTCCACTCCAGACTCCACTCACCTGTGTTTCCTGATAGGCCTTGGTTATAATGTTAGTCTTAATTACCTATTCAAGCCCTATCATGACCTTGCAGGGTTTCTTTATAACACTTTCCAACCCTACAATTGCCGCATTCAGAACTCTGCATTACTTCAGCTCTGATCTCTTGTACATTGCCCCACCATTGGGAGCTGTATCTTCAACTGCAGTGCTCAATTGTTCTGTGCTTAATTATGTGAGTCTGTCTACAATCGATACTGACTGTGCTTGATTGGTTACGCCTGCGTGTGGATTCAGGGAAATATTTACAAACTGTAAAAGGGGCTGGAAGCCAGAGCTGAAGCATGGAGTTTTAAAGCATAATAAATAAAACCTGTTGCCCACTTAGAAGCTATCGACAAGTCGGCATTGATCTGAGATTTAAAATATGCAACATCAATCATTTAGGCCGCACACTCTAGAATTCCCACTCTAAGTGGGGAATTTTATGGCCCCGTCACAGTGAGGATGGGGCTGGAAAATGCGGCAAGCTGCTCAGAACTCCATTGACTTCAGTGGGACCGGAAGATATCCCTGGCAGGATGGGCCGTAAAATTCTGCTCTAAATCTCTCACCCTCACCAACACTTTCTCTTCCTTTAAAACTCTTCCTTAAAATCACTTCTTTCAGCAAACTTTGGTCAATCTTCTGGATATCTGATTCTTTACCTTTGCACCATTTTTGATGGATTATGCTTCTGTAATGGACCTTGGGACATTTTTCTAGGTTAAAGATCCTCTACCATTAAAATTGTTGATGTCTAAAGCACAGAAAATAAAATTGGGTTATTATAGAACATATTAATCATGAAAGATTTGCAACAGGACTTTTGTTTCTATAAGCCTGCCTTCAAATTAAATGAGAATCTTACAGAAAATGAACTTTCATGCATTGTCACTTGAATTGCCACATGAACCAATTGGTAATCTTTTACCTCTCTGATTCTTTCTATCATCAAGGAGAAGGAAAAGACCATTTTCAAAAAACACTTCAGGAGCCTAAGGCTCAGGTAATGTAAACATGGTGCTAAATAGCAACATGAGATATTTCAATTAGATAATAATTTTTTAAAATATTATCCTCTCATCGCGCTTATTACATCTCATCTTGAAGATCTGAAGATGCTGATTTACACTAAAAACAGCTGAGTGTTTTTTACATTATTATTTTATCTCTGATGGAGGTGGTGCGCTTCCAAACAAGAGATAAAAACATTGATAGCAAGGGTGTGGAAGGCCCAAGGAAGGAAGAGCAAAAGAATAGGCATCAGGCCAGGCATCACTCAGCACACTTCTGGTACGTGGCATGACAAGGAAAGTTAATACCAGATTTCCATGTAAATTTGCGAACTGGGGGGAAAATATCAGCAGAAAATGGAATGCAGCCAAGATTAAAGCACCATTTACTTCCAACATGTGTTACATCCTGCCCCTATGCGCCTCAGGCATCAGAGGTAATGGTGCTCTGAAAGGAGGGAGCTAATTTGGTTAGAAGGGAATGCAATCAGCCAGCCATCTACATCTTTTACATATAACTAATTTTGAGTTAGAGGCATCCTATTTGTGCCTTTTCCCTGCATTTTTTTCTTTTTAGCTCTCAATAATTTATCCTTAAGAACAGTAACTAACATTAACATTGTGAAATGTCCCAAGATGCTTCACAGGTGTGTTATCAAACAAAATTTGACATAGAGCCACATATGGAGCTACTAAGACAGATGTCCAGAACGTTGGTCAATGAGATAGGTTTGAAGAAGTGGCTCAAGAGATAAGAAAGATGGAGAGGTTTAAGGAGGGAATTTCAAAAGTTAGAGCTTAGACAGCTGAAGACACAGTCATCAGTGATTAAAATAAGGGGTGCACAAGAGGCCAGAATTGAAGGAGATTTGAGATCTTGGAGTTGTAAGGCTGGAGAAGGTTACAGAGGTTAGGAGGGGTGAGGTCAGGAGAGAATTTGAAAACAAGGAGGAGAATTTTAAAATGTAGGAGAATTTTAAAATCGAGACATTGCTGAGTAGGAAGCTAATGTAAGTCAGCGAATGCTACAATGATGGGTGAACATAACCTACTTTGAGTAAAGATATGGGCAGCAGAGCTTTGGATGAGCTCAAGCTTACTTAGGGTAGATGGAAGGCCAGCCAGGAGAACATTGGAATAGTGAAGTCCAGAGGCCACAAAATCATGGCCGAGGGTTTCATACCAAATGAGCTGAGGCAGGGATGCGGTTGGATGGTGTTGCGAAGCTGGAAGGAGGTGATCTTGGTGATTATGCAGAGATGTGGTTGGATGTTCATCTTGGGGTCAGATACAATACCAAGCTTGTGAATGATCTGGTTCAGTCTTAGAAAATAGCCAAGGAGAAGGGTGGTGTTGCTATCAAGGGAATGGAGTTTGTCATAGGGGTTGAAGGCAATGGTTTCAGCCTTCCCTTTATTTAATTGAAGTAAATTCCATCTCATCCAGTACTGGATGTTGGCCAAGCAGTGTGACAATTCAGAGACAGTGGAGGGGCTGGGGGAAGTGGTAGATAGGTAGAGCTGGAATGTTTTCAGATTATGTAAATTTTTGGGGGTGGGTGATGATTAGGGTGGAAGAGGCAGGAGTGGCGGGGTGGCAGGCTCAAACAAAGGAAGCTGCCGATCCTGGGTTTGGGGGTTAGGGTAGGGTCTGGTTCTCAGGGGCCTGACGGTGGAGATGGCCTTATAGTGGAGGAGAACCAGAGGCTTGGAGAAGGGGTGGAACCTCATCCGTGAGTGGAGGGTGTTTGGGACGTGATGGGAATTCGGAGTATATTCACATCAAATACTGTGAATTGGATCTCCCATTTTGAGCATAACGAATTTTTGAAGGGGAAGTTATGTTGCTACAAGGTGATATGGAGTTAATTGGTCTACCTTATAAGAATAGTAAATAAATATTGCGTATTTTATTTTATAATCATTTTTATAAAGCCTTTGTAAATTTTATATTCAGCAAAGTGGGTGGTTACTGATGGGAAATAGGACACTGCCATTTCAGGCACCAAGAACCAGCATTATGAACTCACAAGTCAGGTACAGTAGTGCAGTTAGATACAGACACAAGTTCTCTCTGATCTGCCTGCAATAATGAGCCAAATCCTCCGAAGTGCATTTTTCTCATTTAACAGAATCACAGAATCACACAGTGCAGAAGAGGCCCTTCAGCCCATCGAGTCTGCACCGACACATGAGAAACACCTGACCTACCTACCTAATCCCATTTCTTACACTAAACATTCTGTGGTCGTTCTAAGTGGGATTGATACTTGAAAGCCATTGAAGTCCCAACCAAAGACTGTGCTGTGGGCCCTACCCACTAGACCAATAACTTTCAGTGTATCAAACTGGGCTGGATTAATCGCAGGTCACAGAAAGTGTACAGTAATTGGTTAATGAATATGTTAATGAGACCATGATGATATTAGTGATGTACCTGTGACATCAGTAGTCAGATGACTGAGAGGTCCAAGGCAGCTAGGAGCAGAACAGTCTATCTCCTGATTACCATGTGCTTACTATGAGGTATTTGTAAATAGTTTATAATAAAAGCTTTGAAGTTAAACAATACCAACTGTCGTAAGTCAGTCCAAAAGGATCAAAGCCTCATCAAGGTTAAGTAAGCCAATACAGCATGGTATTAGTGAAATCTCACTAAACCTCGGCTGCAACACCAGAAGCTTTCAAAGCACAGTGCAGTAGCTTAGGTATATACATACCAAAACAGAGGGAAGAGCTGGTGTCCACCGACAGCACCACCCAATCCTCCTTAAATGTTCTGGCAGTGGTTGGGTAGTGTGATTTTCACCAAGCCAGGATAGAAAAGAAAGTGGTATACAATGTGAAATGGGCTGCTGATTCACTATGACCCCATTTTGTGCTACTTCCGCAGGCTAAATTCATCCCACATCTCTTTTCAGATCCACTTTTCCAGTGAATCAGAGTTGTGTTTGTTTTTTTTTTCCTACATCGTATATGAGTTTCTGTTGTTCAATTGCAATGGAAGTACTTCAAACTGTTATGCAGGTCAGCTGGGTAGGATCAAGGGTAAAATCCTTTAAATTTTCATTGATTGTGCCATTTCTCTTTTTGACAGTTTCTGAGAATGTTTCCAAAAGCTACACATCTTTTTCTTTGGAGGGATCAATTTTTATTTTGGTGTCAAGCTATCAGGCTGCATTACCTGGTTAAATGAGCCATTATAGAAACCTCAAGCCAAAAGCTACCAAGAATGACATGTTGGAACGACAAACTGTTCAAAAACACGGCCTGTTCCTGCACTGGACTGATTCCATCACCCTTCCCAGGTTCCAATCTGTTACCAGCTGAGTTTTGATCTGAGGCCTTACACCCCCTTAAAAATGCTCCATCTTAATGTCAGCCATGAAATCATTTCATCACAGTTTTCCTGAAATGACAATGAATACATAAAGATTTCTTCATACCAGTTTAGCATTAAATTAAAGGAATGCCACTAGGAGGTAATAATGTTAAAACTTAATTTTTTTTAGTTGCAATGGGACTGCAAATTTTTAATCTGCCAAAAATTGACAGGTTTGTGCTTTTAAATTACTGTGGATTAAGTTTAGAGATACGGTCAGTCTCTCAATCGTTCGCTGCCACTGATAACATCCTCTTGATTTTTGATTCCGTGGCAAGTCCAGAGCATGCCATTTTTTTTTTGTAAATAGTACATGAGAGAAAAATAGCCTCACATTTATACCTCGGCTTATCCCAGTGCTCAGAAATGACACAAATGCAATGGCCTTGAAGCTGTAGAATTGCTAAAATACAGACAAGTGTTGTGTTACAAATTCCTCTCTGCTCTATTTTAGTGGAAGCATTAACCGCTGCTGAAATAGCAGAGAGAGGAATTTCAGACAAATGTGTTAAGCCTTGTGGAGTGGCTGTGTATTCTCTGAGCTAATTAGTTCCTTTGAAGGCTGTTGTTATGTGGGTAAATGCAACAGGCGTTTTTCCACAGACCAAGATGCCAAAACTGCTGAGAGAGCTATAACCAGTTAATTTACTTTTGTTTTGCATGAGGAATGCTATGTGAAGTTCCTTCTCTTCTTCCAGTGGTATTTAATGCCTTCAATGACACATGAAGGGCATCACTGTCAACTGTAAGGAAGGGGTTATTGGATTGGTGACTAGTTCAGAGCAGTGTTTATTATGTGGAAACTGGATGGGTGCAACACTTACTACTTACACCAACACATGTTAATTGCAGTGATACTTATGAATTCCAGCTACTCTTATCTCTCAACATGGGTGAAATTATTTATCCCTGGTGCCATTCTAGTAAATCTCCCCTGTACCCTTTCCAAGACTTTAACCTTCTTTCTAAAGTGTGGAATTGGAATAATACTTTAATTGGAGTCCTAACCAGTCCTTGTTTTCATACTCTATGGTCTGGATTTTGCCCTTTGAGTTTGGAATCGGGAATCTGACCATTTCTTGATGCCCTGTTCCCACTTCCAGGTTCAATCTGCTCACTCATGCTATTTCCCCTGTGCAGAGTCAGGTTGGGCTAGAATCAGGACCACTGCCTCCCAAAGCAGGCCTGAGGCAGGAACGGAGGAGGGAGGTTGCCAAGGTGGGTAAGTTAAGGGGCCCATCTCTGTTCGCTGAGACGTTGGTCCATTTAGGTTCATGACATGTTAGGCACCTGAGCCCTCACCCCTCAATCCTTCACCCACATCCACTCTCATGCCTCCTCCATACCGTCAAGTTTCCTCCATACTGATCATGCATCCTCCATAACCTTATGACCCCTCCACACCCCATAGCCCCTCCATATCCACTCACCCAGCATCCACTATGTACAGAACTCATGACCCCAATAATAGCACTCAGAATTCTTTTAAATGTTCATGAAATTGTCAAATTAAACAAACAACCAATTAAACCCCACTTGAAAAAAAAAACTTATTTCTCTTAAACCCTCATAAAACTGTCAACCAAACACACATCCATTCAAACTGCCCTTAAGTGGTCATAAATCTGCTAAAATAAACAAACTGCTATTCACAAACCACTTCCAAAAAATCAACCATCCTGTTAAATCTTCTTAAAACTGTCAACCAAACAAAGCTGCTGAGACAGCTATAACAAGTTAATTTACTTTTGTTTTGAGTGCGGAATGCTATGTGAAGTTCCTTCCCTTCTTCCTGCAGTGGCATTTAATGCCTTTAATGATACATGAGTAGCATCACTGTCAACTGTCCCCTTGACAATTGTGTCAATTACTCCTGCCCTGCTGAGCTCAATACATTAGTGGGGGTTGGAGCTCAGCCAAACATTCATAATGAGATTCCATTGCACAACTGCATCAACGAAACCTCTGGAGCTGAAACATTTTGAAGTTGCCTGAACAAATAACTCAGCCATATGCTCTGTTTTCTCAAACGTTCAACTGACGGCTGGGCTGTGAATCAATATAAATATCAAAGCACAGGTCCAGATGACACATTGAAATCTGATTCTCAATGCTGTCCAGTGCAGAAGAACCATTTATAAACTAAACAAAGTATTCGAATGCATCCGAGCACTTTCACAATGCTGGTCAATTTAGTGGTCACTTACCTTATAATCAGAGAGCCCTATCATCTATTACTTCATTAAAAACAGACTTAAATTATCATATAGCATCAAATCATGACAGTTAAAGCTGGCAACATCTTTTAAACATGCCTGTCAAAAGTTCCCGACTCTAGAGCTGGCTATCCCAAGGTTCACAAACTCATTGACCTGACATGGTTCACACAAGCTGCAGAAACCCAGCCACCTCACTGAAAATCTGAAACTCAGTTAAGTTTAAAATTGAGATAGGCCTTAATATGAAATACCCAATGCCAGTTTGGGTGCGTGCCAAGACATGGCTGCACCTGTTAAAATGATGACCAACAGGAATCAGTTTTCAAATTCAAACTTATGGTGCTCCTGCCTCCATTTGCAGCCACCTCATGTGGGTTTGCTCTGCGTCAGTCCGGCAAAAGTAGTTATAAAGCCAAGAATTCCATGTATTTTTTTTTTAAAAGCCTTATCAGCTTGGTCCTTGCACTTTCAAAGTGTACATTTGGGAGACTTTTGGGTCCAGTTTTCCCTTCAGTCAACTAGTTTGGAATGAACAACAAAGCCAGAATTCATCTGATATCCTTAGAAAACTGAGTACTGTTGGTGTTCCTCCAGTCACACAGAGACCTTGGTATCTTTTATGCAGAAATCACTTGGGAATGGGACTTGGGGCTCTCTGTTGAAGAGACATAATGGGAAGATGTATGGAGTTGAATTAACAAAATGTTTCACTGTATTTGGAAGACAGAAATTTGATTCAAGCTTTTCTATACAATCTATCCTACACAAGGGAGATACCTGTTATAAATTCCCCAACTGCACCACGAGCAACACTATACACAATACACTTACTAAAATAAAGCCAGAGCAATTTGTTAACAGTTCAGGTCAGGTGACAGTGGACCTAAGACAAACACTGAGTAATGCTCATACTTTTGGCCACCTCTCCAAAAAGCTCATTCAAGGGCCTTCTTTTGCTTTCTGACGCCTTTATGAAATGCTTTGGGATTTTTTTTCCCCTTTACGTTAAAGAGACTGCATAAATGCAAGTCATTGCTGTTAGTGGAGCTATGGTCCCCTCAGATTATACTGGAACTCAGAAGATGCTGTGTTGTTTGTGACAAAGGGTTAACCTTATCCTTAGCACTGCAACTTGGGCACATTCTTACAGATCTGAAAGCTGATCCGAATATTCATATTCTGCAGCGACTTACCGAAGACAAGTGTAGGCTGGCATTTGAGGTAAGCAGAAGATGTCCATTGTAAACTCCTAACTGCCAGTTTAACAACATCTCTTCTCCTTCCTCCTTCCCATCTTCCCTTTTCTTCCCATTAACTATCCATGAATCAAAGAAATAAACTGCTCCATTTCAGTTTCGGCCCACAACCATATGAGTTTTGACTCTTACGAAGTCTGACACTACAAAATGCATAACCTATGTTTCAGTTACATCAAGCTGTGACATTTGAATCGTATCTTTTACCTGGCAACAATAATGAAAAAATAAGGCAGTAGGAATCCATGGTGGCAATGGTAAACATCGGCAGGAGTGTAAAGCAGACAGTGTTGGCTTGGAGCCCATTACACAACCATCTGACTTTCCTTCCTGTTAGCTTCAATGGAAAGCCACGTTGGGCAGCGTCCATAATGGGTGACTGATCCAAGACCGCCACAGTTCCAGACCTATCAAAATCAAGAGTTACCTTTTCCCCACAGATGTCTTGGATGAAAAAGTTTCGATCATAATTATATGATCTACGCTTCTTAATTGAATGCTATTCATTTAAATTCTCAGATAATTCACCCACTTTTCAATTACCACTTTGCTGTGCCCATGCGCTCGGTTTAATTCAGATTATTAGATTTCTCAAATTGTTCTTGGCTCAAATGAGGCATCAGGGTAGGCCGTGTACATTTGAAAGGTGTGTCAGAATTGTATTTCTTTATTTGGTTTGGTTTCTTTTAGATATTTGTATTTGGAGAATATTGTTGAATATTCATATGTGGAAAGCATTTCAATCTCTGGAGAGTTAATTTGGTGGCTGTTACAAGCAGCTTTAGTTCTTAATTACTTCATTACTTTGCAATTTTTAAACAAACTATTTTGCCACCCATTTAATTTTCTGTTAAAGAGTTAGGAACAAACTGACTGAAATAATTATTTATACCACATATAATTGCAACGTTATGCAAATGCATTTAAATTAACTAATTAAATAAATTGACTGTATTGGAAGAACTGCATCTTAATTTATTGTTTAAATGGATCATACATATGCCTTTTTATAATATTAGTTTATTGGTCATTATGTGGTAACAAGCCACCAATTTGATATCAATATGTATCTGCAAAAATGCAGCAATTGAACACATGTCTACTCTTTTAGCAAGATGATTAAAGATTGTTATTTTCAGCCCTTTCAAGTATGCGCTTCAAATAGTCCCATGAAATCTCACATTTTGGCTACCCTGGGGTGGGAGAGAGCTAGGTCTCCTGCTTGTCAATCTCCATTATCCTGTAACTCTTGACCTGCTGTGAAGATGCATTCATAGGGTATCAACACAAAAGTGGGAGAATGAGGTCACCTGACTACCCGGGCATTCAATTTTAGGCCACCTCAGACAGTCAGTTTCCTACTGGTTTGCACTGGCAACAAAAGTATAAAGGCTTACATTTCCATCGCGCCATTCATGACCACAGCCCATTTCAAAGCACTGTACATCCAAAGCAATAATTTTGAAGTATAATCACTGTTGTAATGTAGGAAATGTGGCAACCAATTCACGCGCAGCAAACTCCCACAAACAGAAATGTGATAACAATCAGGACACCTGCTTTTATGATGTTGATTTGAGGGATAAATATTGGCCAGGACTCTGGGGATAACTCCCCTGCTCTTCTTCAAAAGATCTTTCATGTTCATTTGAGAGAGCAGACAAGGCCTCAATTTAATATCTCATCTGTAAAATGGCACTTGACAGAGTGCAGTATTCCCTTAGTATTGCACAGTCTTGATTTTTGTGCTCAAGTCTTAGAATGGGTCTTGAACCAACAACCTCTGACTCAGGGCAAGAGTGCTACGAAAGAACTGAGCCATGGTCGACGCTAGAAAGTTTAACTACAGCTGGTGCTATGTGAAGTTCAAAAAGTTCATTTTACATTTTTTACAATTGGAAAGATTTAAACCACCCTTTGAATGATGTTGAGTAAAATTTTCCTCATGCATTGAACAGAAAGAATGAGGTGGAACAAAAACAAAAATACCTGGAAAAACTCAGCAGGTCTGACAGCATCTGCGGAGAGGGATACAGTTAACATTTCAAGTCTGAATGTCTCTTCATCATAACTAAGAAAAATGTTCTAGATTTCCAGCATCCGCAGTATTTTGCTTTTATATAAGAATGAGGTGGAGCTAGCAGAGTAATCCAATGCTGCTTACTCTGCACTTTTTTAAGTTGTGATCCATTTCCACACAGTGCCTACTCAGTATAAATGAGCAATTGAAGTTACGTACCGAGAGTTGTATAGATCCTGAGTGCTGTGGTAGCGTATACATTCATTGCAGCATATTGACTTAGTGGTAGCTTTATAATTCTAGTGGACGCACTGGTCCTCCAAATAAAGTTTCTGTTATGACATTATTAATCTGGCATAACAATTAATGAATGATAGAAACAGGAATTTTGTGAAGACTAATGAAAACCTGTCTCTGCCATTGTTCTAATGACCAGATCACTGTCATATTGATAGTATCATCTTAATTTGCAATCCCTGAGGTTACCAAGATATTTGCATTCCAATTTTTAAAAAAATTCCCTGGTGGCACACAGAATAATATAATCACTAGATTACATGACAATTGTGACATTGTTTCTGAATTAGCATTTAAATAAGACCTACATTTGCATGCCTTTAGAAATTAGCTAGAGAAAGTCATTTTATTAAATTCACCAGGTAGTTGAGAGCAACGAGCACCTCCTTTTGAAATCAGGTCCATTGTCCAATAGACACTACTTCAGGAAAAATTGTTAAAATGTACTGGCTTCAGCCTAAAAGGCAGATGATTACAAATCTCTAACTACAGCCGCATAATAAATAAAGGCACTTTGGAGAATGCTAACAATGTCCCTTCTATTATTTGAAAGGGAAGGCTGATAAGAGTTCAGAATAGGCTGAGATAGATTGTTACGACCGATCGCCAGGTGAGATCCCCTGATTTGTTAACTTCCCAAATGGGACTCTAATTTTATGTTCTCAGGTGAGGAGGAATGAGCTGGTTCCCCTTCTTTATTCAACCGCCTTGGTTGGTTGCAATAAGGTTAATTTAAAAGGGATCCCTTCTCCCCTGTGGATATCTTTTCCAACTCCAAATGTGTGTTTTTTTAAAGGGGCCAATTAAATTAGGCTTTCTTGAGTCAAAGAAAAAAAATATGTCTATTAGTTACTAAAAATCTCAGAAAAATAATAAACACAGCAGACATAGAAACAGATCAACAATGAGAAGTTGAGTCCAAATAAAAGTTTTAAAACATATACAAATCAGTCTTTGGCTTGTCCATGAGGCTTAGATGGTGAAAAGTTGCGGCTGTTAAATTGGGTGATTCTGGTACAGATGACTGGCAGCTTAGCAGTTGGTTTGGAGACACTTGGTTTTGCAGGTTGGCTGAAGAAGCTGTCTTATTTCCTTTATTAGCCTTGCCTCCAGCAACAGACAGAAAGAGAGGGCTGCTTGTCCATGGCCCGATTGAGGACCTTAAGTGGGCAATTAATGCCCACTTAAAGGCTTCATCCCATTGTCGCTCAGATTTAACAGGTAGCAAGAGAGGCCTGTGCCCAACGTGCTGCCTGGCAGGTTCGTTACAGCAGCTGCTGGCCAGTGAAAGGGAGGGGGATGCTCCTGGTGCCAATCAGAGGTCACCCCCCACCCCCCCACACATGCACCATCCCCACCCCACACACACACACACACACACAAACTCACACATACACACACACACACACTCAGTTGTCCCTCCCTACATCCACCTACTACAGCCCCTGCCTTATCCAATATGCTCCCCAAACCCCTCACCCTCCTCACTGTGGCCTGCCGGCCTGGCCCCAATGAGATCCAGGCTGACCTGGAGGTCCGGGTCCATCAAAGAATGCCTCCTTCTAGACGTAGCTGCATTACCGGCAGTGGTCACCACCTCTCAGTGGCGCTGCCAGTACTGCAGAGATTATTCGGCAACTCTGTGAGGTGGGACTTCCTCCTGAAGAGGGGCAGAAATCTAATCTCACAACAATTAAAGGTCCGTTGACCGAAAAATTAATGCAGAGCAGGCCAGCCAACCTGAGGCAGGCTCGCCCCTGATATTTACGCTGGGGTGTGGGGAGCCCACCCTCAATGTATAATTGAGCCCATTAACTCTTCCCGTATTTCTGCAGGTGCTACCTGACCTGTCGAGTACCACTAGCATTTTCTGTTTTTAAGGTGAAAAAGAAACACTGCAGATTTCCATGGCAACGAATCAGTGCCAGAGTCAGGCTGCAGCCACCATCACAATAAAATACAGGGAAACACAATTATAACTTTTTAATAATGTGACGGCTGAATCCATTGTTCTGTTACATGGCACCCAAATAGTTCATATGATATATACTTCCACCCATGAAAAATAAAACAGAATAAATGTGTGGTACTTCTGACGTTTAATTTATTCTTCAAAGGAATTATCCCCTTCTCACACCTTTTCCTTGAGTGCAAAATATGTATTGCACCCTCAGTCGCATCTTGCACAATATTTGCCAAGGTATTTGAAGATCTGTTTGAGTAATATTTGCTCTCTGCCTAAAATTGAAAGAGTACATGGCAATCTGGGCTTCTTCCTGGGAGCTTAGCTAATGTGGCAGGACCCCCATAAACGTTACTGCACAAATGATAATGTAACAGGGAAAGTTAAGGGGACATTTATCGGGATGTTCAAAACCCTGGCGGGTTTTTCTAGAGTCAGTAAGGAAGAAACCATTCACAGTGATGGATGGTTGACAGGATACACCCGATAAGGGTAATCAGCAAAAGAACCAGAGGTGAGATGAGGAGAAATTTTTTCATAAGTCAATCTGGGCCTTGATACTTTGAGGCAGAGGCTGAACATATGAAAGACCCAAGCACCAAGGTTTTCAGACAATGCAATGAAAATCTTGGTAGAGGTTGAAGGAAGGAGAGGTGTCCTGTTTCCACAGAGGAGCACGAGGCCTTCTAGCCGTATGCGCGAGAGCAAGTAAAGGTGGAAGTCAATGCCAGGTGTCTTGCTCCAAGGACATGGACGCAGTACAGGAAAATGTTAAACAATCTGACACGAGTTGCCAGGATGAGTGAGGGAATCTTCAAATGGGACATCCTTCCAACTGCACCAATAGCTGCATCCGTTGCATATTTCACTAAGTCCCCATCACCCACCTACCAACAAGCTTTATCAATCAGTATTTAACTCTTCAATTCATATTCTTTACCTCATTATTACACACATACCCAATGTTGCAAGCCTCTCACCCACAACTCACTGCTTGCACACACTGGCACCTATTTAACTATGACAGCCACTTCGGCCAAACATATTTTAGGATACTCACACCTCTCTTTCTTGCAGGAAAAAGTCATGCAAAACAGCAAGCAGCAGGAAAGAACTGAAGAAGACAAGTGTTCTAACCTCCATGGAGGAGACAATGCTGATTGCCATAGGGAAGGACACTGCTGAGACCACTAGTGGGGCTGGAGGAATTGATGATGAGGGTAGCCACACACCTAATCCTGATTCTCCCATCCCATCTCTTTCTCATCTCACAGTCTCTTCTCACTCACAAGCTACAGATGATGTAAGCAAGCACTCCTTACTTTCTCCTCTCCTCTCCCCGCAACCTAACTCTTGCACCTTTTTTCATTTCAGATAATCAAGAACTGGAATGTGCCCAGATATTGGAGGAAGAGGAAGAAGACATTGAAGCTGAATAGACACTTATTAGAACTTCCACTTGCAGCCACCAGCTCAGAGACTGACACCAGATGCTAGGTGCTAGGATAGCTAGGATAGTGGAAGGATTTAACATGATGAGACACTGAACAGAGCTGGGGGGGAAAGGCTTATGCGGGTGCAAGATGCTGCTTAGATTTTCATCAGCAGCCTGGAAGGAGACAGAAATGTAAAAGTTAAGAGTCACAGCCACCTTGACAGCCACAGACAATGCTGTCCTTGTCCTACTTTGAGGTTGGAGTTGGGGCCGCAGCAATTAGCAGATTTAAGTCCCAATCTCTTTGGTGAAGCAAAGACATCTCAAGAATTGGTCACTGACATTGAAGTAACAGAATTACTTTCTAAAATCTCTTGAATAATATGGCCTTTGCTGAGAGCCCTTCTCCCTCTTATCATCTACAGAGCCCAATTTCTCACCTTTGAGGGAGATTTGCAGGGATTACAGAGAAAGGGCAGGGAATTGGACTGGTTGGATTGCTCTTTCAAAGGCCTGACATAGGCACAATGGGCTGAATAGCCTCCTTCTCTGTTGCAGCATTCTGATTCTATGATGATAGGTAAGCTGATGTGATATGGAAGCCAATAGTATGCCTTCCTACTCCCCCCAGACATCAATACAATAGTGGGCCAATTCAAATGTACACGGACACAATGTAAGTTAGACTCTCAGGACTTCCTGTCCAAGTACTGTGTATCCTTCACCACCATCCCACCCCTCCACCCCAACCATCCATGGCCACCATCAAGAACAACCTCTTTGCTTTAGAAGAAACAGCAGACTGTAAAATATCACACAAATGTGTAAAAGTTTATTCAGCACTACCAACTACAGCTGTTTCAGATTGCTCAAACAAGCTAAAATGCTCCTAATTAGCTCACACATTCAGTGAATAAAGAGAACTAGATTTGTATCTGATTAATTGTCACTAATAGGATTAAGAATGGTAATTAATATTTCTGGCTACATTTGAGAATACTGGCAATGACTTTTGCATGAAACTATGCAAGTGATCAGCTGCAGAATAAAACAGAAGCTGTAACATCCTGTTTCATTGGAATCATAACAAAGGTTTATTATTTTGTTTAATGATTGTCACTTGTAGCCAATTCTGAAAAGATTTTTTTTTTTGCAAGTCTCTATTTTGCAGTGAAAATGAAATAATGTTTGAAAATGATAACTTAAATTTCTGGGCACAGACCCATTGATGTATACTCAAAAAAAAAATCTCACAACCAGAAAGGGCTACGGGCCAAGTGCTGGAAAATGAGATTGGCATAGATAAGTGCTTGGTGGCCACATGGACATGGTGGAACAAAGGTCCTGTTTCTGTGCTGTATAACTCTATGACTCTAGGACTGGTGATGGTCAATCTTACCTTATCTAATCTTTTAATCAGGTTCAGTCACCATCACCATCATTATCTTCTGTTGGTTAGGAACACCATTTCTTCCAGGAATTAAATGCACCACCCTTGTTTTATCTTCTACAGTATGATAGTTCGCAAAATGTCTTCTTGCTGCGAGGCCTATCTGTTTGGTAGCTGAATCATGTAGATGCTTTTCAGGATGAGTGTCTGTGTGGGCATTGAAGAAATCCTATACAAAAGACAATGAAAAAGGTAAGGTTCAATAAGGAAGGAAGAGTTTTAGGGGTATTAGCAACTGCTTTGGCTATTCCATAACCATTAGTTTATTTACGTTACACCTGGCAAGCTAGAAATTCACCCTTCAGTGTCTGGACTAAAACCTTGACTGGTGGACATGTGCCAATATTACCTTTGCCAACATTATACAGAACATCTAGCTGTTTTACTGGTATTTATTTTCAAATTAGCTGCGTTAATGGTTTATAAGCAATCAAGTTTTAATCAATTTTACACTTTGGAATGATGATGTGGGGTAATGTTTGCGAGCTAACACCTTTGTTTGAAATGCTATCGTCCACTAATCAAGCTGAGGCATAAACCCATTTATTTTTTTAAAACCTCCACTCCAATAGCAGAGGGAGCAATTTTGGGTAAACACATGTGGCATTTGTATGGCCTTAGCCCACAAATCAAGCTCAATGCCTCATTTAAATTTGGGTAAATGATATACTATTTTTAGTTGGCTAGCCTGCTGCAACAAAGAGGCTTGTCATCACAGGACAGTTGCTATAGAATTAGAGGGTTAAATGGCTATCTCCATTACTTATTTGTATCAACAAATAGCAAAATGAAATTTTAGATTGCAGCCTCAACATTCCTACTGGACATTTAACATTTAATTTCATTGCAGTGTGGTAGGAAAAGAAGAATGATAATTTCATAGAATCTGTATTGTTGATACATTCCTTTTCTGGACTATAGAAAGGGGAAGAGATCAAAATCTGCTTTGCCAACTATGAGTGTAGTGAAGGGCAAAGGGTAGCAAGGGTATGACATCCCTTTGTTGGTTGATTTGGGAGCTTTAACTGTGCTGTTAGTGGACTGCAGCAAAGCTCTTTCACTTTAGCAGGGTTATCTTTGGCATTGAGGTCACTGCATTCGAAATCACAGTAACTGCTATGTTCATGAGCAATATCCTGGGACTCACATTGAAGCCAAACATTTAATCCGTTTGGCAGATAAAAGAATACTGTGCACTGTAACTTGTTAATTTTGTCCCAGTTGAAATCTTCAAACATTAGGGACAGAAGTTCCAATCCTGTATGACATATTTTAAAACAGCAATATTCAGGTTATGTAGCAAATGGGATTTTCAACCTCCTTTTTAATTTCAGTACTCAGCAAAAATGCACTTCTTGGAGGACTGGCACAGACACTGGGACATGTAAAATTGCTCTGCAAATGCCTGCTTGCCTCATTGCCCATAACTTATTCTGTTGCAGTCCTTGCAGCTCTCTGGAGATACATGCATTTCATTGGTTTTCTGGTGAGAATTCCTGGTATTTTGCTAATCTTCAAGATTTTCTGTGCACAAGGAAAATGCGAAAATGCCACTGAGACTCTTGGAGCAAACACAATAAGTGCTTTGCAGTCTTGGCAGTCACTTTGTTGTATCACATGCTGCTTATCTGAGGCCAGGTCAACAGGGACAGGAGGAGTAACAGAGCAAAATAACACAGAGGGAGCAGTAAAATAGACAAAGGGATGAAATGCAAGGGGAAGAGATAAAAATGAATAGCAGTTAGAAAAATTCAAGAGCAAATAATGGAACAGAGAAGAAGGAACTAGAAAGTAATGAGGGAGATTGAAATGAAAGCAGGAGAGCAGAAAGTAAAATAATAAATGACAAAGAATTGAACAGGAGAAAAAAATGCCAAAATGAAGCATTGGTTACTGGTAGTAAACAACAACATGTTTTTAATATAAGAAATCAACCAAAGGTGATTTACAGGAGCCCCATCAGACAAAAACTGAGCCAAAGTTGGAGATAACAGCATGAGAGGTTAATGTGGAAAAGTGAGGTACCCTGTCCCTTTAAGAGAATGCAAATGTTCTGATCATGTGACAGCACTGACGAATCACCGTACAGCGTGGGCAAATGGGAACTGTAAGTCTAGTTTTGGAGGTTTTTGAACGAGCACGTATGATCTGGCGCTCTGCCCTATGCCTCAATATACCATCACTGTTTATTCTTACATTAGTCTCTCCCTGTTGTTGATTGCAAGCAGTAACTGAAATAGAACATAGGAAGGCATGCAGTTAGAGTTCGGTTGGCCAACAAGCTCATTTACCCAAGACATAAAAGTTAATGAAGACCGATAGAAAGGCAGAGACTTTAAGGGAGGAATTCCAGAGCTTAGTTCCTCTATGACTGAAGAAACGGCTAGCAATATGTGACAAGCCGAGTTTGAGATACACAAGAGGCCAGAGATGACGAGAAGTTACATGTTTCAGGGGTGGTGGGAAGGAAAGGAGTAAGGATATCTTTGTGAAGGGCGTAGGGTGTAATTTAATGCTCCCTCCACCAGCGGTGAGTTTTCTGGAGGGGGGAATTTAATCAGGTGACACCTCTTTGCCTCCGCCAGATTAAGTCTGAGATGGGAAGGCTCATGGACGAGTTTCCCATCTGGATACTAATTGATGCCCTTATGTAAGGAATTATTGCTCATTTACAGGCTACATTCCACTACTGCTGGCATTCACCAATGGTGGGCAGGGGGATTCGCCATGTAGGAAGCCCAAGAAACAAATCCTGTCGAGGTTTCTTGCAGGCTTCTGTGGGGAGGGGTGATTCCTTGCTTCAAAGCACTCAGTGCCTGATTGAGGGACTGGGCATCGGGATGGTGTTGGCGGGGCGCCGGAGGCGGGGGGAGCGGTGGTGAGGTGTCCACTGAAAGTAACCCTCCTGCCGTTGCCTCTCACAGAATCTTTACAGTGCAGAAGGAGGCCATTTGGCCCATCGAGTCTGCACTGGCTCTCTGAAAGAGCATTCTACTTAGTCCCACTCTCCTGCCGATCCCCATAACCTTGCACATCCTTTCTTTTCAGATAGCAAATCCAATTCCCCTTTGAATATCTTGATCGAACCTGCCTCCACCACTCTATCAGGAAGTTCATTTCAGACTCCAACCTCACTCTGGGTGAAAATCTTTTGCTCACAAAATTTTGTCCTGAACTATCTGATCTCCAACCCTTCCTTCTCTTGTGACCCCCACCCTGTGACCCCCATCCTGACCTCACTCACCTTTGACCTGGGGTCCCTCATTGATCTTGGGCCTCAGGTGGATGCAATACCGGCAACCACCACCATTCCTGGTGGCACCGATGGCAATGGAGAGCTGCCGGCCCCTGATTGCATGTACTCAATGGGCTGAATAGTCACCTTTTGTGTCGTGCTATTCTATAATTCTATGATTGGCAGGTAGCTCTTAGGGAGCAGGGGAGCAGGGCTACAGGGCAGGATTTCTGCCAGTGGGTTATTAACCCAGGGGAAGGCCTGATCTGGCTACTTATGTGCCTAATGGGCACTTAAAACCTGTGGCCACAACCAATGGAGACAATTCAGAGACCTTGACAGTTCTCCAGCTGTTGCAAACATTAACATCCTTCCATAGGATGAGGATTGGATGGGTGGTAGAAAACAAGGATTTTACTGGAGAGCTGAGATGAGTGGAACAAGTTGAGGTGCTTTAAGGAAGCAGGAGCCAGAAGCATAGAAAAGAAGATAAGGGTGAGATTTGGTGATTTTGGCTACACGGCTATAGTGCTGCAGTTTGGGTGCGCCATTTGGTGGAAGGTAGAGTCAGGTAGGGAGTTTTCAGTAAGAAGCAAAGTGTCATCACCAATGAGCCAAGTTTATGTCAAATCCCTGATGTCAATGGAACCATTCACAATACGGTCATGAACGGCAATGTCCTTCTTTGCAAGTGATCAAACATTCATGAGAAAGATGTGGAGGTGGGTGGGGGATTGTCGATCCCCTGACCGAATTCACGGGGTCAACGATGTGAGGGATAAATGGGACAGATAGGACATTGTCAAGCTTAGCCACCATTAGGTGCACTGTGTGGGAAAACTGGCAAGGGAACAGCATGGAGCATTTGGGGATGCTGCTTATAAAGAGTCAGTAACAAGTAGCCTTCAGAGAACCACAAAATTGTTTTTTATCCATTCTTGGGATTTGGACAATGCTGCAAAGGTCAGAATTTATTGTCAACCCCTAGTTTCTCTGAGAAGATGTTGGGCCTTCCTCTTGAACCAGTACAGTCTAGTACAACTGAGGATAATTGAGAGTCAATGACTTTGAAGTGGGACTGGGGTCACGTCTCAGCCAGAGTAGGTAAGAAGGCAGATGTTTTTTCCTCGGTGATATTAATGCATCAGTTGGTTTCTTATGGTAATCCAAAAGTTTCACGATTGGGGCAGGAATTTGTACACAATTCAAAGTACCCGAGAGGAAATAAATGAATGGAGGTGTGACTGAATAACAGGAAGGGGAAGAGCTTAAGCAGGTGCAGAGAAGAGAAAAAGAAATGGAGATAGGAGTAATGAACTCTGGAGCAGCATCCAAAATGTGCATGCGAGTGAAGAAATTCAGGTTACACATACATGGCAAAGATTTGGATAGATATCCTGACTGTAAATAGAGTATAGGGAGGAGATAGCAAGAGCATGTCCAAAGTTAAAATATGAGCTTCCATGGCAGATTGAAGTTGACTAGTAATCATGATGGGTTCAGCTTGAAGCCCTGACAGACGAATATCCAGTTTCAGAGACAAGTGTGGAGAACAAGTGAGCCCAGGAACTATGTGAGGACCAGGGCATCAATGGGCACATGGGTAAGAGACCTCCCCATGAAAAATGGACAACAGGTCATCTTCCAGCATAGGTCGATCCAGGGGCATGGCTAAGATGATTGATGGTGTCGCTGTTCAGTAGTGCACATAAATGGATCCAGTATACCAGCAGAGGTATGTCAATGGTAATGGGAAGTGAAGGCCATTCAACAGCAGTAGAGCAGAATCAAGTGCAGGATGGGAACCAACAGAAATAAGTGAGAACCAGTTCAAGCATAGGATGAAAAATTCCCAGCAGAGGAGCAGAAAACTGATTTCACAACAGCAGCCTGTTAATCCGGTATGTGACTGCTTAGTAAATTGAATGACCCCAATGTCCTTTCTTCCCCGTTATAATTTGATATACCACCTACTGACCTTACCAAGAGCAAATCTCAACAAAAGTTTTGCGTACCTGCTGAGCTCTGTCAGGTATACGTGGCTTTTGCATATTTATCACATTTAGTCACAGGTTTTCATTCCATCTTTCCCCAAGAGAGATTTCATATGATTTAATTGATCTGCATTAAAGATGAACCATCAATGAGGGTGTTGTCTTTTCGATTGGATTTTGCAACAGGCTCAGTAAATTTGGAAAAAGAAGGATAAGTCAGTCATATACTTTGGGGAAAAGTTTGGTGGATCAGAGAATACAATAGCATGCATTAGTCTCGTGATGTCCATAGACTAAAATTACTTGTGACCTCAGAAGACAATGTATAAAAACAGGATTGGCCTCAGCCCCATTTAATTAAAGAAACAGTGTCCCTTTGTTATCTTTAGATCAAAGCTATGCTTATCCTAACAGTGCATGTTGCAATGTATTACCCAGTAATCCACTAGGAGGTTTATCTTCTGAAATTTGATGGTGATGATACATGTCAGTGGAAAATAAGGTATTGAGTGGCTCTGACTGCATTGTGACAGTTATGATGTGAATGGTTCATTTTACATAAACCCACAGTCCTTGAAGTTTATTTTCTTTATGTAATATAGAGAGAAAATACAATATATTTATTTATTTATTCCTTATTTGGGGCTTTGCCATTTGGATGTATTTATTAAGTGCATTCTCAAACATGTACAGTTAGATTTTCCAGTAAGTCTTATCCAGCGATCAGAAATTGCATTTCTGTCAGTCTTTACTTTCATAGAATCATAGAATTGTTACAGCACAGAAGAGGCCATTTGGCCCATCGGGGTCTTGCGGGATCTCCGAAGGAGCAATTCATATACTGCCACTCCCCCGACTTTTCCTGACATCCCTGCACATTTCTTCTTTTCAATTATTTAGAAAATTTAGAAAAATGTAGAAAAATTTGCAGCACTGAAGGAGACTGCTCTGCCCATCATGCGTGTGCCAGCTGAAAAACAAACCTCCCAGACTATTCCAGTATTTGGTCCATAGCCCTGGAGATTACGGGACTTCAGATGAATGTCTAGACAACTTCTAAATGATCTGAGAGCTAACTGTACTACCCTCTCATGCAGGGAGTTCCAGACCCCTCCCACCCTCTGGGTGAAAAAAACACCCTTCATCTCCCCTTACTAATCCTTGTACCAAGAACTTTAAATCTATGCCCCTTAGTCACTGACCTCTGTGTTAAAGGAGATAAGTCCTTCCCCTCCACTCTACCCAGGCCTCTTACAACCTTGTACATCTCAATCAAATCTCCCCTTAGCCTCCTCTGTTCCAAGGCAATCAAACCCAGCCCATCCGATGTTTCCTCACAGCTGCAATTCTCCAGTTCTGGCAATATCCTTGCAAATTCCTTCTGTACCCTCTTTAGTGCAATTACATCGTCTCTGTAATGGGGTGACCAGAACCGCACATGGTACTCAGGCTGTGGCCTAACTAGTGCTTTATATAGTCGCAGCATCACTCCAGCATAGCTCCAGCACAACTCCAGCTTGCCTTGAAGGCCAGAGAATAAGGCCATGTGGATTAGTTCATAAATGTTGGCCTCTGGAGCTTTTTTCTTTGTTCTTTCTGTGAGAAATTATGTCTTTAGAGGAAAGAGTGACAGAGGAAAGGAACATTGAGGCATTACATTTTCATAGGTTTCATTTCTGGTATTCACTGAAATAAAGACTTTTCATTCCTATTGTGACTCTTCAATTTCCCTGGATAGAACTCTTCAGCAAATGGTTTCACCATATTTGCCATTTGTTCATTCATGTGCTCTCTTATCTGAGACCATGTGACAATTATATACTAGACTGTCTTTAAAAAAAAGTCCTGCTTCTTGCAGTGGATAGGTAAACAGCAAAACAATAATCAACTCTCCATGAAATGTAGGAACATAGGGTGCAACTTAATGTAGGCAACAGGGGTCCTGCCTGCCACCTGAAGAGCTGGCGAGTACCCCACATTGCTTCTTTCTGGGAAGGTTCTCCCAATTAAGTGCCATTCCGGCACTTAGCTGGGCAGCAGTGGGCTTTCCCCTTGGATCAAGGACCCCGGGGCAGAAGCCCTGCCCACCAGCAGTAACCAGCCAATCAGAGGAGCCACCCCTCCCAATTAAATGCTCCCCACCTCCAAATTCACCACAGAGAAGGGCATTAAATTTTGCCATAGGAAATCGAGAAGGCCATTTGGCTCCTCAAGCTGATTCTATCGATCAATGAAATAATGACTGACATGTATCCTAATTCCATTTATGTAGGAATATCAGAAATAGGAGCAGGAGTAGGCCATTCAGGCCCTCGAGCCTGCTCCACCATTCAACTAGACCTCAACCCTATTTTTTGGAACCATCCCAAAACCCCTTGATACCTTTATTAACTAGAAATCTATCAATTTCTGTCTTGAACATACTCAATTACTAGGATAGAGAATACCAAAGATTCACCACCCTCTGAGTGAAGAAATTCCTCCTCATCTCAGCTTTAAATGGCCTCCTTCTTATTCTGAGACTGTGTCCCCTGGTTCTAGACTCCCCCAGCCAGGGGAAACATCCTTTCTACCGGGGGAGGGCACCCGCCTGCTGCTGCGATCTTTCGGTTCCGCTGCAAGTCAATGGACTTCTGGCTGGGGCACCGCCTCGCCCATGGTGGGTCCTGCCGTGACAGGGCCAGAAGATCCTGGCCTCTATCTACCCTGTTGCACCCTGCAAGAATTTTGTTTGTCTCAATGAGGTCACCTTTCATTCTTCTAAATTCTCGGACAATCCCCCCATCCCAGAAATCAGTCTGGCGAATGTTTGTTGCACTTTCTGCATGGCAAGTATATCCTTCCTTAGGTTATGTTGCGACCACAGCCGATGTCATTTGCTGAGCAAACTATATCCTAGAGGGAAACTTGTCTTCCTGATCATAACTTTTTAAAAATAGTTTGAAAATGAGGGGAAAACTATTGACCCCAGTACCATAGAATGCCGGTAACACTTTTAGGATTTTAAAATTCAAAGATTTATTAACATGAAAATAAACTTCAACACACAAGATTAAAATTACACAGTTGAAATAGTCTTACAAAACATTCCCCCCCAAAAAACTATTTGGTCAGAACACACAAGTAAACTACTTCCCTTATACATTTTTAACCATAAAAATGTATAATGCAAATCACCTAATGCAAATTTTAAAGCCCAACTTATTTACTTGTAGTTCCAACTTCACCATAGCTTCTCATTACAAATGCATGCAACTAGCTCCTTTACTTTTCATCTCTCAGTTCCCACAGACAAGATGTCTTTACTAACCTTACCTCAGTTTAATTATCCATGGACACGCTCTCGCAGCCTCCTTTTACAGAATAACACCATTTCCCAAAAATATTAAAAAATATAACATCCATCTTCACAGTGAGGAGACCAAAATTGTACACAATAATCCAGGAGCAGTCTCACCAAGGTTCTATACAACTTTAGCAACTTTTCTTTACTCCTGTAGTCAACTTCTCTTGCAATAAAGGCCAACATACCATTTACCTTTTCTAATTGTTTATTGCACCTGCTGTTAGTTTTCAATGACTTGTGAACAAGGATACTCAGGTCCCTTTGGACAACAACACTTGCCAATCTCTCAACTTATAAGAAATACTCTGCATTTCTGTTTTTGCTACCTAAGTGGATAACTTCACATTTTTCAACATCCTATTCTATCTGCCATGTCCTTGCCCGCTTACCACGCCTGTTCAAGTCTCCTTGAAGCCTCTTTGCATACTCCTCACAATTCACACTCCCACCTAGTTTTGTGCCATCAGCAAATTTGGAAATATTACAATTGGTCCCCACATCCAAATCATTGATATAGATTGTGAATAGCTGGAGCCCAAGCATTGATCCTTGCGGGACCCCATTAGTCACAACCTGCCAACCTGAAACTGACACAATTATTCCTACTCTGCTTTCTGCCCATTAACCAATCCTCAGTTCATACCAGTATATTACCCCCCAAACCCATCTGCTCTAATTTTGCTTTCTCACCTCTTGTGTGGGACCTTATCAAAAGGTTTATGAAAATCCAAATACACCACAACCATTGGTTTTCCCTTATCTATTCTGCTAGATCCCCTCCCCAAAAAGCTCCAACAGGTTTGTCAAACATGATTTCCCGTTCATAAATCATGACTCGGCCCAATCCTACCATTATTTTTTAAGTGTCCAGTTATTACATCCTTTATGCGGCTAACAAGTCTGTAGTTCCCCCATTTTCCCTCTCACTCTTTTCTTAAATAGCAGGGTTACATTTGCTACCTCCCAATCTATAGGAACCATTCCAGAATCTGTAGAATTTTGGAAGATGATTACCATCCACTATCGCTACAGATATCTCTTTCAACACTCTGAGTTGTAGATCTTCAGGTCCAGGGGATTTATTAACTTTCAGCCCCATTAACTTCTCCAGCACAATGTTTTTACTAGTACTAATCACTTTCAGGCCCTCAAGCTCACTAGTCCCTTGATCTCTTGTATTTCAGGGAGGTTTTTTGTATTCACCAATGTGAAGTATTTAATGGTATTTGTTCAAGTTCTCTGTCAATTTCTTATTCCCAATTATAACTTATCCTGTCTCTGCCTGCAATGGGCCCACATTTATCTTTGCTAAAAACAAAAAAACTGCGGACGTTGGAAATCCAAAACAAAAACAGAGTTACCTGGAAAAACTCAGCAGGTCTGGCAGCATCAGCGGAGAAGAAAAGAGTTGACGTTTCGGGTCCTCATGACCCTTCGACAGAACTTGAGTTCGAGTCCAAGAAAATATAAGCTGGTTTAAGGTGTGTGTGGGGGGCGGGGGGGGGTGGGGGGAGGTGGGGGTGGGGGGGGGTGGGGAGAGAGAGAGAGAGAGAGAGAGAGAAAGTGGAGGGGGGGTGTGGTTGTAGGGACAAACAATCAGTGATAGAAGCAGATCATCAAAAGATGTCACAAACAACAGAACAAAAGAACACATAGGTGTTAAATTTGGTGATATTATCTAAACGAATGTACTAATTAAGAATGGATGGTAGGGCACTCAAGGTGTAGCTCTAGTGGGGGTGGGGAGAGCATAAAAGATTTAAAAATATTTAAAAATAATGGAGATAGGTGGGAAAAGAAAAATCTATATAATTTATTGGAAAAAAACAAAAGGAAGGGGGAAACAGAAAGGTGGTGGGGATGGAGGAGGGAGCTCAAGACCTAAAGTTGTTGAATTCAATATTCAGTCTGGAAGGCTGTAAATTGCCTAGTCGGAAGATGAGGTGTTGTTCCTCCAGTTTGCGTTGGGCTTCACTGGAACAATGCAGCAAGCCAAGGACAGACATGTGGGCAAGAGAGCAGGGTGGAGTGTTAAAATGGCAAGCGACAGGGAGGTTTGGGTCATTCTTGCGGACAGACCGCAGATGTTCTGCAAAGCGGTCGCCCAGTTTACGTTTGGTCTCTCCAATGTAGAGGAGACAACATTGGGAGCAACGAATGCAGTAGACTAAGTTGGGGGAAATACAAGTGAAATGCTGCTTCACTTGAAAGGAGTGTTTGGGCCCTTGGATGGTGAGGAGAGAGGAAGAGAAGGGGCAGGTGTTGCATCTTTTGTGTGGGCATGGGGTGGTACCATAGGAGGGGGTTGAGGAGTAGGGGGTGATGGAGGAGTGGACCAGGGTGTCCCGGAGGGAGTGATCCCTATGGAATGCCGATAGGGGCGGTGAAGAGAAGATGTGTTTGGTGGTGGCATCATGCTGGAGTTGGCGGAAATGGCGGAGGATGATCCTTTGAATGCGGAGGCTGGTGGGGTGATAAGTGAGGACAAGGGGGACCCTATCATGTTTCTGGGAGGGAGGAGAAGGCGTGAGGGCGGATGCGCGGGAGATGGGCCGGACACGTTTGGGGGCCCTGTCAACGACCGTGGGTGGAAAACCTCGGTTAAGGAAGAAGGAGGACATGTCAGAGGAACTGTTTTTGAATATAGCATCATCGGAACAGATGCGACGGAGGTGAAGGAACTGAGAGAATGGGATGGAGTTCTTACAGGAAGCGGGGTGTGAGGAGCTGTAGTCGAGGTAGCTGTGGGAGTTGGTGGATTTGTAATGGATATTGGTGGACAGTCTATCACCAGAGATTGAGACAGAGAGGTCAAGGAAGGGAAGGGAAGTATCAGAGATGGACCAAGTTAAAATGATGGAGGGGTGGAGATTGGAAGCAAAATTAATAAATTTTTCCAAGTCCCGACGAGAGCATGAAGCGGCACCGAAGTAATCATCGATGTACCGGAGAAAGAGTTGTGGAAGGGGGCCGGAGTAGGACTGGAACAAGGAATGTTCCACATACCCAATAAAGAGACAGGCATAGCTGGGGCCCATGCGGGTACCCATAGCCACACCTTTTATTTGGAGGAAGTGAGAGGAGTTAAAGGAGAAATTGTTCAGTGTGAGAACAAGTTCAGCCAGACGGAGAGTAGTGGTGGATGGGGATTGTTCGGGCCTCTGTTCGAGGAAGAAGCTAAGGGCCCTCAGACCATCCTGGTGGGGGATGGAGGTGTAGAGGGATTGGACGTCCATGGTGAAGAGGAAGCGGTTGGGGCCAGGGAACTGGAAATTGTTGATGTGACGTAAGGTGTCAGAGGAATCACGGATGTAGATGGGAAGGGACTGAACAAGGGGAGAGAGAAGGGATTCAAGATTACGAGAAATGAGTTCTGTGGGGCAGGAGCAAGCTGAGACGATCGGTCTACCGGGGCAGTTCTGTTTGTGGATTTTGTGTAGGAGATAGAAGCGGACCGTCCGAGGTTGGGCGACTATTAGGTTGGAAGCTGTGGGAGGAAGATCCCCAGAGGAGATGAGGTCAGTGACAGTCCTGGAAACAATGGCTTGATGTTTAGTGGTGGGGTCATGGTCCAGGGAGAAGTAGGAGGAAGTGTCTGCGAGTTGACGCTCAGCCTCCGCGAGGTAGAGGTCAGTGCGCCAGACAACAACAGCACCACCCTTGTCAGCGGGTTTGATGACAATGTCAGGGTTGGACCTGAGAGAATGGAATGCAATAAGTTCAGAGAGAGAGAGATTAGAATGGGTGAGAGGGGCAGAGAAATTGAGACGACTAATGTCGCACCGACAGTTCTCAATGAAAAGATCAAGAGAAGGTAAGAATCCAGAGGGAGGGGTCCAGGTGGAGGGAGAATATTGGAGGTGGGTGAAAGGATCCATTAAATGGGGAGAGGACTCCTGCCCAAAGAAGTGAGCCCGGAGACGAAGACGACGAAAGAAGAGTTCAGCATCATGCCGAGCCCAAAATTCATTGAGGTGAGGGCGTAAGGGTATGAAACTAAGTCCTTTGCTGAGCACTGAACGTTCAGCATCGGAGAGGGGAAGGTCAGGGGGTATAGTGAATACACGGCTGGGGCTGGGATTGGAAGATGGGGTGGGGAAGGAGGGACAGGCAGGGGTGGAGGGTCCTAGATGTGTGTTGGTGTCGATGAGTTGTTGGAGCTTGCGTTCCTTAGCACTTGAGAGAAAGAGAAAAAGTTTCTTGTTGAGGCGTCGGATGAGCCGAAGAATAAAATGAAACTGGGGGCACGCGCAGCTTTGAAAAAGGGTACGGCAGTGCTGCTGGAGGGAGAGGTCGAGTGTGTTCATATGGCGGCGCATGGCACTGAGTGTGGATTTCAGAATGTGAAGGGAACAGCAGTCCGAGAAACGTTTTATGTCCCGGAGATACCTATAATCCTGGGTGGGTTCGAAACATGAGGGGTGGAATTTCAATTGAAATCCATGTGGGGTAAGTCGGAGACGGAGACAGTCACTGAGAAAGGAGATGTGGCTGTCCCAGAAACATGATAGGGTCCCCCTTGTCCTCACTTATCACCCCACCAGCCTCCGCATTCAAAGGATCATCCTTCGCCATTTCCGCCAACTCCAGCATGATTCCACCACCAAACACATCTTCCCTCCACCCCCCCTATCGGCATTCCGTAGGGATCGCTCCCTCCGGGACACCCTGGTCCACTCCTCCATCACCCCCTACTCCTCAACCCCCTCCTATGGCACCACCCCATGCCCACGTAAAAGATGCAACACCTGCCCCTTCACTTCCTCTCTCCTCACCGTCCAAGGGCCCAAACACTCCTTTCAAGTGAAGCAGCATTTCACTTGCATTTCCCCCAACTTAGTCTACTGCATTCGTTGCTCCCAATGTTGTCTCCTCTACATTGGAGAGACCAAACGTAAACTGGGCGACCGCTTTGCAGAACACCTGCGGTCTGTCCGCAAGAATGACCCAAACCTCCCTGTCGCTTGCCATTTTAACACTCCACCCTGCTCTCTTGTCCACTTGTCTGTCCTTGGCTTGCTGCATTGTTCCAGTGAAGCCCAACGCAAACTGGAGGAACAACACCTCATCTTCCGACTAGGCAATTTACAGCCTTCCGGACTGAATATTGAATTCAACAACTTTAGGTCTTGAGCTCCCTCCTCCAACCCCACCACCTTTCTGTTTCCCCCTTCCTTTAGTTTTTTTCCAATAAATTATATAGATTTTTCTTTTCCCACCTATTTCCATTATTTTTAAATATTTTTAAATCTTTTATGCTCTCCCCACCCCCACTAGAGCTATACCTTGAGTGCCCTACCATCTATTCTTAATTAGCACATTCGTTTAGATAATATCACCAACTTTAACACCTATGTGTTCTTTTGTTCTGTTGTTTGTGACATCTTTTGATGATCTGCTTCTATCACTGATTGTTTGTCCCTACAACCACACCAACCCCCTCCACTTCTCTCTCTCTCTCTCTCTCCCACCACCCCCCCACACACACCTTAAATCAGCTTATATTTCAACTCTTTCTCAAGTTCTGTCGAAGGGTCATGAGGACTCGAAACGTCAACTCTTTTCTTCTCCGCTGATGCTGCCAGACCTGCTGAGTTTTTCCAGGTAATTCTGTTTGTGTTTTATCTTTGCTAATCTTTTTATTTTTATATGCCTATAGAAGCTTTTGCATTCCATTCTTATGTTTCTAGCTAGTTTATTTTCATATTCTATTTTCTGTTTCTTTATTAATTTATTGGTCTTGCTTTGCTCAATCCTACAATGCTCCCAATTCTCAGGCTTACTACTTTCTTTGGCAAATTTATCGGCCTCTTTCTTCGATCTAATACAATCCTTAACTTCTCTTGTTAGCCATGGTTGGATCACTTTTCCTGCTGGGTTTCTGTGCCTCAAAGGGATGTAAATTTGTTGTAAACCATGCCTTTAAATGCCAGCCATTGCCTGTCTACCGTCATACCTTTTAATGAAGTTTCCCAGTCTATCATAGCCAGCTTACCCATCATACTTTTGTAGCTTCCATTAATGTTTAGATTAAAGACCCCAGTTTGGGATTGAACAACACCACTTTCAAACTTAATGTAAAATTCTATCATACTATGGTCACTATTCCCTAAAGGCTCCTTTACAACAAGATTTTTAATGAGTCCTTTCTCATTGCACAATATTAGATCTAAAATAGCCCATTCTGTATTTGGTTCTGTAGATGTACATGCTGTTCTAGAAACCCATCTTGGTATACACTCCAGGAATTCATCCTCCGTGTCATTAGTGCTAATTAGGTTTACCAAGTCTATATGTAGATTGAAGTCCACCATGATTACTATATTAATCTTGGTACACACACCTCTAATTTCCTGATTTATACCATGCCCTACATTACTACTACTGTTTGGTGGCATATAAACAACTCCTACCAATTTGCTGCTCCTTGCTGTTCCTTAGCTGCACCCAAACTGATTTTATGTCTTGATCTTCCGATCTAAGATCCTCTCTCACTAATGTACTGATCTCATCTTTATTAACAGCACTACCTCACCTCCTTTTCCATTTTGCCTATTCTCCTAAATGTCGACTACCCTTGAATATACAGTTCCAAGCCTTGGTCACCCTGCAACCACATCTTTATAATGGCAATTAGATCATTTCTGTTTACTTCTATTTGTGCTGTCAATTCATCTACCCTGTTGCTAACGGTCTGTGCATTCAGATAGAGTACCCCGTGACTATACTGACCCCGACTACCACTACATTCCTATTATGTGCCCTGCTTGAATGGCTTCCTGCACCATGGTGCCATTGTCAGTTCGCTCATTCATCCTGCAGACCCACTTTCATCCTTACAGACTGCAAGAACCTCAAACCCGTTAGACAATTGCAAAGATTGAGACTCCCTCACTTCAACCTTCTCAATCCCTTTTCTGTCTTGCTCGCAGTCACACCCTCCTGCCCTGGCTGAGGGCCAAATTAGGTGACCCTATCCTAAGGGGTGTGACCACCTCCTGGAATAAAGTGTCTAGATAACTTTCCACCTTCCTGATGTATTGCAGTGTCTGCAGCTCAGCCTCCAGCTGAGTGACTCTGAGCCAAAGTTCCTCCAGCCATGGACATTTACTGTAGCTGTGTTTGCCTTGGCCCACACAAGTGACCATGGATCCCACATTCTGCAACCGCCACACATTACCTGGCCTGCCATCTTTATAATGTTTAATTAATTATTTTACTGAGTTATTTAAATTGATGTCTCAACTCATCCCTGTGCTTATATTTTTATTATTTCAATAAATGTTTCACTTAACCTGATTGAAATTCCCTGTTAATATAAATAGGAAATACTCACCAGTCAATCTAGTAAGCTTAACTACAATTAGTAAACATTCTACTACTAATAAACCTCCTAATTACTAAAATTACCCAAGTTTTAAAAGATAAATTAGAAAAATATCCACCAACCAATCAACTGCCTGTTTTCCTATGAGGTTACATTTGATTTTTCTCAGAACACTCTTGAGCCACAGACTGGACTGGACAGATTGCCTGTCCTGGGGTCCTCTTCTTGCCTGCTCCACCTGGTGCTACTGACTGCCAATTTTGGGGTCCTCCTCTCACCCATTCCTTTTGGTGCTGTTGACTGCCTAGCTCAGGGTCCTCCTCTTTCCCGCTCCTCTAGGTGCTGCTGACTGCCTGCCTGCAAGTCCTCCTCTCATCCACTCACCTAGAAGCCACCTTTACCCAACTTTTCCCTATGTGCCTTGGAACCTCTGATTAACACCAAATTTGACAATCCCAGATTTAAAATTTTTAAGTGAGTTAGCATCCACTTTTTTTTTGTGCAGGAGAGTTTCACACTTCATCAGCAGTTGCTTGAAGGAATAATTCCTAACTCCTCTCTTTCATGTCCTGGCTTTGATTTTAATGTTATGTCCCCTTGTCTTAAACTCTTAAAATGGCAATTTGCTGTTTCTCTCCATCTGCTCTAAGTCCTAAAAGTCCTAAAACCTTAATTAAACCTCCTCATAATTTAATCCTTGGAAATCTGGTAATATTCCAGTGAATCTGCAGTGCATTCATTCCAAGGCCAGCCCATACTTCCTGAGGTGCAGTTCCCATTATTATACACTTAACCCCAGATATCATTTAATAAGGGCTTTATATATCTGTAGTAAAACTTCCTCTCCTTTATATTTTCTTGAGATATAAAGACTAACATTTCATTAGCCTTTTTGATTATTTATTGTACCTGACCACTACATTTTAATAATGCCCAGCATCAGCCTTCAGACTTGAGATGTCGGTCAAAGATGACTGTACATTTGCATCGCTGTACTTTCTATATTCTGAAACAATTGAAATGGAGACAATCTGAATTCAATTGCTTTGGAAGGGGTGAATGGAAGCCATCTCCTATTCCGTTAGCAAAACATCCAGACAATCACCTGGGTACTTAACTGGTCGGTGACAAACTACTAGACCTAATTGCTCGGACAACTGTACCCTGGCTGAGAGAGGAATTCCCAGCTATGATCTAATTAAGGTAACTGTAATACACTAACCTGACCATATTTGGGTCACTGGGCAGTTCATGAGAGAAAGTCATGTAACAAGCCAACACTTTGTGTATCTAAGCACCTGTTTCTCTGCAGAACAGCACAAACAACTGAGAGACTGAAGGAACAAGAGCCTGAGTATGTTCTTTCTCTCTTTCTATCTTCATGCAACTTATAAGTTTTGAACCTAGTCTGCTGATTTTGACTATCCAGGCGTTGCATACCAAAATAAAAAAAAACAAATTCAGCCCAGCATTGCTGTCTCCAGAAGAACAGAAGAATCATCTATTTCTTCAAATCACGTCGACGCAGAAATAACAGGACCACCAAGTGAAAACAGCAGGACCACCAACTTCAGCCTGATGCCAGTGAAGTCACCAATCTTCAAGAGCTGTATACTCCTTTAATTTTACTGGACTCTAAATTATTTAATCTATCCTTTCCACTCGGAGATTTATTTCTGTGTGTGTAAAAGTCAGAGCATTTTTTAAAATTATTTTTACTTAGACTGTGTTAATTATAATAAAAATTATCCCCTTTTAAAATAACTCTAGAAAACCTGTCTGATTGTATCTTTTATGGTCATAATGCCTAAACAGTTAAACACTCATGGAATTAGCAAGTATATCCATTTTAATAAAAATCTGTTACCATCAAACAAGGAGAGGGGAAAGAGGGGAATCATTTGACCCCTTCTCAACTGATCATAAAAACAATACTTTAGCACTTTGCTGGATGTTATCAGAGCCCATAGCCTTTGTGGTATCCAGCAGCTTTAGCTGTTTTTTGATATTATGTGAATGAATCAAATTGGCTGAAGATTGGCATCTGTGATGCTGGAAACCTCAGGAGGAGACCAAGATGATCATCTACTTAACAGTTCTGGCTGAAAACAGTTGCAAATATTTCAGCCATCTCTTTTGCACTGGGCTCCCCCATCATTAAGGATGGGGATATTTGTGGAGCCTTCTCCTCAGCTGAGTTGTTTAATTGTCCACCCCCATTCATGACTGGATGTAACAGGACTGCAGAGCTTTGATCTGATCGTTGGTTGTGGGATCATTTAGCTCTGTCTATCACATACTGCTTCATTTGTTTGGTATACATGTCTTGTGTTGCAACTTCACCAGGTTGACATCTCATTTTTAAGTATGTCAGCTGCTACACTTGCCATGCCCTCCTGCACTCTTCATTGAACCAGGGTTGATCCCTTGGCTTGATGATAATGGTAGAGTGAGGGTGGGGTATGCCGGGTCATGAGGTTACTAATTATGGTTGAATACAGTTTTACTGCTGCTGATGGCCCACAGTGCCTCATGGATGCTCAGTTTGGAGCTGCTAGATTCGTTCTGAATTCTTTCGTATTTAGCATGGTGGTGGTGTCACAATATGCTAGAGAGTGTCCTCAGTGTGAAGATGGAACTTCACCTTCACAACGACAGTGTGGTGGTCACTCCTACCTATACTGTCATGGACAGATGTGTCTGCAACAGGAAGATTGTTTAGACCAAGTTCTATTAGGTTTTTCCTGCCTTTTGCTTCCCTCACACAAGGTCATAAGGCCATCAGAAATAGGAGCAGAAATAGGCCATTTGGGCCATTAACCCTGTTCTGTCATTCTGATTGTAACTTTAGCTTCAATTTCCTGCTGTCTCCTATAACATTTATGTCCCTAGTTGATCAAAAATATGTCAAACTCAGCCTTGAATATATTCAATGACTCCACTTCCACTGCTTCTTGTGGAAGAGAATTCACGTTCTTCTAAACTCCAATAAATATAGGCCCAACCTGCTCAAGCTTTCCTCAGAAGATAACCTCTTCATTCCCAGGAATCAGCCTTCTCTGAACTGCTTCGAATGCAAGTGTATTCTCCTTAAGTAAGGAGGCCAAGGTTCTACACAGAGCTCCAGGTGTGGTCTCACCAATGCCCTGTAAGACCTCCCTACTTTTATATTTCATCCCTTCTGCAAAAAGGATAGCATTCCATTTGCCTTCCTAATTACATTCTGAACCTGCAAGCTAATCTTTTGTGATTCACGTATAAGGGCACCTGGATGCCTCTGTTCTTCAGCATTCTGCAGTCTCTTTCCATTTAAATAATATTCTGGGTTTCTATCCTTTCTGCCAAAGTGGACAGCCACACACATTTCCCACATTATACTCCATCTGCCAATTTTTTGCCCACTCACTTAACCTATCCATGTCCTTTTGCAGATGTCTCGTAATGTCCTCACAATCTGTTTTCCTACCTATATTTGCATCATCAGGATATTTGGCTACAATACAGTCTGTCCCTTCATCCAAGTCATCAATATAGATCATAAATAGTTGAGGCCCTAGCACTGATCCTTCAGGCACTCTGCTAGTTACGGCCTGTTAACATGAAAATGACCCATTTATCCCAACTCTCTTTGTTTCATGTTTGTTAGCTAATCCTCTATCCACATTAATGTATCACCCCCAACACCACAAGCTCTTATCTTGTGCAGTGACCTTTTATGTGGCACCTTATCAAATGCCTTTTAGAAATCCAAATGCACTACAACCACTGGTTTCCCTTTCTCCAGCTTGCTTATTAGTTCCTCAAAGAACTCTAATAAGTTTGCTAAACATGATTCCCCTTCACAAAACCATGTTGATTCTGCAGCATCCAGAGAAACCTCTTTTAAGGCTCGACCAGTTGGTCAGTGCTCTATAGATACTCTTGTTGATGGACTTGGAAAATCCCCCACCCAGAGTACATCCTGCACCCTTGTTATCCTCAGTGCTTCTTCCAAATGGCGTTCAACATGGAGAAGTACTGATTCATCAACTGAGGCGATTGGGGGGATGTGGGGGGTGGGGGTACGGTTGGTGGTAATCAGCAGGGAGTTTTATTCCCGTATTTGATCCGATGTCATGAGACTTCATGTGTAAAATTTTTAACTGGGTGGGCCTGACCCGCTCGAGTGTAAAATGATGCCCGTTTGATGTTGGGCGAGTGTACCGATGTCAATGCGCAGTCGCACGATATTTTGTTCAGTCAGCAGCGCGCCCACTGACAATTAAAAGGCCTGTTAAGGCTATCAAATTATCAATTAAGTTGACTTTTTCACTGCCCATCCAATCTTACGGTTGGCGGGCTGGCGAGAAGGCTAAGCGGCCTTTGCACTTTTTAGGAAACTTCATCCATGGGTGGGATATGGTTTTTTAAAGCAAATAAAAATAAAATAAAAAGTTTAAAACTTAATTATTAACATATTCCTGCTCAGACAGAGTCACATGAGCGTACATGTTTCATTACATTTACATTTTCTTTATTATTATTTTTATAACACTTAATCTTCCTGAGACAGCTCTGTGCCTCAGGGAGATTATGCAGTGCACAATCATGAAGTTCACGCTCGCCCCGCATGCACTCCCCTGCCCCTCTCCCCCACCGCCTGCACAGGCAGCACTGAGCACTGCTGCTCGGCTCTCACACTGGGCGGACCTTAATTAGCCTTTTTCCTGCACAGCAACCACCCTGAGGACAGTGTGCAGAGGGAGTGAGACTCAATCTGTGCAGGGAGGATTTGATAGAGAGAGTACTTCTCACCACTATAGAATAGAATTCATCAAACCTTATCTGTCTTGCTAAATGCTGTGGCTCAGAAATGTGAACTGAAGTAAACACCTTAACATTACTCTGTGTATGACCCCCCATTATCAGTGAGTGCCTAAGCAAACTTTCCCTTGGTGAAAGCCCTTTTAGGCTAAAATGGCTCCATGAGTAGGTAAATCACCATTTTCTTCCCTTTGTTAGAAAAAAGTAAATTGAGTTTCTGGTTCGGTTTATCATCAGATGATAAAACTGCTGGGTGATCCAGGCTTTCCAGATGACATGAAATGCTTTTTCATCCTCATCAGCATCAGACCAATCAGTGTGTAAATAATCAGTTCCATATTTCGAGCAAGGATCCTAGGTTTGATATCTGCTCAGTGTTGAGTTGACTGATTTAAGCCTGGACAGTGACTGTGGAACAAAAGTGCCCATGGGCCAGAGAGGGAAAGAAAAACAGTCAAGCTTTCTCCTCCAATTTAATCTAGTTGCTCACTGGAAAGTAAATGTGTATAGATTTCAGTGTGGTCAGGATTAGACTCAATTGTGATTCCCCATTCACCATGTATGAAGATCTCAGTGATAGTGACTGTCACATGTCAAGATTGACCATGTGAGTGATGTACCCAAGGGCTACTAACGTCCACAGAAGTGTACTTCAGCGTGACTCAGAGCATCCAGGATCCTGGTGAAAAAGTTATTCAGGACTGGGAGTAGCTCGCTTGATTGACACTCCATCCACCACGATAAACACTCACTCCCTCCACCACTGATGTACCGAGGCAGGACGCTGTACACTCTAGAAGTTGATGCACTACACCAACTCACCAAGGCTCCTTCGACAGCACCTTCCAAACCCGCAACCTCTACCAACTAGAAGGACAAGGTCAGCAGATGCATGGGAACACCACCACCTGCAAATTCCCCTCCAAGCCACTCACCATCCTGATGTGGAAACATATCGCCGTTCCTTCAGTGTCGCTGGGTCAAAATCCTGGAACTCCTTTCCTAACAGCATTGTGGGGTGTACCTACACCACATGGACTGCAGCAGTTCCAGAAGGCAGCTCACCACCACCTTCTCAAGGGCAATAGAGATGGGCCAATAAATGCTGGTCTAGCCAGCCATATCCACATCCCATGAATGAATATAAAACAAGTGAGTTAATTATAGGAAATCTAAGGCTGAAACTTAGACTGATCAGGCAGGCGTGAGCCTGACCCAATCGGGCGTTAAATCACATGAGATGACATTGGGCGAGTGTCCCGAAGCCATCCCATGATCGTGTGATATTTCGGTCAGCGGGCGCTGTACAAAAGTCAGAAGTGTGCACACTGACAATTAAGAGGGCAATTAAGCCCATTAACAGTGCAATTGTCATTTTACGTAGCCTGTTAAACCTTACGGTTGGCAGATGGGTGAATCGGCCAGGTGGCCTTTGCATTTTTCATCAAACCTCATCCAGGGGCGGGATGAGATTTCTGTGATGAAATGGAATATAAATAAATTTCTGTGGACAGCATTTTCATCAGCTAAATTTTCAAGTGATTATCACACATAGACACTCTTTGCAGCTTTTGAAACCTTTATTTTTGCTTTTTCAGGTCTTCAGCTCCCTGAGGCAGCTCTCTGCCTTCAGGGGGGTCTCTGTCAGCGCTGGCCTGCACTCACGTTGGCATTGTTGCCCGTCCTCTTCCTGCCCCCATCCTGGTAGCGCTGAGCTTTCCGGGTATGTTTCACACTAGCTGGCCATTAATTGGCGCCGATCGTGGTCGGCGGTCTGTTTCCCGGCCGATCCTGGGCCCACCGATTGTGCCCTTCTGCTGAGCTCAAAATTTAGGACTTAGGTTTGTTAAGCAAAGATATCTCTACTGAAAAATATGTAAACAATACGAAATTTAATTTACGTGGCTAGACGCTTCACTAGAAAAATATTTAAAAATCAATAAATGGATTTGGATTTTTTTCTGGACTTCACGTGAGGTAGCATTTTTATAGAATAAAATGGTAAACAATATCTTTTAATTGATAACAATGGTTTACTTTAATCAGCTATCAGAGTACAATAGTTGGAATTATCTATTTGAATAATTTGTGTATTATTTTTGCTTTAGCATCCATATGCTATCAGCTCAGGAACTCTGCGTGGAATTGTTCTTTCAATGAGAGAAGTCTTGCTTCTCATAATTATCAGCCCACAAGCCAAATCACATTTTCAGACACAGCACATCTTAGGCAGCACGCTCCCAAGATCTCATTTCTGGCTCATTAATTACAGAGGTAAAATGATGCTCTTCTTTGTTTTGTTAAATGAGGAACTGGTCTAGTTTGATGGGTGGCTCAGGAAGGCCCTCAAGTCTGCCAGATTAAACTGGAATGGAGTTCCACATTACCATTTCAGGTAATAAAGATTCAGGGTTTGCAAACTGCAACTAAAGAGAATGCAAGGTGCTTCAGTGCAGCTTACATAACATTGTTTCTGTCAACACTTTTAAAGTGAGAGGATTACATTCCATTTCCATACAGAGCGAAAATAACATTTCTCAGTTTTCACCATCTGAATGAAATCTAATTCCACAGGGATTCTGAAACCTCAGGTAATTAAATGGGCATTTGTTAAAAGCTTAAATATTACAAAGGTCAATTTTTATGGTAGATAACTGAAAACCTGAAAGGGGCTTTGTAACTATAGTATTGACAATTGGCTGGAAATGACAGTGAGTGATGTTATCATCTGAACACCTAATGCATGCATATCAAATTCTTTTCCCTTATTATTTTAACAGAGGTACCAAGCTGCTTAATTTATTCGAGTGAACATCCACTTTGAAACAGAGATTGCATGATGACGTCTCTCTCTGTCATTCGCAAGCTCAGGACTTTAAAATAAAATCAGGGAATGAGAAATCAAGCTGTTTTGTTCATAATTTCAGACACATCAGGATGATGGAAAGATGTCATTGATGAGATTGCAGTGGTCAAGTACTTCAAGGTGGATCTGTGGGTAGAAGTTGGTATATGCTTTTCTTGGGCAAAAATGGGCATAATTAAGTTGCAGGGCAACCTCCACTGTCACTGGGTCAAAATCCTGGAACTCTCTCCCCAATAGCACTGCGGGTGTACCTACACTACGTGGGCTGCAGTGGTTCAAGAAGGCAGTTCACCACCACCTTCTCAAGGGCAACTAGGGATGGGCAATAAATGCTAGCCTAGCCAGTGATGCCCAAATCCCATAAATGAATAATTTTTTTTTTTAAAAACTGTGCCCAATCCATGGGAGTATAATCCCTGCTGCTAAGTTTGTGGAGTCCTTTTTTCAGGTCTCCTAAGGTATTAGGCCCATGAAAGATATAAATCAAGAGCCTAAAGCCTATTGAAGGATTCCATCCAACATTAGTCAGTGATGATGCATTCACGATTCTTCAAAATCTCTGGCGGGAGGTGGAATATTGTGCCCTTTAAAATAAACACATTCCCATGGATGGTGATCAATGTTTCCCACCAGCACCAGCCCCCCACCTCCCCGCCCCTCCCCTTTACCAGTAGCCGCTCCAACCCCCAAACCCGAGATCTAACAGAGGGGCACTGTTGCAAAGCAGAAGTCTGAAATTATAGTCTTCCTCAGGCGAGTTCTCTGAAGAGGCATGACCAGCGCTTGAAGCTTGTCCTGTGTATGCCCATGAAGTTTGCCAATCCTCCAGGATTGTCCTTGAACCCCCAGGAATTAAAGATTTATGTCCTGGACACTGATGCCAACAATCAATGAGCAAAAGATCACAGGGGGCATTAAAAACGTGTTTTATTTTTACACTTTCTTGGAATACTTTTGAATGTTAATTATTAAAACATTAGAGATTTAGGAGGTGGTTGGTCACGTGATGGATCTTCCGTGAATATGTCCAAACAAAGTTAGCAGCTCTAATGCCAGCCCAGACCAAAATCTACCTCAAACATTTATGCGATTGTCATACCACTTGCTGTGAATATGATTAACTTTTTTTTTTGCAAAAATATACTTTATTCATAAATCTTCAAAAACATTTCGAACATTTTAAATCACCATTAGAAAAATACAAAAAGGTTCAACTTTTACAAACTGAAACACAAGGTGTATCAGAAAAAACAATGAATATTTCAATCATTGGCAGACATACATTTTAATCTGTACAGCCTGAGGGGCTCTTTACAGTTCCCAGCCCCCCAGTGCACTGTGGCAGAAAGGTCTTAGGCAGCGACCCTTCCCCATTGCGCCTTTGCGGCGGCTGCCCCAAGCTTAACTGTGTCCCTCAGCACGTAGTCCTGGACCTTGGAAAGTGCTAGTCTGCTACACTCGGTCGGGGACAACTCATTGCGCTGGAAAACCAACAAGTTTCGGACAGACCAAAGAGCATCTTTCACCGAGTTGATGATCCTCCAGCTGCAGTTGATGTTTGTCTCGGTGTGTGTCCCTGGGAACAGCCCGTAGAGCACAGAGTCCTCTGTCACAGAACTGCTCGGGATGAAACTCGACAGCAACCACTGCATCCCTCTCCAGACCTTCTTTGCAAAGACACAATCTACAAGGAGGTGAACAACGGTCTCTTCCCCACCACAGCCTCCCCGAGGGCAACGTGCAGAGGGGGTGAGACTCCTGGCGTGTAGGAAGGATCTTACAGGAAGGGCCTTTCTCACCACCAGCCAAGCTACATCTTGGTGTTTGTTGGAAAGTTCTGGTGATGAGGCATTCTGCCAAATTACTTTGTCAGTCTGCTCAGGGAACCATCCCACAGGATCCACCCTCTCCTTTTCCCTCAGGGCCTTTAAGATGTTACGTGCCGACCACTGCCTGACGGACTTGTGGTCGAAGGTGTTTCTCTGCATAAATTTTCCCATGAGGGACAGGTGGTACGGCACGGTCCAACTACTTGGAGCGTTCCGCGGCAGCGTGGCCAGACCCATCCTTCGCAACACTGGGGGCAGGTAGAACCTCAGCATGTAGTGACACTTGGTGTTTGCATACTGAGGATCTACGCACCGCTTGATGCAACTGCACACAAAGGTGGCCATCAATATGAGGCGATGTTGGGCACGTTTTTTCCCCCTTTATCTAGAGGCTTGTACATCGTGTCCCTGTGGACATGATCCATTTTCGACCTCCAGATAAAGCGGAAGATGGCTCGGGTGATCGCCACCACACAGGAGTGTGGAATGGGCCAGACCTGCGCCACGTACAGCAACAGCGAGAGTGCCTCACACCTGATGACCAGGTTCTTACCCGTAACGGAGTGGGAGCGTCGCTCCCACATGCCCAGTTTCCTTTTCACCATAGACACTCGCTCCTTCCAGTTTCTAACGCGTGTCCTGGTCCCTCCGAACCATATCCCCAGCACCTTCAGGCCATCAGCCCTGACAGTGAAGGGGACAAAGGATCGGTCAGCCCAGTTCCCAAAGAACATGGCCTCGCTCTTCCCACGATTTACCTTGGCTCCCGAGGCCAGTTCGAACCGGTCGCAGATGTGGATAAGTCTGTGCACCGACAGCGGATCCCAGCAGAAGATGGCGACATCGTCCATGTACAGGGAGACTTTGATCTGGGTGCCTCCACTACCTGGGATCGTCACTCCTCTTATGCCCGGATCCTTCCTGATGGACTCAGCAAAGGGTTCTATGCAACACACGAAAAGAACAGGCGAGAGAGGGCAGCCCTGCCTGACTCCAGATTTAATAGGAAAGCTATCTGATTCCAACCCATTGATTGAGACTGCACTACTGATGTTAGTGTAGAGCAGTTGGATCCAATTGAATATGAATATGAATATGAATATGAATATGTGAATATGATTAACTTTCTACCAATGGAACATCCAGCATGAATACCTACCATATTATATTTTTTATTAGTAACAAGGTAACGGAGCAGCAACTTTCAACTCATAGTAGTTACTCAACTGCCACATCAAAAATCCCTCAAAGATCACTCTGGGTATTTGTAATCCCACAGGTGGTTTCATTCCTGTTCAAGGAGCTGCTGAAAACACTTTGTTCAGTAACTATATGCTACTTAAACACTTTTTATTTAAATTCAAATTAAAAGTGAGTTCTTGACAGAGTGAAATGCAGCTGCTGTTGATAAAATCAATGCCATCATCTCGAACAATCACAGAAGGTAGTTTTTCTTTTGGACTGCTTACCAGGAAGTGGGATACACAGCAATCGAAAGCACAATTGCTAAATTTGCAGATCACACCAAACTGCTGGAGGATAGTCAAAACTGAGGAGGATTGCGACCAATTACAAGAAGAGATTAACAAACTTGCAGAATAGGAATATAATTGACAAATAAATTTCAATATGAGTAAATGTGAAGTGTTACATTTTGACAAAAAAACAACAAGAAGGTTGCAGAATATTTTGAAAATAAGAATCCAAATGGGATCAAGGAGCAAAGAAGCTGGGAATACAAATACATAAATCACTAAAGGTAGTGACACAGACTGACAAGGCCATTAAAAAAAAAACCTGGTACTATGGTTTATTTCTAAAGGAATAAAGTTGGAAAGTAAAGTGGTGCTAAACTTGGTCAAATCTTGGTTACACTTGCAGTACCAGACACAATTCTGTTTACCATATGATAAAAAAGACATAGAGGCACTGGCGAGGGTATGAAAAGACATTTACAAGAATAATCCCAGATACTTGGGGGTTACCATCAGGACAGGTTGAGTAGGATTGAAGAGGTTTCTCTCCTCTTGAAAATGGAAGGCTGAGAGATGGTCTGTTGATGGTCTTAAAAAGGTGAAAGGTTTTGGTAGAACAGACACAGACATAATGGTCCGTAATTTCTGAGTTCCAGGGCATCGTAACTGCAGTTTTTCTCATTCCCACAAAGGAAACATTGGCCCTGAGCTTTTGTGGAACTGTGATCAGAATCAGATTGCCACTCTGCTCTTAGCTTCTTACCTTAAGGTCCAGCCGATCCTTTCCCGTTTGAACTTTTGCCTCAGGCTGGGCACTAGCTGCTGTAAAGCAGGCAAGTTTAAAGGCCCAGTTTTCAAAAGCCAGGGGGAAGGTTGGTCTGTAAGGTAAGCAGGTAGGATTGGGGGCTGGGGTTGGTCAGTGCCAGTGGCCCACTGTCCACCTGAACCCTACACCCCAATGACCACCTGCACCGCCCCCAACCGACCACCTGATTTCCCCATTAACCATCCAACCCCCGCCCCCCACCACTGACCACCCAAATCCTACACCCCCCACTGACCACCCAAATCCTATCCCTCCTCTGACCACCCGAATCCTACCCCCCCAAGTGACCACCTGGCACCCCCGCTGATCATGCAACCCCCAAACTCTACATTGACGACTGACCAAAGATGCGTTGGGAAATCCCCCACCCCCAGGTCCCCAGGTAAGAATGTACAACAATTGCCCAGGAAGTTTAAACTACCATTGGGCAATTTCCCTGCAATCGGAACCATCCAAAAGTAAGATATAAATCGCAAACTTCAGATGGTTTTGACTGTCTCACAGTAATAGTTACCCAGAAAAAGTTTGAAGATTTAAAACCACTTCTAACTCCTGGGTAACAATTGTACTGAACCCCTACCCCACAGCCCTGATCCCATATGGGACTATCCCTATCTCCCCAACCCGCACCTCCACCCCCACCCCGACTACATACCCGACACGCATGGAACACTTCCCACTCCCTCCTGACCACCAAGGGACCCCCTGACTAACCCCCACTCCCACTAACCCCAAACCTGTCTCCAGCTACCCCTCCAACAACACATGGGATTCCCCCACCCCCGCCCCACCACCCCGACTACCCCTCCAACAACTCACGGGGCCCCACCCCCTCTGATTACCCCTATTCCTGACTTCCCACAGATTCCTCCCACTTCCCCAACCCCCAGTGGATCCCTCGAATATCCCCAGCCCCCCCACTAAGATTCCCCGTCCTCCCAGCTATTCCCTGACCCCCAACAGGATTGCCCCCATCCTCCCATTAACCACTTGACCCCCACCCCCCCCAATGACCACCCGAACCCCAACTGACAACTCAACCCCCACACCTCCCACCTGATCCCCAGCACCTCACTGACCACCCAGCCCACATCCCTCCCCTGACCACCTAACCCCTCCACTGACCACCCGATGCTCACCCTCCACTGATCACCTGATCCCCACAACCCCCACTGACTGTCCAATGTCCCCACTCACCACCTGACCCCCACCTCCCCACTGACCACTGATCTCCGCCCCCCTCCACTGACCACCCCCAACTTTTAATCCCAACCACTTACCTTACAGACCTACCTTCTCCCTGGCTTCTCAAAGTGCGGCACCTTTAAACTTGCCTGCTTTACAGCAGCTGGTGCTGCTCTCGACATAAGGCCTCAGGACTCTGCCGCACTCAACAGTTCTCATTCAGCCCTGAGTTGGAGGTTTGGACGAGAAAGGAGAAAGGCTGGATCTTAAGCTAAGAAATTGGAGCGGAGTTGCAATCTGACCCTGGTCGCCCACTCCATGGAAGTTCAGGGCCAATGTTTCCTCTTGTGGGGAGAAGCAAAACTGGAGGTCCTAGATATAAGATAGTCAATAAGAAATCCAATAGGGAATTCAGAAGCAACTTCTTTACCTAGTGATCTGCGAGACCTGGAAAGCGCGACTACAAGGAGTATTTAATGGGAATCGTACAATGGAGAAGGGAATGCTGATAGAGTTAGATGAGGAAAGACGGGAGGAATCTCAAGTGGAGCATAAATGCCAGGATGGACTGATTAAGCTGGATGGCCTTTTTCTGTGCAGCATATCTCATGCAATCCTATGAATTTTAGCAACAGCAACATGGAACTCAGCTGTTTCTTGATGGACTTTGTACAATTTAACAATCAAATGATTGATCTTAACACAATGGTAAGGGTGAATAGGGGCACAGGATTATCCTAATTATTCTGGACTGTGTCATGAAAACAATGTTACTTGGAGCTCTCCTTCCGCAAAGCAGTAGGATGTAATGTTTAGTCTTGGCCCTGTTTGTAGAAGAAAGGAAGCATTTCATTTTTCCATAGCACTTTCAGTGCTGAGAAGTTTAGCAATTGAAGTGTTATCACTTCATGGCAGACAAACTCTGCACAGGATGGCTCCAGAAAAGTGCAGTAAGATAAATGACAGGTTATTCTATATTTTCAGGTGTTAGTTAAGGGCTAAATACTGGGTATTACTCTGGTTAAACTGCCTTGCTTTTGTTCAATTGGTGCCACGGGATCTTCTATATTTATCTGCATAGGCAAAGAGGGCTTCAGTTTTTCATCTGAAAGCCGACACTCCCAGTAATACAGAACTGCCCTGAAGGGTCAACCTGGCTTATTATGTCAAGCCATGGATTGAAGCTTAAACCCTCAAGGGCAGGAGTGCTACCACTGAGTCAGCGTGATTCATGTGCGCGTACCTTTTCATTGCAATGGATCACTGCAATACAACCTCTTAAAAATTCCATTATTGCTTATAATGAAGAGCTAATAAAGAAACATTGGAGAAGGGTCTTCCACTCATAGGATGAAATCCCCTGTTCAGCAGTAGTCTACAAATTCACTCACACATTTGTAAGCTAATAATACATAAGTGTGATTTCTTCCATTCGTAGCAATGCTTTGAGGACAAGGGTTCAAATCCCACTGTGGTAGCTGGTGGAACTTGAATCCAATTACTAACTCTGTAATATAGCTAGTCTCAGTATGGTGCCATAAAACTATCATCAATTGTCGTAAAAACCCATCTGGTTCACGAATGTCCTTCAGGGAAATAAATCTGCTGTTCTTACCTGGTCTGGCCTACATGTGATTCCAGACAAACAGAAATATGGTTGGTTCTTAACTGCCCCCTGAAATAGCCTAGCAAGCCATTTAGCTCAAGGGCAAACAGAGATGGGCAACAAATGCTGACCTTATCAGCAATGTCCGCATCCCCTGATAGAATAAAGAAAGGAAAAGATAGGTAAGAACAACCTCATCAGCACATGGAGGAAGTCTTGAACATTACAGGTAATGGAGAAGTCCATTGAACAATCCACGGGGTTTATCAGGTTTCACCTTGAAAACTAAATTAGCAGCATGCTTTTTCTTGATAAGGTGAATTAGTGGAAGGACAATGTTCTCTGATTGGGTTGGCAGTTCAAAGAGGCGTGCCGCCAACCTTAATGGGCCGATTGTCCCTGTGGCAGCTTCTTAATTAGCCACCGCCAATCGACCCATGGGGGCGTTACCCCTGTATTTGGTCCCAATGTCAGGTCCGACAGTACACTGGTCAAATTCCAATTGTTAACTCTATTTCCCCTTCTGTGGATGCTGCCTAACCTGCTGAGTGTTTCCAGCATTTTTGTGTTTTATTTTAGATTTCCAGAGTCTGCAGTATTTTATCTTGACGTGGTGGGTCTAACCAAGGTTCTATATGTGCTTAACATAACTTTGCCTCGACTTTTCAATACTGTGCCTCAAGAAATGAACCTGAATGCTTTGTTTGCCTTTTTCATGGCCTGACTAACTTGCTTTGAACCCATGACTTCACAGGGGAAGGCTTTAGTGTCGATTAGCTGAGGGGGTGGGACACGTGACATGCCTTGCTCACTGAACATCTCAACACAGGTATTATAAGGAGAGAGCACCGCTCATCCTAAATTATGTTGTCTCTGAAGCAAGAATTAAACAATCCATCTTTCCTTTTGCTCAACAGACTTCTGAGACAGATTACATTGACATGAGAAGAGCTCGCTGCTACTTTGTAGATTAAAGGAAAAATGTCAGAAAAATCAGCTAAACTGCTCCTGCCTGTTGAAAGTAAAACTGGAGAAAAGCCTCGACATTACAGGGTGAGGTATTTGGATAATTATTCCTTGCCCCCTATTTTGAAGTGTGTTTGCACATTTACTTCACACAGCCGTTCCTTGTTACACAGACAGACAGATCTATCTTTAATGTATGCTTAATGGGGGTAATTTGGCGAGCACTCTGGTGACAGGTGAACTCGCCTGCTGGCAGCTTAAATCAGAACGTTGCAAGTGGCACCGGGGGGGTTGGGGGGGTTGGGGGGGGGGGGTGTGGGGTGCGGTGTGGGGGGTGGTGGGGGGGTGGTGGCAGGAAAATCATCAGAGAGTTTTCAGGAAATTAGCACCAATATTGGTTACACCGCTTTTAAATAGGGAAATCCTTATTTTGACAATGTAATCAAACAATTGCTTAATACACTCATTGGTTATAAAACATTTTGGGACATCCTGAGGATATGAAAGGCAATATGTAAATGTCTTTTCTTTCTAAGCTCAAACAAATGATGCCTACTTGCCTTATAGTATGAACAAGAAACCCATAATTTATCCCAGTTTGAGGTGTGTTGCTGTGAACAGGAAGAGAAACAGGAGGGGTGGGTGGATAGAAGCTGGGGCACAACAAGGGGTGGAAAGGGCGGAGGAGGAAGCACCTGTCAGGTTGGTCTGCACCTAGATACACTCATAGACTCTCATCAGACTTCACTTAACAGGATGAGGCCCACATTAGGACATCTTCAAGCTGATCCTCTAGCCCAGGTCTCAATAGTATTAAAAACAGGCACTGTGAGAGAAAGAGTACCTGCGATTTGAATTTCTGTCTCTGAGAGCTCCAGGTGCAATAGAATTGCTACATTGCACTGCAGGAGTATAATTTTTTGCAGCATATTCACCACCTCACATAGTGAGCTCTGAACACTCAAGTACTGCATGAAGCTGCATTATTGAACTGCCATGTTGTTCGTGCAGCAGAGAAAAAAACATGCAAACCAGACATTTTCCTCACCTCACTCCTATTCCTCTGCAGCGGCTACCATTTGCTCCTCATCGCTTGCACCGTGTGCTTTTCCGCATGCTGGTGCCTGCATGGCTTGGAGTTGACGATGGTGATAGCCCAGCTTTTTGCTCCTCAGTGGTAGGAGATGCAGTAGAGTGGGAGTCACCTGCACTAAAGTAAAAGGAACATATGTTAAATTACAGCAGCATCAGCGTGAAGCATCAATGCTGTTATCGTGTAAATACTGTCTGACTACACAGTCAAGGCTTGATCTGTTACCTGAGTGAAAAGAGCGAGACTCCTTTTGGAGAAGGTAATCTCACTATACTTACTCCAGTGTCAGTTCAGACCTTAACACTGGATTTACACTCTACAAGCAGAGCACATTTCACACCATTGCTAATTAAACTTTCAGCATTTTGAAATGTACTTGAAGATGTTCCTGTTTAATTGTCTATCACAATATGAATTAAATGAAAATGCATAAAGCAAATTGGTTCGAAGACTTGATTCAACACAAACAACACACAGAACAATTGAGGCATTGATTTTGGCCCATCTCTCATTTCAGCCCTCGCCAAAATAAAATAATGCTGCAGTAACAGTGGGATTAGTTGCAACTATTTTTGCAATATCATAATGCCAGGTGCAAGCATGAGCCTGTGATAGTGAGAGTGTAAATCAAAAGAAGAGAAATTGCAAATTGCTCAGTACTGAAGGAAGACCGATATTTATATGAGTATCTGATCATGTTTCTTAAAAATGTCTCATAAGTATTTCACAAATGAGGAACAAAGCCAACAAAGCATTTGGATGGAAGAACAGAAAGTGCAAGAAGGAAGAAAGATGCAAAAAAAAAAAATCCTGATGAAGATGGTGTAGTAAACCAGGAGGAAAAATAAAGAGAAAGGACCAAAAGATAGTCAGAAATATTTTAAAGGTTGCCTAGCAAAATTTTCTAGAAAATGACGAACACTATTAGTTGAATGCTGAATACATTAAGGGCATATATAGTTTGCATTATTATGCAGAACTATTAGCCTTTTTAAAACCAAAGAGTTGAATGCTTTATTAGAAAGGAAACAGATGAAAGCAATATGAAGATATTAAGTGTTTACACACAGATTAATGCCATTTCTGAAAGATCTGAATACAAATATTTCTGATATTGGTCCAGGTCTTCTGCTTTCAAGAGGGTTATGCCCCAGACACACCCTGGAAGATGCGCTGGGAGACCCCTAGGAAGTTGACATGGAAGGACTGCACGGGAATTGCTCAGGAAGTTTCAACTTCCATTGGGTAATTATCCTGCATCTGGAACCATCTGAAACTCCGACTTAAAGTTGGTGACTTCGATGGTTCTAAGTCACTTGGAAAAACATTTACCCAGAAAAGGTTAGAAGGATTAAAACCAGCTCCAACCCCTGGGTAATTATACTACAGACTCCCACCCCTGCTCTACCCCTGAACCTCCCCGGACCCCAGACATCATCCTCTGTTGCCTTCCGCTGACTACCCTCCCAACACAACAACTATACACCGGCTACCTCCCACCCCTCACTACACCTCCCTGACCTTCTCATAGGGAATTAGAGATAATTGTAATTGCTGGCCTTGCCATTGAAGTCCACATCCTAGGATGGATGGCAATGGGAGCTAAAAATAGACATGTGTGCCAATTCCCTAACTCCATCCTGTCTCTGGGCCAGTTTTGCAGAAGTAAGGGCCAGGGCCCGGTCGCCGAGGGGAAAATGATGCGGGATGACGTTGGGAGGAATCCCCGAAGTCATCCCGGGCCATTTAAATTTTTAGAAAGGCGGGTGGACAGTGAAATCAGCTGTCTGCCCGCCGACCTGTCAATGGCCAATAGCTTCCCGTCGGGTTGCCACTGGGTTGGCCTTAATTGGCCCGCCCAATTAAAATGGCGGGGGGCCCCATTTCAGTGGCGGGGATCGGCTGCCTGCCCGCCGCCAAGTCGGTGGGACCCGCACGCCATCCGAGGACAAAATTCTACCCAAGATTGGTGGTTGGCAGGGTTACTCACAGTGGGTAGCCAATCAGGATCAGTCAGAGCCTAATTGAGGACACTTAAAGGAGGCTGACAGGAATTTTCTGGTTCGTTTCCAGGTGTGCACAAGGTCGTGGGACCTGTTTAAGTGACTGGAGGTGGTGTTGTTATGGCAGGCCATGGAGTGGGGGCAGGTCAGTGCTCCAGGAGGGCCTCAAGGCCCTCCTTGCCTGCCTAGGTGCAGGTGTAGCCTCAGACGATCCTGCAGAGTTGTTCCTCCCCCACATTGGTGGCCTGGCTGCAAAAAGCCATCATTTAAGTTAAAAGTTTGAAAAAGAAGAGGTCTTGTGGTACAGTTGGCAGTGTCCCTGCCTCTGAACCAGAAGTTTTGGGTTCAAGTTCCTCTCATGGACTCGATGGCCAAGTAAGGGGCATTCATAATGCAGCAAAACAGGTTGAAGGTCAATGACAGGCAGTAAGAACAGAAGACATTCCTGGTCAGCCATATGATGGAAAGAAAACTGGAGCCTCTACCATCACTTTTCATAACTCTGGACAACAAAATGCATGTAAAGGAGTATGTTGCCACTGCAACTCGGACTCCTTGGGGGCCAGCCGGAGCAGATTGACGCATGGGTTCAATCCCTGTTCTAGCTGGGGTGGTTCAGGACCTATCCTTGCCCTATCTGTGGTAGAAATTGTGGAGCTGTGGGTCAGACTTGCCTTTGGGAAGAGTACTGAAGAAGAAGGCTTTAAAAAGTTGTGGAAAGGGTGTCTCTGTCTTGGAGCACCTTCTCTCCTTACATTTCATTACAGTCTCTGAAGCTGGAAGGCCACTGAACTCAAGAATTCGGAGCAGGAGTGGGCCACTTTGATGACCCTCCAGCTTTGAGAGCCCACCCACTGCACATAATTGGATGGTGAGCCTGTCTCCAAGCCAGTTAAGGGGGTGGCCTGTGAAATCCCAATGGTTGATCGTTCCCCTCCGGACAGTGGTTCAGAATCAGAACCAGGTGGGAGCCGGGACAAAGCAGCCTCCCATGTCAGAACATGAGGAAAAAATTCTCACCGCTCTCTAAGTAACCTTGCACAGCGTAATTTCCAAGACCAAAAGTTACATTCAAATACAAACAAAACAAGTTAAAAAAACAGAAGAAAAGATGGTGGGGAGCAGAAAGGAAGATTTACTTGGAAGGAAAGATTATTTTTCTGATGGAAAATGAAAGCCAAAGTGCCAGTTTAGCAGGTTTCTCATTATAATCATGGGTGGATGCTGGATCAGCCTGCTATTTATTTAGATGTGTTAATATTTACAGCACAAAAACGGAGGTAATTGGTAATCGGCTTCTACTTGATCACACCAAATAATGTTTTCATGCACTGATTCATTTTACATTCATATCAGGGAGTTTAAATAAAGCAGGTACATGCAGCACACAGGAAAATTTGTTATACCAACTCAGAACATTTCAAAAGCTAAGAACACCACCACCTTATTAGCTTTGTTTAATCCTGGTAGCTCCTGACTTTGATTTTCACTTATATTGTGGCAAACACTGTGGATTTTGTCAATTTGCCCTTATTAATTTGAGATAAGTTCAATGCAACAGTCATTTTAACAAACACAAATGGGGTTAATATTTAAACATGGGCAAAGAAATATTTCAACAGATTAAAGGGGGTTTAATCATCAAGGCAGTGACTTCTAAAGACTGAACAAGTGCTGCACCATTTGAGGCTCTATTTTTCGGATGAGACATTAAAGGGAGATCCTGTCTGCTCTCTCAAGTAGACATAAAAGATTCCATGGCACTATTCAAAGAAGATCTAGGGGAGTTCTCCTTGTACCCTTAGAAACACTTAACCCTCAAATTACATAAAATAAAGAGATTATCTAGTCATTTATTTATATTTTGTTTGTAGGAGCTTGGTATTCACAAATTGGCTCTCACATTTCTCTGCACTGCAATGGTTACTATGCTTTCAAGGTCAAATTCTTTCTTTCTTTCCAGCACCTTTGAATCCAGTTGGATATTTGACTCTGAACACTGAAAAAGCTAAGCACCGTTAGGCCAAGCATTGATGAGTCATACTTCAATAGAAAAGTACAAAAATAAAGAAGTTATGCTGAACATTTATAAGACACTGGTTAAGCCCCAGCTGGAGTATTGTATTCAATTTGGGGAACTGCACATTAGGAAGATTGTCAAGGACTTCAAGAGGGTGCAGAGGAGGGTTACTAGAATGGTAACAGGAATAAGGGAAGTTTGTTGGAGAGATTGGAGAAATTGGGACTGTTGACCCTGGCGATGAGAAGATTAAGAGGAGATTTATTAGAGGTGTTCAAAATCATGAACATGATAGAGTAAACAAGAGGAAACTTCTTCCAGTGGCCTAAGGCAAAGGGCACAAATTTAAGGTGATTGGCAAAAGAACCACTTCTGACATGAGGAAACATTTTTTTACACAGCGAGTTGTTGCGATCTGGAATCCATTGCCTGAAAGGATGGTGGAAAGGAGGTGAGGTGAAAATGACTGCCCTCGACATTAAGGCAGCATTTGACCAAGTGTGGCATTAAGAAGCCCTAGCAAAAATGGAGTCAATGGGAATCGGGGAAAACTTTCCACTGGTTGCTACAGCAAAGGAAGATGGTTGGGGTTTTTGGAGATTAATCATCTCACTTGCAGTGCATCACTGCAGGAATTCCTCAGGGTAGTGTCCTCGGCCCAACCATCTTCAGCTGCTTCATCAATGACCTTCCTTCCATCATAAGGTCAGAGGTGGGGATGTTCGCTGATGATTGCACAATGTTCAGCACCACTTGCGACTCCTCAGATACTGAAGCAGTCCATGTCCATATGCAGCATTATCCAGACAATATCCAGGCTTGGGCTGACAAGTGGCAAACAACATGTGTGCCACACAAGTATCAGGCAATGACCATTTCCAACAATAGAGAATCAAACCATTGCCCCTTGATGTTCAATGGCTGAATCCCCCACTATCAACATCCTGGGGGTTACCATTGACCAGAAGCTGAACTGGACTACCATATAAATACTGTGGCTAGACAGCAGGTCAGAAGCTAGGAATCCTGCAGCGAATAACCCACCTCTTAACTCCCCAAAGCCTATCCACAATCTACAAGGCACAAGTCAGGAGTGTGAAGGAATACTTTCCACTTACCTGGATGAGTGCAGTTCCAACAACACTCAAGAAGCTCGACACCATCCACGACAACACAGCTGGCTAACTGGCACCCCATCCACAACCATTGACTCCCTTTGCCACCGGCGCATAGTGGCAGCAGTGTGTGCCATCTTTTAAAACATGAGTTTTTACAATCTGGAACGCGTGGCCTGAAAGTGTAGTGGAGCCAGATTCAACATGAACTTTCAAAAAGGTCAATGAAGTGAAAGCAGGGGAGTGGGGCTAATTGTATAGCTCACAGTGCAGCTATGATAGTTCAAATGACCTCTTTCTGTTCCATATGAATCTATGGGCAGAATTCTCGCCCTTGTCGGGTGGATGTGATGGGTGGGCCCGGGGCCACCGCCTGCGATCGGGCCCTGACGTAGATTTCACGCTGGCTGGCCAATTAACGGCTAAGCCAGCATGAATCATGCGCTGCAGCACTGCCAGGGTGGGGGTGGCACGAGCTGGAGCACTGCTGTTTGCGCATGTGCGCGGGTGCCTGCAGTGAAAGCCACCTGAGACACAGAGCTGCCTCAGGGAGCTGAAGATTTTTACCGTTACAGCTAAAGATGGATGACATAGTGGGTGACTCTGTCACATGAGCCAGAACATGTAAAATATGAGTGCAGGAAGTTTTTTTCAAATCACTGGACGAAACCTCATCCCGCCCGTGGATGACCTTTCGCCAAAAAATGCAAAGGCCGCTTGGCCTTTTCGCCTGCCTGCCAACCGAACGGTTGGACGGGCAGTAAAAAATTCAAGTCAATTAGTTGCTCGAGGGCCATCATAGGCTGCTTAATTGTTGGCGGGTGCACTGCTGACTCCTGCCTGTCAACCAAAATATCGCGCGAGTGCGCGATGAGGTCAGGACGCTCGCCCGATGTCATCGTGCATCAATTTTATACTCATTTGGGTCGGGCATGCACCATCCCGACGAGAGCAATATTCTGCCCTATGATTCCATGGCCCTGTGGTTCAAATCAGCTATTGGCAAGGTGTGATCTTTACATAGGAACAATGTGTATGTCTTGGGCGTTTAGTCCTGTTGCTTCCTTGCTTGTGATCTGTGACTCCTCCATTGTTCCCCCTTTAACTGATCAATGTTTTCTAAAGTGCCTATGGCTGAGCTTTTACCTTCCAAGCACACTTGCCAACCGAGAAACCTGAAAAAAGATACACCTTCAAAAATACTGATCCAGCTCCAAAAGCCGACAGCCAACATGTCTAAACAGGATTGAATGCCGGCCTATGGTCAGAGGCAATGCTTCATGTTAACTGAAAAGCACAATTATATTTTATGATATGCAATTCCAGGATCTGCGCCATTGTTTTCGGTGATGTGACTTCATAAATCTCTCCCCCTTTTCTGTAAATGTTGAAATTTTAACGGACTTGCTTATGCTGTGAAAATAGATCATTTTTCTGCGGGTGCAATGAGACATCTTAAGTTTAAGGCGTAATCAATGAATTCTTAATTTATGTTTGAAGAAAATAAATTATTACTTAAAAGTTTGCTTTTGATGGTAGTGGTGGATAGGGAAATTTATGAAGTGGGACCTGAGCACTGAAGCTTAAGCTTTATTTCATAGGAGAAACCTGGGTGCAGACTATCCCAGGGCATTTTGATTTATGGCACTTTCATTGCATGCTTTGGGGTTAACTTCAATGGAAGTTAAAGTCAGGTAAGAAGTATAATGGATGACCGAATCAATATCACCCATTTTTCCCTCACTCCTTTCTTTCCCTCCCTCCCTTCCTCCTTCCTTTCCTTCCTTTCCTTCTTTCCTGCCTTCCTTCCCTACTTTCACTTCCCTCTCTCCTGAGGAATCAAAAGCACGATTTTCATATCATGAACCTCAATCTTCTTTTATCTACACAAAACCAATCATTAAATTCACTGGAATGAGCTCTAATCCTTGAGAATTTATGTGAAGTTACCTACTATTGTATTAGTACATCCTATCAGAAATCATCAAACCAGTGGATATTGGTTGACTTCAATTTCTTAATAATCTGAAAAATATGAGACATGACAAGGTCGTCCACGATGTACATCTGCCACACATCGTAAGACATAATGCCACAATTCTCTGACCTCAATTCCTTTAACCTTTCAAAATAATCTAATAACACGTGTTGATGGTTCAATCATCAAAAGTAAGAGGATTAATGTCTGGAACAATCCTTTCTAGTGCTTCTGTTAAGGTCAAAAATGAGAGGAAGTTAACTCATTGGTATTTTGGGGATTGAAGGGTACAGCTACTCATTGGAATCCCTCAGCTTAAATGTTTTGGAAATTTGAAAGAAGGATCCATTGCGAGGATATTTCTCTATCAAACAATAACAGTGGCATTGACAAAAGCAGCATCACCGGCATGATGGATCATGCTTAGCAATGGCAATGGGCTAAGATGCATTTTACAAAATGGTTCTGAAAAACAAAGGAAACATCTAAGGAAAGACAAAGAATCATAGAATCTTACAGGACAGAAGAAGGCTATTCAGTCCATCCTGCTAAATGTGAATATGTGCCAGTACTTCACTGTTTTAATTGGTATTGGGCACAATTTTTTGGCACAGGGTGCAAACAAAATTAATTCATTGTGGTCTGCAATAACAATTTCTGAGAGTATAGGTTTATCTTTACAGTTAACATGGTTTATTTTTTCAGGTGCATCAAGTTAAGGAATATAAGTAGAAGGGAGTTGTTGCACTTTCTGTATCCAGTATCACTATCAAACTTTTCCAGTTCAAGCGTACCATAGATTAAATCTCTCTTTGGAAAGCCTTAGCACCATGACAAGCCACAAACCTAGAAAAGCACCCTCATTGCTTCATTGTGATATTTCTATTTTCCACACCAGTCATCTTTATGGGCTATCTGACTTCAAACTGCCAATTTATGTGAATTAGTGTCATATTTTGGGTAGGTTTGTGCACTGGATTTTCAGCCACACAAAATTTGATTTGGGGCTTCCCAATCTAATTTAATTTAGATAAAAGCAAAATACTGCGAGTGCTGGAAATCGGAAACAAAAACAGAAAATGCAGGAAAAACTCAGCAGGTCTGACAGCACCTATGGACAAAGGAACAGAGTTAACATTTCAAGCCCATGTGACCCTTCTTCAGAGCTGAAGAGAAGTGGAAATGTGATGAAATGTATACTTTTTAGGGGGGGATGGGGCAGGTGGAGCTGGGTAGAAGGCCAGCGATAAATGGGGCCAAAGGAGGGATTGATAAAGATGTCATGAACTAAAGGACAAAAGGAGTGTTAGTGGTAGTGGTTAGTGCTAAAAAAAGGTGCTGATAGTGTCATAAAGGTAAGAAAGAAGAATGTGGTAATAGTAGAACAAGGGTGGCATTGTGTGAAAGAACAACATAGAACAAGTAACAGATGGCCCTGTAGGGGTTGGGGTGGGGGGAAAATAGAATAGAAAATGGGATAGAAGGGGGGATAAAAAAAGGGATAAAAACACAGATAAATGAATATAAATAAAGAAGGGAATGAAAAATAAAAATGAATGTGGAAAAAAAGGGATTAAAAAAAGGGGTGGAGCTGGAGGAGTCAGTTGTACTCAACATTAAGCCCAGAAAGTTGTAAAGAACCTAACTGAAGCCTTCTGGACTTAACATTGAGTTCAACAGCTTCAGGCCAGGAACTCTCTCCTCTATCCTCACCCCCATTTTTTAGTCCCCTTTTCCCACATTCATTTTTATTTTTTATCCACTTTTTAATTTTTATTTTTATTAATTTATCTGTGTTTTTTTATCCCCCCATTCTATCCCATTTCCTATTTTTTTTTTTTGCCCACCACCACCCCTTCCCCCACTCCATCCCCTACAGGGCCATCTGTTACTTGTTCTATGTTGTTCTTTCACACAATGCTACCCTTGTTCTGCTATTATCACATTCTGCTTTCTTACCTTTATGACACTATCAGCACCTTTTTTAGCACTAACCACTACCACTAACACTCCCTTTGTACTGTAGTTCATGACATCTTTGTCAATCCGTCCTTTGTCCCCACCTATCGCTGGCCTTCTATCCAGCTCCACCTGCCCCACCCCCGTTAAACAGTATAAATTTAATCACATATTCATTCCTCTTCTCTGAAGAAGGGTCACACAGGCTCGAAACATTAACTCTGTTTCTCTCCCCACAGATGCTGCCAGGCCTCCTGAGATTTTCCAGCATTTTCTGTTTTTGTTTCTCAATTAATTTAGACTAATTTCAGCCTTCAGAGGGAAGAATTTAATCACTTATACGTAGGCTAGCTTCAAACACAGATTCCAGCTGTAAAATGACAAAACACTGTATCACTTTCAGTCCATTGCGTGCAAATTCCTTCAAGGCCTTAAGCTAGAGTTAAAGGGAAAATCTCTTGCTTTATCTGAAAATCCTAAAACTCATAAACTGAAATAGCTGTACAGCTAGCAGAACTCTCAGCCACCTTTTCTTCACCTGTTATAAGCCTTAGACTATCAGAATTCTTTCAATCATTATAAGGTTAATAATGTAGCCTACAGTGAAGCATTGTGGAGCTTCAAGCATCAGGCTCCCATATCTTTTACAAGCTGATGCCTACTTTGCACTCGATGCACTGACCAGAGGTCTAGAATGCCTCTGGTACTATTTAACTGCACATCAACAGATAAGCAAGTCCCCAGATGCCACAGAAACTAAAGATCTTTTTCATAGCATAACTAGTGGGCCTGAATAACACTCCTACTGAGCATCTGCTTCCAGCAGGCGCTAATGGCCTCACTGTTCCTCACTATCAAGAAATACAATGGCCAAACTATTCAATGAGAACTTTATGCTCCACGGTCTGGAGCAAAAAACGTCTGCAGCAATCTGAGAGTGACCAGAAGTCTTTCAATGGCTGCTGCTACCCAGTGCATCCATTGGGTATTCCCAATGTTAAACATGATATATTATGTTATATTCCTAACATTTGTTAATGAGCTTTCATTGTGTAAGTTTATCTAGGCACAGGCGCAGCTAAGATCACAGGATTAGCCCCCATGTGTTGCAAATGCATCTGAAATGATTTTCTTTGTAGAATCATCAATATATCCTCAGAGAATGAGGCAGATTTTTATTTGATATGCCTAAGGTTAAAATGTTTCCTGGACAGCAGAGGAAAGTGAAGCAGAGTGGGTTCCCCACCGCTAAAGAAGCCCATCCGATATTTGCCTCTCGACCCATTGAAAGGAAGCTCAGGCAGATTGTTATAGATGGGTGATTCTCATTTATTCCCTCTCTGTACTTTCCCCCAGGTGATATTTTACCACTAGGTGAGACAAAAATCTGCTCCAACATATGTTACAACTTTGTTAAGCAATTGTGAATAGAAGAAACGCACAGCATTACATTAGAATGCTGCTGCACCTGGTTGTAAGGATATGCTTAAATTTATTGCACATGGGCAGTGAAAATAAGCTGACACTTCCCAGAATATTTTGAGGTTTGCCAAGCCAATTTTTTTTACGAACTGCTACAGTTGTGTTTCCTCAAACAATCTCAGGGCAGCAACTGGGGTCACAACCATACCCCCTCGCCAGTACAGTATTCTGATTAAGGTTTTCCACACCAAACAATAGACATTTCTCTTTCCTCTTGGGAGATTCACTTTATAAGAGGTGCTTTGGTTTTCAGATTTCCTCTAGACAACAGTGGTAAAGCAAGGTGAAAAAGCTAAAACCCCCCTATTATTTAATGGTCAGTCCTCATTGTCCTCCACAATTATCAACTCACGAATGAAAAACACATTTCCAGATATGGCACATTTCAAAATGCACATTCCCGTAGAACAGCTCCATATATTGCTGATCTCTAAGGAGTGATCGACAGATATCATGGGTATTTCCTTTATTTCCTTTAGCAAACCATGATAATTCTGTAGAATATGTTCTCATAATACCACTGAGATTTGGCTGGCTTTCTAAATATTTTTGTTCTTTGTGAGGTGTTGTTATCAATTCCTACTTCTAGGCACCTTGCAGAGTGGTTGATGATTACACAGTGAAAGGAACCAGTTAGGGATGATACTGCTTGCAAGGTTCAGCACACAGCTCATCACGGTCTGATATTTTTACCAGATTGCATTTGCTTGATTTCCTTTACAACTTCCTCTTCTGTGGTAACCAAATTGAGTGAGTTCTTATCTTCCTACAGACCTCAAGTGGAGGGTGTTAACAAGATAGTCTTGAGTCACTGAAGAGAAACTGAAGATTCAGAGCTGTATGAGCGTTGATAAAATAACCTGGAGCCTTCATTGATCTGCTAGATTATCCGCACTTGCAGAGTCCATTGAATTGCAAATCTTGGAGATTTTGCTTAAATCTTTTACTGCTACAGCCAGTGAGCTTGACACTGATGAAGTTTCCCCAATTTATCTTCCCATGTTTGTAGCAGCACACCTTATTAACATGGAAATAAGCATGCATTCTGTCAACAAAGGAAACTCACTTCCCTCTTCTGATTCAAATCAGCACTTATTTACCAGAATGCAAGCAGTTTTTTTACACAGATTGTTTCCAAGTTAGTTAGTGTTGCCTAACCATATTTTGTTTCTTTTTCCAAGTTACCTGGAAGATTGTGACTGGCTCAGGTTTTCTGCTTCATGCTTGTCATGCAAATCTCCTGCAGCTGACTGGCACAGATTTTAGATCCATTAAAAATAGCAACAATTCACAACTGAAGAGAAAGGGAGTGTTTGCAAATACGACATGAAGGAAGCAGGTAATCTTGTACGGAGGAAATATAAAAACGGATGAAAACCATTGACGTGAACTCCTGGGTCGCCTTCTTCACTCGTCCGCCATAACCGATATGTATGCTGTGTTTTGCATTTATATAGCGCCTTTAATCTAGTAAATCACCCCTGACCGCTTCACAAGCATGTTATCAAATAAAATTTGACACAGTTACACAAGTATGTATTTGGGCAGTTAGCCAAAAGTTTGGTCAAAGAGGTGGCTTTAAGGAGTTTTAAAGGAGGAGAGATAAGTGAATAGATGGAGGTGATTGATGGAGGTAATTCTAGAGTTTTGAGCCTATAAGCAGCTGAGGATACAACCGTCAATAGTGAAATGATGAAAATTGGGTAATTGCAACTGACCAGAATTGGTGAAGTGCAGAATTAGAGCAGTACAAGTCTTTGAAAGGCTGTAGGGCTAAAAGAAGTTACAGAGACATAAATGGGGCCATGGGGGGATTTGAAAATAAGGATGAGAATTGTGAAACTGAGATTTTCCACCAAAATGAATCTGACTGTCTGAGGACATCTTGCAAACACAATTTGGAAAGATGTCAGAGAGGGCTTTCTATAGTGGTACCGGGGATGAGGGACTTCAATTATGTGGAGAAATTAGAGAAGCTGGGATTGCTCTCTTTGCGACAGAGAAGGTTAATGGGAAATTTAAGAGGTGTTCAAGATTTTGAGGGGTTTTCATAAAGTCCAGAAAGAGAAACTAGTAGAAAGCTCAATATCCAGGGAACACAGATTTAAGATAATTGACAAAAGAATCAGAAAGGGGAAGAGTTTAAAAAATGACAAAGGGAGTTATTATGATCTGAAATGCCTGAAACGGTGGTGTTAGGAGCTTCATTAGTAACGTTCAAAAGACAGTTGGATAAATAATTGAGATGGAAAAAATAATGTAGGGCTGCGGTGAAAGAGCAAGGCATTGGTACTAATTGGATAGTTCCTTCAAAGAGCGAGCATAAGCATGATAGGCTGAATGGCCACTTCTGTTCTCTATGATTCTATGATTAATATGATTGAATTTGATATTAAGTTTGAGAAAAGGAAAGCCACAAACCAAAGTTTCAAATTTAAGAAAGTCAAACTGCAAGGGATCAAGAAATGAATGGAACACAATACAATCAGGCTGTACTATTAATAGGTAAACTTATAGACAAACAATGGAAAGTATTCAAAGAAGTACTTGGGACTATCCAAAGCCTGTAGACCTATCCAAAGACTTCACTTGTATGGTTAAGGCATAGGGCAGGACTTTTAGGTTGGTGTGTAGGCACGATTGGTGGGCACGGAATTGTCTGGGGAACGGACCACCGACCACGATCATCCCCTCCAGCCGCTATTTTATGCTGGCTGGCCAATTAATGGCCAGTCGGCGTGAAGCATGTGCTGAAATGCTCACTGCTGCCGGGGCGGGGACGGCAGGAGGGCAGGCGGTGATGTAAGCGTGGGCACGGGCAAGCACGGAATGATAGTTCCCTGAAGGCAGAGAGCTGACTCAGGGAGCTGAATACTTGAAAACAAAAAATGAAGTATTTAAAAGCTGGGGAAAAAAGGTCCAAGCATCACAATCAGTCACCTGAACATATACATTATAAAGATGCTGTCCATAGATTTTTTATTCATTTAGTAATGGAAACTTTATCCCGCCCTTGGAGGAGGTTTTATCAAACATGCAAAGTCCGCCTGGCAGATTTGCCCGTCCGCCAACCGGACCATGAAAAATTGGGGACAACCGGAATTTTAACAACTTTAATTGTCGGCGGGCGTGCTTCCGACACTTGCGTGCGCCCGACAACCGAAACATCGTGCGAGCTCGGAATGACATCAGGACGTTCGCCCGACATCGTCTCGCGCGATTTCACTGATTGGGCATGCTGACCTAAAAATTCTGCCCTATGTCTTAGCCTCGCTGTGGAGGTGACTGTGCTGTCTATTTTTGAGGAGGTCATTGCTAAGGTTGTGCCAGTGGCTGGTTTGAAGCTCTTGAATGTGATGGTGTCCTCATACCTAATCCTCCTTCGCACATCCTCCTTATCCAACATCCTCTTCAGACTTAGAAGTTGCGGATGGCGTAAGCATGCACCCTTTAATTTCATGACCCTTCCCTCCTTTTCTCACATCACAACTTTACCTTGTACCTTCTTCCTTTCATATAGCTGAGAGGTGCAACATGGCCAAGACATGGGAGGATACCAGGTAGAGAGTGATGATGAAGGCACAGCACCATCACTTGATTTAAACTCTCAGCCACCAGGTCAGATACTGACACTGTGCATAATGTGGAGGATAGATTAGAGGCAGAAACCTTTTGTGACACTGGGCACGAGTGGACCGCAGCCAGGTGTGGGGGCAAGGATAGCACAGGTACCAGTTTTCAAGAGGGTGAGGTGGTACATAGATTCCAATGCGGAGGTCTCAGAGAAGGACTTTAATGAAGCTGCCAATACTTGGCACTTTAGGAAGCCTGTCAGAAAGCCTATGGTCAATGTCAAGGAGCACGGACGAGTTCAGTAGAAACTTGGTAAAATTCATTGTGCAGAACTTGGAGCCCATCTTTTCCAGCATGGAAGTGGTGGGCAACTCCATTCCCAAACTTGCGGACTCACCCTGATGTGGTGACTGATGGCTGAGCTCACAGCTTCCTTAGCAGCACAAGCAGTGGCCACCCAACGTCTGAGAGCTGCAGTTGAAGCTCAGGCTGCTGTCAAGCAAGGTCAGTCTACTTCCTTGAAATGTCAAACTGCTGCCATCACAAATGTGGGTTACAGGTCAGCAGAGACTTACAGGATGTCACACCAGTGCAGTAATCTGTCCTCCAGCAGATCTCTAGGATTGCCGGGAGAGTGGTGGTGGTTCTGTGGAGATTGAGCCTGCTGTCCTCTCTTAGGATAAGAGTATTCATTCTCCCCCACCCCTGCCACCCCTCCAGCACCCTTGCTGTTGCTTAAAATGAAATCCAAAACTGTTGGAAACATTCAGCAGGCGCCCGTGGAGAGAGAAATGAAGGTTACACACCCGCTGCACCCTGAGCGTGTGGAACTCCTTTCGGCTACAGTATATGGCTGGGTTTGCAGGTGGTGCACGCAATGTGATGCGTGTGCAGTCAATGGCACCCTACATCACAGGGCAGTCATTCATTCCAGCAATGCCAGCTGCTGACTCTGCCTGCATGTGTCTGCCAGGAGGGACTGAAATGTAATTAGCTCTCTTCGAATAGAGAGCCTCTATGACCTCCTTTACACAACAATAGGTGGCAAACTGGGAGATGTTGCAAATATCTCCAGCTCCAGCTTGGAAGGAGCCGGAGGCTTAAAAGATCATTGTTACAGCACAGTTACTGCAGTTGCAACTGCAGCAAGCGGAAGGTTTCAGTGAGGAGATCTTTACTGAAGCTCAGGCATCTCACACCTTGTTCCTCTTTGAGATTCAAGTAGGAGTATTGCTCCCTGAACACCTTGCGCAAATCTGGCCTCCTGCTGAGAGTCCTTCAACCCCTCTCATCCTCTCTCTTCCAGCAACTTTCCCTACTCTGCTCTTGCTTCCAGTTGTGCTGCATTGCACGGGGGATGCCATGTACTGCATCTTTGCCTGGGAGCAATTGCTTTGTGCAGAAGCCTTGAAGTCAGCAAAAACTCTTTCGGCACCTGATACACAACTCATTGTCCATCTTTGCAACTTGAAATGGTGGAATGATCAAATGCTTGCTTGATCATAGCAACAACCAGGAGAAATCAAACTACAGCTCACTTGGAAGTAGTTGGAGATGCCTTTGACACGTCTAATAATTTTGTTATTTATTGAAGAAACCTGGGCATTGAGTGGTCATTCTGAGATTTATCCGTAAAGCACATATTTGGCCATATAGCTAGCTGGAAAAATCCACATCAAAGGTTAATGCGGAAAATAAAAACATGGTGTAGGGGGTAACATATTGGCATGGATAAAAGATTTGCTACCTAATAGGAAACAGACGGTAGGCATAAATTATTTTTTTTTTCTGGTTGGGGGGATGTAACTGGTGGTGTGCCACCGGGATCAGGGCTAGGGCTCAACTGTTTACAGTTTATATAAATAACTTGGGTGAAGGAACAGAAGATGTGGTTGCTAAATTTGCTGATGATACAAAGATAGGTGGGAAAGTAAGTTGTGAAAAGGGCATAAGGAGGTTACAAGGGGACATAGATAGGTTAACTGAGTGGGCAAAGATCTGGCAAATGGAGTATAATGTGGGATATTGTGAAAAAGAAGTTTATTATCAAAATGGTGAGAGATTGAAGAGCTCCGAGATGCAGAGGGATCTTGGTGTCCAGTGCATGAATCACAAAAGGCTAGTATGCAGGTACAGCAAGTAATTAGGAAAGCTAATAGAATGTTATCATTTATTGCAATGGGGGTTGAATATAAAAGTGGGGAAGTTATGCTTCAGTTGTACAGGACACTAGTAAGACCACATCTGGAGTGGTATAGTTTTGGTCACCTTACTTAAGGAAGGATGTAAATGCATTAGAAGCAGTTCAAAGAAGGCTTACTATACTAATCCAGGAATGGGCAGGTTGTCTAATGAGGAAAGATTGGACAAACTAAGCTTGTATCAGCTGGCTTTTAGAAGAGTAAGAGGTGACTTGATTGAAACATATAATGCCCTGAGGGATCTTGACAGGGTGGATGTGGAGAGGATGTTTTCTCTTGTGGGTGAATCTAGAGCTAGGGGTCAATGTTTAACAATAAGGGGTTACCCATTTAAGACAGAAACAAAAATAAATTATTTCTCTCAGAGGGCACTGAGTCTTTGGAAATATCTTCTTCAAAAGGCAGTGGAAGCAGAGTCTTTGAATTTTTTCAAGGCAGAGGTAGATAGATTCTCGATAGGCAAGGGGGTGAAAGATTATCGGGGGGCAGGCAGGAGGTTATAGTTACATCAGCCGTGATCTTATTGAATGGCAGAGCAGACTCGAAGGGCTGAGTGGCCTGCTCCAGCTCCTAATTTGCATGTTTGTATGTTCATATTTAAATATATGTTGTGATCCGTGGAGGAGTGGAACTAGAGGCAGGCAGTGCACGCCTCCCATCTCAGGCATGACAATGTGACTTGGATCCTGAACTGGGAGGTAAGAAGACTGAAAGTAGGAATAAAAAGTGTTAAACTTCTGATTGGGGAGATATAGCAGATATATGTAAGGGCCTGTTTAAAAGAAAAACAGCTGTTGGCTTGGATTGAAAAACAAAGGCAGAGAAGATGACATAAAAATAGTCGGTGGGTTAAATGAGAAACAGTTGCACGTAATGATTTTATTTTTGTCTATGATCAATACCATGAAAGATCAACTGCATTATAATGTTTTATATGTTATATGATTATAACACTCCATCATCATAATATAGTACATCCCCTGACATATTGTGAACAACATTGTAGGAGATTTATCCCTTTATATATAAATCAGTGCAGATGTCACACTGCAAACATCATATTTGAATACAAATGCAAAACAATCTTAACAAAAAATAGGAAGAAAACAAGGCATTTCATTCTGGGTGTTTTTGTGAGCAGAGCCCATCACTTATGTGATAACTGTGGTTCAAGTAGTAGCAGGCTTGCCTCTGAGTCAGGAGATCGTGGATTCAAGGCCTATTTCGGAGGCTTTGAGCACACATTTGAGGCTGACAGTCAGAGGCTCCGTCTTTAAAATGAAATATTAAATTCAGGCCCCATCTGCCCTGAAAGATGGATATGAAATAGCCCGTGGAATTATTTCAAAAAACTGGGAGTTCTCTTGTTGCCCTCAAGCAATGCCACTAGAAACAGATTAGCTGGTCATTATCCAATTCCTGTTTGTGGGAGTTGCTGTGTGCACGTTGGCTGCTCTTCTTCCTAATTTATAACATATGCTTCAGAAGTACTTGCCTGTGAAAGTCCATCGAGATTTCCTAAGGTTTTAAAATTGCCATACAAATGCAATCTTTCTTTTCGTTTTCTTTTGACAAGCGTGTTTTGAGACTGTTAACTTCATCAACTGGCAACTTCCAAACAGCTACAATTATTTGCATTTCCATTAGCGAGTGTTTCAAGAACATACTGTGTTACCTCCTCAACATTATACACATGCTCCAGACCCCAAAGAGCCTGTGAGTAATACTACAGAAAGCACATAATCCAGAGTATTATAGACAATTGGAATGCAAGTAACAACTGATTTTGTGATTTGCATGGGAAAGTAGATGGAATTATGGAATAAGATTCCCCAAGAGCAGGTGAAAATCCCATAATCTCATGTAATAAAAATAGAACCTGCCTTTTTACAGTTTGTAAACAGATGGCATTGCAGAATGTGATCCTACAGATATCAGCACAAATCTCAGAAATACGTCATGAAAACCAAAATCATCCATTTCAACCACCATTAAACAATATCCCTGCTTCAGATTCTTTAACACCTCTTTGACCAAGCTTTTGGTCACCTATTCTAGTATCTCTTTGTGTGCCTCAGTGTGAAATTTTGCTTGATAATGCTCCTGTGCAGCGCCTTGGGACAACTTAATATATTGAAGATGTTGTATAGATGTAAGTTGTTACCTTGCCATTTGGCAGCTAAGATGCAATCTTCACTCTGTAATATGTTGAGTAAAAAATGTAATTTTGTTTTATGTAGCTGTGAAACCACCAAGGTTGCTGCTTCCGACTATTCTTATTTTCAATTCTTTTACTTATTGAAAGATTAATTGCCACAAAGACAAGCTGCAATCGCATGGTTTTTGAATAAAGTCCTAGCTCTGTCACCTGGTAACCAAGCCTTTTCTTGGGCACCATCAAAAGCAGATATGCCACTATGAGAAATCAGAAGAAGTATGAGTAATAACAAACCACTGACTCTATCTGAAACCAAGTACAGGTGCCTCTCTCTGCCTATTGATCAGCTTGCTTTAACTGGTGAAGGTAATAGCTCCAAATGTTTCAGGGATAATTTTAACCTAGTTCATCTGGCAGCAAAGTGATGGGGTCTGGTTGGCCGCCATTTACCATTGAAGCCCTGAATATGCACATTTATGTGATGATTTATTGCTGAGTATTCACAGAGTCTTTCTGCTGTACCCCTCTTCATTTGCAGGCCAGGCCATTCACCCTCTTGAATCTGTTCCATCATTCAATTAACTTAACTTGCATCAATTGGCCTCATATTAAACTAACCAGTGGATAAGAATCATGACTGCAAGATTATGAAAGAACTAGTTAACATGTTTCTATGAGAATCCTTTGTCCATGCTTTTGACAAAATCAATAGCTTTTTCTTTTCATCATATTGATTAGTAATGTGGTACAATACATTTTCACCTTACAAGATTTGTATACAACCACTCACTTAAACATCATGACTGCCATTTTCATGACTAGAGTTGTTAAATGCTTAACGTGGAAAAATTAAAGCACTTCAAAGTATAAACATTTGAACAAGATTTATAAGTAGTGTAAATAACAGCGAGGTGATCGCCATAAAAAGACTGAAACTTCACATTTACAAACACTTTTAGCAATTGTTCATGAAATATTATATTTTCACTTTGAAAGGTATCTGGTTCAGAGGCTATGGAGATAAATCCTCTGATTTAATGCTCTAGACACAGTTCTTCAAATGATAGGAGGGCATATCCTAGCATAGATAAATGTTTTTAGGAAATAAGGGACATGAAGGGAAAATGGGAGAGAAAATGGGAAGGGAAATAAAAAGTTAGAGGCATCTGACCTATGAAAGGCAGACAGTTTGCCTTTTTTGTGTGTGAAAATGGACAATCAGTAAGTAGCAACATAGAAAATCCACAGTCTCAGCAATTATCAACTTTATTTGTTAAGTGATAGAAAACAAATGTTTTTAAACTTTTAACTTTTTTAACTTTAACCAGCACTCAGTGTGGTTACTTGGTCCAAGTCATCCCATTCTCCTGATTTATGTAGATCAAAGAGTTAAAAGAGTAAAATAAGGGAGACGATCATAAATTGGAAGAACTATTTTTGCTATGTGCTTATAATCTGTGCATTCTTTAATACTTCAGCAATGAATAAAATCTGCAAGGTTAATGGAGAGATATCCTTTGGGCTCAACCCAGAGTGTGGGGCATTGTTATGAATTTTGCTGAAATCTTGAGCTTGATGTATCTTAATGAGCATGGGGATGGTAGGATAGCAATAACATACTGGCCTAGTAATCCAGCGGCCTGGATTTTAATGCTCAGGGGGCATGAGTTCAAATCCCACCATGGCAGTTAGGAATGAAATGCCAGTCTCATTAATAATGATCAGGAAAGTATCAGATTGTTGTAAAAACCCATCTGCTTCACTATATCCTTCAGGGAAGGAATCTGTCTTACCAGGTCTGGCCTGTATGTGACTCCAGACACACAGCAATGTGGGTGACTCTTAAATGCCCTCTGAAATGGCTTAGCAAGCCATCCTGTTGTATTAAACTGTGACAGAAAAGTTGCAAAAGAATAAAACTGGACAGACCAATCGGCATTGACCTAGGTACCAGAAATGAAAAATGCACAACTTACCCAGTCAGCTCTGCAAAGTCTTCCTCAGTAACATCTAGGGACATGTGCCAAAATTGGGAGAACCGTATCACAGACTCATCAGGCAACAGCCTGACATAGTCATACTCACTGAATAATATCTTACAACCAATATCTAGTATTCCTGTCACCAACATTACTGGGTATATCATGTCCCACCAACAGGACAGTATTAGTAGCGCAAGTACTGACCTGAGCTCTGAGCACATATCTGCCAGACTGGGCCTGTGTAGGTGGTGAGGTAACCTATTTACCTCACCCTCACCAATCTACCTGCCACAAATGCATCTGTTCATTAAAGTGTTGATAGAAGTAACCACATCGAGTTGTTGTGGATACAAAGTCCTGTTTTTACACTGAGGACACGCTCTGTCATGGTGTGTGACACTCTTACGAAGCTAAGTAGCTTTGATTCAGAACAAATCTAGCAGCTCAAATGGGTGTTCATGAGGTGCTCTAGGCCATCATCATGGGGAGATGGTACAGTGGTAGTGACATTGGACCAGTACTCTTGGGGGCGTGGGTTTAAATCCTCCCACAGCACCTGGTGAAATGTAAAGGAAGAACATGATGAGATAATATAAAATCAGGGGTACAACTCTAAAGGGTGTGCAGGAGGGGAGGGATCTGGGTGTATTTGTGCATAAGTCATTAAAGGTGACAGTTCAAGTGGAGAGAGCAATTAATAAAGCATACAGTATCTTAGGCTTTATTCATAGTGGCATAGAGTACGAGAGCAAGGAGGTTATGTTGAACTTGTATAAGATGCTAGTTAGACCTCAGCTGGAGTATTGTGCACAGTTCTGGATGCCACACTTTAGGAAGGGAGAGTGCAGAAGAGGTTTGCAAGAATGGTTCTAGGGATGAGAAACTTCAGTTATGAGGAAAAATTGGGACTGTTCTCCTTGGAGAGGAGAAGGCTAAGAGGAGATTTGATAGAGGTATTCAAAATTGTGTGGGGGCTGGACAGAGGAGATAGGAAGAAATTGTTCCAGCTCGTAAAAGGATCGTGAACGAGATGGCACACATTTAAAGTGATTTGCAAAAGAAGCAAATGTGACAGGAGAAAGAACTTTTTCACACAGCGAGTGGTGCGGGTCTGGAATGCACTGCCTGGAAGTGTGGTGGCGGCAGGTTCAATCGAGGCATTCAAAAGAGCATTAGTTGATTATCTGAATAGAAATAGCATGCAGGGTTACAGGGAAAAGGCAGGAGAATGGTACTAGGTCATATTGCTCACTCTGAGAGCCGCTGCAGACATGATGGGTGGGATTTTCTGGCCCCACCCGCCACCGGGACCACCTGATCCCACTGAGAGTCAATGGACTTTTGGTTGGGCCGCTGAATCTCCTGTGGCCGGTCCTGCCCACGACAGTGCTGGAAAATCCCGGCCAATGAGTCAAATGGCCTCCTTCTGCATCATAACAATTCTGTGATTCAGCGCAGAATTGTATTCAACCACAATATGTGAACTTATGGCCCAATATATCCCCCACTCTCCCATTACTATCAAGCGAGGGGATCAGCCCTGGTTCAATGAGGTGTACAGGAGAGCATGTCAGGAGCAGCACAAGGCATATCTAAAAATTAGGTCAAACGGTGGAAGCAACACGCTATAGACAAAGCTAAATTATTCCACAATCAATGGATCAGATCAAGCCTCCACAGTCCTGCTACATCCACGCATGAATTATATTGGACTCTTAAACAACTAATTGGAGGAGGAGGCTCCACAAACATCTCCATCATTAATGATGGCCAGAAATGCCAGGTGGATGACCCAACTCGGACTCCTTCTGATATCCTCACCACCATAGTTGCCAGTTTTCAGACAATTCAATTTACTCCATGTGATATCAGGGAACAGCAGATGGCACTGGATACAGCAAAGGATATGGGCCCTGACAATACCCTGGCTCTAATACTGAAGTATTGTGCTCCAGAACTACCTGTGCCCTGAGCCAAGTTGTTTCAGTACTGAACACAAGAACCTAAGAAATAGGAGCAGGAGTAGACGATGGCCCATTGAGCCTGCTCCGCCATTCAACATAATCATGGCAGATCTTGCATGTCACGGATGTTTAAAAGGTGTTTCTCCAAAGTCTCCTGTGAACAATGTATTTGTATATATGTGTGTGCATTTTCTTACCTGTGAAATGAGAAATTCAATTTAAAATAACCCAGTAGCAAAGCCTTTTTACTTAAAAAATAAAAAGTTAATTTATTTCACTCGATTCCTCTGGAAGTTACCAAAGAAAAGATAAAGCTATTAACACACGGACACACAAAGATTAGTTAAAGTTGAAGATAAAACAATGCTTATAATTGTAAATCAAGATTGGTCCAAATTTGGTGCAGGCCTGATACATTTTGAAGTCTAGCTGCTGTATTGTCTGAGATGAAGGTCCTGAGGCTGTGGAGTTGCCTCTGCAGCTGTGATGGCTTCCACTGTCAAATTTCCTGAAGTTGCTTTAACAGGTGAGCTTTGTAGGTGGAATCAGGGTTTACAGGTTGGAGAGAAGGTTCCTTTTTCCTGCTTCTGCAGGCGTGGCATTTCAAACTGCCTAGTTTGAAGCCGAAGCCATAGTTGTTTCTGATGCCTTTCTCTGTCTCTTCCTTGGCTGAAGCCTTTTCAAGATGATTTTCTGTGTGTCTGGCAGCTTGCTGCCTTTTGTGTTACTCCTAGCTCACAGGCTAAACTGGCCACTGTATCATGTGACCTGGCCAAAATTGCTAAGTCATTTCCCAAATAAGGCATCAACACTTCAAAGCCCTTCTCCCAACTATGGTTCTTAGCTTTTGTTCTGGCCAAGGCACAATTTGAATTCTTAAAATAAGGCATCAACAAAACTTTGTTATCTCCTGGATGAGACCACATATTGAACCATAATTAAATTAAGGATTGTTTTTTCCTCTCGGAAGAGGAGACACAATCTGAAGTCCACAATTCTGTCTGGTAGCTTGGAATCATTTTGAAGAAGTGTTTAAACGCAGTCCAAGGTTCTTTTAAAAAAATGACCCTCAGAACAGTTTTTCTAAAAGTTTGTAATATCATAACTGCGCCCCATAACGTTGATCTCAACTTCATTTTCCTGCCCGTTCCCCATATCCCTTGATTCCTTGAGAGACTAAAAATCTGTCTCAGCCTTAAATGTATTCAACAATGGAGCATCCACAACTCTCTGGGGTAGAGAATTCCAAAGATTCACAACCCTTTGAGTGAAGTACTTTCTCCTCATCCCAGTCCTAAATATTTGGTCCCTTATCTTGAGAATGCGTCTCTGTATTTTAGATTCCCCAACAAGCGAAAACAATTTCTCAGAGCCCACCCTTTCAAGGCCCGTCAGAATCTTGTATGTTTCACTGAGGTCACCTCTCATACTTTTAAACTCCAGAGAATGTATGGCCAACTTACTCAGCCTAATCACAGAAACCAAATTAGTCAACCTTTGCCATATGTCTCCGATGCAAGTATATCCTTTGTTACATGTGGAGACCAAAACTGCACACTGTACTCCAGGTGTGGTCTCAGCAAAACCCTGTACAATTATAGCAGGATTTATTTATTCTTATACGCCAATCCCCTTGCAAAAAAAGGTCAATATGTCATTTTATTTCCTAATTGCTTGCAGCACTTGCATGCTAACTTTCTGCATTCCACATAGGAGCACACACAAATCTCTTTGAACATCAACATTTACAAGTTTCTCACCTTTTAAATAATATTCTGCTTTCCTATTTTTATGTCCAAAGTGAATAACTTCACACTTCTCTACAATATACTCCATCTGCCATTTTGTTGCCCACTCACTTAACCTATCTATATCTCTTTGCAGCCTCTCTGCATCTGACCCACAGCTTGCCTTCCCATCTAGCAAACTTTGATACGATACACTTTGTCTTTTCATCTAAGTCATTGATATAGATTGTAAATAGCTGAGGCCCCAGAATGGTCCTTGTGGTACTCCACTATTCATGCCTGCCAACTTGAAAAAGTTCTGTATATGCCTATTCTCTACTTACTGTTCATTAACGAATCCTCTATCCATGCTGATATATTACCCCCAACTCCATGAGCCCTTATCTTCCCTATTAACCTTTTGCATGGCACCTTATTGAATGCCTTTTGGAAATCCAGGTATGCTACAACACTGACATTTATCCAAAAAAGTGAAAACTGTCCTGTTATGATCTGTCCATAAAAAGTAGGACAAATCTGATCTAGCCATTTACCGTCCCATCATTCTACTCTCGATCGTCAGCAAAGTGATGGAAGGTGTCGCTGACAACGCTATCAAATGGCACCTACTGAATAATAACCTGCTCATTGTTGCCAGTTTGTGTTCTATAAGGGTCATTCGACTTCTAACCTCTTTGCAACCTTGTTCCAAACAAGGTCAGAAGAGCTGAACTTAAGAGGTGAGGTGACAGTGACTGCCTTTGACTTCAAAGGAGCATTTGGCCAAATGTGGCACCAAGAAGCCCTAGCAAAATTGAAGTCAATGTGAATCAGGGAAACTTTCCACTGGCTGGAGTCATATCTAGCATAAAGGAGGATAGTGGTGGTTGTTGGAGGTCAATCATCTCAGTCTCAGCACATTGCTGTGGGAGTTTCTCAGGTTAGTGTCTTAGGCTGAACTTCTGACCTTCCCTCCACCATAAGGTCAGAAGTGGGGATGTTCGCTGATGATTGTACAATGTTCAGTTACATCCACAACTTCTCAGAGACTGAAGCAGTTTGTGCCTGCACTCAGAAAGACCTGAACTACATTCAGACTTGGACTGATAAGCGGCAATTAACATTCTTGGCACTCAAATGCCAGGAAATAACCATTTGAATAAGAGTGAATCCAACCATCTTCCTTAGATTTTCAGTGGCAATACCATAGCTCAATTCCCTACCATCAACATACTTGGGGTTAACTTGACCAGGAACTTAACTGCACCAACCATATAAATATTGTCAGAGGTTGGGAAATCTGTGGCTCGTCACTCACCTCCCAAATCCTCTTTGTAGGGTAAATGGTTAACATTAGGAGCACCTGATACTGATGTAACTACTGAAGTAATGATGATAATGATGATACAATGTGACATGATTAAGAGAATGGGATCAGGTGGGAAGTAGAATTACAACCTCATGTAGAATACTGAGATGTACAGGGATCTGTAAATAAACACAATGGATTTACGAATAACAGTCTACGGTAGCATTCTTAGCATAACAGGCAAATGCTGAAGAAACCCATGTAGGCCCCATACCCACGACGAAACATGATGTCAGCGGACTGCGGTAAAGACCCAGAAAAGCTCCAGATGAAACTACAGACCTGAAAGACCTGCAAATGCATGGGAAAAGGGCAAGAAGAGAAAAAAAAATGAAAATTTACCTGAGAACGGAGCATTGTGGTTACTTCAGATGCAAGCAGGCACACAGGCCCAGAGTACAGACAGCAGTGAGTACAGATCACAATCTACAAGCCAAACATTTGAAGCAGCAATAGATCCAGAGCTTAGGTTAAGCATGGGGTCTTCATTCCCACTCCCAGAACTGTTCTAAAGCGCTGAAGGCTTGCAATAGGCTCAAAATTGGGACAACTGGAAGAAAAGATTCTCCAGATGCCAGGCTTGCATAAGAAGGACAAGAATGATCAGGTCAGTGCTTTACTCTATGCAGTGGGGGCCATAGCAGATGATATTAGTGCAAGACAAGGCATCGATGAGGCTTCAAGCTCATATGAGAAATTCCTTCAGGCATTCAGGTCATACTTCAGTATTCAAAAAATTTTGGTCATTGAGCAAGCAAAATTTAATATGTGGAGACAATAAACAGGCAAATGCATGAATTAATTTATAAATGACCTATATGGACTCAAGGAGAATTTTGACTATGGGATCCGCAGAGATGAATTAATACACAATCATATAATGGTTGGGGTCTTAGATGAAACCCTATCAGATCTTCTGCAAATGAGGGAATGTTTAACTCTCACAAAGGCAGTACAAATAGTGTGACAGACTGAGCTTTAGAATCTAAACAAAGTTGGTGTTCGGAGGATATGTCAAGTGATGTCTTTTGGAATAAAATGAGTGAAGCCATTCAATATGCTGGATTAAAAAGAGAAAGCACAAAGAAGCAAAAGCTTGTGAAATCAGAAAAAAAAAGCCATCCTGAGATGCTCTCAGTGTGGCAGGAAAACCTTACACAAGCAGGAAGAATGCCCAGCAGGGGGAGCTGAGTGCTACATCTGTGGGAAGTTAGGACATTTTCAAATAGCTCGCAAATCCAAAATTCCTACAGCTCACAGGAAGAAAGAAATAACAATCAAACCAAGTAAAATCCCAAGAAGTAGAGGAGCCACAGGGAAAAACAGATAACCTTCTTCAGAGACGATAATGAAACAAAAAGTAACTACTGGAGCATTACATTAGAGTTAATGGTCACCCCACAGAATTCAAGCTCGATATTAGCACAGGTGTTTCAGTATTATCTGATGAAGTAAAAAGGTTTAAAACTATCACATTACAGTCATCTTCCATTCAGTTGCAAAGTTCTGGAGGGACCTCAACAAAAGTAATAGGTCCACATTTGGCAAGGTTAAGATACAAAGGTGGAGAAATTATTGAACGCCTGCATGTTACACTCAACCAGGAGTCATCATTATTGAGTAGAGAAAACATGTTTGCAGTGAGGCTGATTTACATGGTTGACCAAATTGCTGACAAGCAGCTCAATAATATATTCAGAAATGAATTTCCATCCCTATTTTCAGGCTTAGGAAATCTTAAAACAGAATATCACATAACCCTAAGGATGCTAAACCTATATGTCCCTTCACAGTGAGGAAGATCCATCACCCACTGTTAGGCAAAGTCAAAAGTGAGATTGAACACATGTTACAACAAGGGATCATCTGCCCAGTAACCATCCCAATGAAGTCATGTTCTGGAATGCTCATAGTACCATAGCCTAATGGTTCAATTAAAATCTGCATGGATTTGACTCAATTAAACAAGTCAGTAAAGTACAAGATGCACCTGATAACATCTGTGGATGAAAGTCTCGCCAAATTCCAAAAAGCACCCTCTTCACAAAATTAGTTTTTTTAAAAATCTATTTATAGGTTGTGGGTGCCGCTGACTAGACCAGCATTTATTGCCCATCCCCAATAGCCCTTAAGAAGGTGATGGTGAGCTGCCTTCTTGAACCACTGCAGTCCCTGTGCTATAAGCACATCCACAGTGCCATTGGTTGCTAACAGTTGCTTTAGGGAGTTGCCTCTGGACAAAGAATCAAGATTGATAACTACTTTTATCACCCCATTTAGTCATTATTGTTTTAACAGGTTACCATTTGCTTCTGCACCTGAGATATTCCAAAGAACGATGTCTCAGACCTTGGAAGGCATGGAAGGAGTAATATGCCATATGGATAACATTCTTGTCCATGGTTCATCGAGGGAAGAACATGACCGTTGAGTGAGGGCAGTTCTCAAAGTCCTACAAGAAGCATGCATGACGTTAAATGACAAATGTAAATTTGCAAACGCTATGATAAAATTCTTAGACCACATTGCGCAAGCTTCAGGAATTAAGGCTGACCTGCGGATAACCAAGATCATTAGAGAGTTTCCACAACCAAAAACATTGTAGAATTACAAAGATTCCATGGGAGTTCACTCAAAAAGGCAAGTTCCTACTAACCTTGGTGGAAATCAATGAGCTGTTATGACAACTGTTGAGACAAGGTCAACAGTGATGCTGGAATGTGGACCAGCAAAATGCTTTGGAGAAGATGAAAAATCTCCTAATTTCACCAGAAATTTATTGCTCTATTTTCCAGAGTTGCCAACAATTGTAGCAGCAGAAGCATTTTCGACAGGCTTAGGCACAGTGCTGGTTCAAGTTCAAAAAGATGGACAACGAAAACCAATTTGTTATGTCTCAAAGTCTCTCTTGGACGCAGAAAAGAGGAATGCAACTATTGAGAAAGAAGTGTTAGCCTACATTGGCCTGCAAGAAGTTTATGCCATGGGATTAACATTCAAAATTGAAACTGACCATAAACCTTTGGTTACTCTTCTTTACCTAAAGGAAATTGCAAAAATGCCACCCAGAATTCAAGGTTTTAGACTGAAACTCATGAGGTATGATTCATTTACTGAGTAAATTGTAAGGAAGTACCAGACAACAGCAGATGAATTGTCAAGAATAGCAGTGGAAGGAGTTAAGCTGGAAGTTATCGATTTTATGGAGGAAGCCAGAACATATATTTTGCTCATTACCAAACACTTACCAGCCACTGAAAACAGATTACAAGAGATTAAGCAAGTAAAACAACAGGATGACAAGTGCATCAATATAAGACTATTGCCAGAACGGATGGCCGGATTACACTTCTAACAACCCAGTACTTTGCCAATACTTTGAACAGAGAAAACATCGCACAATCATCAATAATTTATTTGTTTTTGATAACAACCTAGTCATCCCTAAAACACTTTGACTAGGTATTCTCCAGAAAATCTATCAAGGTCACTTGGGAATAGTGAAATGCTAAACAAGAGCTCAGCAGTCAGTGTGGTGCCAGGCATCAGTCGCTCCATCGAAGAGTTAATCAAGAATTGCTTTACACGTGCAGTAAAAGGCCAGCAGCAGAGTGAGCCACTGGCACGCCCCACTTTTCCTTCAAGGCCTTGACAGCACCCGAGAATGGATTTATTTGAGTTTAAAGGCAAAGTTTTCATCATCATCACTGATTATTGGTCCAGATGGTTTGAAGTGAATAGACTGTGTCGATCGCATCATGTCAGAGGCAGCCATTACATCACTAAGAAGAATCTTCGTAACATTTGGCATTCCAGACATTGTGCTGTCAGACAGCAGGCCTCAGTTTACTTATGAGCTGTTATTCAAATATGCACAGGAATGCGGTTTCATGCATGTTACTAGTTCGCCCAGATATTCTCAGTCGAACACAGAAGCAGAAAGAGGAGTTTGAACAATCCAGGAATTGATGAAAAAGAACAAAGAAATTGACTTGGCCCTTCTTAACTACGGAACGTCACTGCTAAAAACACGTTCTCGCCATCAAACTATTGATGGGAAGACAGCTACAAACACAACACTTCCAGCTCTACAACAAACACTACAACCTAATATTACCTCAAAGTTAGGAAGTGTGAGGAGCAACGAAGAGACAGTCCAGCTCGTGGTTTCACCTTCAGGCACGGAACACGAGACTTGAAAATGCTACAGCATAGGGAAAGATTGTGGATACGAGATCAACAGAAAGAAGGCATTGTAATAGATAGAGCTCCACAGCCAGGATCTTATAGAATTGAGATGGACCAGGGTAATAGCAGAAGGAACCAAAGAGTTTTGATATAATTGGGAAGGAAACTAATGGAACATTGGGCACAATTTATGACCTGGATAGATTGAATCCGGGGAACCAGAAACAAGTAGAAACTCTATGACAACCCAGGTGGAAGACAGGTCTACCAAATGACGAGAGAGTGCAGTTCGTCCTCAACCTCAAAATGAAATCAGGGCCAGACCAGAGAGTTTGGTCAAAGTACCACATAAGGCTCACCCTGTGAAGTCTGAGACTTTGTGGGGAGATGTAGGAGGATGTATATAGCTGGGATAAAGACTTGGGGGAGATGTAAAGGGTGATCATCAGGAGCACCTGGTACTGATGTAACTGCTGATGTAACTGTGATGCAATGTCACATGACTGAGAGACTGAGATCCAGTGGAAAGCAGAATTACAACCTCATGTAGAGTACTTAGATGTATTTAATCTGTAAATAAACAGGAATGGCTTTTATATGTAACAGTCTATGGTAGCATTCTTAGGGTAACAGACAAACCCTGAAGAAAAAACAAAAACAGAATTACCTGGAAAAACTTTTCTTCTCCGCCGATGCTGCCAGACCTGCTGAGTTTTTCCAGGTAATTCTGTTTTTGTTTTGGATTTCCAGCATCCGCAGATTTTTGTTTTCATTTTTGTTTTTATTTTTAAAGAAGAAATCCCACCTAGATCCCAAACCCAAGATGAAACACTGTTCACCATCTACAAGGCAGAATTCAGTAGATTACTCTCCACTTGCTTGGATGAGTGCAGCTCCAATAACTAAAGAAACTTGACATCATCAAAGCAGCCTACTTGATTGGTACCCCAACCACCACTTTAACCATTTACTCCCTCCACCACTGATGCACAGTGGCAGCAGTGTGTACCATCTACAACATGAGGCATTCAGGAGGGCATTAAATGATTATTTAAATATATGCAGGGCTATGAGTAAAAGGAAGAAGAATGGCACTGAGTCATAATGCTCATTCGGAGAACCAGTACAAACATAATGGGCTGAATGGCTGCATTCTGCACTGTAACAATTCCGTGATTCTGTGATTCAGTGCTGCAACTCACCAAGGCTCCTTCAACATCACCTTCCAAATTGCAACATTTACCACCTAGAAGATCACGGGCAGCAGACCCACAGGAACATCACCACCTGCAAGTTCCTGTCCAAACCACACACTAGCCTGACTTCGAATTATAGTGTTGTTCCTGCAATATCGCTGGATTAAGTCCTAGAACTCCTTTCTGTACAGCATTAGGACAGCAGCGGCTCACGAAAGCGAGTTACCACCAACTTCAAAAAGGCAGTTAGGGAATTGGCAATGAATGCTGGCCTTGCTTGTGGTGCTTGCATTCCATAAACAAATAAAAAAGGCAGCTATTTCACAGTCAGTGCATTGTACATTGGCTTAGTGGACAGAGTCAAAAAAAGGGATTCAAAAGAAATGGGCATGCAGTCTGATTCAACAAAGAACAGTTGGATACTGGCTCAGCCTGAAGCAAAGGGATGAAAATGGTTTGATCGAATCTTGTACAATAACCTAAATAGATCAAGCCAGAGGAGCTGAATGGCCTTTTCTTTATTCTATGTTCCTATGTTTAGAAACAGCAAGGTTCCAATAGCCATGGGGACTATTTATTTCATCATAATGGATCACCTCTGTACAATAGAATCATTACAGAAAATGCTTTTTCCCTTCAGTATACTCCAACCTTGCTTCACTTGTATGTGAGTTGCTTTGTTGCAGTGCTAGTATTGGGGATGGAAGATAATCAATTGCACAAAGAAGGTGGGATATAGCTTTATCTTTGGTCGCATTTTTTTAACGTTCAAAGCAGTTTGAATAAGAAAGCATTCAATGTCACAGTCAAAAAAAGAAAGATTAACAACAGGAGAGCCACTGGAAAAATACAGTTGAAATTGGCTAGACAGTAACACAAGGAACAATAAATACAGATACATACATATATATGTATATATTATACACACATCCACACACACATGCCATGGTAATCATTACTAGTTGACATGGCAAACTAAAATACATACATCCTGATTATCAACAGTCAGCTGTGTTGTTTGAGATAATGGGCTGGATTTTCATCTTTGAGACGGATAGCAGGAGTCAGGAAATCTTCCTGCTCGGAGTCACTGTTTAAAAATAAGGGATCGCCTATCTAAGGCAGAGATGAGTCAAAATCTTTGATTCAGAGGGTCGTGAGTCTTTGGAACTCTTTTCCTGAAAAAGCAGTGGAAGCAGAGTCTTTGAATATTTTTAAGGCAGAGGTGGGTAGATTCTTTGTAAGCAAGGGGGTAGGTGGGATGCAGATTTCAGGTTACTGTCAGATCAGCCATGATCTTATTAAATGGCAGAGCAGGCTTGAGGAGCTGAATGACCTACTCCTGCTCCTTGCTCATATGTTTGTGTGACCCACCCACTTTGGGAGAAAGTGCCCGCAAAGGCAGGTTTTTCATTCTTGGGGGGTTGGGATTGGGGGGGTGGGGAAGGGTGGAGGGGAGAAGGGTGCAGTAGTGGGTACTAACTGGATTCTTGCTCACTATGCCCCTCCATGGGAAGAGCCACAGGGGCTGCTGGGTGCAGATGTCACCTCTTTAAAAGGTCCATGTCAGTGCTTTGTGACTTTGCCCCAGTTACAATAAAATCAATAAAATGGAAAGCAGCCCTCTGCCCCTCACCCCTCACAAACCCTCAGCCCCCATGTGCTCCCCATGCCCCATCCATGCCAAGTCAAGCCACCTCAAGGCCACACCCAGCCCCTGTGGTGCAGGTATTTCAGCAGAGTAATGGATGTCTGGGCTCTCAACCACCAAGCCTCATTTTGCATTATTTCCCTAACATTGCTTTATTGACAGCTCTTTCTCTCTGATCTATTCAGTCAATAATATAATGTTTATTTACACAAGATAATGAGGTTTCATGTGTTTGCAGTTTCTGCACTGACAGTTTAAATGGTCTGAATGATTGACACTTTTATAAGCCGGCATAAAAGCATTTTTTATGAATGAATTACTGTTTTTTAAAGCTTTTTCATGCATGCTATTGTTACTATAGGGTTCAGTGGTTCTGTACTGGATGAATGGGCATGGAAGTGCCATAGGTTGGAATGGAGGTATGAGGAGCCATGGGTGGTGGGTGGAGGTGCATAGGTTGGTATGGAGGATATGAGGGCCATAGGTGTTGCATGGAGGGGCATGGGTTGGCATTTAGGTTATGAAGGGTCATGGGGGTACATGGGGGGCATAGATTGGCAAGAGGGCATAATTAACACCTTCTCAACATAACTTTCAAAATTTTCCTCATCCAGCCTGTAGTTCACAGCATCTCTGAGGGGCAGTGAGCCCTTGAAAAGCCCTTGAATAGCTGGTCCGACTCCATGAAAATTGTGGAGGGCTAAGAGAGACCTATCTCCACAATGGAGCCAGGCTGGAGTGCAGGGTGCAGGCTCACTAGCCGCACCAGCCCCCACCCTTGTCCCACACTGGTGAAAATTGGGGCACCAGGAATGGGGCTGGACCATAGTTGATCAGCAGAATATTGGATTCAAGGGCACTGAGCCAGGCAATATCAGATTTCTCTCTGGGAATGGTCACTTTGCTTCCCCATCTAGTTACCTTGCCAAGGTTTGTTTGAACCCATTCACTTGAAGCAAATGAATGAGTGTCAGGCAGCCTCATGATTCAAACTTTTTACCTATCTGGATAGGGTTCAAACATTTTATTGGGTGTCGTATCCCAGTCACCATTTGCTAAAGGCGAGCAGAGTCTCCTCTGTCCTACGAAAATCCAGGCCAGTATTTCTAATGCCCATCACAGTATGATGGTAAAGGTACTATATTCAGCAATGTATGACATATTGATATGCCAAGAATCTTTTACCAGGTGAGCAGGATTTTGATGGAAGAACATAAAAGCTGTTTGTGAAAATCTAGCCTCAATGACACTGTCCTCCAGTGATTCTAATTGTAAGAACTCAAGGTGCTGCTGGTAGCCATCCAAACATTCACCCAACCTTGACAGAGAATGATTCTGATGGTGAAAAGTGATATATGAAACATAGAGATGATTGCCAACATGCGTATTGATTATATGGAAGAGCAGGGTAAATTACTATATGCCTCCTGCTCGCCTAGCTGATGCATGGAGGAATAAAAGGAAATAATAATGAAATGTTGATAAGACAGGCATCCAATAAAATGTTTGAATCCTATCCAGATAGGTAAAAAGTTTGAATCATGAGGCTGCCTGACACTCATTCATTTGCTTCAAGTGAATGGGTTCAAACAAATCTTCGCAAGGTAACTAGATAGGGAAGCAAAGTGACCTTTTTGAGAGAGAAATCTGATATTGCCTGGCTCAGCGCTCTTGAATCAAGTATTCTGCTGATCAACTATGGTCCAGTACTGATGGAAATGGAGGAGGAATTGTTGTCATTTCAATTTAATTTCATGACTCCGTTTTCAAACATTTTCAATTCAACTTTCCTACCTTGTCCCACTGTTCTAACTGAAGGTTAACATGCGGTGGGATGTGGAGAGAATGGTAACAAGAAAATAAACTTGTCATTTGATCCCGGCTGGTAAACAGAAAATTGAGACACAAATTAAACAATGCTGATGTGGGTAGAAGTTCACACTGAAAATTAATTCGACTTTATAGCTGTCAAATGGAACAGCACTTACTGTGAAACTAAAAAGCTTAACGCAAAATCAAACAAAACAATACAGAAGGCACTGTGCCAAAGGGAGTTGGGAGTTCAGCATGGACAACTTAGTGTTATATGAGAAAGGATTCAGGCTCGCAGTGGCTGGTGGAGATGGCAGCTGACACCTTCATTATTTGGGTGGGTGGAAGTTCTACATGTGCTAAAAGTGTGATGATGCCTGACTAAGATAAAAGCAAAATACTGTGGATGCTGGAAATCTGAAACAAAAACAAAAATAGCTGGAAAAATTCAGCAGGTCTGACAGCATCTGCGAAGAGGAACACAGTTAACATTTTGAGTCTGTATGACTCTTCATTCTGATGAAGAGTCATACGGATTCAAAATGTTAACTGTGTTCCTCTCTGCAGATGCTGTCAGATCTGCTGAGTTTTTCCAGCTGTTTTTGTTTTTGTTTCATGATGCCTGACTACCTGGTTTCCTCCAGTTTGGTAAAAACAGCTACTTGATGCCGTTACATGGATAATCTACATGCAAAATGGCACACTTAATACCTGAATTAATACACATCATGCATAATTGGGTAGATTTTCAGCTTCTTCACATGACCAGTAATCTGTAGAACATATAGCTCACTCTTTATAGAGTCTGCCTGATTGTCATTACGTTATTGATTGCAAATATTCACCCATTGCACTGAGCTTGCTGACCTACTTTGGCTGCCAGTTAAACATTACCTTGATTTTAAAATTCTCATCCTATTTTTAAATTCCCACCATGCCCTTCCCCCCCATCCCCCACCCCTTATCTTTCTAATCTCCTCCATCTTTACAGTCCCCCGAGGTCTGCACCCTGCCAATCTTGGCCATTTGGGCATTCCCAATCTTCATTGCTCCACAATTGGTGGCTATGCCTTCAGCTACTTTTATGTTTTTGGTTATCAGATTCGCTTTGTCTGGCGAACACTAGCTGTACCCTTGATGTTAACATATTAGTTAGTGCTTGAAACAATATAGGCAGAGAGACTGATTAACTGAACAAACACTGGTGGTTTATTGGAACTAAGAACAGAACACTAACATTATGTGTGCTTCTTCAATTGCCTCTAGCTCTAGATTACAGTTACCCAACTAGCCCGTGCTGTATAGTGATTGGTTAATATAATCACATGGTCAACTGGTCAACTAACTACATTCTGTTAAAGGCACACAGCACTCCACTTTACCACAGCTACCAAGGTCCTAAACTCTGGAATTTCCTCCTTAAATCTCTCTGCCTCTTGACCTCTCTTTCCACCTTTAATATGTTCCATAAAATCTACCTCTTTGAAAAGCTTTTGGTCATCTTGCATAATATCCCCTCATATGGTTCAGTGTAAAATTCTCGTTTGATAATACTTGTTAGGAGCTTTGGGATCTTTTGTTAGGTTAAAGCTGCTACACAAATTCAAGCTGTTGCTGTCATTGGCTACCATGTAGGGCCAGTGAATCGTTCCACATTATCACTGGCAGGTAAATGTTTTCTATTCCAATGTATTTTTCACACAACCTAATACATTTTTCACACAAACATGATGTATTCTGTGAAAGATACTATATATTACCTACAATGTAATCTACTTCATGTTAAATACATCTGCTTAGCAAGTATTTGAACACACAGTGGCAGCTGTGGCTTAGTTGGTAGCACTGTTACCTCTGAGTAGGAAGGGTGTGGTTTTAAGATCCAAGATTCACAGGTCATAACTTAAGGCTGACACTTTAGTGCAGTATTGAGGGAGTGCTTTTGAAGGTGCCACCTGTTGTGAGGGGCACTAAACAGAAATTCCATCTGTTTCGAGAGTTGGACATAAAAGATCCCATGGCACTTTTAAAAAGAAACGCAGGGGAGTTGTCCCCAGTATTCTGGCCAATATTTATCCCTCAACATCACAAAAACAGATTATTTGGTAATTACCACATTGCTGTTTGTGGGAGTTTGCTGTGCACAAATTGGCTGCAGCATTTCTTAAAGTACAACAGTGACCACACTTCAAAATCACTTCGTTGGCTGTAAAGGGCTTTGGGACAGACCAAGGTCATGAAAGGTGCTGCATAAATGCAAGTTTTTCTCTTTTTTAAAAATATACATTATACTATTTTAGGATTTTAGCCTGTGAGGCAATCCATGATGTCCGAAGGTGCCATGTATCTCATTCTTTAGAATGAAAGTTGATGTTGGGTAGCAAAGATGTAAGAGTAAATTGGAAGAGCACAAAACTAAAGAGACAAATTAATTTATTTGAATTCAATCTACTGGATACATTTGACGTGAGAGTAATTTATATCTTTTTTGTCTTCGCAAAAAGGATTTGGCAATGAATCACATTTATGCACTGTATTGTAAAAGAAGTTGCATTAGCTTAAAAAAATCAGATTGCAAGCATTGAAAATACATCCTAAAGTCAAATGAGTCAGTTTGTGAAATGACTATTCAAATGGAAACAATAAGAACCACTTCATTGAATCATAGAAGCAAACAGCAGAGAAAAAGGTCATTCAGCCCATCAAGTATCATCCAATTAAGCAAAAGTGGCCACTATTTACTTTGAGGATCTACAGAGATGGTTATGTTAAACCCATAACCCGAGGGAGAAAGAGCAGTAGCCAGCTTTATTAACAAAGGCAAAAATAAAAACACCTGGAAAAACTCAGCAGGTCTGGCAGCATCTGCAGAGAGGAACACAGTTAACATTTGGAGTCTGTGTGACTCTTCAACAGAACCAAGTAAAAATAGAAAAGAGGTGAAATATAAGCTGGTTTAAGGGGGAGGGGTGGTGGTAGAGCTGGATAGAGGGCCAGTGATAGGTGGAGATAGCCAACAGATGTCATAGACAAAAGGACAAAGCGACAGGGAGGTCTGGGTCATGCTTGGCCTCCCTGTCGCTTGCCATTTCAACACTCCACCCTGCTCTCAGGCCCACATGTCCATCCTTGGCTTGCTGCATTGTTCCAGTGAAGCTCAATGCAACTGGAGGAACAGCATCTCATCTTCCGACTTGGCACTTTACAGCCTTCCGGACTGAGTATTGAGATCAACAATTTTAGATCATGAACTCTCTCCTCCCTCCCCACCCCCTTCCCGATCCTCCCCTTTTTTCCCAATAATTCATATAGATTTTTCTTTACCCACCTATTTCCATTATTTTTAAATGTATTTCCATCCATCATTTTATCTCTACCTTTTAGCCGCTTTCGATTCCTTCACCCCACCCCACCCCCAACAAGGGCTATCTGTACCTTGCTTGTCCTGCTTTCTACCCTTAATTAGCACATTCCTTAGATAATATCACCACCTTCAACATCACTTTGTCCTTTTGTCTATGACATCTTTTGGCTATCTCCACCTATCACTGGCCCTCTATCCAGCTCTACCCCCCACCCCTCACTTAAACCAGCTTATATTTCACCTCTTTTCTATATTTACTTAGTTCTGCTGTAGAGTCATATGGTCTCAAAATGTTAACTGTGTTCCTCTCCGCAGATGCTGCCGGACCTGCTGAGTTTTTCCATGTATTTTTATTTTTGTTTTGGATTTCCAGCATCCACAGTTTTTTGCTTTTATTAACAAAGGTGCTGGTGAATCATGCAATGCTGAAAAAAAAACCTGAGGGACTGCTTTCTGTTGTCTGGGAACAAAGAAAGAAAATGACAAAAAGTTAGCCAGTCAGTGTTTTGGGAGGAGTTGTTTGATGAACCCTGCCTTGGTGAGGGAAAACTCACTCATGTCAAGGTCAGAGCTGGTCAGAATTAGGAGAATCAACAGAAAAAAATAGTGATATTTAATGATAATAGTGAAATTTAGTGATAATAGGGATGATACTTTATTTTTTTTAATTCCTGTTCTAATGAAGATGTCTGCAGTTCGTTGAATCATAAATATCAAGTTTAGATCAGAGGTCTTCTGTCCTTCGTTATACGACTATAAGGTTAGCTATTGGACAGTGCAAGCATACTGACGAATCTAAAATTCTTGGAGTACTCACAAACCAAATACCATTGTATCCAAGCATATGCATGGCAGACTCAGAACTTGTAAATTCTACATTTGCTCCAGTTGAAACAGTTGGAATCAAATTTATCCCTTTGGACATTGCCAGAGTTGACAAAATGTCATTCTGCATACACATGCCCCTTTTGGACTCTTCCATTATTCATTTTGCTCATTCTTGTGGCATCAGGCTAAAGCCTCTCTGACATTTTACAGATAGACCAAGACAATTAAGAAGGATTATTCTTACAAAGTCAATGATATGTGATGGAAATCATTATAATCTCCTCACAGCACGAGTGTGTAAGCAGATCTCAGTGCTGTATTGATCACAAAGGAGAAGTTCCATTATGTATTATAATTACCTGGCAGGATGTGTGATAAAGTTCACTTTCCTAACATCAATAAAGATCACCTCAGCAATGCTATAATGACTACCATATTGTCGGTGTCTCTCATTTTAGAGTTAGATTACTGCAGTTCTGATGAAAGACATACTCAAAACTTGTAAAATATGTTTACATATTTTGTGCTTATCAAGGTGAGGTGTGATAGTTAGGGGTTGGGGGAAACAGAACTCATTTCATGGAACCAAAATCTCAGCACCAAGCACTCCCAGGTCAGAGGTTTCACAGTCAGATGCTGAATAAAGCCCCCTATACTCTGTGCCAATAACATGGTTTAGTTCAAAATCTCAGAACATTCCCTATTGTGTCAGTGCAGCATTTCTTTAAAATTCTCCACATCAGCCATCTTGTTCCCTTTCTAAATTATTCCATCATTTAATGCAGAATTAAGGGCTATAGTTTTGCAACATAGGCTCAGTACCACTGGGTATTTGATCCAGGTCAAACAATGTTTTGATTTTAAAATTCCCATCCTCATTTTCAAATCTCTCCATGGACTCACATCCCTATCCCTGTAATCTCCTCCAGCCCCACACCCCACTGGGATATCTGCGCCCGATTCATCTAAATCTGGCCCTGATTTTAATTGTCCTACCAGTTGTAACCGTGCCACTAGTTGCTTAGGCCCTACCCTCTGGAACTCCTTCCAAACATCTCCCTACTTCACTTTCTGCCTTTAAGACATCTAAAAATCTACCTCTTTGACCATACTTATGGTCATTTGACCAAATGTCTTCTTATGTGGCTCAGGGTCAGATGTTTTATTACATTAAGGATGCCTAGTTGTTGTTGTTGTTAAGACTACTCATATACAGCTCCCTTAGAATTGTACAGCCATCAGGCAGAGAAGTTCTTTGTTTTTGGTTTTAGTGGATTTGAACCAATATTTGAACTAAAATTGTTTGACACCATGCCTGTTCTATAGGCACAAAAGCAGGCAGTGTAGGCCAGCACATTCTCTGGGGGAACTGTGCAGTATGCCATATCAGGAAAGGAGGCAGCCAGTATCCACACCTGAAACAAGCCTTAGGCTCTTTGCATATTCAAATAAGGACATGAGAAATAGGAATAAGCTATTCAACCTCTTGAGCCGACTTCCCTATTTATCGATCAAGGTCGACCTCCTAACTCAGTTATGTCTTCCTGTACTATCCGCATATCCCTTCATTCCCTTCATATGCAAAGTTATTCAATCTCTGTCTTGATTCTCCATTATTCCCAGAATGATTTTTTGTGTCCTCAGGTGTCAATTCAGATAGAAGGGGTGGGATTTTCTGGCCCCGCCCACCGCCGAGATCGTCCGGTCCCGCCGAAAGTCAGCAGACTTTGAGATGGCTCGCCACAGATCCCACCACAGCCGGTCCAGAAAATCCCGGCCCAGGTATTTGTTTAATGTTTCTGCCATTTCCTTATTCCCTTTATAATTTCTCCTGTCTCTCTACCTCTATGGAACTGGATAATATCTTTTTCACATACCCATGGAAGCTTCTACAATTTATTTTTATATCTCTTAGAAACCGGACAACCCCTTCCCCCTTTTCATTTTTGCCAATCTCTTCTAAAGATCAAGGGCAGAATCGGCCCAGATTTGCACAAAGTGCGGTAGCGGACGTGAAAAGAGACCTTTTACTCGCTGGCTGTAATGGCGGGTTTCAGCACCGCATCGTCCCCTCCCCGCCTCATTAATTATGCAGCCACAGGAAACACGCTGTCTCACTGGTGGGCAGCCTCCGATTTGTCTGCCATGCTGTTACCTTGCCGCTTCCTCATGCCAGGCGCCATATTTAAACAGCTGCCGCGCGCACAATTCTCAATGTTTGCAGCCCAGGACTGCTCCGGTGAAGGTATGGCCCCACAAGCCAAGAAGAGTGCAGCCCCCTGATTCAGTGATGCATCTCTGGGATGCCTTCTGGATGCCATGGAGGCCCGCCATGACTTCCTCTAACCCCGCTCTGGCCACTTGAGGCCCATTTGTCTCACCACTCCGGCTTGGGAGGCGGTGGCACTGGCGATCACTGCCAATGCTGCACTCAAGAGTTTCACCATCCAGTGGAGAAAACAAATGAATGACCCCAACCGTGCCACCAAGGTAAGTCACCTATCTCATCACTCTAAACTCACAGACTCACAAGCCCATCACACATTCACTGCCATCTCACTCACTGCCAGCTCAAGGGACATCACCACTCACTCTCTCACACACACCCTCACATCTCCATCTGGCCTCATCTCCTCTGGAGTCTGCCTCCTCAGCCCTCACCACCTTGAGGCCAATTGCACAGATCAACTTGCCCCTTGCACACCCTGGGATACCCCACTCCCCCAGTTCAACCTCTGCCCTGCAGCCTCTTCCCTCGAAGTGGCCTGAGGCCCACCTCCCCCTTCCCCAAGCAAGCCCTACCCCCGCCTTATGGCTGGCCTGGTAGGTAGAGACCTGCCCGTAAGCACCCCATAAAAGTGAATGCTGCCAGCAAAGCCTGAAGCTGATGACCATGAGTATCACCCTAAGCAAGTTAGGCAAGTAAACCTCAAAGCCTCAAGTGAAGTGCAGCTCACCAGGTAAACGTCGCTTCTGCACAGTTGTGAAATACGTCGATGTGCCCGGATGATCCAGCGTGGGGTGGGGTTTGGGGTGGGGGGGGTGGGGGGGAATGATTCTGGTGAGCAGGGCTCACAATGAGATGCTAAAGTATCGAAATTAAGTCCCTGATGTGCGGGAGCACCCTGCCATTGATGGGTGGAGCAGACAATCGCAAACAGGTTTCATGATGGCGTAAAACCAATATTTGGCCTTCTCACCATATTGTCTGCTCATGCACACCATGACGTTCGCTGCCAATGGGATCGGACAATTCCACCCTAAGTGTCCTGGAATATTTAATTCCTAGCCTTGGCTGCACTGCAATCATGGCTCTGTAATGGCTATTATATCAATTTCTATCAGTGTTATTAATTCAGCTGTTTTGCTGCAAATGCTTCATGCAGTCAAATACAATGCCTTTATCTTCATCTTTTCCCTGATTAAACTCAAATCAATAATGCCCATTACTTCTGCTAAGGTCTCCGTACCTTCCTGACACACCCTTGAATTTTACCAAAATTACTACTCAGCTTTGCCGTCTCAACGTTTCTCTTATTACTTTTGAATTCCATTTTCCTGAATCCTCACCCCATCCCATTTTCTCATTAGTTTTTAACCAAATCCATTGCTGTGGTTATTTCATTCACCAGGACACTGGTCCAAGCACAGTTTAAATGGAGCAATTTCCAATTTCTTCTCTATTGGTGCAGTGTCCATGAATCAAAACCTTATGCCAATGTACACATGGCTCAGGTAACAAACTGGAAACTATGAGGTGCTGAATTTTAATTTATACCCCAGCTCCTCAAACTCGTTCAGCAGAACATTGGGCAGAATCATCCCAGACTTGCACTTCCAGCTGGTGGTGTTCCCATCTATCTGCTGCTCTTGTCCTTCTAGGTGGTAGTGGTCTTGGGTTTGGAAGGTGCTGTCTAAGGAGCCTTAGTGAATTCCTGCAATGCATCTTGTAGATGGTACACACTGGTGCTACTCTACATCGGTGGTGGAGGGAGTGAATATTTATGGATGTGGTGCCAATAAAGCAGGCTGCTTTGTCCTGGATGGTGTTGAGCTTCTTGAGTGTTGTGGGAGCTGCACTCATCCAGGCAAGTGAAGAGTATTCCATCACACTCCTGACTTGTGCTTGTAGATAGTGGACAGGATTTGGGGAGTCAGGAGGTGAGTTACTCATTGCAGGATTCCTAGCTTCTGACCTACTCTTATTGCCACAGTATTTATGTGGCTAATCCAGTTCAATTTTTGGTCAATGGTGACCCCAAGATGTTGATAGTGGGGAATTCAGTGTTGGCAATGCCATTAAACATTAAGGGATGATGGTTAGATTCTGTCTTATCGCAGGTGGCCATTGCCTGGCACTTATGTGGCATGAATGTTACTTGCCACTTGTCAGCCCAAGCCTAGATATTGTCCAGGTCTTGCTGCATTTGGAGTGCTTCAGTACCAGAGGAGTCATGAATGGTGCTAAACAATGTGCAATCATCAGCGAACATCCCCACTTCTGACCTTATGATGGCAGGAAGCTCATTGGTGAAGCAGCTAAAGATGGTTGGGCCGAGGACACTACCCTGAGGAACTCCTGCAGTGATGTCCTGGAGCTGAGATGACTGACCTCCAACAACCTCAACCATCTCCCTTTGTGCTAGGTATGACTTCAACCAGTGAAGAGTTTTCCCCTGATTCCCATTGACTCCAGTTTTGCTTGGGCTCCCCGCTGCCACACTTGGTCAAATGGGGCCTTGATATCAAGGGCAGTCACTCGTACCTCGCCTTGGGAGTTCAGCTCTTTTGGTCATGTTTGAACCAAGGCTGTAATGAGGTCAGGAACTGAATCGCCCTAGTGGAACCCAAACTGGGAGTCAGTGAGCAGGTTATTGCTAAGCAAGTGCTGCTTGATAGCGACTGTTGATGACCCCTTCCAATACTTTACTGATGATTGAAAGTAGACTGATGGAGCAGTAATTGGCCAGTTGGATTTGTCCTGCTTTTTGTGTACAGGATATAACTGGGCAATTTTCCACATAGCTGGGTAGAAGCCAGTGTTGTAGCTGTACAGGAATAGCTTGGCTAGGGCTGTGGCAAGTTCTGGAGCAGAAGTGTTCTGTACTATTGCTGGAATATTGTCAGGCCCATAGCTTGCAGCATTCAATCTTTTCTTGATATCACGTGGAGTGAATTGGATTGGTTGAAGACTGACAACTGTGATGCCTGGGACCTCCGGATGATGCCAAGATGGATCATCCACTCAGCACTTCTAGCTGAAGATTGTTGCAAATGCTTCAGTCTTATCTTTTGCACTGATGTGCTGCACTTCCCCATCATTGAGGATGGGGATATTTGTGGAGCCTCCTCCCCCAGTGAACTGTTTAAATGTCCACCACCATTCACGACTGGATGTGGCAGGACTACAGACCTTAGATCTGATCCGTTGGTTGTGAGATCGCTTAGCTCTGTCTATCACTTGCTGCTTATGCTGTTTTGCACCCAAGTAGTCTTGTGTTATAGCTTCACCAGGTTGACGCCTCATTTTTAGGTATGCCTGGTGCTGCTCCTGGCATGCCCCCCTGCACTCTTCATCAAGGTGGCTTTCCTGTGGCCGCCCCTGCTTGGCTCCACTGAATTTAACTTTTTTACTTAGCTCTCCAAGGGCACCTCCATGTTGAGATGACCTTTCAATTGCTGAACTGCCTCAGCAGCACCCACCTCTCTCAGTGCTGGCCCTCTGATTGGGCCGGCAGCATTTATATCCCGCCTTTCATCCTTAATTGGATGGCAGGCCCCGAGCTGGCCAGTTAGGCAGCTACCGATCGGAAGATTACTGAACTAGTCCCACAGCCTTAGGACACACATTTGGTCCTGACATCGGGGTCCTGAAGCTAGGTATAAGATCCTACCAACGGTGTCATGGATCACTCCTTTCATTTAGTTTGTGTCAATGAAATGCCAGGCTTTATTCACTGGTATACATCTATAACCTTAACCTAGCATTTCCTGCTGGTACAAACTGAACTGAGGATAAATCACTCGAATTCGCTGCCATTCTGGAGGACTGATTTACAACTTTAAGTCAGATCGAATCAATTAAGAAGTCTTTGAAATGTTAAGATAGTGTAATATTCTGTAGAGTAGTGAGATGTTGGCAGCTTGAGCCTCAGCAAAAGGGTGCTGGACTGAATCAAGTTACAGCATTTTAGTTGGAGGAGTTTAAGCACGATTGGCATTGTAACTTCACTACATTGTGTGTGGAGGAACCAGGAAGAGGCAAACTATTGACAACATGGAAGGAATTGTCTCTCAGTTTTGGTTCCTGAGTGGGTTAAAGAGCCAGCTGTGCCTCCACATTTGCATTCTGACTCCAAACATCTGAACAAAATGGATGCCACTTTCCTGCAAGTTGAAGCTGGAGTGTAAAGTTACATGTAGTTGTTTGTCGATTTGTTCTATGTTTTCAATATTTCCTGTTTCTGCTTATGTTTCATTGCAGTGTAGGAAAGCATATAACAGGATAACTCAGATCTGTAATCAAAGAGGTGTTCGTTAACAAGATTGAGAACACCAGGATATTGTTTCACCAACTGTGTTGCCCTGACAATTTTATTTGTTCTTTATGAAAACCTTTGGAAAACAGAAATGTTTCAGAAATTGACACTGCAGAAATTATACTTTGTAATTATTTGCCTCTTCAGGTTTTTCTCATGCGCAAGATAATTGTTATTATAGTCTCATAGATTAGTAAAGTCTGGTTTCTCTTTCTCACCTCTGTTGTGCCTGAGGTTTTGCTGCTTTTATTGCAGTGGTGATATCAGCATGTGCAACACGTGTAGGGGCAGAATTTTGCTCTTGGCGTGCGGGCTTGGCAGGGTTGGGCGGGGACAGTCAGGCCGACTGCTGCCCGCGATCAGCATCACATCGTGATTTCACGCTGGCGGGCCAACGAAGGCCCACCCAGAGTGGAACGCGAGCGGCAGCGCTCAGTGTTGCCTGTGCGGGCGGGGGGGAGGAGGGCAAGCCGGCCTAGTACGAACTTCGCACATGCGCGTGAGTGAGAGCTTCATAATTTCCCTGGGGCATGGAACTGCCTCAGGGAGATAAAGTGCTGCTTCAAAAAAAAAATTAAGAAAATAAAAATGTCATAAAACATGTCCCCTCATGTGACTCTGTCACATGGGCAGGCACATGTTTTAAATTCAAGTGTAAGATTTTTATTTGCTTTTCGTTTGCTTTAGGAAAACTCCCCCCGCCCGTGGATGAGGCTTCCTAAGAAGTGCAAAGGCAGCTTGGCCTTTTTGCCTGCCCGTCAACCATTATGTTGGATGGGCAGTGTAAATTTGAATTTAATGACATTTATAATGGCCTTAATAGGCCTTTTAATAGTCGGCGGGTGTGCTGTTGACTCCAGCGCGCGTCCGCAAAACAAAATATCGTGGGACTGCGATATTTCACCATGTGTCATTTTACACTTGGCCAGGTCGGGCACGCACCCACCTGCAGAGCTTAATATTCTGCCCTAGGTGTATGTGGTCCTGTTCTCATTAAGCACTGTTTGGCCTTCACTTATTTGTGTATGGGTAACTTTGTTTAATGGTTTCTTTGTGAGTAAATTGCAAAGACCTGCCTTTATTCAACTATGGCTGCAGCGGGACTGGAAATCCCTGTCCAAAGCCTGTGGACTTTTGGCTGCCTCTCTGAATTTTCCGTCCCTCCCATGATGGATTCCACCCATCCTGACCTATGTTTTTTGCTAATTTTCTAATGTATTTATATCGAACTGACTTTATTTAACTATGTTTTGTCCAATTTTCTAATTTATTGATATAAGTTTATCAAATTAAATATTTTTCCTTTAAATTTCTATAATTTTCACATCTCTTTGAGGCACTGACTTTTTAATGTCCTTTTCCCCACCCCTTGATTCTCAGCTACAATATCAAGTGCCAAGAAATCATTTAGCTCTAAGATTGAGACCAATTCTGCAGATTTCGCCACAAATTCCTTATCCTCCTCTCATCCCCTGCTACTTCCACCCAGTCTGCCACCCACTTGCCTCTATTCACCTATTACCCTGCAGTTTCTCTCCTATATCTCCTTATTGTCTTCAAATGTCTTCCTCAGGGCCCACCTCCTGTCCCCTCCGTCCCCTGCCCACTCAGCCACCCTTTTCAAACCCTGTGCTGGCTAGCATTTTTAAGGACTACTTTTAATCAGCATGATTCCTTTCTCTTTCAGAAGGGAATATTGGAGGTCTTTCATCACTCTGCTCTCCAAAAAAAACCCACTATTGAACTATCCATCTTCCAAAGCATTGCTGATTTCTAGTTTCCATTTCCTCACTAATGACCTTGAATATTTCATTGCCTCCCAACTTCCTGCAACTCTCTATTCAAATCTCCTCAATCTGGCTTTCACACTGCTCAAAACACAAAAAGTACCATGGCAAAGGTTATAAAAGACGAATTCTGCGATTGTGAATATAACGTGTTACTTATTTCATGACCTCTACATACAGTTAAATATAGTTGATCAGGCCATCTCCCTCCTTCACCCTCATTTCATTTCTCAGCTCTGTGGGACATTCCAATTCTACCTGTCCTAAATGACAATGGCACATCTCTAATAATGTATTATTTTCCTGCACAGTCAACTCTGGAGCCTCTCTGTGATTTATTCTTGGTCCTCAACTCCTGATCATTTACATCTGCCCTTTGATGACATTACTTGATGGCACTGAATTGGTTTTCCATATGTTTGTGGACAGCATTCAGTTCTACCTCCTGACCATTTCCCTCAATTCCATGATCACCTCTGTGCTGTCAGACTACCTATTGACGGCAAGTTGTGGATGAGTCAGAATTTCCTCCAACTGAACCTCAATAAGATAAAAACAAAAACAGAATTACCTGGAAAAACTCAGCAGGTCTGGCAGCATCGGCGGAGAAGAAAAGAGTTGACGTTTCGAGTCCTCATGACCCTTCGACAGAACTATTTAATAAAGAGTGCAGTAAGTTCAGAGAGATACAGGTTAGAATGGGTGAGAGGAGCAGAGAAATTGAGACGACTAATGTCGCACCGACAGAAAACGCTGTTTATCAACTCCCTTTCGCTGATTGATTCACTCTCCTTGGCCATGCTCTCAAGCTGAACCACTGTACAATATCTTGACAATAAACTTCACTGAACTTCAAACCCCATGCCCTATCAATCACCAATCGTTTGGTTCCACTTGTGCACATGAGCACTTCTTGCTGATGCCCCAGCCCTCTTTACATACATTTTTTGCCTCTCTACTTGATTTCCTGAATGTTCACCAATGGCCTCCCATCAACCATAAACTTCAGCTTTTTCAAAGTTCAGCTGTATCCTGTCACCCATCATCCTGTCCTCATAATCAACACTGGCTCCCTGTCTCTAAATTCATTTAAACAAAAATCCTTAGTTTTATCTTCAAATTTCTCAGCCACCCTATCTTTGCAAGCTCATCTGCCCAATACCACCTCCTATGCTATTCAGACCTCTGACCTTTTGCTCATCCTTCGTTCCCCTTACCTCACTATTAGTGGAAGAATATTCAGTTACTTGGTCCCAATTTTGGAATTGCTTCTCTAAATTTGTTAGCTTTATCATTTCTCTCTCCACCTTAAAATCTACTCTAAATCCAATTTTTAACCAAAATTTCAGTCACCTCCCCTAACTCAGCCCCTTTTATTTCTTTATCTATCCCTCAAAGTTATAAAGTGTCTTGGGATATCTCTATTTTTTAAACCATTATAACTGCATGTTGTGTGTTTCAAAGATCATAAGAAATAGGAGCAGGGGTAGTCATTCAGCACTGGGACCTACTCAGCTATGTAATAAGATCATGGCTGATCTGAATGTGGCCTTAACTCTACTTTCCTGCTTGCCTCCAAATGCTTGACTCCCTTGCCGATCAAAAAATCTGTGTAACTCAGCCTTGAATATATTCAAGAACTTAGCCTCCATTGCTCTCTGGGGAAGAGAATTCTGACACAGATGACCCTCTGAGATAAGTAATTTCTCCTCACCTCTACCTTAAATAGGAGACCCTTTTTTTTTGAAATGTTGCTCCCTACTTCTAGATTCCCCATAGGGGAATTGTCCTCTCAGCATCTACCCTGTCAAGCCCCCTCAGAATTCAACCTCCTACCACTTGCATATTTCCAAAATGTAGATGAATAATTTTCCTGTATTTGAATCTTAATGGGCTCACACCCTGCACTCAAATTCAGCTTTGAAATGGAGCAGTCAACTAAGCCCTCTACCCTTGATGTGCTAGTTGAGAAATCTGGCAGGGGGGTTCTCTACCACAGTCTACTGCAAGCCTACCTTCATTGGTCCATATACGTGTTGAAATTTCTACAGTTCCACACACTATAAGATTGGCCGTATTGGCAACCTCGTATATAGGGTCTGAGCCGTTTACGCACTCACATTCCATTGTATTAAGTCCATTGTACCCTACTTGTCTATGGATGAAAGATACAAAGAGAAAAACATTTTACAGTGGGGAACCTCTTTACACAGGAAGTCTATGAGGGAACGGAGGATTTTAAACAGAATTACAGCAAGTTCAGAAAGTCATAACTGCTAGAGGTGGAGCTAGAAGACATATTGTTCAGATCAAATAGGATGACTCACTGCTATGGGGGAGTCTAGTGTGTTATTTATTTTGTGTTGAACTTATTTAACTGTTACTCAGTATGTGCACTTGTTGTGAAAGCAGTTGTAAGGTGACTTGAAAGTGTATGTAGAAAGTTCACCTGTGAACTCTTAATGAGCTCCTCAACTATCTTCATTGGTCTTAATCGGGGAGTGGGCAGGATCACCATCCCACCTTTCCCCGAACCTGGTTAACGGTGTCAGGAATGGCATTGAGAAACCAGCACATTGGCTGGTACCGGCATATTTAGACCTCATCCACCTCTGTTACCACCCCTAGTGAGACCCAAAAAGTCAGCCCAAAAAGCCTCTCATTTGGGCCTCTTTTAATTTTCATCCTTTTAAAACTCCAAAGCAATGCACACCAAATTATTTCTATAAAGCTTGAAAGCCGTGATGGAACAGAACTTAACACTGTATATTTTTACAAAATATATCCCCTTGGCTATTTCTTAATTTTAACCTGGACCTTTCAGCTGACAAATATCATTAAGGTGACTGACTGCATGTCTGTGAGTAATGTCTGTGACTCGCCAGAACAAAAGAAGTCATGTTGCAGTGTTGGAAATGTCACACCTCGTTATTTCTGAGGAGCTACCAACGGACCAACTGGGGACTGCTTAGCCCAACTTCTAAGGGAGCTACATGAAGACCATTTGTATTTGATAATGCAGGCTTGCCAGCAGAGACAGGGAGTCTACTAAGACAATGGCCTCTCAAACTTTCCTTTTAACCCTAAATGGTGGGAGCGTTAGCAGTCTCGAAGCCCAAGCCAATTTCCAGACACTGGATAAACATCCATTGTTGAAGACCTTGTGGAGAGTTAAGGTCACATGACTTAACGCTCAGGCTTGTTGAATAATTTAATATCGCCTTCAAGCCAGTCTGCTGCTTTAACATCTGACTAGCAGGCCACACAGAAGGAGCGCTGGCAAGGCTGGCCAACTGGCCCCATCTACCCTGACTCTACTGGAAGTCCTGCATCATCGCCTACAAAAGCGGATTCATTTCCACATGCCTATTTCATCTTGCGACGTCAACACCACCGGAAAAGCAAATTTTACAATATCGATTTTCAGCCCGCTGACCTCCATGAAGGAATTCCTCATTGGACTTTGACCCTGGACTCTGGAAGCCACATGAATCAATATTTATTTCCTCGGTGGTCTCTGTACTGAAAGACCTTCTTTTCCCTATTCCTGTCTTTACTGTATGAGTGTGAAGGGGGAAATTGTGGACCATCCTTTTTGTAGTTTTTGAATATGCGCAAGAAACTAACCTTCTGAGTTCATCCTACCTCAAGCTGTTGGGTTTATTAGAAATTGGATCACACAAAAACAGAGGAGTTGGGAAATATGCTACCGCTTATAAAAGGAAACAGTTCAAAACATCCTTTCTGTTTACGGATGGGTGTTAAAAGCAAAAATTAATTCTGTTTGATCAGAATCCCCCCCCGCCCCATCTGTCACAAAGCCAATACAAAAACTAATTCATAAACATGTGATCAAACTGTTTTTGCTTTAAAAATACCATATGATGTTCAGCAATAAATGCTGAACAAAATCGATACTACTTTTGCCATAAGTGGAAGAACATACATTGAGAAGAGCAGAATTAAAGCAGCAACAAAAGTTTGGGCCAGTAAAGTACCAAGAAGGTCACTGTGCAGATGAAGAAAATGCCATTTGACCAGCTCGATGTAGTAGCCGGCAGATATAGTTGATGGAGTGGAGTGGGGTGAAAGGGATTGCCATTTTTTTTGAGGCCCTCTAAATGTGATGGAGCAGACTTCTAGAAACATTGTAAAGGGAAGAGGCAGCTTAATGCGAGGGCAATGATGAGGTCATCTTTTTTGCATCAGGTTTGATGCAGTTGCCTTTAAGAATATATTTCTTGCAGTCTGTTTATTGTCACGAAAGAGAAGATAATCCATGTCCAGGTGTTCATCTGTTGATGGGGCTCTGACAAAGTCTAATTTATTTTACCACCAACATTGTTGCTCATATTAGTAACTGAAAGAAAATGTACCAAGCTGTCAAGAATCACATTTCCTGGACAGTGGGAAGCCAGCAACAAATTGGCTCTCAGGTAGAAATCCACCCGCCCACCCCCACCCCCCCCATTTCCAGTGCATTTTAAATTATTCTCGTTTTGACCTAATCTTGCTGATTGCTTCTCCACTCTTATTTCATTCTACATCCATCCCTCATCTTTATGCTGTCTTCTCTCAACTTCCACTGGGAGCTCACCTAACTTCTAGAACTACTTACACTGAGCTACTCCAGTTTTGTTGGGTACTTGCCTGGTACTTTCTTAACTCCAGCCTTCTCTTGGCCCTCTACCCCGCTTCAGTTATTTCCCCTGTTTCTCATTTTATTTTCTCCAAGATTAACAGGAGATTTTCACAGATTTCAGAATACTCTACTCTTTAGCACAAAATCAAGAATCAGGTTACCATCAAACACTTCTAACAAAAGATCAAGACTGAAATTGCAGAGAGGATTCAGTACATGGCTAATGAGCATTAAGTGCGGACTTTAGTGATAGGGTTCACATTTACAAGGAACACATTCATTTTTTAAAATTTGGGACTTATAGTTAGAGGTAAAATGTAAGATAGTGGTAATCCAGAAAAGTATTGATCAATACTCCATATCAACCAATTGCATAAGGGGTTGAAACTGCAACTGAGCGGTTCTATTAAAACATGATTGTTCAGTTCTCAAAAAAAACAAGCAAAAAAAGTTAGCCTTGCAACTACTAAGCTGAGCGTACAAATGTTTTTTGCATTTGTGTGAAATTCCTCCACCTGTTATTTTAACAGGAGACATAGCCCATTTAAAACAAACTGATGAATACTTCCAGCAAAAGCACAGATGAATGTTATGTAAATGCATTGGACATTTGCCTGCTAATATCACCAATCTAATGTTTACACTGCTGTTTATCAAGGAAGATAATGTTCTCAGGAATAATTCCAAGGACTGCAGTTGGTAAGGCAGAATGCGTGAAACAGAATCTAGTAATCTGAATGTCTAAACAAGAAGTAGATGTTTTAAAATAATGTACAAGGAACCCTGTAAATCCTACGGCTCACAATTTCCTCTCTGCATTCACTTGCAATTTTACCTTGATTAGTGTCTGCTAGAGTTCAGGGACTGATGATTTTCAAACTTTTACCTACAGCTCTCCAAAATTCTTTAATTCTAGTAATTATTGAAGTAGTGCTGAAAAAAAGAGACATGTCGAAGCTTTTCATCTTGTAATCATCAGGGTGCTTCGCAAGATTACCAATATAAGGGAAAAATAACAATATATACTGTATGAGAAGAGAGTGCTGATTTGTTACCAAGTGGACTCTAATTGGTAGAGCTGTAGCCATGGATAATGCACCAATTGATGGTGACTGACAGTTAACGGCCATACATGGTTTGAAATTTAAACCAGGCACCCACAGCCTCACCCCCCCCCACCCCACCCCCTTCTAGGCCGTCACATCTGCCCCACCTCTTTATCCCTCCCCTCCCTGTCTTTCATCTCCCTGCCCCCCACAGATCCTCGCCACCCAGCAGTACCTGCTGCAGCCTTCCATCCGCAGCTTGATGATCAAGACCCTGAAAGAAGTGGCCGCTGGAAGATCTGAGGCCTGGGAGAAGTTGCTGGCACTGAGAACAATCACCTCCTGGATGCTGCTGTGCAGAGGAGATCCATGTGGTTGATGCTCCGCCCACCCAGTGCTGCATGTGGTCTTCCAGGATCTGGCTGCTGGAGGCATCCATCTTGTCCTCATCACCACGAACTGCCCCTGGCCTTCTTAAGGTAGGTGCCAAAATTTACATGTCATGTTGGTCCAGACATGTTCTGGACTGGCGCGATTTTGTGCTGGTGGCGTAGACAATTGGGTGTGGTGGGGTGATTCCGGTCGGGATGCAAATTGGTTCATGCCAGCCTCTGGCGGGAATTGTGATCCAACATGGCGGCTGGGAGTGGAAGATCCCACTGTCATTTTATGCCAATGGAAACTGATTTTTGAGCTCCCGCCACAATGTGGAACTAAAAGCCTAACGATGACCATAAAACCATTGTCGATTGTCGTATAAAGACATCTACTTTACTCATGTCTTTTAGGGAAGGAAATCTGCCACCCTTACCTGGTCTGGCCTACACGTGACTCCAGATCCACAGCAATGTGGCTGACTCTTAAATGCCCTCTGAAATGGCCTAGCCAGCCATACAGTTGGATCAAACTGCTAAAAAGTCAAATATGAATGAAGCCGGACAGATACCAGAAATGACAAATGCAAATTCAGCCCTTTGAAGACTTGTGTTCTAGAATTGGTGCGCCCCTAGCCAACCTGTTCCAGTACAACTACAATACTGGCACTGACCCAGCAATGAGGAAAATTGCCCAGGATGCCCTGTACACAAAAAGCAGGACAAATCCAATCCGGACAATTAACACCCCATACGCCTACTCTCCAGCATCAGTAAAGTGATGGAAGGGGTCATCAACAGTGCTATCAAGCGGCACTTACTTCACAATAACCTGCTCGCTGAAGTTTAGTTTGGGTTCCATCAGGGTCACTCAGCTCCTGACCTCATTACAGCCTTGGTTCAAACATAGACAAAACAGCTGAACTCCAGAAGCGAGGTGAGAGTAACTGCCTTTGATATTAAGGCAGCATTTGACTGAGTATGGTATCAAGGAGCCCTAGCAAAACTGGAGTCAATGGGAAACAGGGGGAAAACTCTCAGCTGGTTGAAGTCATACCTAGCATAAAGGAAGATGGTTCTGATTTTTGGAGGTCAGTCATCTCAGCTCCAGGACATCACTACAGGAGATCCTCAGGGTAGTGTCCTCGGCCCAAACATCTTCAGCTGCTTCATTAATGACCTTCCTCCCATCATAAGGTCAGAAGTGGGGATGTTCGCTGATGATTGCACAATGTTCAGCACCATTCATGACTCCTCAGATACTGAAGCAGTCCATGTCCAAATGCAACAAGACCTAGACAACATCCAGGCTTTGGCTGACAAGCGGCAAATAACATTCGTGCCACACAAGTGCCAGGCAATGACCATCTCCAAAAATAGAGAATCTAACTATTGTTCCTTGACATTCAATGGCATTACCATCACTGAATCTCCAACGTTCCACATCTGAGGGGTCACCATTGACCAGAAACTGAACTGGACTAGCCATATAAATACTGTGGCTACAAGAGCAGGTCAGAGGCTAGGAATCTTGTGGTGAGTAACTCACCTCTTAATGCCCAAAGCCTGTCCATCATCTACAAGGCACAAGTCAGGAGTGTGATGGAATACTCCCCACTTGCCTGGATGAGTGCAGCTCCAACAATGCTCAAGAAGCTTGACAGCATCCAGGACAAAGCTGTTGCTTGATTGGCACCACATCCATAAACATTCACTCCCTCCACCGCTGACACATAGTGGCAGCAGTGTGTACCATCTACAAGATGCACTGCAGGAACTCACCAAGGTGCTCCTTGGACAACACCTTCCAAACCCAAAACTGCTACCATCTAGAAGGGCAAGGGCAGCAGACACATGGGAACACCACCACCTGGAAGTTCCCCTCCAAGCCACTCACCATCCTGACTTGGAAATATATCGCTGTTCCTTCACTGTCGCTTGGTCAAAATCCTAAATCTCCTTCCCAAACAGCATGCTGGGTATACCTACACCACATAGGCTGCAGTGTTTCAAGAAGGTAGCTCACCAAGGGCATCTTCTCAAAGACAGTTACAGATGAGCAGTAAATGCTGACCTAGCCAGCGATGCCGACATCCCATGAATGAATAAAATTAATTCTCCCCCCCACTGCCCACCATTAAACCCAGTTCAGGGGGGCGGACTGGAAAATTCCACCCCAAAACTCTCTGCAATACTCCAGCTGTGGTCTCACCAAAGCCCAGCACAATTTGCAAAATGACTTCCTTACTGTTGTACTCCGACAGCATTGCAATAAAGACAAAATATCATTTGCCTTCCTAAATGCTTGCTGTATCTGCATGTTAACTTGGATGCGAGGACACCGAAATTACCCTGAACACCAGAATTAATAAACTCTCAATGTTTTATAAAATATACTTTGCTGCCTACATAGGGATTCGATCACAGAATAGGTTGGGGAGACATCGATTCTGGGGACCTGATCAGGGGCAGGTGGGGGAAGGGTAAACATGTATGCCTGGTGAGCCAGAAGAAGGCACTCCAGCCCCTCCAGGTGCCCATGCAGTGAAAAAAAATGCACATATCATGTGCAGCTAGATGATTTTTGTCTCCTTTCATCGGACAGTTTTCCAGAGACCTGGTGTTAAAGCTAAAAGTGGAGGCCTGGTGTGACATTTAGGGTAGGATTTTCCCCCAGTCGGGGGCCAAGTTGAAGGGCGGGCTCGCACAGGCGCGGTGCCATTTTATGTGGGCGGGGTTTTATGTGGGCGGGCCACACCCAGTGTGACATCCACACGGAAGAGCTGCGCACGCCCTGTGTGGGTGGGGGGATTCCCTAAATCGAGAGTGTGCTCTTTCACGCATGCGTACGAAAAAGAGTGCACTCATCTCCCTGAGGCTAAGTGCTGCCTCAGGTAGATTGGCTGTTCTGTGACAAAAATTAAATATAGAAAAAAAAGTTCCTGACATGTCCCCTCATGTGACACAGTCACATGAGCTGGGACATGTCCATAATTTTTACAAAAACTTTAATAAAATTTTAAAAAACCTACATGAAACCTCATCCCGCCCATCGACGAGGTTTCATGCTTTTTCTAATTCCCGCCTTGGCTCCCGGCCTGCCCACCAACCTTAATGTTGGACGGGCAGGTCCATTAATTAGCTAAATGACTCTGTCAATGGCCTCAATTGACCATGGACAGGTCGGCGGTCCTGCAGCTGATTTTGCTGCGCCCCCACCGACCGGAAAATTTAAATGGGGTGCGGTGATGTCGGGAGCTCCGCCCGATGTCACCATGCATCATTTTATGTGTCGGCGAGCAGGATCCGCCCTTTGCTCTCTGACGAGAAAATCCTGCCCTTAAAGTAGGGGGTGGAATTTCCCCCCACTTCCCAATCCCCCCTTCCCCACACCACCAATGCACTAAATGTGGGAGCGGTGGGTGAAAAACAGCGTTCTTCCCGTCAGCCACAATGGCGGATTCTCTCACCGTGTCATCTGTTCCCCGCCGCAGTAAACATGCACACACAGGAAACACGCCGGTTCACTGGTGGGCAGCCTCTGATTCGCCCACCATGACATGAGCTTGCCGCTTCCCCACTCCGTGCACCATATTTAAAGTGCAGCCACATGCACAGGCTTCTCAATGCCAAGAGCCCAGGATTGCTCCACTGAAGATCTGGCCCTGAAACCCTCAAATTCAATGATGCTTCACTGGAGCACCTGCTGGACACAGTCGCGGCCCGCTGCTATGTCCTCTACCCCCATTCTGGCTGCAGGAGGTCCAGCAAGGTGACCAATCCTGTTTGGAAGGTGGTGGCAGTGGTTGGGTGGTCAGTGCCAATGCCCTACAGAAGAGGTCAGCCACCCAGTACAGGAAGAGGATGAATGATCTCATCCATGCCATTAGGCAAAGTCAATCATCTCATCACTCTCAACTCACAGACTCACAAGCTCATCACAGATTCACTCTCTCACACACACCCTCACATCACCATCTGGCCTCACCTCCTCTGGAGCTGGCACCCTCATCCTCTCCATGGCTCCACTCATCACTCACACATGCCAGGCATCCTTGTCATCTACCACAGCATGCATTTTGCTCATATCCTCTCCATTTGTCTTTCTGCAGGACAAGCTTGCACACAATCGCAGGGAGAGGTCCCTGGCCGGGAATGGAATGCCGGAGATAAAGGTCCTCTCTCAGTTCAAAAACCGAGTATTGGCCTGGCTGGAGAGGACATTGTCTGTGCCTGTGCCAATGGTGAGATGGGCCATGAGGTGAGGTGAGCTCATCCCTCAGACAACTACACTGTGAATGCATTATCCTGTTTAAGAGTTGCCTGACATGCATTAATTATCTCTACTTTTTATCATAGGCACCTCAGAAAAGCTCCCGAGGGCATTCACAAGCCAAGCCCTCAGCTCCAGACCTGACGACATCTTGGATGAGCAACTAGAGGACACCGCAGCAGAAGACCCGGCACAGCGCTGACCCACACACTCCACCAGTGCAGAGGCACACACCTCAGTGGGACCTAGTTTTACAGCAGGCTCGGGGTCACAATCTGGTGAGCACAGCACCCAATCTGGTCCTGAGCAGGCGGAAGCAAGGACACAGAGGTTGCCGTCACTCAGAGGACTGCTGGAGGCCTTGATTCTGCTAAGTCCGAGTCAGGTGATGAGCCTCTGGACTCGGTTGGTGGAGCTACAGCGACAATCATGGGAAAGTCAGAAAGGATTGTCAGCTGCATTCCTCAGATTGCAACTGACAATGGAGGAGTCTGTCTGCCTTCAGTCTGAGGTGATAGTGACGGCATGCCAACACACCGAGGCCAACACTGTTAGGATGGCAGCCTTCTGGAGACCTTGGTCCAGGACTTTAATCCTTGGCAGCATCCGTCAATGGCTACGCAAGAGGGAGTGGGCATCTCGAACTCATTCCAGCTGCCCCTTCTCCTCAAGGGCCCTCGGGCACCCATAGAGAGGAGGACCAGCAGCTGAACACCCCAGGGCCATCCACCCAGCTGACTCCGGGACTCTCCGGCTGTTCCAAATCCCCTCTTCCTTTGATCCCATCGTCTCCAGCTCCACAGTCTGCCGCCCCACAGCAGGACACCCAAAGCAGGCAGGGCCCCTCCAGGTCCCCAACCTCCAGAGGACACCTGCTAAAGTCATCACAGGCCACAGGTTGTAGCAGTCAGCAGGCTGCATCCACCTCCGCTGTGGATGTCGGGGAAGCACTGAGACATAGTGGTAAAATTAGGAAAGCTAGAAAGATTTAGGAGCACAACGGTGGCACGGATGTTCACAACATGAATATAATGTACTTAAATGTAAATAGAATCAAACCCATTTCACATCTCTTCTTGTGTATGCCTCCTTTATATGTTGAGCTGTGTTGCTGTCAGTCAGGTGTAATCATGGTCCCTCACCCCACTTATCACAGATGTTGCTATCATGAGTCTCTCATTTATGTGGTGTGCGTCCATATCACCTCAGTGTGTGGCCCTTTTCCAGACCATTCTTAACATGAGTGATGCCTCGACCTTAATGTTAAGTGTGCTTTTGGAATGAACCTCATTCACATGCTTTTCAGGGTCATGTCATGTTTATTCTTGGCTGTGTAAGATTGAGGCAGAGGTCTTCTCCTATCTCGTCTGCATTCTTGAAAGAAGTGTACAAGGACCGGTGTTTTCACGCATGAGAAGGGTCATATGTTGTACAATCTTATGAGCTCTCTGTCTCTTGGCAGGTTTTTCAAGATATGAGCCCATACTCAGAGATCATGTGCACTGCTGTTAGCCGATCGTGTTTTCGATTTTCCAAGTGTACACCTGCAAAGCTCAGCAATAAGTGGGGGCACCTTGCCAGCTCAAGGTGACGAACCTCTGCCACATCATTGCCTTGGTGCTCAACCATCAAACCTTGAGTGTCTCTCACCCCGTAGTTGTGTCTATTGCGGGGACAAGGCTCTCGTGACAAAGTAGGGATGCAGCGCTGTGCGTTCCCTCATCTAAGGACTCACTGAGGTCACTGATGCCAATTCCAAATGGTGATCTCTGGCAGGCAATAGAACCTTTGAACATGTTCTGGAAGCATACATGGTTGCTTTAGACAATGTGGAGGGGAGCATTGCGATAAGAGTGAGAATGTATTGAAACTGAAGTGTGCTCTTTATTTGCAATGATGCGTTACCTTGAGGGCTTCATTGTGTCAGAGCATTTTGGACTTTGCAAGGGCCAGGGCTGGCCATGAGGGCACAAAGCCTGGCAAGCAAGTGTTTGGTGTTATGACGCTCAGGTGATCTGCATCCATATTAAGGTGAGGATAAATGCAGCCCAGGATCTTTAACTTAGAGTGCCGGATGTCAATGTGATTTGGAAGAATGCATCATAGACAACTGACTCATGGATTCATAGCAGTGGGACGTCATTGGCTACCTTGTCCCAAAGTGTGAATTATCTGTTTCACCATCGATGTTACACAGAGTGCACAGTTCCATTGCTTAAGATAGAAGACCCTTGTTATATTGAAGACATACAGCTACGAGCCCACTAAGGATTGTGCTACTGCTTTTTGTCAGGTGCTGTTGCTGGAGAAACACTTGAAGAGGCAGCACATTCTGACATCTGATGCCGGGACTCCCACCTCCAGTTTGCACCACATCTCAGCAAGGACACATGCTCCTGAGGCTTCATCATCCTTCAAGGAATCAGGAAAATGTGAGCCTGATGTGTAATTCTTCACTCTCATCTTGAAGTGCATGGTTAAAATGAGAAAAATAGCAATGCTAGTGTTCATGCTGGCCCATGATGGAGAGCACTTGTCCAAAAGAATATTCACTGCAACTCACCATCCTCCTCATGGAATCTGGTGGCTATGAGGGCCTCACATGCACACCTGCCTCATCTGGCCCATGCTATAGCCTCCCCTGCTGCCTCAGCTTCCTCGAACTTGGCACCCTCATCCATTTTGAGGTCCTTCTCTTTGGAGGAGACGTGAAGATCCTCCATCTCGTTATCTGGCAGGTCCTCCCCCCTTCGCTGCACCAGGTTGTACAGCGCACAGAAAGCCACGGTGATCCTTGAGACCCTCTGGGGAGTGTACTGGAGTGTTCGGCCAGATCTGTCCAGGCACTGGAATTGCATTTTTAGGATGCTTATGGTGTGCTCTACCAATGTTCGGTTAGCAGCATAAACCTCGTTGTGTCTTCTCTTTGCAGGAGTCTGAGGCCACCACACAGACATCATCAGATACATCCCTTGTCATCACAGAGCTAACCCTGGATCCTGTATGATCCCTTGAAAATGTCTGGGATCTGTGATCTACTCAAGATGTATGTATCTTGAACGCTTCCTGGGTATCTGGCGCAAACCTGCATGATAAGTTCCTTGTGGTCGCAGACCAGCTGTATATTGAGTGAGTGGTAGCCTTTCCTGTTTATATATTGGAGTGCCAGTTGCCAGGGAGCTTTTACAGCCGCATGAGTGCAGTCAATGGCACCCTGCACCTGTGGGAATCCGGAAATCTCAGCAATGTCCATTGGTCTGGCATTCTGGTTTGCTTAATCTCTGTTGAATTTGAGGTAGCCTTGGCTAAAAGGGCATCTGTTATCTCATGCATGCATTTGTGCTAACCCCCTGCACATTTCCCCCAGTCATGTGTCTGAGTGCAGCCACCTCCACTTGTACCCCGCAGAACCTCCCTAGCCCTATAGTTCCTTCCCATGCCTTAGGTCAGTTTGCCCCCTTCCCCTGTACAGCCCTAACCCTGCAGTTCATTAAAAGCCACACCCGCCTTCCTGCTGGTCTGGTAGGTAGAGACTTTCCTGTGACATCCCCCTGATGTGGTGCTGCCTGAGAAGCCTGGCACTGATTCCCGCGAGCACTGTGCGATGCAAAGTAGGCGGAGTAACCTCAAAGCCACGAGTGAAGTGCAGGTTGCCAGGTGCACGTCACTTTTGTGCTGTTGTGAAACACGTCATTCTAATTGCATGCCAGCCTGTACATGACTTGGGGGAGTGTGCAGGGGGTTAGCGCCCTCAGCACCGGGATGGGGTGAGAGTATGTTACAGGATGACATAAACCACTTGGGGCCAGAATGGGAGGAGCGCTGAGGGAAGAAGCGTTTCAGTTTACATTGTTGAGCTTGCAAAGGCTGTCCCAGTCTAGGGAGGGGGAGTGCCTGTCACTCCCGCCTCAGTCATGCCCAGCATGTTGTGCACAGGGTAGTAATATCACACACCTCGGTCCGTATGATCCAGCATGGGGGGAGTGATTCTGCTGAGCAGTCCTTATAATGAGATACAAGTATATTGAAATGACTTTCCCAAAGTGCTACACCGGGAAACACAGCCCACCATTGACGACTGGAGTGCACAATCATGACCTGGTTTTACTAAGACATAAAACCAATTTTAGGCCTTCTCGCAATGTTTTCCTTTCCCGTCTGCTCGCTGAATGGGAGCAGAAAATCCCGGGCAGTGACCGACCACCCTCCTCAGAGCTGGTCTCCTAAGCCCAAACTGCCTCTATTAATACTGGAATTGAGTGGCCTGGAAGTGACTTGGAGTTAGGTTTTCCATTATTTTATTTCTAACCCCACCCCCACCAACCTGGGCTTAATACTTCCTTTACTGTCTCTGTATTTATTGGTATATCGCATTATAGGGTATTTAGTTTTCTATTGTTCAAGGATTTTACTCCCAGCGTTGCCCAATATCGAGCATGTTCCATCGCTGAAATGTTCTATAGTTTGGGGGCTCCGATTTGTAACTTCATGTCCTCTAGTAAGTTGCTGATTGTAGCATACGTTCTGAAAAGAGGTAAGTGCCTTTCTCTCATTCAGTGTTATCTCGTATTTGTCAATGCCATTTGGAGCTGATTTCTGAATTCTGGTATTGGTCCCCAATTAGGGCTTCATCTATTAGGGTTTCAATGATTTAATTCTGCGAGTTTTTGCAGCCTGCTGGGAATCCAATCATTTTGTGAGAATTATTGCCTCCTGCAGAACATGCTGCTGTTTGAAAAGGTTTGGATAAGGTTTGATAAGTTGTTTCGATTATTGTATAGTTAGATTATTCTCAGGAATGGTCTTGCCAGTCACAGATGTCTCAACCCTTATCTATTCAGACATTTTGTATTCGTAGTGTGATTGTGAAGTGTAATGATTTTCTTATAGGCTCTTTGGTCTGTGAGCTATTGATTTTTTGCCTTGAAATGTTTCAGTTTCATGATGAGGCTTGACACCTTTAAGAGTGTGATTGCTAAAATCATAGCAAGAAGCAAGACCCTCCACTTGTCAATCTAGTTACAGACATCCGGCAACAGAATGGGAAACTCACAATACTTCCCACATAACTTATTATTACAGTGACTGTAGATAATAGACAAGACATCAGAAGGAATACAACTTCAACAATATTGAAGGCAGGAAAAGCTTTGAAAACACATATATACTCATCTATCTCATCTGAAATTTAGACTCGATATTTTTCAGAGATTCCACATGATTCCTGATCTAACGTTGATTTTAGTCCACCAGAATGTGCCAAAAGATTGCAACAGTTGCTGCAATTTCCAAGAATTTTTGGGTAGCTTTGCAATGGGTGGTTATTCATCTGACTCTTAAAAGGTAAATGACTTTGGGGAGGCTCAGGGTAGTGTGCTAGGCCCAACCATCTTCAGCTGCTTCAACAATGACCTTCCCATCATAAGGTCAAAAGTGGGGATGCTCACTGATGATTGCACAATGTTCACCATTCATGACTCCTCAGATACTGAAATAGTCTGCGTCCATATGTAGCAAGACCTGGACAATATTCAGGCTTAGACTGAAAAGTGGAAAGTAACATTCACGCCACACAAATGCCAGACAATGACCATCTCCAGCAAGAGAGAATCTAACCATCTTGTGTTGATATTCAATGGCTTTATCATTGCTGAATCCCTCACTAGTAACCTATATCCTGTAGGTTACCATTGACCAGGAACTGAACTGGGCTAGTCATATAAATATTGTGGCTACAACAGCAGGTCAGAGGCTGGGAATTCTGCAGAGACTAACTCACGTCCTTACTCCCCAAAGCCTGTCTACTAACTACAAGGCACATGTCAGGAATGCGATGGAATACACTCCACTCGCTTGGAGGAGTGCAGCTCCGACAACATTCAAGAAGCTTGACACCACCCAGGACAAAGCAGTCCACTTGATTGGCATCCTATCAGCCAATTTCAACATTCACCACCCCCCCTACCATCAACGCACTGTGGCAGCAGTGTGTACCATCTACAAGATGCACTGCAGCAATTCAACAAGGCTCTTGCTACAGCATCTTCCAAACCCACGACCTCTATCACCTAATAGCACAAGAGCAGCATAGGAACACCACCACCTGCAAGCTCCCCTCCAGGTCACACACCATCCTGACTTGGAGTTATATCACTGTTCCTTCGCTGTTACGGAGTTTAACAGCACTGTGGGTGTACCTACAATACATAGACTGCAGCGGTTCAAGAAAGCAGTGAACCGCCACCTTCTCAAGGGCAATTAAGGAGGGGCAATAAATGCCGGCCTAAACACATTCCACGCTCACATCCCATGAATGAATTAAAAAAAAGGCCCTGAGGTAGGGTCAGGAGCAGGGGCTCCCTACTTGCTTCACAGGCTCAGAACTGGGTGCTAGTAAACCTAGAGAGATGGGACATACTAGCATCTAGATGAACAAAATGAGCTCCACCCAATGTCATCCAGGTCAGGAAATTGGCCTGAATCTCTGAAGGTTGACCAGGTTTTTTTTTAATTAAAATGGGATTGGCTCCCTGCAAACATTCTTTCCTTCATTACTCAAGAAAAGGGGGAGGAAGAAACCAGAAAGCTACAGACCCGGCAGTTTAGCATCAATTTTGTGAAAGCTTCTGGAATGTATCATTGGAAACAGAGGATGGAATATTCTAGACTTAACCCCTGCCAGAATGGTGGGACCATTTATGGGTCAGAAACCCGCCTCACAAATGGATGGCCTTTGCCTAAGCTCTTTCCCAGAGTTACGGAATTGGGATCCTTGGAACATAGGAACATTGGAACAGGAGTAGGCCATTCAGCCCTTTGAACCTATTCTGCCATTCAATAAGATCATGGCTGATCCGATTGTGGTCTCAACTCCGCTTTCATGTCTGCCCCCCCTCCCCCCCATAACCTTTGACTCCCTTGCCTGTCACATCTACCTAACTCTGTCTCAAATAAGTTCAATGACCCAGCCTCCACTGCTTTCTGGGGAAGAGAAATCCACATATTATATTATACTGTATTATTTTATATATCATATCCTGCCTCCAGGCTCTCCAAACAATCTGGAAGAACAGGAAGGATTACGCATCCATCCCATCAAACAAAGGATTTCTAATTAAAGGGACTACACATCATGAAACAGGAGTCGGGCCCGCTGCTCCCGGAAAGAGTGCGCAGGCTGCGGGAGCAGAGGCGGTTGGGTGGGAGGACTGCCTCTGAGCACCGGCACTAAACAAACGTTTGAGACAAAAGGCAAAAACTATCCCTCCAGTCCTCACCCCTCACTTCTCACCTCCCCCCCATGTCCCATCCATGCCAGCCCATATGACCTCATGCCCTGTATCCACCCACATTACCCCCATGCCCTCCATGCCAACAAATGCCCGTGTACCTATAGCAAGCATTTTTTTTTTAATTTAAAGGGTAGGTCTTTTAAATTCCTTGACAAGCTTACAGCTCCCTTTGGCAGTTGGTCTTGACAGCAACTCTTGACCGACAGGTCCTATTGACAGTCTTGATAGGTCTTCTTGACAGGCTTCTTTGACAGGTGCTTATGACAGTTTTGACAGTTGATTTTGACAGATCTGTTGACATTTTCAGTGAGGTTGACAGTAATGAGTTTATGCAGTTCTTATGTACATTTATGCCTACTTTTAATAATTCCTAGGGGTACCTGACCTCCCCCAAAGGTGCCCCAGGACCAAATCCAGACCTGTCAGGACTGTCAAGGGGGCCTGTGAGAACTCACCAAAGGGGCCTCTGACTATCCAAATGAATCGACAAAGGTCAGACCTGCTCTTGCCTGGTCTAACCTGCACACTCCGAATTTCACTCTGCAGGGATGCAGAATTGCTCAGACACAGCTAATGATTTTAATGTCCGGCTGTCTCTTTCAACCACACATGAATGAACCCCAGCATGCCCCATTCCCGCCCCAGTGTTAATGGAAGGTGCCATATTTGGGGGGATGGGACTTAGAATTTTTAGCCATGTAAGACCCTGTCCCTGGCCTAAAGGTTCTTGTCTTGGATATCAACAGCACACAACAACTTGATCAAATTTCACCAAAGGTGATACACCTTTATTAAACCACAAAGCGTTAGTACATACTCACCATAATACCAGTTGCTTTGCTTCCCTTCGAGCTGGAGTCCGTCTTGGTGGTCAATCCGATGATGAATCCTCCATGTGCATCTTCTGAGCAACTGGACAAATTGGTCTAACCACTGTATTAGAGATGGTTCCGTGGACTCTTTCTCTATACCTTTCTTTGCTATGGCCCTGCTTTTAGTCAATTTAACTGGTTTTCAATTACATCATTGTCTATCTCCATGCCTTCTCCAGATGAACCCTGGTTAGGCCACTTTTGAAGGTCACGCTTGAGGTACCATAGCCAGCTTGACTTCGCTTTGTTACCCCCAACACCGTTATCAATCTCCAGAGCTGGGAGAAGGCAGCACATTTATTGCCCCTTAACGGCGCTCCGTCTGCTTATCTTCCCCGGTACGAGCCCTCCTACAGTTTAAGTCATTTTACAGAAGTTAATGAATCTAGCAAGACTTTCACTTGACTAAATTGAACATCATGCTTTATGTTTTGAGCCCACAATGCAGTTCAGTACAGTTCTTTACAGATATTCAGTCTGAGTCCTTCTTATACCTTAATGTTCCATGTTACCACCATGTGACAGACTATTGTCCTTGACTACTCTTTCTCTAGCTCATAAGTGAGGTTCTCGGCACAAAAAATTTTCCTACTTTTTTTAAGATTTCAGTTTCCTCTTCCCATGATTTGTGTTAAATTCCATTTTCCATTGTAACTTGAATGTGATCTCTGAATAATATCAGTTTAGATTGATGCTCCCTATCTGCAGATCACCCCACTCAAAACATTAAAATAACAGATCACGCATGGACTGAAATGATTCTCCAATTTCCCCTTCATCTGAATCCATCTTGTGGATGTTTGTTACTACGGGTACTTACTCCCAGACCCTTCATGGTTCCAATCTAAATTTTCTTCCCTTTTACGTAGGTTTTGCCCATTTTGTCAAGTATCAGTGTATTTAATTTTATTCTGATTGTTCTAAAGTCAGGTTCTCTATGGAGTATGCATCATTGCCTTGATGATTTAAAGGCGCTGTCCCACTCCACTGGCAAAATTAACCATTTCATGCCATGTTGCTTGTCAAATAGTGCACATGCCTGAGACCTGTTCTTCAGTGCATATCTCCAAGTACTTCACAACCTTTTGAACTGATTTCCTGCATATTAGCTTCTTCACATGTAACTCATCTGCACATGGATGCAGTGCTCCAAATGTCATGCCACACAGTCTTGGCTCTCATGTCATCTTATCAAAAGATCTTGAGATCTTTGTTTACCTCTGCATTGTGGTTCCAATGCCTCAGGTGATGCCCAGAATATCAAACTCAGTTCTTTATCAAAAAAAATAGGGACAGAAGCATCACTGAGGGAAAGCTATCAATTTACTAACCTCATCTGCACTTTCCTTTCGCTAAAATATACATCAATACGAGATTGAGAATTACACCCAGTGTAGGTTATTCCAATTCCCATTTGATGCTGTGTTTTCCTGTCTCTATCTTCTACCCTCAATTACTTCCTGTCATTCAATTTCACGCATTTCACTAGTCACTATCCTGTCTCATTCATGAGCCTGGATAAATTTTATAGTCCAATAAAATATTCTCTCAATATCTTTAAAACAGAAACTAACCATTTCTGTTTGATTCCGGGCCTTAACATGTTACGTTTCTTTGTTCCGTATCTTGGATTACATCATAGGGCGGGATTTTACGCCCCATGGGCGGCCGACACGATTGGGCGTAAAATAGTGCTCGATGACGTCATTGCACACTCGCACGAGATTTTGGTTGGCGGGCATGCGCGGGACTCGGCAGCATGCCCGCTGCCAATTAATAGGCTGATTAACCCCAATAATCAATTTATTTAAAGCCATTTTGCGCTGCCCGTCCAACTTTATGGTTGGCGGGCATGCAAATCAGCCAGGCGGCCTTTGGATATTTTAGGAAACCTCATCCACAAGTGAGATGGGCTTACCAACATTAATTTTTAAAAATTAAATATTCTGACATAATTTTTGTTACATTTACGTTCACGTGATGAAATCCTATGAGGGAACACATTTTCCACATTTTCAGAATCTTTATTTTTGTTTTTTCAATTCGTCAGTTCCCTGGGGCAGTGCCCTGCCTTCAGGGAGCTTTCAGTGCCCAGCACATGCTCAGACTTTTGCGCTCGCCCTCCTCCCGCCCTCACCCCAGCAGCGTTGAGCTTCTCAGGCACCTTTCACCCCCCTATGATTGGCTGCTAATCGGCCAACCAGCATGAAATCGCAGTTGGGGGTCGACAGTGAACGGCGGACCGTTTCCTGGCCACTCCCTGGCCTGCCCACCGCGCCCACCCAACAACCCGAAAATCCTGCCCATAGCTTTTCAGAAGTAGCTTGATAAATTACACTGCACTTATCACATTTCAAAATTGCTCCCAATTCAAATAACAGCGTTCTTGGGCTGACAGATTTCTTTTGATATTTAATTCATTCTTTCTTCAAAAGAAACTTCTCATTTGTCGAAACTGCCTGGGCTTTGTGTTTGTCTTTTTTTTTGTTTCCCTGGAACCCCTTTGAGTTTCAGGTAACTTTTCCTCAAGTTTTCTCAAATACCAACTTGTATGAAATAAATTTAATTCACCAGTTCCAATTTCTTGTGCCCAGACTTGGTGGTTTTTAAAAGTCTGATACTCATTGGTCAATGTGTTTACATCAGATTTCCCACACTGAAGCACTTTGTTTCTGGGACAGTTTGCATTCTGATCGCCAATTGTACCCAGAGTGTAAACTCGTGGTCATGAATGTTGTTTATAGGGAGTTCTGGAACATGTTTGATAAGGCTCCACACAATAGCGAATTAGCAAAAGTGTGCACAGAATTGCAGCTTGTGCCTGGGGCAGCAATTGGCCGGGAGGTAGAAGACAGGAAATAGGGATAAATGGAAACAGAAAGTTCCACATAAGAAAAACAAAATTAAAGCTCATGACCATGAGTTTACGCTCTGGGTACAGTTGGCGATCAGGATGCAAACGGTGCTCAAAATTGCACTGCTTTTGTGAAGTGAACATTTTGCTCACGACCTTGCCTTTAATTGATCACAAAACCTGCCATCAATCAGTGCAATCAGGCAGCTTTTAAAAAGGTGCTCCAGTACATCCACCAGACAAAGTGGAAAATTACTCAAGTATGTCCTGTCCACAAAAAACAAGACAAATCCAATCCAGGCAATTACCAGCACATCAGTCCACTCTCAATCATCAGGAAAATAATGGAGGATGTCATCGATAGTGCTATCAAGCAACACTCACTCAGCAATAGCCTGCTCATTGATGGTATTTTGTGTTCAGCCCGGAACACTTGGCTCCAGACCTCATTCTAGCCTTGATCTAAATATGGATGAAAGAGCTGAGTTCCTGAGGTGAGGTGAGAGTGACTGCCCTTGAAACCAAGGCAGCATTTGACTGAACGTGATGTCAAGGTGTCTGAGTATAATTGAAGTCAATGGGAATGAGAGGAAAACTCTCAACTGGCTGGAGACATTGGTTGGGATTTTTCGCGCCCAATCAGCAGGGCTGTGCTCGTTGGTGGGATTGAAAAATCTCACAAGAAGGCCCGAGGCATGTTCCCTGGTGACATAAATCTGGGAAGCGATTGTCCCCTCACCCCATCGATGTTTGGCCACGTTTCCCACTGTCAGACGTCAGGAGCTTAACTTGAATACATTTGCATATCTTTATTGTGGCCACATGCCGGAATCAGCCCCCACATCAAATTTAAATCCCATATCAACGCGATTTTAGGATGATGTGATTTACAATTACCATTAAAATGTGTGCACCTAGCGACCTGATCTTTGAGGAGAACTTGAAGGTGAGTGCCCACAACTTAGCACAGCGCTCGCAAGAATCCCAATGCAAGGGAGCAGCTCCATGAATTCAGAGGGGTGCCACAGGCAAGTCTCCACAGTGGCTCCTTTGTGCCTGGCTTGTAGTGCTGGGGCTACGGCAACAGTGCTGGAGAGAAGGGAACCTCAGGGCTAGGGCGCAACCATGCTGGAGAGAAGGGGAATCCGGGGCTAGGGCAACACTGCTGGAGAGAAGAGAACCTCAGGGCTAGAGCAACAGTGCAGGGGGGGGCGGTGGGGGGGGGGGTGCGGGGGTGTCATGGCAGCACAGTCTGAAGGTTGAATACTAACACATGCCAGGGGTGGGGATGGGTTAGGATTAGTGGGAATAAAACAGCCAGGCAAATGGAAAAACACATCAAAGATGAGCATTCTTGCTCAGCTGAGAGCATTCACTTGAGCTCAATTGACAAGCTTGGAGTCAGGCTGGTCAAACTCAAGCAGTACTAATTCCTGAGAGTGACAATGATTGATCCTCTAAATTAACCCCTCATGCACAGACTTCATAATCAAATAAGTGCTATGGTGCTGCAGAACCATTGGGCAACAGGGCAAGCTCGAGGATCCCTCGGGAAAGGTGGCCATGGAACACTGATGGAGGAATGCGCTCCTATCCCTCGCATTATGTTTAAGTAGACATTAAAAAGTCATCCTCATGGTCTAAGCAAACTGCAAAGCCTTGGAGTACAGGTTAGGACAATGTCTGTGCCTGAGATGAGAGATCAGTGTGCAATTGAGTGTCCAAAGCTGTCAGATAGTGTGGGGAAGAGGTGTGTAGGCCACACAACCTAGCAATGCAAAGTGGGGAGGACCTGGATGATGAGGAAATGGAAGAGCTGCACGTTTCCTCTGATGAGGAGGAAGTCGAAGGGGACAAGGGTGATGAGGCCCTAGAAGGGGAAGATGCAGGCGATGAGGCCATTGCACTGCCCTGACGAGGCAGGCATGTTCGTGAGGCCCTCATTGCCACAAGATTCCATGAGGAATGAGATGTAGTGAGGCCACTCCTGAAATCTTCACATTGCATCCGGGAAGTTCTGACACCTGTTTAGCTGAGAGCTGTGTACGTATGCTTTGTGAAGAGGCTCGTATCATAGAGATACTGCTGAGATATAGTGGGCACATGGACTTTAACAGCACTAAATCCTTTGGCAGGCTTCATCACCTGTCCTCTTCAGCCCCACACCTTCACCTGTCAGGAATGAGTGTCAAGATGGGTGAGCAGCCCTGTCGCTAAGGTGCTGAGAGCGCACAGAGAACATCACAGAACCCTGTGCCACTAGGGTACGCAATCCTTGCAGCAAACACAAGCCACATTGAGGTGCATGCATCACTAATCTGGACGGTGACTTTGAAGCTGGATAATTACTGTGCTCAGAGGGCTACTGGACCACGACACACCTTAACTTTGTGCAGGAACCAAGGTTTTACATCTGATTGACATGAACACAGCTCATCATAACAAGGAGCCATAGACAAGGAGACATTCTTGGGAGTGTATTTCTAATGGTCAACATTATGTACAAGTGATTAACAGCTATGCCCAGATTGTACAACTATATCTTCTTGACCTTCCTAACCCTGTCGCTATGTCTTGATACATCTACAACATCCACAGCAGAGGTGGAGGCAGCTTGCTGACAGTTATGCCCTGTCTGTGATGACCTTGGCAGTGTCCTCTGGAGGGCTGAGACCTAGAGGGGCCCAGCCTGCTTTTGGGGTCCTGCTGTGTGGCAGTGCCACCTTTCTTGGTCTGCGGAGCTGAAGCTGTTGAGGTCACAGGAAGAGGGGACTTGAATGGGCCAGATACTTCCAGAGTCTCCTGGGTGAATGGCCCCAGGGTGTGCACCTGCTGGTCCTCTTCTCTATGCGTGCCTGAGGGCCCCTGGATGACTCCTTGAGAGGAAGGAGCAGCTGGAGTGAACTCGAGATGGCCCACCCTCCTCTGATGGATGGCCAGCCAGTACATCAGCGATGAGGTGCAGCTCTTCCAGCAGTGCAGGGCCGATGGCCTGGACCAAGGTCTCCATGCTGGCTACCACCCTTCCGGTGTTGACCTCGGCACGTTGGCATACTGGCACCATCACCTTGGTCTGAAGACAGCAGAATCCTCCATCGTGCCTTGCAATCTGAGGACTGCAGCAGGTATCCCTTCCCAATGTTCCCTAGCTTACCTTTGAAGCTCCAGCAACTGAGCAACAGCAGTGTGCAAGGCCCAATCATATTGAACTGCTTTAGCAATGACATTCCCTTCATCATAAGGTCAGAAGAGGAGATGCATAGTAATGATTGCACAGTGTTCTGTTCTATTGGAAAATATGCCAAATCCTCAGACAGAAGCAGTCCATGCTTGCATACTGCGGCACCTGGACATGTGGAAGATCATGTGAAGCATAAACACTGGCATGGGCCTGTGTGGCTGAATGGCCTTTTGCTGTGTGATAAAATACTTGTAATCTTAAAATTAAGAATGGAAAGACATAGTGAGTGTGTCTGGCAAGGGATATAAATCTATTAGGAGCAGGGAGAATAACTGTTTTGATAACTTACAAATTACCATTACATCAGAGAGTAACCTGAAGACTGCATGGGATCAATTCATGTAAGAAGTAGTTTCACATCAAATTGGGGAAAAAATGAACTATCTCTGATTGGCAGGAAGGCATGAATAAGTACTTAAAACAGAATAGCTCCATTTCTCATTCAGTTCCTGCCATTGCTCCATTCTAATTCCACTGTTTTTTGGAAGCAGCCTGGATTCCAAAGACTAAGATAAGAACCTTTAAAATAATGCCTTTTTTGTAGATGAAATGGGTCCCTTTACACATACAGCCAATGAAATGCATCTTACAGTTATTGATGGGGAGCCTTACAGCACCAGAATATATAGTAACTGCACTTTGCAGTTTTCTGAGGCAGGCGGGTCCCTGAGATATAATCCTACTGGTATGAGTTGTCAACATGAGCTCCATTGATTCCACATACTCCAACACGTTCAGTGGCAGATGTCACTGGCAACATTGTAATGTTATTGCCAGGATGGCATCATGAAAGAACATTTGCCCTGCAATTTGAATGTCCACAAGGAGATTTTTTGAAAGGAGGGCTGATAAGATAAGTAGGTTTCAGAGACAGAGCAACCCAAGGAACAATCTCTGATGATGGAGCAAAGTCAGCAGGGATGACTGATACTCGGGTCAGAGGAGTAGGGCTTTGAGCTGCACAGCACAGGTGATTGTTCAGGAAAGGCAAATATGTAGAGCAATATGGAAACAACAGCAACAACTTATATTTACATATCACCTTTAACCAAGAAACGTCTGATGATGCTTCACAGGAACATCATAAAACAAAGTATGACACTAAGCCACATAGGGAGATATTCAGTCAGATGACCAAAAGCTTGATCAAAGAAGTAGGCCAAAGGAGTGTGTCATGCCCAGCAAAGGCATATCCTATCCATAAGTTTCAAAACATGAACTGTAATCAGTTTGAAATCTTCTGGAAATAACTTTTCTTTTAAAAATGGATTTTAAAAGGCTGCAAAAGATGGCCATAGAGTGTCACCCAACTTGGCTTCCAACTACCATACTGTTGCAAAAGGTCAAAAGAACACTTTCCAGATTAAGACATGTTATGCTTCTCCTGAAACTATCCAGAAGGTCTTTCCTGACTTGAATGGGTCTTTTCAAAACAAAGGACAGTGGTTTCCCAGACCCCCTAGGTTTGATGTCTGCACAAAAAGATCCAGGTCATGGCTAATTAACTCGAGCCCAACACCATATTTGGAAGGGAGCTGTGAAGGGGACCACATGTTAAGGCATCCATCTTGGCCTCCCCTTTAAAAAAAAGCTTTAAGTGCTGTCTACAAGAACACAGAACAACATCTTCAGAGTAAATAGCAGCAGAAAGGGCAGCAACATTTGTGCCTTTAAAATTGGAGACTGCAGCATATTAATGTTTCCAAACCTGTTCCTTTTCAAGTCCACCAGTACAGGAAGCCGACTCTTGGTAATAAGGCTACAAGTAACTAACATTGTTACCTGCTGAATATCCATCTCCTTGAGGGAATCTTCCAATAATTCTGATATATGATTTTGGCTATTGAATCTACCTAGACTACCCTTCAGGACTGCAAACACCTTCAGCAAGTCTGCAGCGCACGCCTTTTTTCCTCAAGACAAGCCAATCATGTGAATTATGAACTATTATTTTGTTTATAATTTGTAAAAGTCCACTATTCTCTTTATCTGTATTTTTCCTTGAGTGTGTGTGTATGTGTGAGTGTGAGTGATGCAGCATTCGAACTTTGGGGTGAACACATGAATAAATAATCCTCTTTATTTAAACCACCAAAAGCTTTCTGCTGGCTATTCAAAGTGTTCACACACTAAGAAACACACACATCTTCCTTTTCAAAAATATACTGATTATGGACAATAAGGAAAGGGAACAGGGGTTTGAATTCTTTCTCATCCCTGTCTGTAACTAAAAAGAGGAATGTATGATAGAGAGGTGGAGAGGTGTAGGGAGGGAATTCCAGTGCTTGGGGCCCAGGCAACTGAAGACACAGCTACCAATGATGGACCAATTATAATTAGGAATGCACAAGAGACCAGAATTAGATGAGCACAGACATTTCAGAGAATTGTGGGGTTGGAGGAGATTACAGAGATAAAGAAGGGCAAGACCATGGAGAGATTTGAAAACAAGGAAGAGCATTTTAAAATCAAGATGTTGCTTGATAAGGATTCAACGTAGGTCAGCGAGCATAGTGGTAATAAGGGAACAGGGCTTGGTGTGAGTTAAGCCACGGGCAACGGTTTTGGATGACCTCAAGTTTATGGAAGGTAGAGTGTAGGAGACCAGCAGGAGTGCATCCGAATAATCAAGCCTAAAGATAATGAAGGCAATGTTAAGGGCTTCAACAACAGAAGAGCTGAGAAAGAGGTGTTATTGAGCAATGCCAACAGAGGTGGAAACAGACAGCCTTATTGATGGATAAGGTTGGAAACTAACCTTCCGATTAAATGTAACATCAAAGTTGCAAACAGACTATCTTAATCTCAGACAGTTGCCAGGGAGAGGAATGGAGATCAGAGGCAATTTCTGTTCACCCAGTACTGCATGTCGGATAAGCAATCTGATAAGGAGGAGTCGAGAGAGGCGATAGTGAGGTAGAACATTTTTGTTCTCGGAGCTTGGCAAAGAAAAGGGATTGCTGAATATAGAGGATAAGTAACCTCTAATATCAGTAACCTGGAAAAGATGCTAAACATGAAACTGGTAGAGTGAGTGATAAACATGAAACTTTATGACTGTACTTGGTGCCTCTCAAGAGTTCCATTTGATCCCAGATTGCAATGATTTAACTCTATGCCGCCTGAGTAGCTACTTGTCTCAAACACTTACCTGGCGTGTGTTAAAGGCACTAGGGGTGAAGCAACCAAGAAGAGTCCTAAGAGCTTACAAAGATGGTTGTAATTCTATCCACTGCTATCAGCATTGTCAGGGTGTCTTAAGATTTTCATGGGTAGATCTTAACTTGCACTACCAGTCAAAAAATGATCAACTGCCTGGTAAATACCAGGGCCTAATTTTCTTTCAATTGTGGCCCCGCTGCTGCTAGTTTGCCACTGGTCATCATTAAAATCTACTCTTCACCCTCTCTCCAGGATAGATTTTCAACTTACCATCCAGCCACAAAACTGGCATTATCGATTGGCTGCCCACTGTGGTGACCATTTGTTTTTCCTTCCTGCATTAATGAAAATCAGGTAATTTCTACATTGGGTGGCTCACCAGCAAAGCCACGTAAATGATTGGGTGGTAAGTTAGATGTCTGTTTGGGCTCAGTGGTGTTTATTCAGATGCATTTGTCTGTTATTTTCACAGGCAAACCCCTGTGCTGATATCTAATTTCTTGTACCATGTTATGTCATGGCATACCAATCTCTGATTTCAAGGTACTTAGCTGGTTGGCTCCCTCAAGCCATTTCAACAAGTATTTTTGTGAGACCACAACTGAGCCTGCAATTAAATGTAAGGTGCAAAAGTATTGACATGGAAGTAGAAATCAAATGGTGCAGTTTGAATCTCCAGCCACAGAGGTCAATTAGCAATTAATTTGCTAATTGTATTCCCCTAACGGATGCATTCAATTAGATTAAGTGAGTGAGGGAATGATTTGTGCAATGGAAACCAGCCCACTGAAGGGATTGTTTCAATAAAGGAGCCCAAGTTTTCTTGGTATATGCGGAATTTAATTATGACTACTTAAAAACAAGTGTGGACTCACCTATAGTTTAGTAGAGTGATTGCATTCAATTTTGCAATGTCATCTCATTATCGAAAGTATATATAGCCCCAGGGTCAGCTTTGGACTTGCACAAGGAGTTAGCTTGATGGATGGATTGACAAATTGCAATTCAGGTGAAATTTAAAGGGAAATGGCAACTTAAAGGGAGAAAAAAGACAAAAACAAATCTCTCAGAAACTTTTTCACCCCATTGGCTTTCTTTGCCAAGGCTGAAGGTGGTGAGAATGCCATGAAGTGACAGGCAAAACTGAAGTGAAAGGCAACCCAAAGTGCAGGCAGGAAATATGCAGGCAAGCAATGGAGCAGGCCAGTACCTATTCCCCTATTTGGTGACCACTGAAGGGGACTAGCCCCCATACCTCACTACTGCAGCACACTGCAAGAGATTGTGGCATGTTTAGTAGGCTGTGCCCATCCTGAACTATGTATACAGCTTGATATCCCTGCAGCAGCACGGGGCACAGTTTTGCAGCTGGCTCCATGCTTCTGAATAAAGTTCTCTATAGTCATTGCCAGTAGATGTGAATTGGTTGCTGGCAGCTTGACAGGTCAGCCAATCAGGTGATGTTGGCTCTCATATTTTGGAATTTAGCCTCAGAAATCATTTTGAAAAACAAAATTATTTTAATGCTTTTTTTGTATTCATTCACGGGTTTGTAGGCATCGCTGGCTAGGCCAGCATTTATCGTCCATCCCTAATTGCCATTGAGAAGGGGATGGCAAGCCACCTTCTTGGACCACTGCAGTCCAAAGTGGGCCGAAGTTGTCCTGAAATGCCATGGGTGCTGGTTCCACTGATGTGGAGAAGGTTAGAGTAGTTGTATTGGTATGAACAATGTGTTTGGGCTTGGGCTATGATCTATCTTAATGCATACATTGTTACAACCAATGGGGGTTCCCCCCATTCAACATTCTCAATTGGTCACAACAAAGGTTTATGTTTCTTTTTGATAGGAATGTGCCTTTTCCAAATCAGCATCAATTTAACTACTTAAGCTGTGAGCAATAAGGAACCAATCAAACAAGGTTTTCTTAAGCCAAAGAAAGAGCAAATTTATTAACCACTAAACCTGAGAAAAGTAATAAAAACGCGATGCCAAGCATTTGGCCCTCATGCATTCATCAGGGCCTACACACACACACACACACACACACACACTTACATAGCAGGAATAAGGGGAGTTAGAGTCCAGTAAAAAGAAAATGAATATAAGGTTAAATGTCCTTTGATTGTCCTCGAGGTGTAAATTTTAAACGCTGTGGTCAATTTGAGTTAGCTGGTTTCTTGGATGCGGTCAGATGTGTGAGATATTGCAATTATTACAAGATCTTGGTTCGTTGATAGATTTCTAGGTTGATAATGGAGTTGGCTTCTCAAACCGGGCAACACACTTATTCCAAAAGTGGGACCGAGGGAGGGAGAGCCGCTTTCACCCTGTTCCCTATACGGAAGACTTTCTTAACTCCGCCTGTGTCACATGCAACCTCTCTCTAGTGGCTGGATAGTCTTATCTTGAAATACATCACTCAATGTGTATTTTGAAGAGGTTTTTGGTGAGCCTGTCTGTGGCAGCCATTGTTTTAATATCCAGTACTTTGCATTTCAATGTCCCTTCCTCAGACAGTTACGAGTTTTGATGAGTCTCTGAATAATAGGAAATGCCTCTCTCTTCACACTCCCCTGAGGGTGATTTGTTTGTTTCTCATCTTTGCCTTTGAATGTGCCTTGCATTTGTTAAACAGTTTTCTCTGTCTCAGATCAGATTGCAACATTTCCAATTAGTTGAAAGTTGAAACATCATATTTTGAAAAATAAAGGGGCATATTCTCGTGACAATATATAACATATATAATATATTGGCCTAGTGATTGATATCACTGCCGGATTTCCGCTCTGACCATAATTTTCTGTGCCCTGACACAGCTCCACATTTCTCCAAAATTGTGGAGTGTACAGTCCATCAGAGAACTCCATTGCAGCAGAGTAGCATTGGTGGGAAGATTGGACAAACCCCTTTTTATGGCACTTGCTACCATAAGATAATAAGTTTAAATGTCCTCTGTGAATATTAATGATTGGGTGATTGGATGGGTGTTAGTGAATGGGTAAATGGGTGAACACCCATGGATGAATGGGAAGGATGGTATGTGGGTGAGGTAAATGGGTAGAGTGGTTGATATTTGAGGTGGTAGGTGGGTGAGGTGGTAGGTGAGTAGGGTGACAGGGGAGTAGGGTGGCAGGTGAGTAGTGGGTAGTGTGGTAGATGAGTGAAGTGGGTGAGTAGTAGATGGATTGGGGGTAATTGGGTCAGGTCTGGAGGGTAGTCAGATAGTTAGGGAGAGTCAGGTCTGGTCAGGGGGGTATTTGGGTCAGATTAGGAGGGTTAGTCATGTGGTCAGGGTAGTGTGGTCACGAGGGGTGGTTGGGTTGGGGAGGACATTGGTAGAGGGTATAGTTGGGGGTTAAAGGGGGTGGTCAGTGGGCTGATAGGGGAGTCAGGGAGGGGGGTCATTGTGAATAATTTGGGGGGTCAATTCTGTAGTTACCCAGACGTTAGACTAGGATTTTTCTGTCTAACATTTCCTGGGTAACTGTCTGAAGTCTCCAACTCTTTTTCAGATTCGGAGACATTCACAGAGGGTCTTGGGAAGCAGGGTAATTGCTTTCCAGAAGTTCAAACTTCCTGCGCATTCCCCATGGAGGTCAGCGCATCAGGACTTCCGCAGTTTCCCATAGCACATCTTAGATCGTACATTTGGAGACTGGAGACAAAACAATTTCTTGCTAGGGGATTGCAGTGGGTGTTTTTATTGTTGAAGCAAATAATAGCATTATAACAGTAGAACATAAGATATAGGAGCAGGAGAAGGCCATTTGGCTCCTCAAGCCCATTCTGTCATTTAATAACATCATGGCTCAACTTCATTTCCTTGCCTGACCCCAAAGCACTGAACTCCGTTGTGGATCAAAAATCTGTCTAACTCAGCCTTGAATATATTCAATGGCCCAGCCTCCACTGCTCCCTGGGGTAGAGAATTCCAAAATTAACGACCCTCTGAGAGAAGAAATTCCTCCTTATCAGGCTTAAGTGGAAAGCCATGATTTTGAAACTGTGACCCTGCGTTCTAGATTCCCCCACGAGTTGAAACATTCTCTCAGCATCTACGCTGCCCTGTCAAGACCCCAAAGAACCTGACACATTTCAGTAAGATCACCTCTCGCCTCTCCAACGAGTATAGGACCAACTTGCACAATCTTCTCCGTAAGACAGCTCTTTTATCCCAGGAGTCAACTGAGTGAATCTTTTCTGAATTGCCTCCCTTTTAAGTATACCCCTACTTAAATAAATAAATAAACTAAAACTCTATGCTGTACACATTTCAATGCATCGCTTTGGAAGGAGGCACAATTACAGCTAACTTTAACTTTTAACAGCTTTTTGATTTCACATCTTATTTTCTTACCTTTTATTGTCCCAGAGCAATATCTGGAATATATAAATCCCCATATCTTTGGGATTTTCGCCTCTCAGTACTTATTTAAATTATTCGTCCATGGGATGAGGGCATCAATGGCTAGGCCAGCATTTATTGCCCATCCCTAATTGCCCTTGAGAAGGTGGTGCTGGGCTGCCTTCTTGAATGACTGCATCTATATGGTGTAGGTATGCCTGTTAGGGAGGCGGTTCCAAGATTTTGACCCAGTGATAGTGAAGGAACAGCGATATATTTCCAAGTCAGGATGATGATTGTTTGGAGGGGAACTTTTGAGACTCATCTATTCCTTCATCTATGATTTTCTTATTCATTTCCATCCTGCTTTCTAATTTTTGATTATACATTTAATTCTTTCCAGTTGGGATCACTCTAATTATTTCCTTCTTCTCTTCCAATTAATTCCTTCATTCCAATTGGGGCCCTTCATGCCTCTTTCCTTCCTTCCAAGTATATTTCTCCATCCCAAAGTTAGAATCCGAATTTATAATCCCTGTAAGAAACTCCAAGAAGAGTTCCGTCCAGCTAAGATATACTCATCATGTGACTGTGCATTCTTCCTGTCGTCTCACTTATTTATTCATCTTTTGGATGGGACATTAAATGGGGGCTCCATCTGTCCTTTCAGGTTAACACAAAAGATCATATGGCATTATTTGAAGAAGAGCAGTAAAGTGCCTCCTGGTTTCCGAGCCAATATTTATTCCTCAAACAACATGTAAAACTGATCATCTTATCACTTATTCCATACCTGTTTATGGGATCTTGCTTTGCACACTTCCTATATTAAACCTGTGACTACGTTTCACAAAAGTACTTCATTAGTTGTAAAATTCTTTGTCTTGAGAGCATGAAAGGTGCTACACAAACGTAAGCCTTTCTTTCATTCCATCTGACAACTTGGTGGAATTTATTCATAATAAGCAATATTACTGCAAGTCTTTGTTAACACTTCAACTTAAGGTTTCTACTTACCTTGCCACTTTTTACTCAATCATTCCCCTGTGACCTCTCATCTTCCTGTGTTGCATCTCCCAACTTGAGTTGTGCTGTTAAAGCCACTTCATCAGTCATCGGGATGCCTGCCCACGAATTCCTACTGGGGTCAGAGTTTAAGCTTTCTTTCAGACTAACTGTCCGGCTTGGAAACAGACAGTGTTGTCGATTGTGTGCGGGGTGTGCGGGGAGGTACAGAGAGATGGTGAGCAGATAGAGTTGTAGCTGGTGAGTGAAAGACAATGCGAAATAGAAACAAAGATTGAGATGGAGATACTCAGACGACAGAAAACAAAACATAAAAATCCAGGTGTGGTGATGCAGAAGATGAGAGCGCGTTGGCTGTTACATTGAATGACTTTGCTGACATTATAAAACAACTGACTCACCATGAGGAACCCAGCCATCTGGTAGTAACCTAAATCTCACCAATTGCTTTTCACTAACTTTATTCCCTTGTCATGAAAAGCAGATTACAGCCACAAATTATTTATAGGCATATTGATCTCTTTCAGGAAGATGTGTGTGTTTTTAAAGAAATACAGGCAAAGACAGCAAAAGATGGCCGATAATGTAAAGTGACCACTTTATGGAAAATTCCTATGTAGATTATGTTGACGAACCTGTCCTAAGAGAACATGGAATGTCACACCTAAAAAGGTGTCATGGTCTTCCTCAAGCAGAGGCACTTGCAAGGGAGATAGGAAATATGCAAGACACTGAACTTTAATCTCTGATGGTTGAGGAGAAAAAAGATTGATTTGCACATCCTCCAGCAGCCACCCACAAATCCATCTCCTATTGATTTATATCTCAGAGTGTGTTAAGTGTTCTGAGATGGATACAAGATAAGATTTTCTCCTCCTGGAATATACAGGAAAAAATGGGTTAAAAAACTAGGTGCAGAGCAATGCAGTGTGTGACAACAAGCGGAAGAACAAGCTAGTTACCCCCTGCCCCTTGCAGGCAAAGTTTCTCTCTCTGTCTCTCTGTCTCTCTCTCTCTCTCTATTGCTAGAGGCAAAACTCAACAGAAGCCACAATCAAAATAGGACAGCCTTCCAGCCACCCTGCAGAGCCTAGTGTCTCCAAATCAACTGTGAAACTGCTAAAGTCAGAACTATAAGAATCACCCAACTTAATGGCTGCAACTGACCAACATCTACACCTCACAGACAAGCCAAGGACTGATTTGTATATTAAAAAAAAACTTTTATTTGGACTCTTAACTTCTCATTTCCAATGTGCGTGTATGTGTGTTGCGTTTTACTTATTTTTCTTGCATTTTGGTAACTGATAAACTTACTCTTTTAACTCAAGAAAGCCTGAGTTGGCTCCTTCTAAAAAATATATACATTTGGACTGGGAAAAGATATCCATGGGGCAAAGGATCCCTTTTAAATAAACCTTGTTGTGACCAATTGAAGGGGTTGAATAAAGAAGGGGAGCCAACGCATTCCTCCTCACCAGGTGGCATAACAAAATTGGGGCCCATTTGGGAAGTTAACAAATTGGGGGACCTCAGCCAGCGACCAATTATAACACCCTTTTGTTATGACTTCTGTTAGATGAACATTTAATACTGAAATTCCTTATGCAATCATGTAATTGATTTTCAATGAATTGATGAACAATTGGTTGTCACTTGATAAACCAATTGGATAAGAGAAAC